>NW_026635941.1:699745-1399491 GCF_028554395.1 Pezoporus wallicus
GTAGGTCAGTGGTTTTTCTTTTCCTGGGTAAGGGCCCAAGGAAAATCCAGTCTCCTTCCAACCCACAGGTCTAGGAAGAAAACAGAAGGGTGGCTGACATAACCCACCCACCCATCCAGACGCATGAGTATTAGAGCACAGACAGGCTTACTGCCTCCTTCTCCCCAGCAGCATGGGCGATAGCAATGTCCCCAGAGCAGGGGACCTTGGAGATAAAAACTAATTGTGTTTGTTGGAGCTGCTTCACCTCAGATGAGAGGTGTCAGAGAAACACCACGACTCTAGCTACAGCTTCAGACTTTACTCTATAAACCACAGGAGCCAAAATCCATCATATTGTTAATGAGGTATGAGCATCAGATATAGTCATGTAAGTGCAGATCTGCAAACAAGCACTCAAACTTACCTGGGTTCCACGGGGAAAATGAAGATTGGAACTTGATGATCTTAAAGTCCTTTCCAACCCTAACTATTCTATGATTCTATGAATTGCACACCTAAACCAAAAAGAACAGTGAGTGTAGGATGCAGTTTGGTAGATTTTTTAATTTCCCTATATTTGGGTGGTTGGCACACAGAACCATTGCCTTTCGGCCATCTCAATGAGTTCTGGAATTCAAATACATTTATAAAATATCACTGAGCTTCCAAACCATGAGGCAAAAGAAATTCTGTTATTTGTAGTGAAAATGTAGCATTTTGAGAGCATACAACCCTCAGTGTCTGAGGAAAATCAGGAGGTAGAAGCCACACATTTCCTTGCTGGAAATTCACAAACTGGATCTTTCTGGGAATATGTTCAGAATCTAAGAAATGTATAAATTTATAACTCCTTTACATTTAGGCCAACCTGCTTTTCCAGTCATCTCCAGTGGTCTTTCAAGAATGTTAAAAATGCCATATAATTTTAACAACAGGCTTTCACAATCCACTGTTTTACAGTCTGCCATGTACACCCTAATTTGGCTAGAACTTGTCCCTGGTTTTAGATGTTCGCAACTGTTCCAGCTACAGTTGTCAGGTGTCTCCTCACATTTCCTGAGAACAGGGAGAATTTCATCCATCTCTCATTATTTGGGGTGTTTTTCCTTTCTGCCTGGATCTGCCAGGGTTAATTAAAAAAACAAGAAGTCCATGCAGCACAGCTCTGGATGAAAAAGTAATAGAGGGAAAAGTAAGAACAGCAGTAATCAGCTCACCACAGTAAACTCCCTCTCCAGTTAGATCTCTGAGGATATTGGCATGAACTCTCTCTCGCACAACATACCTGTAACTTAAGTGTACCGCCACTACTAAACAATCACTTGCATTTATTATTATTACTCAATACAAAGGCTGATGCCAAACTGTCTGAGGGAAGGAAAGTACATGGTGTATTTTTAAAAACTCCTCAGTTTTATTGGAGTTTTCTGTTTTCCTTCAGCATTCTGTTTTTTCTCTTTTCTTTTTTTTTTTTTTTTGAAGCTCTGTTCTCAGAAAAAGAAAGCAGGGGATTTACTAAAGGCACGACAAGTCGGTTACTTATGAGTCACCTTCACGACTTATAAAGGGTCTCAAGTTGTTTGGAGCAGGCTTTCTTCACCTCACTTGTGCTGCAAGGATATCAGGCGACTAGCCAGACCAACACATTCTGTGGCAACTGCTCCTGCCTCAGTTACCTTTTCTCACCTTTGTTTGCCTTCTTTCTTTCTCTCTCTCTCACACTCTCTCTCTTTAGAAGAAAAAAAAAAGCAAACAACAAAAAAAGGAGCCAGAGCTCAGTGATAATGGTTAACCCGTGAGATGGAACAAAGGAAGTCTGTGGCCTTCTTTCTGCATTGGTTTTGCTTCATCTCTGTGTAATGAAACTGCCTCGCAGCAGGTAGGTTTTTCAGTTTGGGTCTTTGACTTTTTTGTTTATTTGTGTGTGTGCTTTTTTTTTTTTGGATGAGAAGCTCATATGTCACAGGAGATGGGAGCAGGCCAAGGGAAGGGGCCCTCGGGCAGGGTTCACAAGCCTCAGGACTCAGAAAGACTTCAACACTTCTGCACACATGCAGAAACACTCAAGCAGGCATCCCCATGGAAATATGCCTTCAGCCATCCAGAATCACACATGGATAACCAGTCTCGAGTGAATACAAACCCAAACCCCTTGCTGTCTGCTCTGGTGGGATAGCGTGCACAAGAAAGGTGTCTGCAGACAACTAAGAGGACATGGGAGATGCATACCCTTTTTAGCTCCCACAACCCCTCCATCTTTTGTTTTGAGATGAATAGTTTAGGCCATGTAATATGGAATGTAATTTCTACAGTGTTACAGATATATATTTAGAAGAGACTTAGGACTAATCTGCAGTTATTCTCTTGCTTAGAGCTTGCCAAAGACATTTTGAGGTGGGGAAAAGTAACTAGTTAGAATTATTTAATTTTGGCCATACAGGTAGTTTTGGACATGGTACCCATTAGGCTTGAATCATATAGCTACAGTTTGTTTTAATTATTTTAAAAATGAAGATGTTTAAAATGCCCAAATAAGAGCTTCATATAGCTTTCTTGAAATGCACATCCAGACTGACAAAATGGGAGCTCCATGCTCAGCATTAAGACCTTTCTGGTGAAAACTCTAAGGTTTAATTTGGTCATAAAATATTTGCTCTGAACTCAGACTTGGCAGCCAAACCCTAAGATTAATAATTTCTTTTATTAGTTTTTCACAAAGGAAAAAGCAAAATAGCTGAAATATAGTATTAAAGAAAAAATCCAGCTACTTGATCCATAAAGTGAAAGGTACATAGAGGTACATTGATTTTTGGAGGGAAGTGCAGTAAGGAAAAGCCTCTTCTATCCATATACACATTTTTGGAGCCCTTCCAGTACCTTCAGTAGGAGACCTGAATTCCGTATTTTTCTAAGTGTTTTAAAAAGAATAGCTTTTCTTTCTGAGAAATTAGAGTAGAAAAGAGGACTTTAAATCCTCCTGAAAATGTAAATAGGGCACCAGAAAATGGACATCTGGTGTATTGTCTGTGTGTAACAGCCTTTTGTAGGAGATTAAATAAGTTATAGAATGTACTCCAATCCCAACTCTCTTTCAGTCAAAACTAGATTTCTGCTATTAAAGGGTAAAAGCATCTGTGAAACTGGTACATATTATTTTGGTCTTATTTTCTACTGAAAAAAAGAAAAAAAAGATTTTGTCATGACTGCAGAGGAAGGCAGATTTAAAAGGCACTCTTGTATACTAAGCCAAATTTTAGTTTTGACTAATACAAGGAAATAGGCATCTCCTGTGGGCAATTTGCAACATTCCAAGAAAGATATAAGATAGGTGCTGCATGTTACCCTTTGGCCCACGCTCACTTCCCTTTCTCTCTGCAGTGAGTGTTACGGGAGGATACACAGCACAGACGGTAGTCTTTATTTTTCTACAGTTGCAGTTGGGTGATGTGAGACCCACCTCATGTCCTCTACATGGGAAGTACTGTCAAAGTTGGCATGTCCTTCCTTGCAATCCAAAGACAAAAGGTTGAATTTTACTCCAGATTCATAACAAATGATCCCCCCTAGTTGACCAATTGGTCATTTGTACTGGAAATCATACCACATCTTAAGAGCTTTTTCTCTTCTGTAATGTTTCAAGGGAAATAACAGAGGATTTTATTTTATAATATTTAAGCAAGAGTAGATGGTCATCATTTCCACTGATGGCTAAACCATATTTTTTTGAGCTGTGTGAGAAGACAAGCAGCATTATAGGTATCTGTTCATGCAATGGAAATCTGACAGCTGTGTAAAAGGCTGTTACAAAGGCTCAGCAAGAGGAAACACGTGTCATTTCTCACCACTTCCTGATAAAGCATGATTCTTTTTTTTTTTGTTTTGCCTTTAGCACATAGCAGCAAAACAGCATTGGAAATACTATGCAGCTGTTAAACCCAAAATTAATATGCTAGGATGCCAGCCTAGACAAAACCATCCCATTACATAAATCCAAGATCATGGGAGCAGAAAAGGACCAAAGACAAAAGTTCATCTGTGGTTATGGCTGCACACTTACCCTCTTTTGCTTAAAAGGGCTAGCTCTGAAACCAAATGCTGTTTCAAGTCTCTTGCTTCTCTCACTGCTCAACAGTAATGCTGGAAGCAGGCATGTTCAAGTACAGCATTCATTCAGCTGCTTTAGAGAAAGCTTTTAGACCTATTCAAGTGACGGATTTCAAAAACATCCAAGACTGAACACAAGGTAAGGCAGAATGAAGAGGAAAATGCTGTTAACCACAAATGGCTGCTGCAACCGACAAAGATAAAAATCTTAAAAAGATGCGGAAGAAACAGGGTTTGAGAAGTATTGTGTGAAGAGTAGCACCTGAAACATATCTAAAAGGCTGCAAATTTACAAACATGTTCTACAAATATTATGAGGGCAACAGACTGATGTGAGAGAAGCTTCTTGTAGCAAAGCTCTTTCCTACTGCCTAGTATCACCCTTATCCAAAGCTTAATGAAACCAAATTTAGTGTTCCCACAAGAAGAACAATGGTTTTGCATCAAGCCTTTCATAAATATGCATGCCCACTGGGTGACAGCAAGTGAATAAGAAGTCAGGATCTTTAAAAGCATAATAGCTGAATGTGAGAATAGTTCAGGTTGGAAGAGATCTCTGAAGGTCATCAAATACAAATCCCCGCTCAAAGCAGGTTCATCTGCAATAAATTCAGGTAAGATTGTAGCCTTTTGTTGGTAGAAGTAACTCATTCTCCTCCCATGACCTCCACCCCTCACCCTCCACACCCATACTACATATGCGCACAGAACATTTAGGAGTACTGATATATAGGTTTAGAAACTGTTTGCTTCATTGCCCACAAATGCAAATGTTACAGCACAGGTCCGAGTGTCTGACTTCAGTAGGAATTTATGCTGAACAGTCAGCAAAGCTCTGAATCATCATTTTAAATTTGAGGTTTGGAAATTTCTAAACCACTTTTTTCTGCCTACCAAAATTTTATATTCACCTTGGAATTTTTGTTTGCCACTTACATATCACAACCAAGTACTTGGCCGGTTTCATTTAGAGTGGCACAAAGTGAAAGGTAATTTCCCTAAAATCTCTAAATTAGATCACAGTCTAACTATGACATTTCAACTTCCTCTTAAAACATGTGTTAATAAGAGTAGGGAAGTTATAAAAGTACATAAGTTTCTATACATTTACATACAAAAAAGATCTCCAAAATTACGTCTTACGTATGCTTTCTCTCATTTCCCACACTGTTTTTCTTGTTAACTTTCTGCTTAAGCAACAAACTCTTTTTTAAAGAAGTGGTTACTGAGAGACCAAAGAGAAACCAAACAAGATTCAAGCATTTCTGAACTCTGCCCAGGAGCTGAGACTTTCTTTTAGAATGATGGATAAAGGAAAAAAATATTTCAATCAAGACATACTTTGCAGAAACCTAACTGGGCATTACTTAGGCCTATTTAAAACTGCTTGGAAGGACTGTCTTAACTATTCCATCCTTACTACCAATGTAAGTAACTGAGAATTGCAAAAGTATTTCAGATAATTGGATAGATAATGAGGATTCTCTAACCTTTCTTCTCCTGAGTGCATTGCAACTTCATTATATGATTTCTTTGCAGATTTTTGAAATATGTTATTGAATTATTGATTTCTAAAACTATGTTTTCCTTGTTATTTTTCAGGATAGAGATCATAATAGGCTGAAAGAAATTTTTAAAAAAGTATGTTAAACTGGTCAAAAAATTTTAGCATTTATTAATATTATAGTCAAAGCATCAGTGACTGGTTAATATTAAGAGGCAATTAGCAAACAACGTGCTGTTCAACACAGACGATTGTAGTCATTAATCTCACTTTAGCCTACTGTAACAAGAGTGAAAGACACCTGTATATGGATCCTAGACCAGCAACTAAGTCTGTCCAACAGGTTTCCTCTCTGCTCAGTGTGTATTTATTCCAGAATCCTAAGGAATATTTGTTGCTTAATCACAAATACTGCATACTGATGAAACTATGTTATTATTTCTTAGCTCTGTTTCTTACATCCTGTTAAACAGTCAGCTCTCCTGATAGTCATTTTGTCTTATTTAAGTAAAAATAAACCCAAGTAATTTTTGCTTTTGTTTATCTTGAATTCTTAACATTTTGAGGAACGTGGCTGATAGTAGAAGTCTTCCTTAACTGATATCTAAGAGAATACAAAATTAGGCAAGACCATGCTACAAACTGTATTCCTTCTGCTCAATGCAAATAAAGCAGCACAAAGAAATGCAATAAGCAGAATGATGGAAAAGCCTTCAAAGAAGAATAGTGAATGTGCTCTAGTCCTAAAGTAACTAAAACAATTGCAGGATTGACTGTTTTTTAATGTACAGCAGATGGGTCCTGTGTACTTAACCAGCTAAAATCTTTTTACCCTCTCATGTCTGTCCTTTCTCTGACATTTTTTTTAATATGCATTTCAGTCTTTTTTTTTTTTTTTCTTATTTCTTTTAGGTATATCAAGGGGAAAAAACAGTGGTTCTGTTCTTTACATCTTATACTCCAGACTCTGGAGTTCTTCTATAGGCTGTATGTTGTTAATGCTAATCGTGATAGGGGTTTTTACCTCTGACTGACTCCTACATATTAGCATTAACACTGTATCATGCCTCTTACCAGAATTCACATGGAACAAGCTGCTGCTGTGGGAGGAGAGCAGAAATCGTGAATCAGTCAGTGCTATGCTGGGAAAATGTCCATTCTAAATGTAAAAAGATGAGTTGTTCTGCATGAAGACATGATTTCTAGAATGTTTGCTAGGTTTAGAGTTGCTGGAAAAAACAGGGAGAAAAGCAGCTTTGTGTATAGTAGGTCCTTACTAGGATATAGAACGTGTGACATTTTGAATGCAACAACCTGGGTTTTATCTCGGTTTATTGTTTTTCAGCTCTTCTGGCTTTACTTCCCACACAAATACTGCATTTCTTCATTTTATTTAGGAAAGAAAAATTATGAATTAAACTCTTTGCATGTGTAACTGTGCATTCCATTCATTTCAATAGAATTTTATTATATGTAAGAGAAAATCTTATAGAAAAGGTTTCTCTGAGGTTTTATTGTCAGTTTATTAGGAGAAATGGATCAATGGATCACTGGGAGAAAATCAAAATATATTTGTTTTACCTTAAGATTACCAGTGCATTCTAAACTTTTAGAAGTCATCTCAGAAAATTTCAGAGAAATAGGTATGTATTGATATATTTATCTTGTGGAAGGTACGCAGATACTGCGTACTCACAGTCACAAAACCTGAGTTACACAGCCAGTCTTTAAAACTCTCTATCTTAGACTCTAATTAAATTTGCTTAATGGATAGTTTATTATGAAACATTAATTTGATGGGGAAGCAGAAGGTGAAACAAAAAACCTCAAAGTACTCACCATTAATTCAGAAATAAGGTTAATATCTGTGCTGTATCAATACCTATACCCTTTTCTGTTTATAGTGTTTTGACTGTGGACTCCCAGCATGAGGTATGATTACGGAGCACCTTGAGACCGCAGGCACTTATGAATCAATGGTCTCACATATATAAAAGTCTCACCTATGAACAGTCTCACTGAATGCAATTTTTCCATTCAGACAGAACAGCTGTAGGGTGTAAAATGTTTTCCCAGTCAGGCTGTTAAACTCAGTTACTTCCCCAGGGATGCATACAGCCAGGGGCCATGACCATCAAAAAGCAAAAGCTAGCTTTATCCCTTACAAAGTCAGAGCCTTAGCTCTGAGAGTGGTGAGGCACATTTTGTTAAAGAAAAGCATACGCCTATTCATTTTGAGGGATAAGTCTTTGAAAATGGGGAGGAATTTGTGGCAAAAGAAAGGAGGAGAGTTGATAGAAAGTCTCATTTCTTGTGGCTAGGGTGAAACAGTTGAAGCAGTTTGATTTCATTCACCATTTGAGGCAAGGTTTGG
Organism: Pezoporus wallicus; assembly: GCF_028554395.1. Taxonomy (NCBI): domain Eukaryota; kingdom Metazoa; phylum Chordata; class Aves; order Psittaciformes; family Psittacidae; genus Pezoporus; species Pezoporus wallicus. The sequence goes on from NW_026635941.1 coordinate 707,710, forward strand.
CAGCATCAGTTCTCCTACAGAAGCCAAGGTGGTTCCTGAGCTCCTAAGGGTTGTCCCTGAGCAAGGGAGTCCCAGTCTCACAGGTCACTGCTGTTTGTCTTCTCCATGTGCAGTTGCCAGAGAACCAGTGCTGCCCTGACATGGTTGCAGTGCTCATGGGGCACCTAGCTACATGACTGACACAGAGTGACAATCTTAAAACTAAGCTTCCTGTGAAAGGCAGAAATCTGGAAATACTGTTGAGCTTGTCTCCACACTTAAATTCCCCTGTGGCATATATAGATTGAAGCTCAATAATAAGTGATTACATTTATTATGTCAATTGTGCTCACAAAAGGAAGATGTTACACGATATTTTCTTTGGTTCCTCATTGCATTGAGAAGTCTCATTTACATTACAGCACCCCAAGCCTGCACCACCAAGAGATCTTTGTTTTCTTCTTCAAAGGTTTTAATTAACATGAGAGCAGCGTACTTGGACTACAGTACTGCCCTCAGTGAATGACACAGTACTGAAACAATGGCCAGCTGCAACTTCCTTACTTCACCCCACCTTTCTACTCCCTAGCATGGACTTCCATTCTATATAGACACACGCCAATAGAAGACATGTTAAGGAGAAACCTGGTCTTGCCACTTACCATTTTGATTCATATACATGTTACAAAAACCAAGCATAAGCTTCCTTACAATTTATCTCCTCAGAATGTAAGTTGACTAACTTGCAAAGTTAAGAATTAGGTGGCAAATATAAATACTGTCATTAGACCTTTACATGTATTTTTTCTGCATAGCTGATTCGCCTGAAAGGCAGGTATATTAAGTCATAGATATTATACTAGTACATACTAAAAAATAGGTTTTCTTTTTACTCCAAAGGAATGTTAATGCTGTCCATGACTGGGGTTAAATCTTGTGGAAGACCACAGCATAATAGCATTACCATTTTCAGATGGTTGGTGTCACACACACACAGTATGCTAGAGATTGGAAGGGACCTCAAAAGATCATCTAGTCCAATTTCCCTGCTGGAGCAGGAACACCTAGATAATGTTACACAGGAATGTGTCCAGGCGAGTTTTGAATGTCTCCAGGGAAGGGGACTCCACAACCTCCCTGGGCAGCCTGTTCCAGTGTTCCGTCACCCTCACTGAGAAGAAGTTTCTTCTCAAGTTTAAGTGGAACCTCTTGTGTTCCAGTTTGTACCCATTACCCCTTGTCCTATCATTGTTTGCCACTGAGTACAGCCTGCCTCCATCCTCATGACACTCCCCCTTTATATATTTATAGACACTAATAAGGTCACCCCTCAGCCTCCTCTTCTCTAAACTATAGAGACCCAGCTCCCTCAGTCTTTCCTCATAAGGGAGATGCTCCACTCCCTTAATCATCTTTGTTGCCCTGCGCTGGACTCTCTCCAGCAGGTCCCTGTCCTTCTTGAACTGAGGGGCCCAGAACTGGACACAATATTCCAGATGCGGTCTCACCAGGGCAGAGTAGAGGGGAAGGAGGACCTCCCTCGACCTACTAACCTCCCCCCTTCTAATACACCCCAGGATGCCATTGGCCTTCTTGGCCACAAGGGCACAGTGTTGGCTCATGGTCATCCTGTCGTCCACTAGGACCCCCAGCTCCCTCTCCCCTACACTGCTCTCTAACAGGTCGTTCCCCAACCTATACTGGAACGTGGGGTTGTTCCTGCCCAGATGCAGGACTCTACACTTTCCCTTGTTATATTTCATCAAGTTATTCCCTGCCCAGCTCTCCAGCCTGGCCAGGTCTCGCTGGATGGCAGCACAGCCTTCTGGCGTGTCAGCCACTCCTCCCAGCTTAGTGTCATCAGCAAACTTGCTGATAGTACACTCAATTCCCTCATCTAAATCATTGATGAATATATTAAATAATACTGGTCCCAGTACTGACCCTTGAGGCACTCCACTAGTTACAGGCCTCCAGCTAGACTCCGCCCCATAAACTACAACTCTCTGGCTTCTCTCCTTCAGCCAGTTCACAGTCCGCCTCACTACCTGATCATCCAGACCACACTTCCTCAATTTAGCTGTGAGGATGCTGTGGGAGACTGTGTCAAATGCTTTGCTGAAGTCAAGGTAGACCACATCCCCCTCTCTGCCATCATCCATCCACCGTGTTATTTCCTCATAAAAGGCTAAGAGATTGGTCAAACATGATTTCCCCTTGGTGAAGCCATGTTGACTGCCCCTCATAACCCTCTTATCCTTGATATGCCTTAAGATGGCACCAAGGATAAGGTGTTCCACCACTTTCCCAGGGATGGAGGTGAGGCTGACCAGTCTATAGTTACCCGGGTCCTCCTTCTTGCCCGTTTTGAAGACTGGAGTGACATTTGCTTTCCTCCAGTCCTCAGGCACCTCTCCCGTTTCCCAAGACTTGGTAAAGATGATGAAGAGTGGTCTAGCAATGACTTCCGCCAGTTCCCTCAGCACCCGCAAGTGCATCCCATCTGGACCCATGGATTTATGGATGTCCAGATTGCTCAGCTGGTCTCTAACCCATTCCTCATCGACTAAGGCAAACCGCTCCGTTGACCTGATTTCATCTAAGGTCTCAGGGGTACAGGGCTCTTCAGGACTGCCTGCAGCAGAGTAGACAGAGACAAAGAAGGCATTCAGTAACTCTGCCATCTCTGTATCTTCTGTCACCAGCGCACCCATCCCGTTCATCAGTGGCCTACATTGCCTCTGGTGTTAGTTTTATCTGCCATGTATTTGAAAAAGCTCTTTTTGCTGTCCTTGACCCTTCTCGCCAGGTTTAATTCTAAGGAGGCCTTAGTCATCCTAGCTGCCTTCCTACATCCTCTAGCAGCAGCCTTATATTCCTCCTAAGTGGCCAGCTCCTCCTTCCATGACCTGTAAACTCTTCTCTTCCACTTGAGCATACCCAGCAATTCCCTATTTAGCCACGCAGGTCTCCTGGCCCTCTTCCTTGACTTCCTACGTGTCGGGATGCTCTGATCTTGAGCTCGGAAAAAGCGATCCTTGAATGCCAACCAACTATCTTGGGCCCCTTTACCTTCAAACAGCCTTGCCCATGGGATTTCCCCTAGCAATTGCTTGAAAAGGCCAAAGTTTGCCCTGCTAAAGTCCAGGGTTGCAATTCTACTTGCTATTCTACTGGTCCTACCACACAAGACCCTGAATTCCACCATCTCGTGGTCACTGCAACCAAGGCAGCCCTCAACCCTTACTGCTTCGACCAGACCCTCCTTGTTAGTGAGGATGAGATCCAGCAGCGCTCCTCTCCTGGTCGGCTCATCCACCATTTGCAGGAGGAAGTTATCATCCATACACTGGAGGAACCTCCTGGACTGCGGCTGGGTTGCTGAGTGGTCCTTCCAGCAAACATCAGGGAAGTTAAAATCCCCCACGACGACGACGGCCTGTGACTGTGAGGCCGCTCTCAGCTGCCTGTAGAAGGCCTCGTCAACTTCCTCACCCTGATCTGGTGGTCTGTAACAGACACCCACAACAGTATCCCCCTGCCAGCCTGCCCCTTAATTCTCACCCACAGACTCTCAACTCGCTCGTCATCTGTCCCTGGACAGAACTCAGTTCATTGTAGTTCCTCCCGCACATAAAGAGCAACCCCACCACCCCTCCTGGCTGGCCTGTCTTTCCTGAAAAGGACATAGCCCTCCATGACTATATTCCAGTCATGTGAGCTGTCCCACCACGTCTCTGTAATTGCCACCAGATCATAGTCTCCTGACTTAACACAGGTTTCCAACTCCTCCTACTTATTTCCCATGCTGCGCGCATTGGTGTACAGACATTCCAGGGAGCGAGCTGAGCACACCGATTTCACCCTAGGATTATAGGAGGCCTCCCAGTCTTCATCAATTCTGGAGTGCTGCCCCACTGGGGCAAGCCCAGCTACAACCCCATCCCCCTTCGAATCTAGTTTAAAGCTCTCCAAATGAGCCCTGCTAATTCGTGCCCCAGCATCCTTTTGCCTGTGAGATAAACCTTTCTCACATGCCATTGTCCAGACTGGTGCCCTATAAAACCAGCCGTTATCAAAGAATCCAAAGCCCTGCCTGCAGCACCAGTCTCGAAGCCAATCGTTTATGGACTGAATCTTCCCATTCCTTCCCACATCATCAGTGGAAGATGGAAGGAGTCAGGAGAAGATCACTTGAGCCCCAGACTCTTTCACCATCCGCCCCAAGGCCCTGTAGTCTTTCTTCATCCCCCTCAGACTGCGGGAGGCAGCTTCCCCCTCACCTGTCTGGAAGATCAGCAGCGGGTAGTAGTCTGTCGGGTGCACCAGGCTGGGGAGCGCCCTGGTGATATCCCTGATCCGGGCTCCAGGCAGACTACACACTTCCCTATGATGGGGGTCAACTCTGCATATCGGGCCCTCTGTTCCTCTCAGAAGGGAATCACCTACTACAATGACCCTTCTTTCTTTCTTAACAGAGGCAGTCTTGAGGTGCAAAGTCGACCCCCTTTTCCTATGTGGCCTTGTGGGCTGGCCTTGCACCACATCCTCACCTGCCTCTCCTTCAAGATCCAGGGCCTCGAACCTATTACGGAGGGACACCTGGGGAAGCAGGGCAGGACGGGGGGAGGGTTTCCCACGATGCCAAACTGGAACTCGCTTCCAACCGTCGTCTTTTTGGTCCCCTACCTCTGCACAACAGCTACAGGGCAGGGGCTGCCTCGGGCCATCCCCCTCTGTGTGAGAAGGCAGGGGGTCCTTCCCCTTTTGGGGGGTATCTCCCTGGAACCGTTCTGACTGGCACGCCAGGGAGTTACTCCACCAGTCGATCTCCCTTTCACACTCCCTGATGGTCCTCAGCGTCTCAACCTCCTCCTTAAGTTTTGCCACCAAGCTAAGCAGTTCTTCTACCTGCTCACACCTCATGCAGGTGGAATGCTGTCCTCCCTCCCCCGGCAACAGCAGGCTCTGGCACTCCCTGCATCCAGAGACCTGAACAGCCACGGTTTGGGACGGGGTCTCTGAGTTGCTGCAGTCTTCTTACTGCAAGCTCTCTTTCTGGAGGCGACCATATTGGTCCGCAGTCGGACACCAGCAACAGGGTCAGCAACACAACCTGCTTGTTCCTCCCTGCGCCCGGTGGGCAGTGACACGGCGCTGCCCTCTCAGAGGCTCTTTCAAGACAAGGGGCAGGGGGGTGGTCACCATCACCGTGGGAACGCCCCCCACCACGTCAGCCGCTCTCTCTCAAGGGCTGCTGTCTCTTTTTTAACTGACCTATGGTGACTCTTAGCTACTTCCAGTGGAGAAGACTGGGCCAGATCCCATGGTAGGCTGGACAGCGCACACGCATCTAGAATCCACACCCAGACAGAGCTTTGCCATACCTAAGCTCATTTTGGTATTTTATATTGCCTCACAGGTTTAGGTTTGGTAGACAGCTATAGTTCCAGGAGTACCAGTTCCAGGCTGGTACCACCCTGCAGTTCAAGCTAAAGTTCAGAAATCCGTAAGACAAAGAGAGAAAGGAAGCGTTACTCCAGCTTAGCTCCTGTTACATTCTTTTTGGTAGACTATTTCAGCATTTTATATGCCAACAATCAGTGATAAAGCACACAAATGGCCCTGAGCTCAGGGACCAATTTCCCCTGTTGCTCTGTGCCTGCCATGAATACTGAGCACTGTTTCCGTTTGTTCTTATGGTCATTCAACAAATGTTCAGGGGTTGTTTTCTAGTAGGGGCATCACAGATTGGGCAGGGACTACTCAAAGTACCTTCAGATCCAGCCCCCACCAAAAAACCATGGAAGTTTCCCCCTGCACATGCAGTTCTGAGTCCCTCTCTGGCAGAACAGGGAACGGAATCTCCATCTCCTACTTCCAATAATGCTGTCACCGCTGTATTGGTGGTAAGAAAGAAGCGTAAATTCAACTTGCAAGTGCAACTATTACCCAGTTCTTTTTTAACTGCTACTGTCCTGTGCGAGAACCCTGGCACTTCTCAAAGACATCCTCCAGCTCCATCTCTCCTACGGCAAGGCCTGCCCTGTGGAGCCCACGTAAGACAAAATGTGAGCTATTATCAGTTATCAGAAGTTTGAATTTCCACCTTCTGTTCCCTAAGACACTGGTCCCACCTAGCGGCGGGAGCTACCCATGCTCTGCTGTGCATTCCCCCGCCAGAGCCAGACCACTGAGAAGTTCTGCAGCATGAAATCCCAGCTAAGGTTAAATAAACGTCCTAAAGGGAAGCAGCGTTCTCACCTTGCTCTGTAGGTGGTGGGTTCCAGGATTAATTCCGAACAGGACTCCCAAAATACAGAGCAGGCATCAGGAGGCTGTGTGGGTTGGTGATCCAAAAGAGAGCATCAAGATCAGATCACACTAGCATAATTTCAGTGTGGTTTTGGGTTAATCACAAATGGCAAGTACCTCAAAAAAAAAAAACAAAACAAAACATCCCAGCAAATATCGTTCCCCAAAACAGAAACCAATTTTGCAGTAGGAAAAGAGCAAAAGGTAAACTAATGTATACTCTGGAATGTTAAGAATTAAAAAAAAAAAACACAAATATTTGACATTCTGATCAGTGCAAAGATCATTTATTCTTACGGAAATGTATAAAATGTGTGTGTACTCTTCACGCAAACTCTGAATCAAGAATCTTATTTAAAAAAATAAGCATCTGATACCATTATGAAAAGTCCTCTGCAACATTAATCAAGAGGAAGAAAGAATAAAATCAGGTTTTCAGGTACTCTGAACTTTCACTAGCTATGTTTTAACAGTGTTGTATATATCAGGAAACTAAACCAGAGGTCACAGACTGTTAACATACTGATGGACTTCAAACTCCACTGCATGCCAGTAAGTCTGCATAGCTAAAGATTGTCCTCAGCGCGGGAACAAATGTAATTTAACACATCCCTTAAGAGGATTTCTGCAATTTCACAAAAAGCTACTTTCAACACTTGCATTTCTTCTTCTGTGGTAAGACACATTCAGCGTTTGCTTACTTATTGTTTAGTTTGATTAAGGTAGGCAAGATTTCCTTACGTAAATGTATTTTACTGAACTGCTATCCTACTCTTCCAAAACTAGTGTCAGTTGATTAGAAGGCAAGTGATGCAGTTAACAGTAAAACCAGTAATTGGGATAAAATTCACAAAAAGTATTTGTACTTTAAAAAGCAATAAAAATCTCATCTGGTATAATGAGAGCAGCTCTAATGAACTGGAGATGAAAACACAGGCTGTTGGGAAACATCATCTAACAGAAAAAGCCCTGTGAAATTTAACTGAAGCCCCCATATTTAAATATCAAAGAATGAACATGCATAATAAAACCTTACTACAGTGGGGATGCAAGTAATGGACTACATTCCTGGTGCTATTCTGGAAATTTATCTTTAACTGCACTGGTACAGCAGAAAATACTGAACTCAAAGAACTTTTCAGCTTTTGTATTCTGCTACTTTTGTGTTAATAAAGCAATGGCAATTGCATAGTTGTCTACTGAATGGAGTCTTCTCAACTGGAAACACAACAATATCTAATAGGAAACCAAAATTAGTAAAATAATAGTATTTTGTAACCCTTTAAGCGCTTCTGAGAGGATGTTTTCTCCTTTTTTTAGATATTATTTGTCTTAACTTCCTATTGCAGTAGCCAAAGAACTCAATGGAATTCCATCAGGAAGTTCCAGCAAGAAACAAACACATTAGGTCAAAGATGAGAAACAAATACTTTCTTCATGGAAGACCAAACAAGGGGTCTTGAAGTTACAACAAGATAAAGGGGATGGCCTTTGCAGCTGCCACTTCAATTACTGTCTGTAGGCCAAGCTATACTAACCACAGAGTAAAACATTCGGACACATACAATTGCTGTCAAGATAAGGGCACGGGTAACTTGCAAGATCAGTTATCACAACTGAAATATTACACACACACACACTTTAAAAGAAAACTTTAAAGTGGATTGAAATTTCTGATAACAGCTTTAGCCATGATTTAGGTCCACAGAATTCAAATTAATTACTATTTTTATATACAGCACAAATAAGCCATGTAAAAATACACATTTTATTATGTACATTTAGAGGTTAATTTAAACTGATGCAGTTTTTTCTTCTTCAGTTCCATCTTTTGCCTCATGATGTTCAGCTGCTGCTTCCAAATATTGTTCTTCAGTGACCTGCACACAGAGATTTTATTTTTTTAATTATTTAATTCTCCTTGACCCTAGAAATCCTCCCCTTGTACTGTTCACATTAACAAGGACAGCCTACAAAGACAATTACTGACTCCAAAATGAAACAGCCTGAATGACACGCGTATTCAAATTAATTTTATGGGAAAATATGATGGGCTATGGTCTGAACACACCCTTGGCTAAAAAGTTTCAGAAGACATGCAGCGCTTCTCTCTTACCACACAACTAAGTAAAATATTTCATCTGAAGACCCCAAAACATCTGCTGTTTAATTCTTATGAAGATTTCCAATGCCTGAGCATGCTTTGCTAGCAAGTCTCTGATTATATGCAGCTTACGATATTTTATAGTTCCACTTATCTTAAAAACTTGGTCTTCTGCATTTACTTAGACACTGTAAAGCTTCTCTTGGATAAGCACATTTCAACTTCAAAACACTGGTTGTTTAACAGAAGAATGTTTGTAGGAAACTTATTTTCAATGTAGGTTTTAAACAGGAAAAAAAACCCCTCAAACTAGTGCATTTATGCAGTTTACCGAAACAGCATTCCCTTTATATATCCAGTAACTCCCACCTAGGTTCACCCAGTGGTATTAGATTTTATCCCTGCCTTTACTTGTAAGAAACATGTCTGCATGTGTCCTTTCGAACCTACCACACAGCAGTTCGGCAGTTAGATTTCTTGTGCATCAAATTTTAATTCAGCTTTGATTATTTCCATTCCTAAAGATGTGTTCTTGAATATATTACCCATCCCTAATAATTCAAATTCTCCTTTATCACAGTGTATCTTTGTATTTGGTAAACTGTACTTCACCACTAATGAAACTTACCAGCCTCTTTGATCTTTCCAGCAGTTTGTGCCACACGATGTGGTGAGCCTATATTAAATGCCATTAAATTATGTTAGGGCAGGTAAAACATTAAATAAAATCTTAAAATAGATTCTGACAAATGTATAGAAATGCTGACACAAAACCGTAACAATCCCTAACTCGGATGTTACAGCTCCTGATTCCAGTATCCAATTTGCCCACATTCCTTTGGAGCACTTGAATAAATTTCTGCTGATCACACCTATTTGTTGTGTGGAATCATTGAGGGGGTGGGTAAAAATGAGAACTAAAATCTTATGATGAGGAAGGGGACACAGACATGAGGTGAGGAACCCATGCACACCTGTCCCTTGAAAACTTCCCCAAGTGAGACAACAGCACACGCTAGACCACCTGTCACAAGCGTATGAGTCAACAGGAATGGGAAGAAAGACTCCTGCCTCCACCTATAGTTCTGCAAAGCCTTTGTTGGAAACTGATTAGTACTAGGATTTTTTTTGTTATTGTGGTTGTTATACTTTGGTGTCATGAAAGACCTTGAAACGCTATCTAAATTCAAAGTTCTGCTTTTCCCAAATCTGATTAAACACTGTCAACAGCCGCAATTTCAGAAGATTAGCATGCACAACTAAGGCAAAGTGAACGAAATTTCCATGCAGAAAATGCACAACCAAAACAACACCCTCAGTACTGAAAGAAAATATCAAGGGCCCTGTGAAGCAAACTTTTCTAGTTCTGTTTCACATTCACAGTAATTCCAGGAAAACAAATTCCAAATATCCAACACAGTCACCATTATGGGCCTTCCCTTTACGCAGCTGTTCTCACCTCTGAATTATGTTCAGCTACCAGCACAGCATACAGTGAAGACCAGAAAGTAAGCCAAGTGCCCTAATGTAAAAAAGGAAAACCTGTAAAAAATGGATTAATTACCTTCAAATGGACTGGCAGGGACACACCCTGGAATCTCCTTATCAATTCAGATTGGTTAGTCTGAAGATTATGGGCTGCTGTTATCTCATACTGGAAACAGAAACTTGTCCTTGGAATATGAGGACCTTCGCTGACATCTACAAAGTCACCAAATCTGATGGGAGAGATAAAAATAAAGAAAAAAAAACCAAACTTACGTCAAATATATTGAGAGAGCAGTACAAGCCTATTTGTTTTTATGTTTGATTAGCAAATTCCTATCTAGAGAACAGATGAAAGAAAATCCACACAAATGCCAAACCAAATCTAAATAAATCCCCAGTTCAGCATTTCTAGATTTCCTGAAACAAAAGTACAAGTTACATAATTTGCCTAAAATGAACTTACGAAATTTAAACCTTGAGTCTAGAAAGAGGATCCCAGGTTTAACAAATCTTTAAAGCCATGCTGGCTTTAAAAGTGGGACAAATCTGTCATTCACCAGAAGATTTGTCTCCAAGATAACATATTTTCCCACAATACAACGTTCACAACCTGCACACATGCTTCCCCTTCAAGTCTTGAAAAAATGCAAATCACTTAAGAACAGTGAGAGACAAAAATATGTACAGCAAAAGGATATTCAGAACAAATGTCTCCCAAAATTCAATAGGTAAGCCCATTCTCTCATAACAGAGAACAACAGACACAACATCTTTCTATAATTTCCAGAACTGTAATTGCAGAGACATCTGTTGTTTAGAGAAATATGGACTCCAGAGTCAAATACAGAACAATTTAGACATCTATAAAACGCTAGCCCAAGCTAGTCACAAATTCTTTTACATGCCTGAGATACAACACAAGCTTCCAGCCTCCAGCCTAAAAACTATTATCCCAGGAGCCAGCTCCACTCCCTAGCTTGCCAGTTAGGAAGATCTTGACAGCTTCAGAAGAAAAGTCCACTATGCAGCGCTAACTCTTGTTTTCAAAGAAGTACTTGGTTTGTATTTTATTTAACCTCTCAAGCTCTAGAGATTTATTTAGATTTTATATAAAAGCAGTGAGACTTCTCTAGCACTTACCACCGCTAACTTATCCACCAAGTGTTAGGTATCATAAAACAATGATTGTATGAAGAAGAAAAAAAACAAATAACAACTTAAGAGCAACGAATAAAAGTGATTTCTAAATTGGAAACTATCACAAGTAACTTAGTCTTCTCACCTGCAAGGAGTACTTGCAACATTATCAAATCTTTTAGTGAAGCATTACAGAATGAGTTGCTTTGCTCACCTATGTAACACTACAATTCCTTCCATATTCTGCGAAGCTTTTCGTTCAATCATCTCCAGTTTGTATCTGAACAAGACAAAAAAAAAATTTTAAAAAATCCTCACCTTTAATACCCAGTTCTTATAAAAATAATTAAGAGATTGACTTAAGGTGCATTCTTAAAAATCATGCTGGTATTTACATGAGCTTTCAAACAGGTTTAAATTCTAAATTTTATACACACACTGACATGTGTCATAAGCAAGTTGAACAGACCAGTCTAACCTCAGTTCCTGGAAAAAAATATGGAGATTATACTGGGTACCGTTGAAAGGAATTTAAAGAATAGCGCAGTCATCAGGCACAGTTAACATTTCACAAAGGGAAAGTCCTGTTTAACCACTTCTGTATCTTTCTATGACAAGGTCATCCATCTAGTGGATAAAGGGCAGGCAGTGGATGTAGTTTTTCTGTATTTTAGTAAGGCTTTTGATACCTTCCCTCACAGCATCCTTCTGGAGAAGTTGTCAATGGCATGAAACTTAACAAGTCCAAATGCTGGACTGGAAGGGAGTAACACCAAGCACAAGTATAAACTGGGAGAGGAGTGACTGGAAAGCAGCCCTGCAGAAAGGGATCTGGGGGTGCCATCTAACAGTGGACTCAGTAAGGGTCAGGAGCGTAGCTTGGCAGCCAAGAGTGAAAACCCTATCCTGGGGTGTGTCAGATACAGCATAACCAGCTGGTCAGAAATGACCAGTGTTGGTGGCCTTTCCTTGTGCACGGTGTGTAGTTCTGAGCCCCACAATTTAAGAAGGATGGGAAGGTCCTTGACTGCATCAGAGGAGGGCAACAAAGCTGGTGAAAGGGCTGTGAGGCATGTCCTGTGAGGAGCGGCTAAAGACTAACTATTTACCATTTTCCCCCACTTCTCTCTAACCCCCAAAAAGCTGTGGACCACAGAATTCCCTCCACCCCCAATCCCGAAACACTGCCAAGTGTTTTTTCAGCAATTTTTCAGAAAAACTGAGTGTTCTGAACAAGCCTTCTTTTATAGCACAGGCCAGAGTATTTTAACCATTTTCCTCCTGCAGAGCTCAAAACCTGCATTTCAGCAAGTTCCCATTTGAAGATAGCAAAATATGAATTACAAAATCATTAGGGTAGGAAGGAACCTCTGAAGATCATCTAGTCCAACCCCCTAGAAGCGGCCACCTACACTAGGTTACACAGGAATATGTCCATGCAGGTTTTGAGTGTTTCCAGAGAAGGAGACTCCACAACCTCCCTGGGCAGCCTGTTCCAGTGCTCTGCCACCCTCAAAGTAAAGAAATCCTTCCTCATGTTGAGGTGAAACTTCCTGTGTTTTAGTTTATGGGCACTGTCCTCATCCTATTGCTGGGCACCACTGAAAAGAGTCTGGCACCATTCTCCTGGCAGCCACCCTTGAGATATTTATATGCATTAATGAGATACCCTCTCAGTCTTCTCTTCTCTAGACTAAACAGGCCCAGCTCCTGCAATCTCCCCTCCTAAAAGAGATGCTCCAGACCCCTGGCCATCCCTGTGGCCCTTCGCTGGACCCTCTCCAGTAGCTCCTTGTCTTTCTTGTACTGACAAGCCCAGAATGGGACACAGTACTCCACATGCGGCCTCACCAGGCCTTTCAGCAAAGGCAGAGAGTAACTAGTACACCAAGTCTAATCACCAGAGATCTTAAATTTAAAAGCAGTGAAATCTAAGAAGTCAACAGTCTTTCCATTTATCACAAAACTACATCCAAAGGTGCCCAGTGCTCTCTGGAGAGAATATTCAAAATGAAATAAGGTAGTGGGACAAAGAGAACGAAGGCAGGCTCATTTAGGGTAGTGAGAGAAGTACTTTTTTTCTTCACCTGTCTTGTCTTATTTTACATTTACAAAACCAAGTAGAGGTTTAAATGAATTTCTAATTGCCCTTCCAAAAGAAAGGCAAATTCACTCACCTGTTATGCTGAAACATTTCACGTGCTACTTTTGCTTCAACATGCAGTGTTTCAAACGGCAGGTCTTTGTGAATCAGCTTTCCAGCATCCCTTGTAAGAGAACAGAAGTTGTCCTAGAAAAACAATTGATACATATAAAACTGCCACCACTGTTTCACAGCTGTAATGAATAGACAAAGCATAAGAAACACTAAATATTAGTCAAAACACCAATGATCATCTATAGTAAAGCCTAAATGTAAGAACAATGCTGTGGGACTGTAACTCTTACTATTTATCAGCAACAGATTGCTACAAATCATCACCGTTTTAAATGGACTGATTCAATGCCCAGTCAAATCAATAAGCACTTTTCCATCAGAAACAATATATATTAATTGAAGTCAAACTTCTCAGGTTTTCCCTCCATGATATATACACATACAGACTTGCTACTCTTAAACACTCTTTTGTGTGTCTTGTTTCTCAGTCATGACTCTGCTTATAAATTACCTCTATTGTGATGGAATCAAAGGGAAAAGAAAAATACTCAATAATTAATAAACAGAAATTGATCACCTTGATCCAGAATCCAAACCTCTGCATACTCAGATTTATTAACAAATAATTAACTGTTATTAGGAGAAATTACATTTATAATGTTTCATAGAAAATACACGAAACCAAGTTACTTCAACTACAAAGACCATACTGAAGAAAAATTCTGCACTGTACCAATACTGCTGTTAGCCATACACACCTCCACTGATATTTGGGCACAAGAACATGAGTAAGCACCAGATAAGTAAAACATCTAGGATCACACCAGCTACCAAACAGTTATGAAACTTAGGTTTTAGATCATTAGATTTACTGAAGAGTATGATATATATAAGCAAGGTATTAAGAAGAGCTTCATCTGAATGTTCTTACAGTTCTTTTACAACAATAAGTTGATTATGCTGTAAACCACCAGCTGGAAATACATATACTAAACACATTTTTATTTTCAGAGGGCTCTACTTACACAAAGACTATTGTTACATCGACATTACCAGCCGGGAATGGCTGAGTAGGAGCAGATCTGTAGAGTAACAAAGATGGCACTGAGGTCCCAACAGCCATATCAACTGGTTTTGGAATGGTATTTCAGATTAGAACTTACTCTAGCCCCACAGACCTAAAACCTGTAAGCACCTGAAGGACAGCTCAACGTTTAGTTTCACCTAAAAGGAACCCAGGCTGTGTGCTCTGCGAGCACCCTGCAATGAGAGCCATCATGTGGTAAATGTGGACATTAGCTGCGAGGGAGTACCCCTGACCTAAAAAAATACTAGTATAGATACACCCAACAAAAACAAAAAAAACTCACTGCCCCCTCTCCACCATCAAAAAAGAACCACTGAACAAGTATGTAGAGAAGACTACATGTATACTACTGTACTTAAGAGATTTAGAGCAGCCCTGAGGAGAAGGACTTGGGGGTGTTGGTCGATGAGAAAATGAACATGAGCCGGCTTCAGTGTGCACTCGCAGCCCAGAAAGCCAACCGTATCCTGGGCTGCATCAAAAGGAGTGTGACCAGCAGGTCAAAAGAGGTGATCCTGCCCCTCTCCTCTGCTCTCATAAGACCTCACTTGGAGTATGGTGTACAGTTCTGGTGTCCTCAACATAAACAGCATATGGAACTGCTGGAACAAGTCAAGAGGAGGGCCACGAGGATGATCAGGGGACTAGAGCACCTTCCATATGAAGATAGGCTGAGAAAGCTGGGGCTGCTCTGCCTGGAGACCTCATAGCAGCCTTCCAGTATCTGAAGGGGGCCTATAGGGATGCTGGGGAGGGACTCTTCATTATGGACTGTAGTGACAGGACAAGGGGTAACGGATTAAAACTTAAACAACGGAAGTTTAGATTGGATATAAGGAAGAAGTTCTTTACTGTAAGGGTGGTGAGGCACTGGAATGGGTTGGCCAGGGAAGCTGTGAATGCTCCATCCCTGGTGGTGTTCAAGGCTAGGTTGGACAGAACCTTGGGTGACATGGTTTAGTGTGAGGTGTCCCTGCCCACGGCAGGGGGGTTTGAACTAGATTACCTTAGGGTCCTTTCCAACCCTAACTATTCTATGATTCTATGTAACCTAGACAACCTATACAACCTTTCAGGCAAGAAGTTATTGTGCTTACATTTGTTGGTTTCCAGTCATTCAGTCTATCGTCCAAAATTATATCATAACAGAAAGCTCCAGAGATCACTGCAAATCCAAAGAAAAAACATTCACGTTTGTAACAAGTACTTATTTCACTGTCATAGCATATTCTGATAAATACATCAAAATCAATAAGAAAAACAGAATGATGTCAAGAAATCCTTTATAAAATATAAATTTTCAGCTGTGATTCTACAATTGGCAGATTAAACCTGTACCAATTTCATTTCATTTCACTGTATGAGTCTTTGAAATGAGTCTTAATGTAATGTCAGTGTAATACCATATAGCTTAGTATATGCAAGATTATTCCAAATCCTGAACTGAAATATCCACTCTACACTTACCAATCAAGACAAACGCTGAAATCGCTAAAAAAGGGAATCAGTTGTAGGAGGACCCCAAATATAAGAACATTGGGTGCTGGTTATATCAAATGCATAATTACACTGAGTTTGTTATTTAAATAACTTCCTCTACTGTGCACTTTCTCACTTTTGTAAATCTTCAATCAGGCCACAGATGAGCAGAAGTTGTTACTAACCCTGTGTGCACTTCAATAATCTTCCAACTTGATGTATACACCATAATTTTTAGTAGCAGTTTTTAGCAGTCACAGTTATGTAGTTATTAGAGCAAATTTCACAAAACACATCACATCTTAAATACCTTACCCATATAACTTCCCAATAAATAGGTTATATTCTTAAGTTACTACTGTGAAATCCTAAGTGGTCTGAAACACAGCTGCCACACAGACCAATTGTACTTTGATAACAAAATTACTCTCAATGTGATTACTATAAATTAAAGGCTACAACAACAGCACATAATATGCTAATCAGTGCTAAGTACCTTCAATCACTGGAGCCTCTGGTTGTTGTGGGGTTTTATGCAAGACTATTAAACACTCATTTAAGAAGCAGTAAAAGCAAGACAGTCAATATAAAACACTTGTCTCACCTGGCACATCTGGAGCTCTAATTAGATTGACTGAATATTCATCTTTGAATGCCCGCTTTAATACACATGCCATGATCATGGCACAGGAACGCCAGTAGGCCTATAAAGAGAATTCCAAAACACAGATTTATTACCTAGAAGCTAATAAACCAACCAGATGAACATCAGCTATTCATTCTAAAAGAATACCGCCATCTAAATGAATGATGTACAAACCTAGCTGTCAACCCAAACGGTACCTTCTTTAGTATTTAAACTTGTATTTGGAAATGATTCTACATATAGAATCAATTAAAAAAAAAAACAAAACTGCACTTAAAATTCAAACCAGATGTTTCCCTGGAGACATTTAAATCTGAAATCACAAAACAATACCACGATATAGATTGAAAGGGATGATTGCACATCACCTAGCCCACACGCTTGTCCATCAAATGATAACCATGATGCACCAAGCAGCTATTACAAACGTCTGAACTTTCACAACAAAGTCCAAGAAAGGAGATGGACTTGGAACTGAAAGGGGTATACAGAATCAAGTGGTCACAACAAAGGTCACCTACTATGGGATAAAATATAGATTACCTTGTTTACTTCTTCTGGATCTTCATCTTTGAAAGTAAGGAACTGAATTTCACAAGATTTGGTCAAAGGTCTGTACATATCCCAGGCTTCACCATCCACAAGAGCTAGAACGGACCTCTTGCAATGCCATTCACTTAAGTCTAAACAAAGTAAAATAACTATTACACATTTATTAACCATATTCCTCAGTCAGCAGTTTAGACCCCTGCATTTGTAACAACAAACTGCAAGTTTCACGTTTGTAAATTACTTGCGAAGATGAGTTGCTAATAGAGCCTCCAAACATTAACTCAGTTTCTGCTGATGGACCTTAGTATAAATGTATTTTAAACTTACCAAACACAAATATTCTGAATGTACGTCTGTTGTCCTGGTCATTAAAACGTCAATAATTTTAACATTTCAAATTGAGATAACAAGTACTTCAATTGGCAGTACAATTTTCATCAGCAGTGTCACACTGTTAGTCCATTCACTTACGCATGGCACAATTGTACGGAGTAGACAAAGCTTTGTTCATTACAAACACACTCCCCGGGTGCGATTTCCCAGTGTATTTTACTTCAATTTTCTCAATTCGTGGATAAAGAGACAACTGTCTTTCTTTTTCTTTGCTGAAGAGCTCGTTACGCATCTGAATCACTTCTTCTGATGTCAGTCGAGAAACAGTTGATGTGGAGATGAACCCTGGTAAAAGGAATGATCTAAAATAAGCGATAGGGAGTTTCAAAGTCTCTTTGTAAGATGCTGGTTTCTAAAAGGAAAACATCCCGCTGTACTGCTCATCCATGTGTCTGTCTCAATATGCCTAGAGTGAGCACTTCAGCAGCTCTTGCTGCCCATCCACCCTCGGTCCCTGCAATGCCTCCAGGAAGCCACGACAGAAAACTGAAGCAACGAGACCTTAACGACGGTCTCTGGCTGCAAAGCCCCTTCCCTCACACCGGCCCACAGCCCCTGCGGGACGCGCCCCACCTCGCCGCGCCGCGGGGAAACCGGCCGGCACCGCCTCCCGCCCGCGGCCGCCGTCCCCACGGTGGCCTCCTCAGCCCGCGGCCCTGAACCGGGCCGCCCCGCACGGCGCGGGTCCATCCAAGCACCGCAAAAGGACAAGCCCGAAGCTGCTGCCACTCACGCCGCCCCTGGCGCCTGCCCCAGAGGCCAAAGCCAGCCCAGCGCGCCGCCATACTCCGGCCGAGTCCTGCCGCCCGGTGCAGCCACCCCTGCCTCCGCCGGAAACAGCAGCGGCGGCCCCGAGGTTCCTCGTGCTGTTCCGCACGGGGCCGCCAGGCGGCGCCGGGGGGACGCGCCCGGGCCCAGGCCCGGAGCTGGAAGCGCATCGGGCTCGGCCCCGGACCCCAGCTCTGTCCGTAGAGGCGGCGCGCTGTGTGTGTTAGCTCCGGCATACTGGGTGTACTGCGTTACCCCCTGCTCTCCTTTTGCCTCGCCGGGCCTCATGACACTAGCGTGTCATCCCCAAAACCTGCACCTTTTGGACGGCCTTAAGGTCATCTCGTACTGAGGAGCACGAATATGTGGTTCTGAGATCACAGCATTAACGGTCTGGTGTGGAAAGGGGCTTTTGTGCCCAGCTCCCTGTTGTGGCAGAGCCACGGGCTGGACCACACCAGGCACACGCTATCGAGTTTCCATGTTAATTCCAGCTTCTCACCCTCTGCCTGCACTGACCTCCTGTGTTGGGTTTGTATGGCAAGGTTTTGGTACTTGGGAGCCACAGGGCAGTTTCTGTGAGAAACTGCAGAGGCTTCCCTGGTGTCCAACAGAACTAATGCAGACAGCTGCAAGATGGACCTGCTGCTGGCTAAGGTTGAGCCCATCAGCGATGGTGGTAGCACAGTATTTAAATAGGGGGGTGTTACTGCACAGGAGCAATTGCAGCCAGAGAGAGGAGTGAGAATATGTGAGAGAAACAGCTCTGCACACACCAAGGTCAGTGCAGAAGGAGGGGAGGAGGTGCTACGGGTGACAGAGCAGAGATTCCCCTGCAGCCTGTGATGCAGACCATGGTGAGGCAGGCTGTGCCCCTGCAGCCCACGGAGGTCCATGGTGGAGCAGATATCCACCTGCAGCTTAGGAAAGACCCTACTCCAGAGCAGAGGGATGCCCGAAGGAGACTGTGACCCCATGGGAAGCCCACACTGGAGCAGGCTCCTGGCAGGACCTGTGGCCCCATGGAGAGAGGAACAGATTTGCTGACACGACTGATGACCCCATGCTGGAGCAATCTGAAGGGCTGCACCTATGTAAGGGACCCAGCCTGGAGCAGTTCATGAAGAACTGCAGCCTGTGGGAAGGATTCACATTGAAGAAGTTTATGGAGGACTCTCTCTTGTGGAAGGGACCCCACACTGGACTAAGGGAAGAGTGTGAGTAGGAAGGAGCAGCAGAGACAACGTGTGATGAACTGACCACAACCCCCATTCCCCATCCCCTTACGCTACTGTGGGGAGTGAAGTGGAGAATTCAGGAGTGAAGTTGAGCCTGGAAAGGCAAGAGGGGTGGGGAAAAGGTGTTAAGGTTTGGTTTTATCTCTCATTACCCTACTCTGATTCGATTGGTAATAAATTAAACTGATTTCCCCAAGTCTATTTTGCCCATGATGGTGATTGCTGAGTGATCTCCTTGTCCTTATCTCAACCCACAAACCTTTTGTTATATTTTTCTCTCCCCTGTCCAGCTGAGAAGGGGCGTGATAGGGTGGCTTTGGTGAGCACCTGGTATCCAGCCAAGGTCAACACACTGTACCTCATTACTGCCCTTCCTCCTCAAAAAATTGAAGTCAAGCAGAAACTAGCTACTGCATGTGCAGGAAAACCATGCTTTGCATTAGAATGTGTTAAAAAATGTGAAATAACTCAAGAGTTTGTTTAGATGTTTTACAGTTTATCTGATGGTGGTCTTCAGCCTAATCCCCAGTTGGCAAAAATATAACAACAGCTATCAAGAATGCCAGTGTTAAACAGTTACACTGAATTAGTGCCATTCAGCACTAAAGGATGTAATTAAACTCAGCATTGGAAAGATAAATAAGTTAATACCTGCAAGGGCCAGTAATAGACAGAGAATTTTCCACTATGGAAACACATCTGCAGAGCAGTGGAACACCTGGCTCCTCTTGGCTCAGTACCCAGCACTGGCTTCCCTTCTCAGATGGGCTCTCATCCAGAAAACAAGGTGTGCAGGTACAGTAGCTATTTGTGCCCTTTGTTACATTATTTGATGGATTAAGAATTTCAGCAAGTCAATCACCATGCTTCTTCGTTTTTTAAAACAAGTTAAATGCAAGATATTTTTTCAGGCTTACTGCAGGCTACATCACTGTGGGTGTAAAGCAGTTTATGGCCCTGAGGTGAAAGGTCCAGAGAAAACACAAAGATGCTATTATTATTTGTAATTTATTATATTTTGTCATTATAAGTCAACTACACCATTTCTTCTGTTAACTTTTTATTCTATGGCTTGAGATCAATGTGTGGTCAATGATCACACCACATCACATAATCATTTTGGTTTAAATAGGAAAAAAAAAAACCAAACAAAAAACCAAACAGAAAAACACAAAGAAAGTTTACAATTTAGGGTATAAAAACAACATTTTACTCTATGAGGTGACAATTTCAATATATTTGGAGAATGAAAAACAGAAACAAACCCTACTCTGTAACTCTGAGGAAATCTTGAGAAACAGGAGTAAAATCCTATTTGATACTGCACACTTTATGATATGGCTCTGTTTTAAATTGCCGCTTTCTAATCTCTAAATCTTCTTTTGTGCAAGTTTTTGCAACTTTTTATTTATCTTACCCTACCACCATTTTTCTGAAGATTATCTGGTTCCTCCTACTTGTTTGGTATTGCTCTGGAAGCACAATGCACATAAAAAGCCATCTGGGATTTGTAACACCCTGAAGGCTACAGGAGGAGCATTGTTATAGCCCTCTGTCTTTTGGTAATCCTGAGCTGACAGAGTGACAGTGCAAAGCTTTACCCCTCACTGGAAATGAAAAGACAACCAAAGCTCCTGGGAAATTCACGCAGGGTTCAGCTGGACTCTCTACAGCCCCTGCACAGAGGCAGAGAAGAGAAACAATATTAGCATAGATATGGGATTAATTAAAAAAATTCAGTCTCCAAGCTTATTTTTGACTCCTGCTGGCTCACAACTGCAACATCATTTCTTTGTTTACCGCAGTAAACATCTATTTGAGGCTTCTGTGAGAAAGTAAAAGCACCTGGGTCTACTCAAATCCCATGGACTGAGTCAAGGGCCAGCTGGGGGATACTCTCAGCTGCCCATCATGGCCCTGTCAGCAGCCAGGGAGGACATACAGGCCTTCTGCAATCCCCCAGCTATTGATCTCTCAATGCCAAAAGAGAAAAGCCTTCCAACTGAGAAATACTCTGGGAAGGGTTTGGCTGAAGTCCCGTGACTTTTAGCTGTCACAACACTGAGCACATTTGTGGTACAGAGAAGAGATGGGAAACAAAACTGCCCAAGATTAATTACAAGGTATGAGACTTCATAAGGCCATTTGACTTTCAGGAAAACTATGGATGTTATCTCATAATGGGCAGAAAATAAGAGGTTGTCGTAGGAGGGAACAGAAACTCCATAATCACTCTTATACCATAGTATGTGACCCAACAGTAACACATAAGTGACAAACTGTGACATTCAATCACCCACATGGTCCCAAAGCTGGGTCTGAGCTCACATCTTTATTCAAAAGCAAAACTGGCTTAAAAATTCCTGCCCCTCCCTCTGCCACTCTTGGCTGTTTCTCGCTGCTTACTCTCTAGGTAGACAAGTGTAGCAGCACTGTCCCAAGGCACTGAACACAAGGTCACTGAAGTGATACAAATTGCAGGATTAGTATTGGTGAAAGATTGTTTTATTCACATTATTTCAGTGACCTGGCTTAACATACAGCTTTGTACACTCATTTCTGAGCACAAGTGAAGTGGTAGCAGTAATCCATGGCCAGAGACAGCAATTCCCTGGAAGACAACTTGGTGTGAAACTACACCCTAAGAGCCATGTTCTTCATGCCACCATGAAGCAGAAAAGCATTGTAAACACTTGTGGTAACATAATTCTGTATATACCACTACCAGTATTGTGGCTAACACATTGTCCACTATTGCTTAGGTTGAATTGGGGCATGTAATTTGGTGGGTTTTTTAGAAGTTTACCTTTGATTAGTCTAGTGGGAAGTGTCCCTGCCTGAGGCAGGGGGGATGAAACTAGATGATCTTTAAGGTTCTTTCCAGCCCAAACCATTCTATGATTGCTACTGAGCTGTCTACTCAGTGGCAGTAATCTTGCAAATTCAGTTGACAAAAAAATGGCATTAATACTGTACTTTGCAAGTCAAAGAGAATATTACACAAGACATTCAAGAAAATGGAGGTGGGAGGGGAGGGTCGCAGAAAAAAGCTACTGAGAACAAGTAATTTGTATTGCTGTTATCTTGTTCTACACTCAGATTTTGTGGCTTTCCTGGTTCAAGTTTGGCTGGCACATTGGATATGAAATATTTCAACAAATAGAGATATAGTGTTCTATCACATGCTCTAGTCTTTTATCACCAGGCAACTGATCTATGGCATACTCTAAAGAGCCATAAAAAACAGCTTGCTGGAAAAAAAGAACATCTGAATTTTTAGTTGCTCCTTTTCTCAAAGCTATACTTGCTCACAGTTTTCAGTTTCAAAGTACAAAATAAGGAGATAATCTGCCAACTAAATCAGTTTGGGGTTTGGTTTTTGTTTTTTTTTTTTTCACAGGCAGTAGTTAAAGCAATTAACATGAAGCAGCAAAGCAAAATAACAAGATGCCACAGAAGAAAGGAGACAAGGCCTACTGCAACTAGAGGAGTGGATAGCCGTTGAAGCAGTACTTCAGAACATCATAAAAGGCTAGTTAAAATTGCAAAAGAAAGCAAATATCCCTTAAACTGTAAATATCAGTCTCTCCACACACTGACATGAGGCTGCTGATAATTCTTCACCCTAAAGGGCAAGGCTTTGAAGCTGACAGATTCAAGGTGCTGCAGGCTGGTAGCCTGGGCACAATAAAGAATACATAGCACATCAATCAGTGAGTTTCAGAAAAAAAGATTTGTGACACAGAGCATGGAATATGCATTTTGGTGATTAAACTAGTTAATTAAATTGAATTTGTTTTAGCAGTTTTACAAAATAGTCTTCCATCAACTTGTCCCGTTGCCATGCCCAGAATCACACCAGAACAGTCACCCTACAGCTATGTAGAGCTCCCATCTTCACCACTTAGTGGAACAATTGTATGACAACAGTTTAGTGTGCTTGGAAAAAACATGTTTACAGAGATTTAACCCACAGGCTGTGGCATCAGGTCTCAAATGGTATCTCTTACCACCTCAAACATAACATTTATCTTTTTGGAAATATTAAAACATCTGTTTCTTCTTCTCCTCTAAATATGGAAAAATATTCAAAAATGTTTTCCTGACCAAAACCTAAACAACGTAAATTCCAATAAGAATCAGCCCTCCAACTTTCCATATAAATAGGAATATAGGTAAGCTATGTATACTTTCTCCCTCAGTCACTCGAGATTCTAAATCTTACCCCCTGTTCATCTCATCATAACCAGGCACAGTTAACAGCAACCTTGCTGGGCTATAACCTGCTATTACAGCTCAGCTAAGAGATGCTAAAAAGTTTAAAGGACAATTAACTTAAGAAAACACAGGAAGAAAAAGGAAAAGCAGTGCAGAACTGTAATCTTTGATACTTTCACTGGTATTTCACTCTGCAAACAAGAGATGAGCTACTCACAGATCATCACACATTCATACTACCTGCTTATCAACAGAATAAAAGATGTGTACTTGCTTACACAAAGTTAGGGTTACACTACTTGATCAAACTAAATTCAACAAATAAACTTGAGATATGTCAAGTTTATGCCTGGATGGACTATAAAAGAGAAGCATGGCCTTTTGTGACATTTCTCTTTTTTTGAATGACAGTATGAGGATGAACATTCATTAGCTCTCCCCATCACTGTCTTCTAGTTCAGTGTGTGTAAGCCAAGACAGATGAGTCTTGACTACATAAGAATTAACATCTTACTCTTTTAGGTATTAATTAAGCAGCCAGTTCTCTTCTTGTAATACACTACTTTTCCCCCTATCCTATGCATGTTTTAATCATAATTGCCTTCCTCATACCTATCTGTAATGTATTCAAGGACTTACAGCACAACACCTTTGTAACCTAGTTTTGCAGTTCTAATTTGTTATACTGGTTATTTTTTTTATAATTATGCCTCAAAGTTATTCTAGAAATGAGCATGCAAGATGCAGAAAAATAAATATATGGTGATTTGGTTAATTTCTCCTTTCAAAATAAAACCTATTTTGAGCGGAGAAATCACCAAAAGGAGTATTTTCTCAATACAAGTTAATTTCTCTGTATTCATTTATATCATTCTATAGCAAATAAAAGTGAAATGTTCTCAAATAAAAGAGACAGAGTTTGAGATTATAGTGTTTCACAGGATTTTTGCAAAATATTTTTCAAAATTGTTTTTTCACAGAACTCTTTATCAGAAAGTAAAAGGGGCGAACTTGTACTATTATGACAGATTGTCATCAGCACCCCACATTTGCAACAGAAATTTTCATTAAAATTAAAAAGAATTCCATTGTAATGTAAGAATGTAGATTTATCTGAGATGCCATCTAGTAAAATGATTATGATCTTTTAGTTTATGAATTACTGAGATCATTAAGAAGAATCCAAGTCTTGAAATCATGTTGCACTTCCACACAACCCTTAAAGGCTTTTCTATACAAAGAAAATTACTAGAATATTTATTACAAAATAAGATAGCTATTCTTGACCGGCATGCTGTGTGCAGATGTTAATTATAGACTATTTTTATTATTCTAAAAAGGAGTCTGTATGGAAAGCTCTCCAAGAATAACTGTCAAACTGAGCATCTAGTACAAATTTTCCATATTGGGCTCTATGGGTTGGTTAATGAAAATATTTTTTGCTACATTTAACTTAAAAAGATTAAAAATATGGATAGCAGTCTTGTGCTCTTCTAATAAAATACTTAAGGGTATTTTTAGGATTAACATTGTTCAACAACATACAGAAAGAAAAAGTGTATATATAGAATTAACTCTATTATTTACAACCACTTTTCCAGTGATCCTCTAACTGCATTCAGAATGCTCATATTTGATTGCTGTTGTTTCCTGCAGTTGTACAAAGCAAGCAAAGAAATGGTGAGTTTGTAGCTGCTGAAATAAAAGAGGGAAACGTGAAGAAACTGTGGAAGTACTGTGAAGCCATCCTAGAACGGGTCAGAGAAATGTGTGGACTGTGCACTCTGTGTTCACTTGCAAGAGAAGCAGAAGAGTGAGCAGAAAAAAGCCCCAAACCGTCAATCTCATGTTCATATAAACCCTTAGCATTTAAGTGGATTTACTATGGTGCAAGGGTCATGTTAATGAAATGCAAATGAAAC
Organism: Pezoporus wallicus; assembly: GCF_028554395.1. Taxonomy (NCBI): domain Eukaryota; kingdom Metazoa; phylum Chordata; class Aves; order Psittaciformes; family Psittacidae; genus Pezoporus; species Pezoporus wallicus. Next base: position 733,194 of record NW_026635941.1, read on the forward strand.
TGTATGTATGTATACATGAGTCTGCATTGGGCAATTAGAACTGAGTGTTTACTGTAGTGGGAAGGCTTCTGTAGCTAGCCTACACTTTATTTTGTTGTCTAATAGGATACCTTCTCCTCACAGTTCATCTCTTCATTACCTTCATTGATTCATTGTCATTATATCAGCTTTATTCATCATTTTATGAGCTATCCCTTAATTTAATTCCACACTGCCATTTCCTCACATTCCCCACCTCTATACTTTTTTCCACCAGGCACCTCCCATATATTTAAATTTTCTGTCAACACATTATTTCTATCACATGTGGCTTTAAACAGCAGTCCTACTGAAATCAATGAAACTTTGTATATGCTAAAAGTTACCATGTGCTGGGCCACTCCAAATAAAGAATTTTTCTGTTGCCAATGGAACAGTTTTTATTTTATTAAATGTAGGTCACCACTATACTGGTAATATATACTGGACATATATATATATACAGACACAAATTTTTTTCAGAAATGTTACTTGTATTCTATATACATTTTTGCATGTAAAAAAAACCAAGATTTTGACACGAAGAGCATCATGGCATCCTACTCCTTCAGTCTTCATCCAAATAGCTGTTAGGGATTTTATTTATAAATAATCTTTCCTCATTTTGCTACAGTCTAACAAAATATAGCCAACATTGCTGTTCTGATTATCGAAGAAATACTTATTACACTTTGCTTGGTTTAGAACCGTGTTACATCAGTGTTGATGTATTTTTAAGATGTTGTTGGAAACTACTCAGATGCAGTATTGACTGTCACGATGAGTAATTTTCCCTGATTCATAAATTTAAAGGGCCATTACACCTCCTGTATTTTTAATCCAGACTCTCTCAGACTGGTATAAAGTGGTATAACTAAGGAAAAAAAAAAAAAAAGGCTTTGAAGGTCACCGTGCGGTCCATCTTCTGCTGGTGCGCTGAGGCGCTCGACAGCAGGTGGGATTCTGTCCGGTCCAGCTGTACAGGCACAAAGACTCGGTGCGACATAGCTTACAGTCCGCAACTCAAATCAGTGCCGCGTCGCTCTCTTTTCAACGCGAACATCTGAATTCTCGTTTCTTGAGTTAACTCTTGTTCGTATTTCCCCTCCAAGGTGGGCTTAACTTCGGGAAACGCACCGACAGGGACCGTGGTCTTCTTTGAGAAGTTTAAGCTTTTCTGAATGAAAAGTTTATTTTGTTGCAACAAATGTCCTTGAGCTTGTGAAGATCTCGTAGCTCGAAAATAAAATAAATCGGAGGGAGCAGCTGCTGAATACCACACAACACAGCCCCGGGAGGCGCGGAGCACCGCGCTGGATGGGGAGGCAGAAAAGCAGGAGGAGTGGGATGAGCCGGGAGCTGCTGCCGGCCACAGGTCCCCACTCCGGACGCCCCAGGGAAGGGCGGAGCGGCACCCGGCGCGCAATCCCTGGGCTCGGAGCTAGCCCGGGGCGGGGAGACCCCTCGGACACGTTATAAGTTTTGGGGGGGGTGGCGGCGGGAACGCTCCGCTGGCGCGGAGGCAGAGCCCCACGGCAGCACCTACCCCACGGCCCGCCAGGCACCTCCCCGTTCTCCCGGGCCGACACCAGGCCGAGCCCCCCTCCTTCCCTGCCGCGCCTCACGCCCCGCCGCCGGCGTCGCCCGGTGTCTATTAACCGCTGCCGCCGGCGGGGAGCTGCGCTGCCGGGAAGATGGCGAGCCGCAGCCTCCGCCTGCTGCTCATAGGTTACTTGGGGGTCCTGAGCTGTAAGTGGCCGCGTCCCTTCCCCGCGGGGCGGGTGCGGGGGCTACCGCGTACCGCTCCCTCTGGGAGCGCCCCGGCCGCTGGACTCCCTGGCCGCGGGGGAACGGACCCCCAAAGTGGCCGAAGTGTCTCGGGAGGATGAGGGGGGGGCTCGACCTGAGGGTGCCCAGTCCCTTCCCCGGCCGCCGCCCGGGCCCTGCCCTGCCGCGCCCCGCCGGGAGCCGCTCCTGCGGCACCACTGCCCGCCCAGAGGAGCCGCGCGGCAGGGAGAAGAGAAGCAGGGAGAAGAGAAGCAGGAGGTCATTTCTTCTTCCTCGCCCCCGGAGCGAGAGGAGCCAAGTGGCGTTTCCAACAGCAAAATAGGAGCGAGAGAGTCCTTCGCGGCAGGCGGGGGACGGCGCGGTGATTGTTTCCATGTGTCTGTTGCTCTCGCACAGATGTAACCTGTTTTAAGCCGGGCCTGTTTCAGGGCAAGCCAGTGGCTTTCTGCAGTGGTGCGAACTTTAGGATGCGGGCTGCGTAGTTTGCTTTTCTGATGGCCTTTACGAGATGGATGAGCGAGTGACGGGAGCGTGTGTTCTGTTGCCAGCGCTGGATGCTGCAAGCTCCAGAACAGCTTTGTGTTTCCAGTGTTTTTATGATCCTATTGTCTAACTCCTTAAAAGCACAACGGGAAGATGGGGGGGGGGGAGCAGGCATGGTAAGTTAAGTTGGCAAAAGCTGCCCTGCCCGGAAAGCGCATGGAAATAATTGAAAACCAGATCACATACCTGTGAAGAAGCAGTGGATTAATACACAGCATTCACAGTGCCAGTTGTGTGATAAGGCTGTCACTTCCAGATCCCGTCTTGCTGTGTTCCTGTTTTATGCTGCTTTTATTTTGCTGGTATTTTGGGGAAAGAGGCTGCATGTGGAAACAGTGCTTTGTACAGAGTTTGGTAGCACAGTCTGACAATGAAGTGACCAACTGGGACTAGCCTGGGATGGGTTTTCAATGCGTTGTGAGCGGGGGGCATCCACGATGATGGGACTGGGTGTGTTTTGTAGGTTACCTTTCATTCCTCCTCACAGAAGGCTGTGTGCGCGGAAAGTCCTTTTTTACCAAGGAGGAATGGGTTCAGTTGAGGAGAGGCTTGAAATGGTCTATGTCTGTGCATCAAATGATGCATTTGGTGGAGGGTTTTCCTCACCGCCACCATTCTTTGCTTCTAAGATACCTTATGGAAAATTTGGGATGTTAGATGAGCAGCTAGCACAGACTTTCTCTTCCATATACTAATATACAAATAATAATTGTTTCAGGGTCTTCAGGCAGCTCAGCCTTGTGGTTAGTTGTGCTTGCTGGCAGTGCTGGCTTTGACCAGTGAGGAAATGATACAGAGGGTGGTTTGGAAGCAGTGCAGTGGATCAAAGTGCCTGCATTGTTGTCACGCTTGCCTCCTTTTTTTCTGTTGTGTTTTTTTTTTTTTCCTCTTCCTGTCCCAATGCCCAAGAAGAACCAGGTGGGGAGAAAGTTTACCAGCAAGGCACCGATAAGAAGTCATTACATGGAGAAAGTGACTGTAGTTGGTTGTGCAAATGCTGCTTGTTTGTGTGAGCCAGGGGAAATCCAGGCAATCAGGAGTCTGCTGCTGCTCTTCCTGTGGCTCAAGTATGTTCACAAGAACAATAAAACTAATACTGATATCCAAGTCAGTTGTGGTGCTTGGATGGTTCTTAACATGGGGCTCGTGTGCCCTGGAGATGAAGGGGAATGAGCAGAAACTAATGAAAAAGAGAAAGCAGTGGTTGGTACATGGACTGTGTGAGCACTATGTTGTGGAGCAGACGTAGAGAACTTGCTTGGTAGCTCAGCTGCAGAGTTAAGACTGTGTAAATTGCTCATAGGATGTCAGCATAGCCGCAAACAGTACTAAGATCAGGTTTGGATTACTTTTCAGTGAGAACCTAATAAGAAATATTAACAACAAACAGAAACAGTGATTTCTGAGAAAAATTTTTTTTTTTTTACTTAAATTTAGGGAAAAATAAGGGAGTTAGAGGTGTTCAATAATGTTCTCTGTCACTATGAGCTCCTGAAACTGATGCTATCTGGGAAGTTTTAAATGGTGCCACAAAGTAGCACTTTGTAAGATCTGTTGGCCAGATGCTTACAAAATATACAGAAATGATTGTTGTTAATTATCATGGCTATTGTGGATGAGATAGTACGTACAGATGAAGTGGCCTTTTGGGAAAGTTTCTAGGTGTGATTTTTTTTTTTTTTTTTTTTTTTTTTTCCTGCATTAGTTTACGTTAAAAGTTAATCTGGTGGTGCTGCACCAGATTATGCAGAGACACGGATATGTCTGTGTGCGGACAATGCAGAGGCGATAAATAGTAGTCTTACATAAATATTTAATGGAGCTCACTGGGATAGTTTGAGCAATAAATAAAGTAAGGGTTTGTTTCTGGCTCTAAAGCAAACACTCCTCCTTGCTCAGGAATCTTTCAGCTAGATGCAGAGGTTTTAGACCAAAAAAAGCCTTTTGTGTTTCTTCCCCACCCCCAACAAGAAATCATAAAGCATGACTGCACTGGCTGTAGGAATGACAGTGGAAGCCTTTAAACTGTGCTTTCCTGATTGCCTGTGCTGTGCAACTGATGTACTCAAAATTTAGATTGACACCCCCCAGTCTTCTGTTAAACCCTGTTTGCTGAATTAATTTAGTTGTTGACCAGCCAGTGAAAGAGGTGATCCTGCCCCTCTGCTCTGCTCTCATGAAACCCCACCTTCAGTGCTGCATTCAGCTCTGGGGCCCACAACATGAGAGGGATGTGGACCTCGTTGAGCGAGTCCAGAGGAGGCCACAAAGATGATGTGAGGGCTGGAGCACCTCTCCTATGAATACAGGCTGAGAGAATGGGGTTATTCAGCCTGGACAAGAGAAGGCTCCAGGGAGACCTTATAGCAGCCTTCCAGTAAAGGGGCCTACAGGAAATCTTGAGAGGGACTTTTTACGAGGAAGATAAAAAGTTATGAGGAAGGGTGAATGGTTTTAAACTGGAAGAGGGTAATAGCTTTAAACTACATTTAGGTTAGATATTGGAAAAAAAATTCTTCATTATGAGGGTGGTGAGGCACCAGCACAGGTTGCCCAGAAAATCTGTGGCTGCCCCATCAACGGAAGTGTTCAGGGCCAGGCTGGATGGGGCTTGGAGCAACCTGGTCTAGTGGAAGGTGTCCCTTCCCATGGCAGGGGGTTGGAGCTTTAAGGTCCTGTCCAACTCAAATAATTCCATGATTCTATGACTTACTCTAATTTCTAAATCAGAGTACATATTCAGGTGAGATGCTATTTCTTAAATTTGTAAGACTGCATACTTCTTTAGTAATATCTGTACATTGTAATAATAAAACCAGACTACCTATTGTTTGGAGAGGGAGTGGGGAGTAGATACATAAAAGAAAGGTTCCTTCTCTTTCTGTTTTATTTGAGGAACAGTACTTCTTTGCTGTAGACTTGTGGTTGTCTACAAGCCTGCACAGACTCTTAGACACCATAACATGTGCTGTCAGATGAAAGTGAGCTTCTTAAATACAAACAAAAAAAATGAAAATGAACTATATCAAAGCAAAGCTGGTTTCTAATGTTCAGCCTGACTTTGTTGGTGGTGTTGTTTAGGACTGTGGTGACTGCACAAGATACCCAAATGCTTCTGAACGCATAAAAATTGAGGACTTGTTTGGAAGACCTTCCTGTCTTAAAAAGGGAGACATGCTCCTCTCTTTAGCTGATGTTATAACCTTCACCATTTCACCCTCTTGGTTAGATCCTCAGGGCTCAGAAGAAACTTTGACTGTGAGTTATTGGCATGTCTCTTGGAAACCATGGCTGTTGCTGCATTTGAGCAAATTATGCTATTTCCTTTAAACCTAGGCATGCTGCTTGAAAGGGGCTGTCTAATTTTGAGGCCTCAGCCAGAAGCATTGCTGTTCTGTGGTGAGGGCTTTGTCTTTTTCCTTTCTGTCTAGCAGAGAGGAGCCAGAGAGAGCTGGTCCCTGTCTGGCGTTGCAGTATTCTTAGGAGGCTGTGAGACAAGTAACCTGAACTATTTGATGTGCAAATATAAAAGTGAGTGTGACTGTCTTCTCTTACTGCATGCAAGAGACAGGAAATGTACCTGGAAATGTCACATTCAGACAACGGCAATTTCTCTTCCACTTAAGGTGGATGTGTATAAGTGGAGACCTTGCTTTTGCTGCCCCTCAGTCTCCGAGGTCCTCTTTTCTTAGCTTTAACATTGCAACAATTCTTTGTTCATGTCACAGGACATATATTTCTGGTAATTGCAAATAACATAGGGCATCTGGCATTAATAATGAGAGGTAAAGCTACACTGTGATTAGCAGACCTAATTGAGCCTGGATAAAGTCTTCTCACAGTCTATTTAACTGAATTACACAAAGATATTTTTACGATTGTTTCCTGTATTATCATATTTCCTACTGCAGACTGTTTTGGCAGCAACACAGTATCTGCCAGTTTCTGCTGAAGAAACTGGCTGGGGACATCACAAATTATTAGGTAAGAACTCACAAGTAGTGTAACTTTGACTTCACCTTTGCTCTTTAGCTGACAGACTTGACAAAGCATGTGGGATCATCTTTTGTGACCCAAAGTTACCAAACTTGTCTCCATCCACTGACCCCAAACATTACTGGGGGGGGGGGGGGGGAATGTGTGCAGACCTGTTTTTAAAGAAGTGAGCTAAAACTGTTAGAGAAGGCTTTGGCCCTTCCTGAAAGGGTGCTGTAACTGCTTTAGGTTTTTCTCAGGTGCTGGTAGTCACATCTTAAGCATGGAAGAATGACCTTGTACAACTGACACTATAAAAACAAATAAATCCAGTTTTCTCATTATTTCACATGAGTGAGTAATAGTGGTACTTCTTCACTGAAGACTGACAGTGACGTGTGTATCTTCTACGGTACCAGTAAGTAACCAGCAATCCCTTCTGGTTGGGGAGCTGGTGGGGGACAGGTTTGGGGTTGTCTTTTTGTGTGGGGTTGTGCTTTTGGAGGGGCGCAAACAATTAATGATTTAGTTCTGAAACTGGGATTTAAAAGTTTACAGATTGCATGACCTACTTAGAGGCCATCAGCACTCAAAATGCCATCTTTCTGTTGGAGCACTTCTGAAGACAGTCTGTTCGTCATCGGTTCCCTGCAGCTGGCGATCCCTTTTAGGAATACTTTTCTCAAAGTAAGGCTTAGTGTTGTACTTTTTCTTAGCAATGCTAGAGGTGATTCCAGGATAAATGCTTACATAAAGGAAGATTATTAAGAGATGTTCACACAGCCAGAAATGTCCACGTCATGATATAAATATCTTGTGCTTCAATTGTTTTGATATACAAGGTAGACATTTGTATTTGTCATTGTAGACTATTTGCCAGGGCCATATGGAATGGCTAAATTAAGGTTCCCTTGAGGTTATACAATGATCCCAGATGAAAAAAAATGGCATAAAATGCTGTCCCAGTGTATGTATACAATGAATGATCATATTGCTTTTTTTTCTTGTTTGGCTGGTTGAGGTTTTTTTTTCTCCACTGTGATAACTTTGTGGCACTATTTCATATAGGTGGCAAAATAGGTAGCTTACGAGTTTACTTTCTAGTTTACTGGCTAAATTACAATGGGGTGAGCACTTTAATGGAACATGGAAACCGAGGGAAATGTTATGTAGAAGCTGAAAGGCAATTAATTTACCAGTAATTAATTGTATTTTGGTTATATCCCCCACTCCCCCTCCAATTTTGTAAAGATAGCTTTATTTCAGTTTACTTTCTGGTGTGCTTTTTGCCATCTGGAGTAGTTTTCAAAGAGCTAACAGTTTTAGTAAAACATTTCTACAGAAAAAGTCCATCTCATCTTCCTCAAAGCGCTGTATGTGATTGTGCTGTAATTCCACTGCAGGAAGCTTAAAGCAAATATTATGGTGTCGTGTTATCATGACAAATTATTTGTTTTGTTCATCTAAACACTGGGGTGTTTTAGGGGAATGAATATGTATTTCAAAGAATGAGACAGCAAATAAGGCTGGAGGAGCATTTGGATGATTGCCAGTGCTCACCTGTGTTTTCAAAGCCACTTTTTTCCAGAGGGCACCAATGAGTTATGTCACCTCTGTGCTCACAGTATATCATTGAGCATGCAAGTGCTTATAAAAAATTTCTTAAACCAGGCAGAAGGTGATCTTGGCAGCTGAACATCTGGTCTGTTCACTTGTCAGTTTCTGACATACACTGGGAGGTGAAGGAGCTTTTGGAGAAGGAAGAAGAGGAAAATAGTCATTCTTGAACAACAGCATGCAATAAAATAGTGCTAGTTGAACAACTTGTAAGTCTGTAGCCCCTCCTGGTTAATAGGAATTAAAGCAGGCATCCAGTTTCTCTCAAGGATTATTAGCAGAGAAAAACATGATAGAAAAATCTGGTAATGAGCCTTTTTGAATGCAAACTTTTTACAAGCTCAAAACTTAGCAATTTCCAGTAAGAGTTGGGAAGATGAAACTTGCATTGAAGTAGCTACAGCTTGATCCTAGCTGTTTAAAAACAGCCATGTTTTTAAACATGTGAGACATGGTAAGAATTGATCTGGAAAGAACAGACACTACAGGTGTGAAGTTTTATAGCTTTACATAGGTTTTGTTTGGATTAACTTCTTAACTTCTTGAGAGCATGTTCAACCCTTAATTTCTCAAACCAGTCCAAACCACTGAATCAGACTCAAACAGAAACAAAGCATTATCTGAATAGAAAGTGATATGGTTGTTTTGATACCAGATAATGTTAACAATAGAGGCTATATTTGCCATTCACAGACTGTTAGCATAGTACTTGGAAATAATGATGGAACATGCATTCTTGAGGAGTGACTTTTGGTCAAATTAATATAATAAAGAAACCATAATGATTGATTATTGTATCTCAGTCTGCAGAAAGTGCCCAGTAGGAATCGAGAGTAGTTCCTGGGGCTAGTATGCTAAGAATTTGTATATGTTGGCTAGAGCTGAAGTAGAGTTGGAGAAGTGCTTGGACTTGGAATACTTGTAAATGTATGGAAGAATTATATGCAGAAAACCAAAGTTTGAATACATATTGTGTGAGTTAGACAGCAGTTTGCCACCTAAACATACAGATAGTACTTACTGCAGGGAGGCCCCGGTTCATAACTGAAGCCTTCTAGTAGCTGTACTGGCAAAAAATAGTAAAAGCACATCATCCGGAATGATATCTGTAGCATGTGTAGGTGTGTTTTCTGAGTGTTGTGGCCAGCTTTTGTGTTCCAGCGCCCTTTCTGTTTCTACAAAATGGTCTTAAAAAGGAAATTCTTGGCCCTGGGACTACTGGGCCACCTAAATGGGTTTTCTGCCCCTTCTCCAGTCTTTGAGCTAGTCAGCAACAAAGGCGAGAAATTCTGCCTTGAACTCCTGGCTTGCTGTTTGTGGCTCTTGATCTATGTATGCTTGTACCAACTGACTGGGATTCTGGGGAGTGTGATAGGGCTTTGCAGCTTTGACACAGTGGTGGTGAGCACTTCTGAAACTGGGATTCAAGTAGGCTGTCCCATGTTGTTAATAATGAAGGGCTGTCCTTCTTTATTTGGGGAGGCTGCCTAAATACAGAAGAATCTGAGAAGGCACAGAGGCTAGGGAAAAGAAGCAACAGACAGCTTTGGCGTGCCAAGACCCATGGAGGGCTGCTGGCTGGGACCCCAAGCAGTTTTGGCTTGAGGCACTGCTCAGTGGCATCAGCCAGGGTGCTCCGAGCTGCAGTTTTCATGCTACAGAGCTCTATTGGGTCTGATTGACTGGTGTTAATGTGTTAAGCTTGCTCCAGAGCGTGAACACTTAAAATTTTGATTGGGGGTAAAGTCAGGCCCTGCTGAGAATAAAACATTTAGCTGACTCATGCTGTATGAAAGGTATGTGTATTATCAAGTTAACTCTTAATGTGTACAGTTTAATTCTAAACAGAAATATATACTTTTTATATGTGACATGAGTGAAGACTCTTTAAATGCTGCTCCTGCTGAATTAAACAAATTTTAATGTGATGTCTTGCCAATTAAGATGTTATATGTCAAGATTTGGAAAAGGGTATACATTTTAATAATTCCTAACAGAGAAAAGCATATATTTTGTTGCTCAAGACTTACATTATAACTACATTATAAGACTTACATTATAACTAATCAGTAACTTACGCTGCATGCACTAAAATCAGCTTGTTTCAGATGTTTGCAACTCATAAATGTAGAAATAATTAAATAGAGGATGATTATATCTAAAAACAAAATAGCAGTAGAATTTCAAAGAAAGACATCACTGGTATCTGTTTAGCACTGTTCCTAAACAAAAATATATGATAAATATTGCTAGGTTCAGTTCTTTTGTTGTGTGTTAATGCTGGCTGGGGTTTCTTTGTGTCCCTATTCACCCTGCCTGCCCTTTTTTTAAAGAATAAACAAGTATTGCAGGGTTCTCCTTAAAAGATGGGGAAAGGGTGTGTCTCTTTCCCTCTTTCCCTCTTTCCCTCTTTCCCTCTTTCCCTCTTTCCCTCTTTCCCTCTTTCCCTCTTTCCCTCTTTCCCTCTTTCCCTCTTTCCCTCTTTCCCTCTTTCCCTCTTTCCCTCTTTCCCTCTTTCCCTCTTTCCCTCTTTCCCTCTTTCCCTCTTTCCCTCTTTCCCTCTTTCCCTCTTTCCCTCTTTCCCTCTTTCCCTCTTTCCCTCTTTCCCTCTTTCCCTCTTTCCCTCTTTCCCTCTTTCCCTCTTTCCCTCTTTCCCTCTTTCCCTCTTTCCCTCTTTCCCTCTCCCTCCTCTAATGTCCACATGAAGTCCAATTAAAAGATCATTAATAGCCATGCATAGGTGTTGGAAGAGTTTGTGCAGGAAAGATGTTTATCCTCTAAGAAGATTTAGTAGCTTTCCATTTGAATTTCAGTAAATATTTTTATGTGAAAGGTAAATGTTTTGGACCTCATAGCAGCCTTCCAGTATCTGAAGGGGGCCTATAATGATGCTGGGGAGGGACTCTTCATTAGGGACTATAGTGATAGGACAAGGGGTAACGGGTTAAAACAGGGGAAGTTTAGATTGGATATAAGGAGGAAGTTCTTTACTGTAAGGGTGGTGAGGCACTGGAGTGGGTTGTTCAGGTAATCTGTCCCTGGCAGTGTTCAAGGCCAGGTTGAACAGAGCCTTAGGTGGCAGGGGTGTTGGAACTTGATGATATTAAGGTTCTTTCCAACCCGAACTATTCTATGATTTAGTCAGTATTTGAGTATTCTTTGTCTCTTGCAATGAATGCTGCTGATGTCTTCTGTTCAGAAGCACAATGGTCCTCCCTGGTGTAACATAATTCACGGGTACACAGTAATGTCATAACCACTTGAAAGGATCCTGAGAGGAAAATCAGTATCTCAGCATTGCAGTACAGCATCAGAAAATGTAAGAGAGAGGAAGTATCTATATAACAATCTACTAAACCCAAAAGACTGTTTTACACTGTGCTTTGGAAAGCTGGTAATAAGTATTTAGAATCAGACTAGCATTTGATTAAACTGAACGCAACTGGTTTTGACTTCACTGAACCATTTTTTTAATCCTTTCTGGATTTCTTAACCACTCATAGCTCTGATGCTGGCTTTGTAGCAAAAAGGCTCACAGCAAGAGCCTCAGCCCTACAACAACAGTGGGAATAAATATGTGAACATGCCCAGATCATCATCTTACTAAAATGTATTGTTCTGTAAATCCAGAGATGAACTCTAGAGACCTTATTGTGTGTTTGTGTTCCATGTGATTACGCCAGTGTGTGTCTGCCTGTGTAATCTGTTTGCCAGTGTAGTCCTTGGCCTGTTCTTCGAATATCTTTCTCAAAAAGAGATCCTTAAATGGAAGTTAGCTGACCTAAGTTGAAGGAGCACAAGCACCTTCACAGTGGCATTTTTTAGTCTTATTTTTAAAGGAAAATTCAGTTTATGCAGTAATAGTTTCTAGAGCATCAGTATCTCATGAACAGTCGGTTATAAAGGGAATATGTGCAGAAGTAGACAAAGTAGATGGCAAACAGTAGTTTAAACCAGCATGTATGCCTATCTGGGAGTCATTGTTTCATGAAACGTACAGTCTATTGACTGTAGTAAGTATTCTAGAAGTGTAACGTGGGCTTTGATGATATATCTTGTGTGTGCTCTACATTCCAGATTTAACTGTTTAACCACTTGGATTCTGGAGGATGTCAGATATAGCCATTTTAACCACCAGACTTTTAAGCACTAAGTTGTGGTTCAGAAGGTGGAGACTGAGGGCGCTGAATCCTTAACCACTTATGGTTTATTCTAAAAAAAAAACAACAAATAAACAATTCTAATGGGGATCTTGCAATTAAATTCTTTTTAAAACCAACTGTACATGTTCCTGGTACTACTTCTGTCTCTGACCTGATTGACTCATTCTGACAAGATTATTTGTTTTCCATACAACTCATTCTGTCTCCTGAATTATTTTTTGTTTTACAGCATTACAGAATTGCTGACATCTCTTCTTGTTTCATTTTTGCAACAGTGAAACAGCTGCTACTTTCTTAGTTTAAGCACCTGCAGACAAGTTCATCAAATCTTATTACACGAAGCAGAAAACCAGTGAATTGTGAATGTTAGCTCCCATACTGAGATTTCCCTTCTTCTGACGCAAAGCAGCAGTGTGTTTCATTACTGAACCTTACCCAAATATTCTCAAGGATGTGGCTTCTAACACATCTCTCCTGTTGAAAAGCTGTAGTGATTGCCAAGTTACCATTTATGCTGGATTTAAAAATAAATAAAGCACAGAGTTACTCTATGTTTATTCCTGTTTCCTGTGTAACTTTTCAGTGTTGTTAGTCTCATGTTTTCTAATCTGACTACCCATATGTTATTTTGCTTGTGTAGCTTTTAATGGGATAAAGACTATAGTGGTTTGTTGGTCTGGGGGCCTTTTTTGGTGGGTTTTCTGCGGTTTTTGTTTGTTGATTGGTTTTCTTGTTTTTTTTGTCCCCTTCATCCCTCTAGAGGAAAACTTGGCATCTATTATACTGACCTATTGTTCTTACCTCTACCTTCCGGAGGATTTCTTCTAATTACCCTTCTCCTTTAAGCATGCCAGACATCATCTGTTCTAGGTCCTCTTGCTATGTATCAGCCCTGATTGAATTGAAGGAGTGACTTCAGTCTTGTTCAAATGCGCTAGAAGGTGCTTCTATAAAACTTGATATTAAAGGACTAACTTATCTATTAAAGGCCTGTAGAATTAAGGCTAAAGATATGCATTTGTACTGTAAACTGCAATGTTGATTAAAAGTAATAGTCATCAACATTACTGTTAACTGCTTCTGGCAAGAAGAGACTATTGAGTAAACTTGTCAGTGTAAGAGATCATGTGTGAATGAAAATGGGATGAGCTAATTTGGCAATTGTGTTTGGATTATTAGGAAAGATTCACCAAATTCTTTTGGCCAGGAGAGAAGTGGGCATCATGTTTTCATCTTGTATTAGCAAATAATCTGGTCTGTATTCTGGAGCAAAAAAGTTAGAAAGCTAACTTTAGTGCTGCTTATCACTCATAGGATGCAGTCCTAAAATTCAAGGTTTGAGTGAAATTTGCTCAAGTGAAAACATCTCCTCGGTAACCCCCAATTCACAAAGCATTGCACAAAGCTTTTGCTGAATATTTGTATTTAAAGAGAATCCTACTGGTTTTGGAAAGACTGACTTTTTTTCATGGACATGCTAGCTAGAATGAAGTCACAGTATGTCCCACAGGCAGCAAAAATTGAATGGAGAAAGCCTGTGAAAAGCCCTTTTTTAAAAAACACAATTTCTTACATCCTTTGAATATTAGTATAGAAGTATATTCTAGGTCAACATCTTCTTGAGAGAGGACTTCTGAGGTTTTTTAAAATTCATGTATTTCAGAGGTATCACCCCCTTCAGTAGGGGACATAAGGTGAAAATAGCTTTGATTATTACGCTGCTGAAAATGAGACATTTGTGTGCAGCTGGTCAAATTACCTGTCTTACCTGCTACTTAGGATCTGTTTGCCATGCACAGTTAGCTACTCCTATACCTTTAGAAACCAGAATTTAATACATACTCATACATATCCTCTGCAGTGAAAGTGCTTTGTAAAATGCTTAGATTTATCAAACAGGATTGAGAACACCTACTCGGGGAAAACTGCTGTGAACTTGAGAAGGGACTGAGGATGCACAGGCAATTGGGTTCCAGCTTAAATGAGTAAGACTAACAATGGGAAGAGACATTCCTTCACTATAACAATGTAGTTACTTAGAGCATTTTAAAACTGTAGCATCTTGATGTTCTTCCTAGCATCTGGAAACATGATCCTGCAGTGAATGAATGACTTCACTGCTTCTGAATGAGCAGGGACTCCAGTTGCATATGGTGCTTACTGGAACTGTGACTAATGCTGGTTGACACAGTAGGCAAGTAAACTAAATTTGTTTTCAGGGGATTTTTTTATAAGTAATGTGTATATCTGTAGGTTTAAAAATGACATGAGTCAAATTGATTGGCAGTTACAGCAAAAGTCACTTATAAATTATAGGAGATTTCAGAGATCTTTATCTTGAATTGTGGGCCAGAATGTTTGCGGGGGTTTTGGGGTGTGTGTCATGTTTCTTCTAGTTTCCCAATTCTCTGTGTTTCAGGACTGATTTTACAGTTGATATAAATCAGTCTAGTACTATTGCCTGTTGTTCAGGGGAACATGACAGTTTGCGCTGGGTACCTAGCATTGTTTTGTAAATCTAATAGTTCTACAATTTCCCTAGGTGTTTGCACAGGCCAGTGTTTTGCTGAATTGTTACACCTAATAGTGCAACTGGAAATCTGTTCAGATCACTGCTGCAGTGTGTGGTATGAGGTGGGCAGGACAGCAGTGGCAAGGGACTTCTACTCCTGTAGCCTATTCTTTTGGTCTTTGGAGACATGATGGTACTAGACATCATCATCCTGATGTTCTTAAAATAAGCTGCAGCTGAAGCAGCTATAGGCTTGCACTGTCCCTGCAAGCTGTTTGCAGCCACTGATGAGTTGCTGTGGAAACTGATGTTGGGCATGACTGGGAGAGGGCTGGAAAATGGGCTTTTTTGTGAGAGCCCGACTAGTTTAAAACCCCATCCCCCATTTTCAGAAGCTCCCTCTGAATTGCCATGGAGACAAGAAGCGTAGCAGAGGTTTGAGTCTTGTAAAACTGCAATCTATAAATATTTATTTGGTTAATGGCATATGCTTTCTGGATTGTCTCTCTGTTGGAATAAACTTCATGCTACATTGAACCTCTGCAAGCTGTGAATTCAAACCATTCCCCCTCTTCTGTGCAACTAGAAAAAGAGAAAGCAAAAATTGAATTTTAAAATTTTATAATTAATTATATATATGTTCTCCCTCCCTCCCTGACTTTCCCACACCATCTCATATAGTAATCTTTCAGTGTTGGGACTGCTGAAAGCACTTAGGAGGCTGTTCAGTTTATGGGGAATTGTTGTGCTTTGAGTTCAGTTCCTTTAGAAAGGCTGACCCAAATAAACTCTTCCATTCTTGTTTTGTGCCACTTAATTTTTATTCCCTACTTTCTCCTCTACAGGCTCTTCCAGGTTTGTGTTTCCAGGGCTGACTGTCCTTGGGGTTCTGCCCTGAAATAAATTATTAACATGATCTTAAACTCTTAGGACTACTACTGGTAACTTTAGATAATTGGCTCTGAAAACTTCAGTTTCTTATTACTTTCAAGATTATTTTCTTTCTGCTTTACTTGAAAGTTAAAAATGAAGGCATCATCCACTGGTGTGCTGGCCCTCCAGATTGCACTAAACAGTACACACAAAGCAGAGGATTAACTCATTCTTAGGCTGGCATTGTAAATGAAAACCTCGTTGCTAGTCTGCTCTGTAGTTGAGGCATTTAACACAGAAACTTCTTTCCTTTGTGGGTTTGCAAGCTCCTCAGATCATCTAATACCAGCTTTAAATACAGGTAAAAATCCTGCTTTTTCACTTTCTGGGTAAGCTTCTTTTTCCCCTGTTTAAAAACTCCTGGTGGGATGACAATGTAGTTCTGCATTCTGTTTCTCAAGTGTGTTCTGTTATGAAGACAGAGTTACTGAAGCAAATTAAACCCTCCTTTCTGTAACAGAAGAGTGTGAAGGACTGTTTTTACTTTTATGCTATATCTAAGTCAAATAGTACTCTTTTTTTGTATTAGGCTCTAGACTTCTGGACATGTAACAGGTACTAAATCCACACACAATTGTTGTTAGCTTTCCAGCCATGTTCAAATTCTTAGCCACCTTTTTTAAGTGGGAAAAGAGAGGGGAAAATAGTGCTACAGAGATTTTGCCCAGTTGCCAAGGAGTGTATGTTGCAGTAGACAAAAACTATTTGAACCTGAGCAGCTTGTTCATTTAAGCTCTACCATTTTAGTCCAAGTTTTGAGGGTTTTTGTTTGTTTTTCTGAAACAACTTAATACTTGTCAGGTTCCTCTGTCTGGAGGAACCACTGTAAAGTATGCTTTAGGGTGAACCTTGCTTTATCTCAATAGAGGTCTTGCAGGCAGGATACCTTAAAACTTGATTGCTTTCTTGCTTGAGTATCTGTAGATAATTCTTTTTTTCCTTTTAATTTAACTGCTTTTGCTCTTGAGATATTTTAATAAAAAAGAGAAAAGGTGAAGAGGGTATCTGCTGACTTCCCAGCAAAACTCTTATCTCTTATAGCTATATAAGACACTGTATGTCTGGGGTATCTAACTGACCTACTGTCTGGATGCTGGCCTTATCGGCTTCATATGTATAACTCTGCTCAGGAGAGCAAATGGAATGGAGGGTTACTCTGTTGCTCAGTGGCTCTGAGCCTGGGCTGGAAGGGGGAAAACACCTTTGGGTTTTGGGGAAATGTTTTCGGTTTTGCTGGAGGTGAGGGGAAGGTGAGGGGTTTCGTGTGTGTCAGATAATCAGCTGTAGAGATGGAATTTTAATTCTGTAATAGCTGTTCTTCCAAAGGAGAAGCCAAACCAAATATTGGATTTGGCTTGTTTCTTCCCACTGCCCTGCTCTTTCCTTGCTCCAAAAACATGGTCCATTTCTCCACAAATTGAAAAAATGTCAGGATTTAGGAGGGGGCTTGTATAATCAAAAGGGAGGGAAAGCTGACAGGTATCTGTGCATTCAAATTGTGGTTCATTACAAGGCTTTTAATGAGGTTGTTAATAAATCTTCTTATGGAAAAGGCACTGCCTACAACAAAGAAGTTAAGCTGTGCTACCCTACCAGCAAGCTTTTATTCCCTGTAGCCCTCTGTTCTTTGAACCTTCTGAATATCTAAAAGCCTGCTGCTTCTGCTGTATCTCTCATTCCGTAGAGTCAAGACCAAGATGCTGCATTTTGAGTACTGTCTAAGGAATACAATAATTAGCCACCCTCTGATGCTTGAAACACTACTAGCACAGATATATTAGAACTTACTTGTAGTGCGAGAAAACCAGCACTGCATCTGCTTGTATTGAGGAGCCATTTTCCTTATAGTTGTAAGGACTATAAAGTGAACTTTGTTAAAAGCAGTTTCTTCAAGCTGCTAGAAAAACTTCCCTTGCTTGCCACTGACATAGGGATAGCCCATGTGTGCATAGTGTAGGATCCCTAGGTTTTCTTCCTTGATCAAAAACATCTGCAAGGTCTATTTCCTAATTAGCCAGTAGGAGTGTTGAAAATCACGCCACGTATTTCACAGCATGTTAAGCTACTCTGAAGAGCTGTATGTGTGTGTTACCACCAGTCTGAGAGCTGCAGCAGCTCTGGGGTCTGAATGACTAGAACTTGCTGTGTTTTATTCTGGCAGCTTGCAAAGCACAAGAGAAGCACTGCTGACAGCTACCACCTAAGTGAAGGGGTGGCTAAGAAGCTCTTTAAGTTCCTTTTTTTGTTTTAGATCCCTTTAGCTGCTCAGCCAGAAAATGTGCCTTCTCTCAAGTTACTGTCCTTTATGTGATCACACCATGCTGATTAAAATACAAACTTGTTCTCCACATCTGGCCTTAGATGGGATGCTTATTCCCAGCCTGCAGACCCCCCCTTCAGTTTACTCCTTTGTTTTCTGTGGGTGAAGATATACAGGGCTGGGGGGTTTTGTGAATTGGATAAACTCTCTCCCAAGTAAATCCTGTTCTATAAATATTGTTTAAGATTCAAGAAATTAAGTAGCCCAAGATAACTGAAAGACTGAAGTTGAGCTTCTTAACTTTTTGCCCCCCCCCCCCCCCCCCCATGTGGGATAACTTCTTCTAGTCCTTGTCCAAAATTTGTAGTCTTAATAACATATTCATGTTGTTTACTGAATGAAGCTGGATTTACTCCAGCTGTTTTAGGCTACATTTGGTGTTTAAATCACCAGTTTCAGAGATTGCTTAAGGACTCTGGCCAACACAGGAAAACCCTGCAGAGGCTGTGAATACTCCTGATCTCTCTCCAGTGTGTTTGCTGGATGTTAGCATTCACCAGGCAGAACTGGTGGAAGATGAAGTTTGCTTAGACACTGACTGCTGACAGCAGCATGGGTGTGAAGAGTGGTGGGTCTGAGCCCTGACTGTCTATTTTTAAGTGTCTGAGTTATCATAGTCTAGCCTGCCAACACCACCAGGAGTGTGGTTGGTAGCCTTTCAGTTGTAGCAACTGCATCTTAGACTACCAAGAAAAAATCTGAGTTGTGTGATTGTGAGAAAACTCTGCTGTTTGAGTACCTCAGGATAGTAGTTACATAGCTGAGAAGCCTGCATCAGCATCTAGGCATGTTGCTGATGGCTTATCCTGAGGTGGTCACATGTCTGAAAGATGCTAACACCAAACAGATGTCTGCTTTCCTATTTCCTTTCAAGCATTTCAGAAAGAGAACTGGCTTCATTATTGCTTTATTCTTGGGACATCCAACTTCCTAAATCTACAGTATCCTCTGAAATCCTTTGTTAAGCTTTGCTATAGGCCACCTGCTATTTAGAACTTGGCAAAACAAATACTGCAAGCTGGCTTCTTCTCTTGTACTTATAACTTTGTTTTGATTCTGTTCTCATGTAATTTCCTCCAGGCAAACTATTTCCTTTGATTTGGTTTGACTAATACGCTTTTCCTTAATGATTCCTCCAGCTAGTAGTATCATTTTACAGCTGTGTGAGTGATTATCAAATGGAAAGTGTGTATTTCTGGGGTTCGCTTCTGAACAAATAAGGTTGCTGACACATCATAGGGGTTTCTTTTGGTCTGTATAAAAGTATATTATTAAAAAAAAAGTTCATTGGTACAGTAATATGTCATCGTTTCACTCTTGCTCTTTATACGGTGAACTGAAACCCAAAGTTTAAATCTTGGATTCAGAGTAGTTGGCAGAGACATTTCTCAAAATAACATTTTTAAGGAAGAGATGCTGTAGCTTAAAGGAGCTCTTCCATCTTTCTGCTTGATCAGAACATACAATGGTTTTAATTTGGTCAGCTATCTGCGCCACCTTAAGTTACTGTTCTGGACTCTACTGCTTCTTGAAAAGGGTCATGTATATCTGTGGTTTGTGTGTGTGGGAAGGAGGGCTGTGTGAATGTTGAACTATTTTGCACTTACTGTGTTGCATAGTATATTCATATATTCTATAAATCCCTTGATGCAGGGGGAAATACGGAGACTTTGTGCAATTGCAAGCTCCCAGTACAAAGTACACAGGGTAATGTTGTGATAACTTCCATAGAGAGAAGCAAATACCATGGTCCTGCCCCAGAATTCATAAAACATATTTTATGTGGCTTCTAGCTCATGAATCCTTAAACCATGACAGTGAGCAGTGTGACATGTGTATTAGAGGAGGAGAAAAGTTTCCAGGCCCATGAAAAGGTAAATGTAATACAGTGGTGAACTGCATGTGTTTGAGATGTTTGTGCTCAGCCAGCAAAGGTTGATGAAAAGTAATTTATAAATTACTTTACACACACGCTGGAGGCCTAGAAATGCTCTTACCTATTAGCTGCTCACAGAGCCTCAGAACAAAAGGCTTCTCCTCTTCATGAAGACATGAAAGAAGATGTTCTTTCAATTAGTAAACGTGATTTGTTATCTGCTGCCATATAGGATATGTGGTGGTGTTATTCTAGAAAAAACATGGTTTGGTAAAAGTCAAAAGCTAGTTTGTTTGTTTTTTTTTTTTTTATAAATCTGAAAAGGGTTTAATAGGTAAAAAGCAAAATGACTTAATGACTTCAGGCTTTATTCTAGACAAAACCAAGGAGATGGGCTCTGAGTGGACATGCAGGACTAATGGTTACTTTGGGAGATGCTGGAGAAGTGGCTCCCCATCCTCTGGTTTCAATAGGGTGTGTGTTTGGGGTCATTTTGTGTATTTTCTTTATTTCTAAAGTCCAACAGGAAAGTTTCCTTTCTTGATGGGGTGGAAAAAATTTCCAAGCACTATTTGTAATACAAATATTTTTTTTCTGTTTCAGTATTCTAAGGCTATATAAATGGCATTGCTGGAGCTGTCTTCTTCACTTCCTATTTATTTTCATATCAAACTTACGTTGTAACTATTTTGAGGTATCACAAAGGTGATGATAATATTAAAACATATGAAGGACAGGAGAGTTGCACACTAATTTTGATCTTTTGATAATGTGCACATAGGAGAATTCACTTTACATTGCCAGGTGTGAAGCTGTATTCTCTCAGAAACAAGAGATGTTGGACATATATTTGGAAGGGGATGGTGAGATACTTAGCAAGTTGCAACTCTGAAGATTAATACAGGAATATGGGGTGTAGGTGCCCAGGGGCTGTCACGGGGCTGCAGAGGCCTCTGTGAGGAGCAGCTAGATCCAATGGACACACCGCAGGACACGGCTGAGTCCTGCAGCCATGATGGCAGCACCTGGGGAAGGAAGGGGAAAACCCTGCCTGGGTGTGAGGGGAAAAGTGTCAGAAACAGCCCTGAGAGCACCAAGGGGAGAGAAGGAGGATCTTCTTCAGCCTGTGGAGAAACTATGGTGGAGCAGGTATTGCTCTGCAGCCTGTGGAGGACTGTGCTGGAGCAGATATGCACAGTGCATCCAATAGAGGGTCCCATGCTGGAGCAAGTGGATAGGGTTTGAAGGAACCTGAAGTGCATGGGGGATCCATCTTGGGGCAGGCTCCTGACAGTAACTGCAGCCCATGGAGAGAAGGGGAAAACTGCAGAGGAAGGAGCATCAGAGGAGCTGTTACGGACTGACTACACAGCCCCTGCTGGTTTTAACTGGAAACAGAACTAATTTGTTTTCTCTGAGCTGAGTCCAGTTTGGGGTTGGTGGTAACTTCTAAGCCATCTCCTGTCTTCTTCTGAACCACGAACTTCTCAGTTTTTTCTCCCCTGAGGAGGGGGAGTGAGGAAGTGGCTGGGTGGGTGTGAAGCAGCTGGCCAAGGTCAACCCACCACACCAGATACAGTGAATGAGTCACTGAACTTTTGCTACAGTGCCAGGTACTCAAATACCTGTTCTGATTCTTTCTCCATGATTCAGAGGCAACGGCCATAGATACTGATAGAACTACAGTCTGTGGTTGGTTTCGTTTTGGTTTTTCTTGGATGAAGAATTCCCTCTGTAGTGCAGATTTGAACAATAAGGAATGATCTTAATTGAGAAGAAAACCATGATGGTGTGCAAGATCAGTACTGTTTAGTATCTTCACAAATGACAGGGACAGCGAGATTGAGTGTAGCCTCAGCAAGTTTGCAGATGACACCAAGCTGAGTGGTGCAGTTGACTTGCCTGGGGGACAGGATGCCATCCAGAGGGACCTGGACAAGCTTGAGAAGTGGGCCTATGAGAACTTCATGAGGTTCAAAAGGCCAAGTTCAAGATCCTGCAGCTGTATCAGGACAACCCCCGTTATCAGTACTGGATGGGGGATGAAGGAATAACTGACTGATTCTTGGGCTTTGCAGGAATGCTTCTGAATCATGAGAGAATGAAGTGGAGCCCTTTCCTGGAAGGAGAGCAGCTCTAAAGAGAGGGTGTATAGTGAGGTCCAGTCAGGGAGTAGGTAGCTGAGTGGGGATTGATGTAGGGCTAGTGGCTATTTCACATGTTCTCTGGAGTTTTGGTGTTCTTGATACAAGAGAGATCCAAAAATGTACAGAATTTTTGTTTTGGATTGTTTTTTGATATAAAACTGTAGAAATACTGATTAATGTTTTCCATCTCACTTGAACAAGAATGAGGTAACTGCCAATTACTGCGCCCATTTTATGCTGTAGGAGTTGTATATGGTATTCTTCAGTAAACACCTGCCAACAGGGATACAATGGAAAATGCACTTATGGATTAATGCAGGTCTCCCCCATTAGAAACAGACTTGAGACATTACTCCAGTATAAATCAATGCCTACTGTTTATATAGAGCTTCTCACATGTAAATGTTATCATGCTATTGTAAGAGAGAAATATTACCATTGTTTGCAGGTGCCAAGGCATGGAGAAGAAAAGATGAATTGTTCAAGGCCACCCACAAGCCTAGCCCTGGTCTAGCTCTCAGTCCTGTGCTTTCTTTAGCAGACAATATCTAATTTGCCCAGTGTAAGGAGGTCTTGAAATTACTGTTTGTAGCTGTTGATGCACATATGAAATTACAAGTACTTATTGCTGAACTGTGTCTTTTTGCAGATCGTAAAGTGTCTGGAATTTCCATTGAAACGGATAACAAAAACGTAAAAGCAGAGGAGTTCAAGGGTACAGTATGGGCATTGCTGTGAATATTTTTAGTACAAATACAATACATGCAAACTATATATACAGAAGCTGTGCAGCTATTAAGATTGTCTATCTTTTTCCTGGGTGGTCCAGCTCTTACAATCTGCATTGACTGTGCATTGACTTGGTCTTGTCCCCATTTTCTCCTACTTGATGTGGGGTTGGGCTAGATGCTCCCTAGAGGTCCTTTTCAAACTTATCTATTCTATGATTCTATGACTTGTTTATCAGTCCTTTATCAACCACTCTAACTTCTGCCTGGTTTCATTCCACCCAAAATGATGGGAACTGATAGAAAGGAGAAGCATTAATTATTTTGCACGACAGAGAAGTGAGGGACTAGAGAGAGAAAAATGGTAAGTCAGTTAATTTTCAGTAACTATAATGGCTATTTACATATTTATATGTGTGTATGTCATATGAAAAATTATTTCCAGTAATGTGCTAGAGAAGTTAAGGAGGCAGGGAGGAAAACCTGATGTTTTCTGGGTAGGTGAGAAACGGATCCTAAATGTGTATGTGTGGTCTGTGGGTTGTGAGGGGGGTTCTTGTTTGTTTGGTTCTTTACATTTGGTTGAAATTGAGAGAGATGGGGATTTGAGACTTGAAAGAAGTGTTTGCTGAGCTTTAGGTTTCATTCATCTGTTCTGTGGTAATGATCAAGTATTTTGGAGGTATCTAAAGCTGTCAGCTGGGCTTCTGTCAGGTATTCTTGTCACCTTTGGGGAGTAAAACTTAATATATTTGGAGCTCAGGACACGTAAGAGAGAGAAGCTCTTCAGGTAATATTAAAGCTTGATTAGGCTCTTTTTGTATGATGTATAGCGTGCATTTTGTTCTTTCACTCTTTTTATGTTAGAGTGAGATCAGTTTAACATAGGTCAGGTGCCATGCCAGGTTTTTTGTGTAGCAGCACTAAGGGAATGGTGGGGGCTGATAGACAGAGGTATTCGATACAACTGATCTGAAATGCATTTTTCTTCTCTAACTCCTGTTCTTGTAGAGGAGGGTGGTTGGTCACTGGAACAGGCTCCCCAGGCAAGTGGTCACAGCACTAAACCTGTCAGGGTTCAAGGAGCATCTGGATGACACTGTTAGCCATATAGTTTAGTTTTAAGTATTCTTGCAAGGAGCACAGAGTTGGACTCAGTGATCCCTGTGGGTCCCATCCACCCTGAAATATCCTATGATTCTATAACCAAACGACAGCCTTCAGACTAGATGTAAATCCAAGTTAAACATTGCCCAGACCAGTCCAAGATCCTAGATGGCTTTTCCAGGTCTGGCAGAGCCTGTGCTAATGCACTGCATCCTGTGGACCTACCATAATGCAAGTCAAGTAGACCTGTCCTGGAAACACTTCTTGCTGACTCTGTTAGTATGGGGGCAGTAGTAGAGGGGAGATATAAGGAGGGTTTTATTATGTTTTGTCTTGCCTGTGTGTGCTCCCTTTCTTCCACGCCATTCGCTTTCTCTGCATAAGATTAGTGGGAGAGCATCAATGCTAGCTTTTCCTGAAACAAAAAAATGTGCTATGCAAGAAAGGGGCAACTCATTTAAGACAGAGGTGACTTGTTCAGCTGAGAACTCTTCAGCTGAGCTGCCTTTATGTCAGCTAATACAGACTAGCTCATGAGACCAGCCAACTGTCACAAGGTCAGTTGCAAGAGCAAGCTGAGCTTGAATGATGGCTTTTCTTTGTTAAAAGGATACAAAAACAAAATTGAAAGGAAACTTTAACAAATCTTAAGATTCAGGAAGCCTCCACCCATCCACTCAACCTAAAGTCAGGAACCTCAGGCTTCCTGAGTGCACAGCATGTTTTTCGGAGTGGCCAGTGTATGTAACATGTTTCTGGCACAGAATGCCCTCCTGCCTCACTTTTTCTTTCAAGTCTGTCTAGACATTTTTTCCCCTGTGAGAAATCACCAAGGCTACCAGTCTGGCCCCTTGGAAGCGTTGGGCTTCTCTACAGAACAGACCTGGGAAGTCAGATTCTAAAGGGTGAGTGGGTAGATCAGTTGGTAGCTCTTAATTGCCCTTCAGCTTGTTTGCTTAGACTGGAAATGAGGGTGCCAGTTAATGCAGATTGACTGTATGTTTGAGCAGTGCCTCCAGAAAAGCTAGACAAGCATTGTCAAAACTATAAAGGCTTTTGATCCTTGTTACTCTGGCCTTTGTTGGAAGAAGCCTAGAGGTGGCAAGGTCAGTATTGTATTTGTTTCTTTTACAGAAGTTTCTGGGAGATGCTAAATTGTACTGTATTGATGGATTTGGAGCCAGTCAGAGGTCTGGATAAATTCTTTCCTCTGATGCTG
This sequence comes from Pezoporus wallicus, assembly GCF_028554395.1. Classification (NCBI taxonomy): domain Eukaryota; kingdom Metazoa; phylum Chordata; class Aves; order Psittaciformes; family Psittacidae; genus Pezoporus; species Pezoporus wallicus. The sequence continues at coordinate 758,140 of NW_026635941.1, forward strand.
TCTCCCAACAATTTGTATTAATACCTTAAGAATTATTTACTGAAGGGGGGGGGGAATGTATATTTCAGCATGCTTTTCTGCAGAGAATGGAACTACTGAAACACTGAGTTTATCCCAATAAATACTGATGGTCTTTATCATCATCTCTGTTAGTCCCTATCTGTCATGCCTGTGTGTCTGGTTTTGTTTGTTGCAGCCCTTTTTACTTGTTACTGCTTTTGCATTGAATAGGTCCTTGACTGGGAAACCTTCATGAAGCAGACTCTCACCTTCCACATACCCTTACAATAACTAATGTGAAATTGTAACTAAATATACAAATTACTTAGGAGAACGTTTAACCATCTTACTAGCATTTTGTCCACCTGCATTAAGTTTACATTTAAACAGTTAAACTACTGATGCTGAATTCAGAATGGTAATTCATAAAATACCATTTACAGGATCAGAGTCCTTTTTTAATGGTGATATACTCACTGATAAAAATATTTAAACCTAAAATGAGGGTAGCAATACAGAATCTGTGCCCATCCAACATGGTCCCCAGCAACTGAAGTTTGATCTGAAGGCTACCAAAGTATGAAAAAAATTAATAGATTGTTTGTGTAAATCTGGAGAAGGCCTGATGCCATCACCTTGAGAAGTAGATATGGCCCATACTGACTGCTCAAATTCTTTTGAAGAGAGAATATTAACTTCATGGAGTGTGAACATGTACAAGACACAGTGCTAAAGTCCTCTTTGCATTATTTTATTTCTTTTTTTTGCCCCTCTAGAGGCTATTCTTAGTTGTAAGCACAAGTTTTCCAGAAGTGTGAACTTAAGAATAGAATGGAAGAAAATTCAGTCTCAAGGAGTCTCATTTGTCTACTACAACAGTGAATTTACAGGTACAATTTATAGTACTACAAACTTAGACTGATAGTTTAACATGTCATTCTCTAGCATAGATACCGACTCTTTCTTTGGGGAATAACATTAGGAACTGAACAGCTGTCATTTTGAGGGAAAGAATTCTTCCCTGGGGTGTGGAGAGGGGAAGCACTTAATATGATTATCAATGATTAGTTATTTTTTAATGAAGTTGAATATAGTAAGACTCAAATGTAAGGAAAATGACATTCCTTGTCATTTTTCAAAAATGAAATTACATTTGGATCTAAACACCCCAAAACTACTGCAAGCTCTGCACTTCTATGCTACAAAGAGGTTTCTGAAGCCTCCTGTAGAACTGGAGGCTTAGGTATGAATAATGCAGCAATTTTTATATACATAAAATATAAACTCAGCTGTATATTTTAAATAATTTGTATTCTTTTCAGAAGTGGAATTTCTGCTTATATGTTCTAAAAAGGACTTACCTCAGCTTCATATGAGTCTCTGGTACCTTCTAACCAACCAAATGAAGGTTGAGAAGTAAAATAAAAGCACAGTGATTTTGTTGGTTTGTAGAGCTTGCAAGATGTACTGGTCCTGTTGATGAACTTGGGGTTTGTTTTTTTTTTCTGCATATATTTAGTTTAAAGAAACACTGGAACTCATGGTTCTGTGTGTGCATGTACATTTACTTTCATAACAGCCTATAGAATGAAAAAAAAACCATTGTAGGTAGTCTGGCAATATCTTTGCTAAATGCGTTCTGTTTTTCTTGCCAAGTTAATATGTCAAATACTTTGCTGTCATCTCACAGTTCTTTCTGAAAAGTAGTGAAGTTACTGATTGCTGTCCCTCTCATGGGAGATAATGTCTTTTTTTGTCACCTGACTGCTGCTATACATGTTTTCTTGAAATATCTGCAGAAAAGAAACATTCCACCTTTCAACTAGAAAATATGACAGATGTAGGAGGTTTTTTGTTTCTTTTGAGGTTGTTTTTTAGACCAAATGGACAAGTTGTGGACGGTTCTTACTGTCTTGGGAAGGGGATTACATGTTGCTCCTTGGTGATAGATCGCTAACCCTGAATAAAGGAGTTTATAAATTGCATGTGATTTCAGAACAAACCAATGAGACACAGACATTTGCCATAAGCAAAGAAGAGAAACTTCTCTCTGTTCTCCCTTAAAGGTGATCTTCGAGGTCGAGCAGAGATGCTGAATACAGGAATCCGTATTAGAAATGTGACTAGAAGGGATTCTGGGACCTACCGCTGTGAAATCAGTGCAAAGAGCGAAGAGGGGCAACGCCTGGGAGAGGCTACTATTACTCTCACAGTATTGGGTACAAACTTTTTTACCTGGGCTTCTGTAACTGAATTGAATGATAGCAAGGAGTGTTGATGGTAGGGTTGTCTGTATGGTGTGTGGCTGCTGGGTTTTTGGGTGGTCTTTGGGCTGGGTTTATAAACACATGTACATATGCACATCCTACAAGGTACTCGCAAAAGAGCTTTGCCAAATGCACACTTGCATTGGAAAGAAATATAACTAGGGTTTTGTTGCTGTAAGTGTGGGTTTCACTTCTTGAAACTTAGCAAGTATGCTGATCTATGTATTGCTGAAGCTTCCATTTCTACTAAAATTGAAGTCACGCAGTGGCTGAGAATCTGGATAAAATGATCATGGTGTTTGGCACTGGAAAGTCAGCATCTGTCAACACTTATCAAATATTCCTCAGCAGCAGTTCGTTTCAATATGCTACAGTCTCCTCCTGTTTTTGGAAGGAGAAACTGCTGCAGTGTCTGTGCAGTGCCAGCCAGCGAGCATTTACAGAAGAGATGGTGCTGGCTTGGGGGGGTGGTTGTTCTTTATGGGTTTTCTCTTTGTTTTCTTTCCCCATTGGGGAATGCAGGGAAGAGAACACATTCTTCTTATATTGTTCCTGGTATTTTTCCCCATAAATGAGTGGTAGAGATTGGTGGATTTCTTCTTTTCTCTGTATAAGGAGAAAAGGAAATATTTGCTTTTGTAGTTTCTATATGGTATTGTTGTATAGTTTTGGATTTTTTTTCTATAAAAAATAATAGATCTTTTAAAGTTAAAAGTAAAGTCTTAAAGTCCTACATAAAGGATGAGAAATTCTTGAACTTCTGATCAGTTCCAACAACGAGCTACTAAAACCCCCACTTATTCCTCCTTTCTTCCATTATCTCAACAGCTTTCCCTTTACAAAACGTGGCTTCTTAATTTAAAGTTGAAATCTTAGAGTCCAAAGAAGTGTGTGTGTGTGTTGCTCACAAACCTTTTTTGAAAGTTAATGTGGATTAGTTAGTATTTCACTTGGTTTTATTTTCACTTCCGATTTTAAAATCAGTCAAGGAAAAAATATGAATACTTGTTAAGGCGTCACCTGTGGTTTTAATGTTCCATGCATGCCCCTTCAGTTTTAGCTTTCTTCTACATAGATTCCTGTTACCAAAACAAACCCTAAGTTCCTTTTCTATTCTTGTACTAAAAATTGGAAAAGAGATGTTTATCTCCGTGGCAGATGGAATGATCACTTCTCCTGCATCTGTATGTGGGAGTGTTTAATTTATACTGAAATTTAGTGTCCAGTTAGTTTTGTTCCTTGGTATTTACGCAATGGCTATGGTGGTGGCCAATCTTGGTAATTCTTTCTGACAGACATTTTTCAGAACTTCTTTTAATAAAAAAAGACACCTTCCTCACTTCTGTTTTTAAGTACTGGGGCAGGGAAGGGGGGAATGCTTGACTATGGATTGCCTGAATTATCCCTCCTCTGTGCGAGCAAGAGACCCCATACAAGAAGTAAGGTATAACAAACTTTCTGGGGTTGCATGAGGGTGTATAGGTTGGAGACAGGATGACACAGCAGATGGTGGTGGAGGCTGGGAGTAGGCATCTTTTTTTAGCAACTCCCAAATTTTGCTGTGCTCTCCAGTGGCAGGACTCTGCCTTCAACCCCGTCTCCATCACCTTACTTCATTAACGTGTTAGTTTCTAAGTATGCATGCAAGTGCTCACCTCCTCACCAGGGACTGTCAAACTGTTGTCTTACAGACAGTACTGATAAAACTGTGTAACAAGTGCAATTTCATTGTCCAGTTGCTCCAACTACTCCAGTGTGTGAGGTACCCAGCTCTGCAATGACAGGAACAGTAGTGCAACTGAGCTGTAAGGAAACAGAGGGGTCTCCTCCATCTGAGTACCAGTGGTACAAGAACGGTGTTGCCTTATTGGAAAAGACAGGAACAGGCAATGCTAGAGCAGCAAACATAACTTATACCATGAATAAGAAGTCTGGCACTCTGGTAAGTGTAATAACCAACTCTGTCATAACCAGCTATCAAGAAGACCAAATTTACTGTTTAATACAATGACACACAGGAGTCTTAACCCAGAAATGCACAAGGTCTTTGTTGGAGATCAATGTCATGCTGAAATATGTGCTAACAAATGTAGAAGGTGGTTTCTGCCTTGGACTAATGACAAGCCATAGACAAAAAGTGATACATACAAATTGGGTGAGTTACAAGACTGCAGTAATGAAAAATGAGCAGAATATAGAAAATTTATGACAAATTTCACCTTGCCAGTTAGCTACCTAGTGCCAGGTGAGAATGATCTCTCAGTATGTCAACAGAGTTCTATTGGTAGTGGCACCTTAAAATCTGGAATAGCAACTTCATGCACTTCAGTGGGAGTGCAGCACTAAGGGTGAACCTGATCTTCCCCGACAGTGGACCTAAGGTCTTCATTCTTGCAGTCCTTGCATTTGCCTTCCAAGACTTGAGTGGCATGGTTAGAGTACTTGCCAGTGAAAAGTATTTGATAAATAGTGCAGTTAAGCATTTCTCCATTGGAAGAAGAGAGAAGGTGCCATTCGGGGCCGGGAGGAAGGGACAACACCCACGGACAGGGACAGATGCATTTCCCACAGGAAGTTCATGGGTCACATTTTTGTAGTACATGATTATCATTTGTTTGTGAAAATGAACAAAATAGTCTGATTTCAGGGGTTCTGAAATTAGAGTGTCTAAGAAAATGCACTTTATTGGAAACTACCGATACACTGAAAAAGAATCTCCTCATAGATCCACCCCACCTAGTTAAAATGTCCATCAAGAGGTCTCACTTAGGCCAGAAGCTGAAGGATAGGCAGTGTGATGAGGGAGCTGAATTATGATACTTTGTTAAACAAACCCCTGTTGACATGTCAAAATTTCTATCCCACAGGAAAGTCTGATTTTTATTTTTTCTCTTCTCCATTCTGATAATGGTTTTGGACTCTTTCTTAACAGCTGTTTAACACAGTTACAAAGAATGACACTGGAGAGTATTTCTGTGAAGCCTCCAATGGGATTGGATTATCTCAGAAATGCTCAGTGAAGCGAATGCAAGTTGGTATGTGTCAAACAAAATAAGGGAGGAAACCAGTATTGCAATAGGAATTATTCTATTGTGTGGTACAACTGAGAAGCTAAGAATTATATATTTTTGTTTGATTATGGCATCTGGGGGAGGAATAATAATATGACTTCCCTCTATGTAGATACTGTAGCTACTTAAAGCATTCCTTTCATACAGCACAAGCACATCTCACTGCATTTCACAGAAAAGCTGCTAACTAAGTACCTTAAAATTATTGCAATAACCAGCCTTTAGGTTGCTGAACACTGAACTTCAGAACAGCAGTACCCATGTGAAAGTCTTAATAATTCAGATTGCTTTTGTGGAAGGAGTAGAGGATGCTGTGCCAGTTCACTGAGTTATTTTCTTTATGAAAAGCCTCCCTTTTCAAATGCATTCATGTGACATCTTAAAGTATCTTACTGTAACAGATCAGACATTTAACTGAATGAACTCATTTATACCTGCCAGAGGAACACTGAAGAAGTCAGTGTAGCTTAAAAAACAAACAAACAAATAAAAAAAAAACACAAAAAAAAACCATGTTGCCTATTTCTTTTCTATGTGCACAGCGTAGCAGGTGAAGTAAGACATTGGTTAGGTAATGAAGAATTTAGCAAGGGCAGGAGAGGCAAAGTTGGTAGTCTATAATAACCCAAAACGTGAGAGTGTTTTGGCAAAATATAAAACTAGTCTTGCAGATGGGATAGGAAAGCAGATAGTAACAAATCCTAACAAATACTGCACAGAATTTCATGTCCAAGTATTCCATAAAGCAATCATCCGGTGCTTTCTTAGAACTTAGCTGAAAGTCACTGTATCATGGCTTTTAATGCATTCCTGGTCAATTATCCTGGTCAAGTGTCCCACAAGCTACCTAGATAAAATCCCTCTGCTGTGGAAATAAAAGTCCTAAATTGCTGTCAACCAATGAACAAATATTGATAACTTCGGGGATAAAATTCCCAACCATTAATGTATGCTTAAAGTCACAATCTGAATTGGTAATTGGACATATAACAAAAACCTGTGAAAATATTTCTGCCAGTTTGTGCTTCTTTCTCCTAAAACAAATGATTGTCTGAACCTCTTGGAGATTGTATCAGGAAATGGGCACGAGTCATCCCCTTCAAAATAAAAATGGCTAGGTGTTCTGGTAGCCCACTATCGAGTTCAACTTTGGACATAGGATCATAGGACAGTTACATCTGGGCTAAAGTATTTGTTGGTCTTTAGCATACTGAATTTTAAAGGCCTTGCTGTCTAAAAATAAAAAAAGCACTGAATTCTAAATAACTGGCCTGAAGATTTCTTCAGGACTGGGACTTGCCATCAGCTGTTTCAGTTATTTCAGGCAAGTTAACGATAGGAAAATGCTTGTTTTAAGACTTTTAAAGATTGTGAGTTATTTTCTCCTAGAGACATACTACTTGAATGCTTATTTGGGATAGATTTAATAAGGAGTATGTATCCCTTGAAGTCTCATAGTTGTTTCCTAATTTTGACCAGAACTAAGTGCTTGAAGTATGTCTAGCACTCCTGTCAATGTGGCTATGATACTGTAGTGCTTTTGGACTGCTTATCTACATTCAAGTGTTACCAGCTGACTTACGCAGCTTGGGCCAAAGACCTCCAGTTGCTACAAATGCTGCCTGTAGTAATTAGGGGGGAAACAAATAAAGCCAGTGGAAACTTTTACAACTTACAACATTGGACTTCTGTCTTGTAATTACAGATGACCTCAATGTAAGTGGTATCATCACCGCAGTAGTATTTGTGGCTCTGGTAATGGCATCATGTGGCCTTGGAGTATTTTATGCCCAGAAAAAAGGCTACTTTACAAGTAAGTAAAATAAAATCACTCTTATGTCAAAAGGAAAAAAGAAAAAGAAAAAAAAAGCATCTGCACTCCTGTGGACAGTAATGCATTCTCCTATCCATGAAGGCTCTAACTCCATAGTACTAAAAAGCATTACGACAGTAACTCTTTTGGTGCTGACATTTTTTCTTCTGCCAACTTCTGCTGTAAAAGATACTTAAAGAACGACACGGAGGCGTTTGTGCAGTCGCATAAGGTACCATACGGCAATCTAGGGAGAACAAGGAGCCGAACCCTAGGTCCTGGAGCCTCTCTGCTCTAGATTTGAGAGGGGAAGCCGCACAAAGTTCACTTTCACACTAGAAGATGCGAGTGGCCGAGTTCCGACGAAGGGAAAACTAAGTTAACTGGCTCCCTCTTCTGGGTTGTGATGAAAGTGCACGTGGAAAATTTGCTTTTAAAGCTGACTGCTAAAAGCTCGGCACCAAGTTACCCTCCTTAGGGTTTACCCTTCGTGCAGAAGGGATGCCCAGTGTCGGGGTCTGAGAAGGTCCGCTGCCTGAAAGTAACAAGCTAACGGAGCTGCTGTTAGAGTTCATGTTCACCTGGAGGTTTATTTACCTTTGAAAGCAATCTAATCTTTTTCTGTTTAAACTCACACCAGAAGAGACAATTGGTTCACGATCTCCTAGAAACTGAAGAGCTGAATAAGCTCAGAATAACTATTTCAAAGGACTGTAAATCAGCCAGGGAAACTGCTCTTGTGCTAACTGTTTTTCTTTTTTTCTTTTTCAGAGGAAAGCTCTTCCCAGTAAGTATCCTGATGCAAGGTAGTACACAAATCACTGCAAACTTCACATACATTTCTGATTTAGTAATCCAGGACGATTGTTCAAGGCCTTTCTCACACAACTCTTGTACAGTGGCCTTTTTGAACACTGAAATAAACCTCTGCTCCTACACACCAGCTGGTTCCCTTATGAGAACCAGTGTGTTGGTCATAAAACAAATAAAGCATTATTACTGTGATCAGTGTGAAGAGATGTGGCTTTTTACAGTTACAGTTTAAACCCCTAACTCAGCTACAGTTGTGTGTATCCTCTTCAGACTAATCTGAACTTCCCCCCTGATTAAGTTTGAACCCATTACTTCAAAATACTCTGTTATTTATACTGGCCATGAACTAGCCAAAATCATTTCTGGAAGACCTTAAAAGACAAGCTAGGGAAGGTAACTTGACAGTCAGTGGCAGCTACCGAAAAGCATTTGATGGATTTGTTCATAAATAAGATTCTCGTTATTCATAAATAAGATTCTCAAAGGGTTAAAACTAACACCAGAAAAGTCACTATTTAACCTGTGTTCCTTTCCTGCTCTATTAACAGGAAGAAGACCAACTATCAATCTACAAGTGAAAAGGCAAGTATTTTGTGTTTAGTGTCTGAACTTTAGACATCTTCAAAATTTAATCATTTCTGATGGGTTTGCACATCTGATCCTGCCCTTGACAAACTGTACACACTACCAGTACATGAAGATACCGTCTATTTCCATTTATAGCTTCCAATTTTTTTCTCTCTCTGTTCTATTTGCTTCTTTTATTCTTTTTCTTTCAAATGTTCTGGATTATTTTCCTTTTTCCTGCTATCAGATAAACTAAAGAGTAACAAACACCCTTACATTATTTGGCAGTATCACCTCTAAGCTGCCCAGTTACTGATGCTGTTTCTTGTGAAAACGTCCACTCTGCCTTGCTTTTGTCCATTCAGTCAACCAAGGAAATTAACTTGGAGTCCAAATCAGCGGTGAAGGGAAGGTTTGGCTTTAGTTGCTTTAAGGCTTGACTGAATATGGAAGCTAAACTTACTACTTCCCCCCACACACACCCCTTTCTCATTGAGAGAAACTGCACATTAATTGCTCCAGCTTTTCAGATTGATGCAAGAATGGAGCTCCAAATAAAAAACTTCAACTGGAGCAACTTATTATCTGTAATTTAAGGTTACATTAATAGCCTTAAAAGCTCACTGAACAACACCCATTTCTTTAATCAAAACAGAACATACAAAACAGCATAAGCTTATTCCTTCACCTAATATATATGAAACTTGATGCCATAGTTTCATCTGAAATGTACACTCAATGTTAATCTGGTTAAAATCCTTGAACTATTACTTATGTTAACTTTTTTGCTTCATTTAGGATTTCAAGCATACCAAGTCCTTTGTTATTTAGAAGATTTCTGCCTCTGTGAGGGACATCAAATGACTACTTGTTATACAAAAGTATCAAAGGGATCTTTTGACCTCTACTCTGTAAATAGTTTCCATGCACTACATGCTGAAAATAGAAATTGCCAATGTTCAGATCCAGTCAACGTAACTGTGATTGCTTTTCAGGAGCGAAAAGAAACCCCAAACTGCACAAGCCTCCCACTCCCAAGACCACCAAACCCCCTTAATTTAAAGATAGAATTAAATTTAATATACAAGTCAACATATGTTAAGACTTCTTGAGCAACCTGGTCTAGTGGAAGGGGGTTAGGAATAGGTGATCAATAAGGTCTCTTCCCTGCCAAACCATTCTACGAGTCTCATTTTGTTCATGTATACATGCAGCAATATTGGATTCCCTCTTACAGCTTGCAACAGTCTACTCAAGGAACTTTCACTGGTGATCTTGCTACCACTGCTTCTCCTACCTATGTCTCCATCATTGTCAAGGGCTCAAACTTTCCTGCAATTCTGATAACTTAGTACCTTGACATTGTATTAGGTTTGCCAAAGTCACCTATAAGACTGTAAATAGTTGTTCAGACTTTAAACTCACTATCCTGACAGAATAAAGCATCCTGTAATTTAGTCTGAAACAGTGGTTCATTGTCTAATACAAAATGCCTACAGCTTCTCTTCCACAAAGCAGTCTCTCACTTTCGCTGTAGACTGCATATGTAATTTCATTCTGAAGAAAAATCATGCCAGTATAACTCAGGCTGTAGTATCTGGATCCTTGTTGTTGAAGCATCACAAATAAATAGTTGCTCTGAGCCTGAAGTGTTTGTGTCAATAGTTAAATTATTAAAATTTAAATCTCACAACCTCATTAACAGGTGTCAGCTGCTTCTGTAAGAATAACACTTCACCTGTAAAATTAGTAGACCTTGTGCCTACGGTTTTGGCTCTGCAGGTCCATTCATTTAGGGTTCATGGGATTTTTTTCTGCAGAAGCTTTCTGTATCTGATCAACTCTAAAAAACAAGTAGCTCCTTCTTGATGTGTCATTAACAATGTTAGAACTTCTCAACACTACAACATAGTTTTGCAGTTAATACTAAGAAATACTACTCAGCTGCCTCAGTCACCTGAAGATCACAGCTAACTGCGCTTACAGTACAGTTAAATCATTCACGCTTCTGAAATCGAACTGCAACACTGCATTTATTAAGTTACAACTGGTGCCATGTTCAGCAACTCCACTGATGTATGTTGCTGTTTGGCATGCAACCTGCAGAGATCACTTTGGAGTATCCTCAAAGGTGGGCTCTAGAGGAGGAAAGGGAGAGAGAAGTCATATTAGCCTCTTTTTAGTACAGCCTTGAACAGCACAAGTCATTTGTTATTTAAAGAAAGCTAAACATTAAGACGGCAAGCTAAAGCAAGCTCTTATACACTGCAGTCTTGTACACCACCACTTAATTTTTATCAGGGTATATTACTGGATGTGGGCAGCACTAAAAAATAAACTGCTGGCAACAGGTCTTTTCCATCTTAAAGGAGTTATGCATAAAGTTTAAGACAGACATGCACCTTACTAACATTTCTGCCTAAACAGCTTTAGCATCATCTGGGGAAGGGGAGAAGGCACAGAGAAAATGAAGTCATCAACCAGAACCTATTGCACTTGACACTAGTATTTCCAGTATCGCTCTGGTGTAAGAACAAGTAACCAAGCTGCTCTTTTTCCTTGATTAGTGTCTTACAGCTGATTAACAGAATGGAGCACACAATTCCAGTTCCACTCAGCAAAAGATACTCTCCACATACAAACACTGATGAAGGAGTTTTTGATGTGAAAGGTACAAACTCAGAAGGGTTAGGGCTTTTGACAGGTGGACTATTCTCCTTGCTACAAAGAGTCTGAGAGGTAAGGCTCATCTTAATCTTCACTAAGACAAAAAATTATGTTTCTACCCATTAGGCACTTAATTTTGAAAACTTGTTGGAATTCAGTTAAGCATAGGCAACAGTGGTAAAAGCACAATCTCCCCCCTCCTTTGTGCTGTTCCTACGGTCACAAAGATTTTGTTTACTTACAAAGAAATACTAATGTATTGTTTCAAATAGTACATAGAAATAAAGCTGAATATAAAGAAACTGCATCCCTAAAACTTAGGAAAATAAATGCCATAGATCCTGCTTTACAGATGCTCTGTTTTATTTGCACCAGTAACAATCTGACACTAAATCCTTTTTTAATCTAACTGAAATACCACAGAAACACAAAATGTTTTTAGATGTGCTCCTAGTCTGTATCAGTTTCCAGTTAGTCTGCCTATGGTAGCTTGACCTTGGCTAGCTGCAAGGTATATACCCATCCTTGTGCTCTCTTGCTCTTTCCCCTACCACGTTCTCCAGGAGGGTTACAAATAAAGGCACCTTAAATACTCTGTTGTCACAGAGGTGGCACTAGCATCACTGACTACCTCAGCTGCAAATTGCAGTGGGTCCATTTTGAAGCCAAATGAAACTGGCTATGTCTGATGTGTGGAGACACACCTCCTGACAGAGGTCACCCTTAGGCCCCCGCTACCAAAACCTTGCCACATAAACCAAATACACTGGCATATTCAGAACATTGTGGAATCCCACCTACTTACAGCTTACTAGAAAGACAGCTAAAGCCAGGTTTTGTGGGGTAAGCTCAAACCGTTTGTGAACAATGAAGACTCTGAGCTGTACCTACATAAGCAAGTAAAGGAAAAAGAACTACAGGAATGTAGTTGCCTTTATGTTCTGAGGCAGACAGTCTGTGCAGTTTCTCTATATTCTTGATAAACAATTGTCACAAGCATTCTTCTTGTCATAATCAATTGGGGTAATATGGAAACATGCTAAGACAAGCTTACGGCAGTTAAGCAGAAACCATACCCAAATAACCAAAGAAAAAGGTTTAATGTAATTTAGTCACAGAGTAGTCATAAGTAGCAAAGTTAAGTTCTGGGTTCATTTTCTGAAATCACTGCCTTTATGGACGAGCTTACAAACTCTACAGATTGCACTTTGGATGACATGGAAAACTAGTTCAGAAATTAGTTTGATGACATCTTTGGAAGGATGAGAAGAAGAAACAAACAAACAAAAAGCCACACCAAAAAGCCCCAAAACAATAGGACATGGGATATTTCTACAGGGTCTTTGAAGGGTAATTTAAGATAGCTAGATCTAAGTTTTGTTAAGCATCAGGATAAGTAAGTCCACACCTCTACTGGAAAAGACAAGTAATCAAAAAAAGGAGCCAGATGGAATCAGATGTGAAGTCTACAAAAGTAAGGAGATTGACCAAGGGCATCTTACATGAAACTTAACAGACCAAATAAAAACTAAATGGGAATTACTTAAGAAAACCAGTCAGTGAACATACCCTTACTTGCAATTAGAAATAACGTTAGATTGTTAACTCACCCTCAAATTTAAATTCTGGAAACTTGGTTAGATCTCCCCCACCATATGCCCGTTGAAGTCTAGCAAGCGATTCATTTATTTCCTTCTGAAATTCAGGGCCTGCATCAACAGGCCCTCCAGCTTGCCTACAAAAGAAACAAAAACCAAAAAACAAACCAACCATTGAAAGTTCTGATTAACACTTCAGTCCTGAAGTTTCATGTGGAAGCTCTACATTTTCATGGCCATTTATGAATTCAGAACCTTTCTGACAACAACTAAAGCAAGCCATTTAAAGTATTTCCAAAAGTCAAGATATGAGACACCTTTGGTCTTCCACATGAACAGGGTTCTTGGAGTAAAGTACAGGCTTTCTATTATCAGTGATGAAAATCCAAGTGACTGAGGTAGCCTTTTGAGACATAAAGCTACATGGAGTATCCAGGCTTTCAGAATTCTTAGTTTCAGTTGTTCCAGGTGTGTCTTCCTAATAAAATTGTGATCTGTACCTCTGCTATTTCTGAATTAGTGATCTTGGCTAGTAAAGCTTAACTGTTCTTGCAAAGAGAACGTGTTGAGTACTAAACAAGCGAAGACTCACGAGACAAGGCAGGACACCTTGCATTCATGTAGAATCAGGCAGGAATTTCTTCGGATACAAAGGTAAAACAATTAAAATAGTAACTTTAGATTACCAGTGCTCAGCTAAGCCATCACACTTGTGATTGGTAAAGCCACCAAAAATACACCTTCATAAGCAGGCTAGTTTGTAGGTGTGGAAACTAATAGACCTAAGAAACAATACACCTAAGAAATGGCTGCTTTCCTTCCCAAAAATATATCACACAGAATTCCCAGAATGAAGAAATGACTAATTTCTTTCCCAAAAATAAATTACATGGAATTGCTAGAGCTTTAATTTCCTATTAAGTAGTTCATTCAAGCATTACAAGAATCTAAGATTCCATTTGAATTAACTGCTTATTAACTTGAGCTGTTTAATGAATCAGCCTCACAGTTCCATTAATTCTCAATTGCTTTTGGAGACTATTTGCATTCCACTTCTGCAAACAGGACTGAAAAACAGCTGCTTTACCCCGACCAAAAAAAAAAAAAAAAAGGCAGGGTGGTGGTGTTATTTTTTTCCTATTTACAGAACACATATATGGGTAAAAATTAACATACTGGTACGTTCATGTAGCATGTACTGAATGCCCTAACTACCCAGGCAGACAGACATCAGGTTTACCTTTTTTTTTAATGGGGTAAAGAATGGACATTGTCTGTTAGGTAAGCAAGAACAAGCCTTCTTATTTGTGACACTACCATCAAGTGTTTCAGGAAAGAACACCTTGAGCATTTACAGACTAACCCACAAACCTAGCACATTTCAGCATTTGTCAGAAACGCTATTCCCCCTTTTGCCATCAGCCTCAAAATAATTTCCTTTACTTACTTGCTCTTTGTGTTGTATTCTCTGATCTTGTCCAAGAAGAGCTTCTGAACTGGATCGAGCTCTTTTGCCTTATTAAAGACGACAGCAGAAAGCCCTATGTTTCTGCGCAAGTGAGTGGAGACAGCGGAGCGAAAAATGGATGAAAGTCGCAAAATCTGGTTCAAAATCATGATGACACCAGTATTTCAGCTAAAAACCAGAAACCCTGAACAGGGACACAGAATTAGCTCTTTCCACAATGTGCAAAAAAATCAACATATTTAGTTCAGAGATGAGCTTTAAACCATAACGAACACTTAAAGCAGGCAGCAATCTGGGAAGGAAACTCGAGCAGCCGCTGAACCCGCGGAGCACGATCACGATCGCTTTGCCCGCACCGAGACAAACACAGCATGTCAGTTTTTGCCTCACTTAAAGGAAAAGTAGTAACTTCAACCCAGCCCAACCCAGCCGCGGACGCGGCCCAACGGCTCCCCGCATGGGGATCTCTGAACCACCCGACCCGGGAATCGCCGTTACACCCAGGGCCCGAATGCCCGAAGCACAAGGCAACGGCGGCGGACGAAGAGCCACCCCCCAAGCACCCACCAGCTCCGCGGGGCGAAGGGTTCGGCGCTCGGCGGCACCACACCGACCCAGCTCGAGTCACCTTGGGACAGGAGCCGCCACAGCTACCACCGCCCCGCCTCTCCGCGCAATGCACACCGGGAAGCCGGCCCAGCCCGCCGCCACACCACCGACCCCAGCGCTCTTGCAGACGGGGTACCCGGACAGAAGGGGGCGGCGCGCACCCCACCGGACGGTCCCGCCCCGCGGCCAGTCGAGGTGCGGGGAGAGTGAGCACGGAAACCCCCCATTCGCACCGTTACCGTCGGAAGCCGGCGATGCGCTTCCGGGTGAGGAGAAGCGGTTCGGAGTAACAGCCACCAGCAGCCCCGCGCCCACACGCGGATTGGCGGCGCGAGGGGGCCGACGGGAGCTGTAGTTCCCTCTCCCGCGCGGGGGGTGGCGGTGTCGGCGCGCGCCCTCCCCGCCCGGGCCCGCGTTGGGCCGCGCTGCCCAATCCCGAGCGCGCGACGGCCTCCTCAGGGCGGCGGCGGCGGGACCCACGGGAGCTGCGAGAGCCGCGGCCGGCGGGAGCTGTGGTGCGGCCGCTCCGCTCGGCGACCGGACAGCGGCAGTGGGTGAGTGAGCTGCGGCGCGGCCTGGCGGCACGGCCCGTGTTTTGTTTCCGTTTCTCCCCGGCGCCGCGAGTCTCATTTCCGTTTCGGGTTCAAACAACGACGAGACGCTGCGAGAGGAGGGGGAGGGGGGAAGCGGGCGGGGGGGGTGGTGGGAGAACAGGGGTCTGCGGGGAGGAGCGGCCTTCCGCGGAGGCTGGAATGCAGTGGCATGGATGTGGCGCCGCCTGCTTCCCTCCAGCCCGCGAGAGGGCCGTGGTGGCGGCTCTGAGGTGCCCTGTCCCGAGGGGCCTCGGAGCCGCCGGTCGGGTCGCGCGAGAGGGAAATGGAGGCGACGGCGGCAGGGCTCGGAGAGGGACCCCTCCTCAGGGGTCGCGGCGGTGCCGGCCCGCGGGAGGAGGGTGCCACTCTCCCGCTCTGGTCCCAAGTCGGGCAGCCCGGGCCGAGGCCCGCGGGCCTCTCCGGGGCGTGAAACTTGCCTCTGTTTGTAAAACTTACTTTGGGTGAAAACCTAAAAGAGTGTTTGGCGGCTTGAATAATTCGTTTCCTGGTGTTCGGGCAGGTACGGGCTGCACAACCGCTTTTCCTAGATCGAGTTTATTTTTTAACTCCTGACGAGGGTGAGGAAGCAGAGCACTTAAAACTTGGTATGCCTCCACCCTGCTTAGTGGGCCACTGTCTGAAATCCAAATCAGCTGATAACTTGCAAAATCTGATCGATCTGTAAAAGATAGTTTGCTGCGTTACCTATTTCGTGTTGGTGTTACAGTTCTGTTAATAATAGGGATTGATAGTACCAAATCATCCGTGAACACCAGAGTTTCTCAGAGCCACAAATATCCCCAGTGATTTGGCTTCAGTGTAAGATGATAATGCAGGTGGGCTCCAGTAGTTATCCCCCACTTCACAGGTATTTGGTAGGATAGCAGACAGTAATTGTGCTAGCAGAGTTTGTGCCCTTGTTATCATGGGTGTGTTACTTGCTTAATTCCTTGTCTTCTAGGGAAAAGATAGCTTTTAACAGAACACTGGGACTTCTCCCCTGACTGCAAAAGCCAAACAGTAAAAGATGCTGGAGTAGCAGTGGGCTGTCATGCAGGGATTTAAAAAAAAAAAAAAAAAAGTTCTGTTGACAGGTGCCTTCTTTTATGTTAATGGAGGCCTGTGTCAGGCGTTATGGTCAGATACTGTCTTGGATAGCAGGTAAGTCTTGGGGCTTTTTAGGTTGAGGGAAAAATGGAGCCAAACAGAGATCAGTAGGCTGAACCTTCCACAAATCAAACACAGTTTTCTATGTTCCTCCAAACAAACGCTGCTGTATTTGGTATGGTATTGCTACCATATTGAGTTTCCTAGCAAGCTGAGCTGTTTCAATTTGCTTGTCTCTTAGTAGCCTTCAGGGAAGGCTTAGGAAGCTTAGTCCCATTTGAACCTATGTACTCTTCCAATCAGCAACAAATTTCTACAGACTTTGTGTGAAATGATTTATATCATTAGGAGTCTGTCTGTTCTAGCATGAGAAAGACTGAGTAATTTTCCCCATTAGGTTTCTCAGAACTATTAATGACTTTACATGTTTTCACAATGGTTAAGCTGAATCCCCTCATCATCTTCCTTTCTCACATCTGTGCTCAGTGGAACCATCTTTCTCCCTCTGTATACCTGCTGTCTGTGCCTGTGCTCAATTCTACCTCTGCATGGTAACCAGAGATGTAGTAGAGCCTGTGGGATGCAGCCACAAGCTGCCTTTGAAGAGTGAGTGAAGTTATTAGTCTAGCTGCCAATTTGAAGTCCAGTCCATAGGGACTTCATAATATCTTACCTGATTCAATACAGTTACTATGCTGTTATAATATTTACTCACTGTGCATTGTTTTGCATTTACCAATACTGAAAATTTTCTGCCAGAAATCATTCAAAGATTCAAAAAGATGAGACTTGCAGATGATCTTTCGGCAGGTCTGCACAGTTTTCTCAAATAACTTGTGAATACGTGAAGGAACAGAAATCCTAGCTTAAAACCTTTTGTGACCTCACTGGTAAACTCCATCACAAGAAAAATAATAACTCTTGTTGTTTTGGGGTTTTAAGTTGATTGCTAATACAGGAATGAATTATTTCCCTTTTCTATGATACCAGTTAGATTCTTTGGGAATTTTCATTGACTTTGCTCAAATCTTTTAACAGTCAACCAGATCACTTGTAGCCATGCAAGTGCCAGTTGTTTAATTAAGCTTGCCTGCATTCTTTAGAAGTGGTGTTTCATTCTTCCTCATTTATCATGAAGATGATTTAAGTGATCTGGGAATTGAACTCCCAGGGCCCTCTTCAGTGTACACCACCATGTCAGTTCAGTGGGCCCTACCCAGCAGCTAGGGGATTTTCAGAGTCAGATCTGTGAGCAGAACAAATTCGGGTTCTGCTTCTAGTGGTAAGTTATTAATGAAGTGCTGTTTACCTTCTGTCAAGCCGTGGTAGCTTCCTATAGCTTGATGTCACATGGCAGCACTTGATTTATTTGAAACTGATTTTACATAATGGTTTTTGAAGGAGATAATGAGTGGTTTGGATTTCTTTAAACCGTTTATGTATAACGTAGTTGGTCACTGTTCCTTTTGAGAAGTTTTCAGGTTCCCTTACTAACTTGTGTTTAATAAACTCTTTTATGAACAGCTGGGTTTGGCATAGAGTAGACCCTAGAAAGGAATGATTCCAGGATGGAAATCTTGCTAATCTTTTGTGGGTATTTAAATAGTAACATCTTTTGCTTTTTCTGCTATGATTTTTTTTTTTTTTTTACTCTGTTCTCCTGCGTCCTACTCCTTTTCCTGTGAGTTGGTGGTGTTATTTATTTTGAACTTTTAATATAATTCGGATGAGTTCTTTATCATACATATTTCATGCTTATGATGTATGGGATGGTTAGTGAAACATAATAATATACAAACTATGTCTTTACAGACCAAATGTTTTAATTCTTTCTTTCCCCCTTATGTTCCAACCGACTCCAGTATTTTACAGGGCATGAAAATCTGCAGTGTCAATGAGAGCATTCTCATTGACACTGCATATTTATTTTTAGTGTTTAGTTTAAAAAATGTTTGATAGGACACAATTTATCATCTAGTTTTGTTGGTCTATGACTTACCAATCCTTTTCTGTTCACAGGTCTGTTCTTAAGATATTTTAGCCATGACTAAGAGAGAAGCAGAGGAGCTGATAGAAATAGAAATCGATGGAACTGAAAAACAAGAATGCACTGAAGAAAGGTAGGTATTGTGTTTGCTTTTGGGGGTCCTTAGGCTGCAATTGATTAAATTATTTGTTTTCTTTAATTGGCTTCAGATTTGTGGCTACACACACTAAATGTATTTACTGTGAGGTATTGTGTAATGCTTCAGAGATGGCCATGGTTATGAAATAAGTACAAGTGTTTTCTAGCTAGGCAAAAGAAGTAACTTTAAACTGTCAAAAGTGTCTGGCTCAGTATGATCTCTATAACCCTGCTGTTGATTGTTTCCACAGTTTTTCAACTTTCTTGCTGCATAGAGAGTTCTTAATTTTGCTTGTGCACACTTCAGTTATTCTGTTTCTTATCCAGTGGTGGTTTTCTTGAAGTGGAGCCGTAGCCACTATTTGCAACCAGTAGAGTGCTATCAGTGTTCTTCAATCTTAATTGCTTAAATCCCAAACTGTGTTGTTTATCTCTTGCTACATTCTTAGTCGTTCTCTTCCCCTGCTTTCATGTGTGTAGGAATATGTCTACATGTACATGCTGCATACCTTTCAGCTTCAGTGTGTCCTTGTAACTGAGGTGAACCTCTCAGTCCATTACTTTACTATTACACAGGGTCATTTGTGTTTTACAGAGCAGAAATTACATTCCGTATCTGACTATATTGTTGTTAGGGCCCTTGAAACAGTAGATTCTGAAGTCAGATATCCTTTGACTTAATTACCTCAGCCTTGTCCTTGGGTTTGTAATTTTGGGGGTTTTTTCTTCCTAACGCTCCCCTCATAATTTTTACAACTGTTTTTCAAAGCACAGAGAGGCAGTTAATGTGTTGGGTAGAAATAGCTGAGGCTGGCAGATCACCTGCTTCTTAAGAATCTGGTTTGGAGAACTGATTCAAAACGACACACTTCTTACTCTGAGCTCCATGTAAATTTTTAGTACTTATGAACTGACTATTTGTGTACACTTTCTGATTTCCTTCTGTGCAAATCTGGAAAGACCAGTAACATGTCTAAGGTTAAGACACGAGTCATATGACATCGATGTTACTGAATGCCTGTGCCAAAGCTGTCATTATTTTAAGGGCAGGACAACCATGGCACATGACTAATGTTTCATTCAAGACTCCATGTTGCTGGTGTTATTTGTGGTTGTCTCTTGTATGCATTAAGCTTAATCCTTGTGCTGACTGGTGAAAAGGCATAGACAGTTACTCTATATGAGGGCAGATGTTTTTTCTTCCTTTCCCCCCCTATCTTTTAAGTTTCTCTGTTTGTTTTTAACTTTAATAGCTTTTAAGTGTGGTATAGGCAAATCAAAATCAGTTTATGTGCAAGTTAATGTAGTGATTGTGACAATCTCTTGAAAATGGTGATCTGAAAATAATCTTGGTATTTAACCTAACTTTTTAATGGCAACAGTGTAAAAGGAAAGTTGCATGACTGTAAAATCAATGGGACCAAACTTAGTAATTCATGCTCTACTCAAGCTAAGAGTTTTTCTGCATGTATTAAGATTTCAGAGCCAGTATTACCTTTTGTGTAGTTCACATCTAACTTTTATAAAGCTTTCCTATACCACTGTATTAACATGTAAGTAATTATTTGTTATATTAATTTGGTATTTAAGCATCGTTGAGCAGACCTTTACCACAGCAGAATTTGTGAGTCAAGCAATTGACATCAATGAACCAATTGGAAATCTTAGGAAGTTGCTGGAACCCAGACTGCAGTGTTCCTTGGATACACATGAAATTTGCTTGCAAGATATCCAGGTAAACTGAAAGGCTATGAAAGACTTAACCTCTTAGTGGAGAAGCATTTTGCATACTTTGTCCCTTCCATTGTTCAAGGAATTCATGCTTTATTTGATATAATAATTACAATTAAGAGCTTATGTTAGTTTTGTTATCATCAGACCATTTAATATGTACATACTAATTCTGTGTGAATAAAATCAAAATACTTCTGGGGTTCCTGGCATGGGGGTAAGAAAGGAAAAAGTTGCCACCTTGCAGGTGAAAGAAGAACGAGGGCAACAACAGTACTGTCTTTTCTTGAGGTAGCTCACTGTCGTGGTTTAAGGCCAGCCGGTAACTCTGAACCATGCAGCTGCCCGCTCACTCCCCCACCTTTTTCCCTCCCCTCTGCTTCTGGAGGGATGGGGAGAAGAATCGAATGTAAATCGCATGGGTTGAGATAAGAGCAGTCCAGAAACTAAGGTATAACACAAACCGCTACTGCTACCACTAATAATAGTAATGATCGGGATAAAAAAAAGGGAGAGAATATGACATTAAAAGGGGAAAAGGAAAAGAAAACAATAAACACAAGTGATGCACAATACAGTTGCTCACCACCTGCTGACCGCTACCCAGACCAACCAGAGCAGAGATCTGGGCCTTCTGGGTAACTCCTCCCCCAGCCCATATAACTGGGCATGACGTGCTGAGGTATGAAATACCCCTTTGGCTAGTTTGGGTCAGGTGTCCTGTCTGCTTCCTCCCAGCTTCCCATGCACCTCCTCACTGGCAGAGCATGAGACTGAAAAGTCCTTGATCGGGGTAAACATTACTTATCAACAGCCAAAACCATCAGTGTGTTATCAACATTGTTCTCAAACTAAACTTGAAACCACTGCATTGCACCAGCTACTAAGAAGGAGAAAAATAACTATTACAACTGAATCCAGGGCACCCACGTAATTTGTTGCTGCCTGAACTTCTGCAAGTCTAATCTTGTTTTGAATCTGCATAAAGCAAGAAGGTTTTTATACTCTTCAGGTGCATAGATAGCAAAACATTACTCAGGAAATGCCTCCCTATGATTACAGGCATCACCACATGTTAGACAGTATAACTGTTTTGCATCATGTGTACCTGGATGTTCTGTTTGTTGCTATAATCAGACATCTGTGGCTTCTCCAGAAACAACAGGGAGAATACTGCTTTAAAGAGAAAAATATTTATGAAAGTGTTAAAAACTGACAGTGGGAATTGTGGATACTTTTCACAAAGTGAAGGTACTTCCAGGTATTGCATTGCCTTTTTTTAGGTTAAATGTCCCTGTGAAACTACTTAGAACAGAGTGGCGAGTTTCAAATTCCAATCAAATTCTTTGTCTACGTAGTGCTAAAAATATGTGCATGCTTCTTCAGAAAATTTGCTGCAGGCAATAGGTGTTTCTGAAGTTTAAAGAAGAGTAAGTTCCTTGTAACTGTGAGACTAATTCATATTTGTAATGTTTATTTTGCTTTTATCAAGCTGGACCCAGATCGAAGTCTTTTTGATCAAGGAGTAAAAACAGATGGAACAGTGCAACTCAGCGTGCAAGTAATATCTAGGCAAGGTAAGCTGTTATGTTTGTCTGTTGTACAGACAAATTAATATTGTAGGAATACTTGTGAGTAAACCGAATGCCCTACTATTCCTTGGTGTAAAACTGAAAATATCACTGAATGGTCACATAGCTTCTGAAAGTCTCTTCCATTGTGTGCTGTGGTTATAAGTAGTAGTAATTAAAATAAATGTCATAGATTGATGCTATTTGAAATGTTTTTTTATAGTGACATTATATCCATTTCTAAGTTAAAAAATCCAAAAACCCAACAGCCCCTGCCCCCAAACTCAAGCAAACCTGGGCCAGATAGTGACAGTTACAGTATGAGGCTTTTGTTAACAGTCAGTAGTTACTCATACCAGAATGAGTATCTACGCAGGCAAAAGATTTTTTATTTCTAGGTAGGTGACAGCTTCATCTTTGTGAGGTGTGCTTGTGTGCTTTGTGAATGATTCAATTATGAGAGTATATTTAGTTAAGTCAAAATCTGTTTGCAAGGCTGGGATCTCTATTATCTGTTTTTTCTTCGGATGAGAAGTCAAGAGTAAAACATTGTGCCAACACTCATTGAAGACAACATTCATGTTGTGCTCTGGGAGGAGCTACAGATGTTTGTTGCCATATTGTCAAACAAACAGTGACAAGTTCCTACTGAAGTAGTTTGTATTTTAATTGCTGTTTTCAGTTAGGTCATCAAAGTAGATCAGCAAAATTTGGGGAGCACATTTTGTTTTCTTGTGGCTTCAGTGTAATTAGAAGGAAACCTTTCTGGTTTGTATTAACAGGATTAAGTAAAACTGATTTGTATTTAATGCTAAGTGTCAGGTGACTAGTGCTAGGTTGAATCTGCAGTTCCCCATGTGTAATGGGGATTGGACTAGCTTTCTGGTTTTAAATACAGAGTAGAAATACCCTTCAGGGAACTAGAATGTCTGTTCTTAATTCATGCCCAGTAACTTGTAGCATGCAGTGCTCAGCCTTCCAGTTTCAAAAGGATGCGGGTGATAAATATCTTAACTATTACCTTCCATTTCATTCCTGAGGTTTGGTTTGTTTTTCTTTCTTTTTGAATGTAAAACTGAGGTGCGTGACCATGTAGCACAGGAGTTGCTTTCATCCCCATCCCCTTAAAAGAAAGAAACACCCAAGTATTAAATACTTGCATATAACTTCAAGTTGATCTTCCGTATTGTTATTCAGGCCATGACACTTGACTCTTAAGCAACTTATAAAATTTTGATTAGCTACCTGTAAATTCAAAGGAATAAACACCAGCTGAAGTATAGTCCATTGTAGTTCTTTTATAGCATTTCATACAAAGATATCGTAAAACACAAAGAACTTTATAGTTTTCTTTTAACTTGCTGTTGAACACATTGCTGCTTGCAGAGTACTGAAAGAAGATACTAACTCCTTTGTGTAGATTACAGAGATAGCAGGGAAATATTGTAAAGGCAGAAAGAAATGCCTCTTGGCTGGGGGAAAGAAGTGGATGCTTGTTCTGGATTTTTTGGGGTTTGCTTTCCTACCCCCCCTCTTTGATTCAATATATTTCTTACAGGTCAAAAACTTGTTCTTTATGCCACATGCTGAACATTCTGTTCAAGATTTGTGAAATGGATCACCTAAACAGATCAGGAAGCTCTAGTACTGGGGGAGGGAAAAAGGACAATTTTCTGTTCTTTGTGTTATAAAGTGGCAGTTTTGTGTTGCATTTACTGAAGTATATACTGTATAGTAGAATATGTCATTCTAATTTAGGACACTTGCAGAAAATTGATGATGCTTTTGTGTCATGTTTCTTTCTGAGGTGTGCTAACACCTGTTAATCAGAAAGCTTTAAAACAACTTTTTAATTATATTTGCTTTGCTGTCTTTTAAGTTTTGTGTTTGTTCTTTCTGTACCTAGGGTTAGAGCCCAAATTAAACATCCTTGAAATTGTAAAGCCTGTGGAGACTGTAGAGGTAGTGATTGATCCAGATGCTCATCATGGAGAGGCTGAAGCTCACCTTGTTGAAGAAGCTCAAGTGATAACCTTGGATGGAACAAAACATATTACAACAATTTCAGACGAAACCTCTGAACAAGTGACACGATGGGCTGCAGCATTGGAAGGCTACCGCAAGGAGCAGGAGCGCCTTGGAATACCCTACGGTAATAATACATGACTGTGCATTTAAAAGGGGGCTGGGTTCTTTTGTTCATCTGGGGGATTGTTTGGGGGTTTGTTTTGGGGTGGGGTTTTTTGTTTGTTTGTTTTCATAAATGACTGATTTTGGCGATATAATTAAAATGCTCCAATACCTCAGAAGCTTCTTATGACATGGGTATGAATCAAATAACCTGCATAAGAAAGGACTAAAGAGAATCAATGCTTGTGATATTTCTGTTAAAATAGTGCTTTATGCTCTACAAGCTTCTTTTCATTGCAGTTTTTAGAAAGCAGTTTTCTTCTTCCTCCCCTCCTTAAAATTATATATGTTAGTGATAAAGCTTTTTCTCATGTGTCTGAATGTGAAGTAGACTCGGTACTTGGTGGGGTTTGACTTTAAAAGCACTGAAACAAGTTGTTCATAGATTGTAAAGTACAGAGTACGGTGTTAAATCAGATGTTGCATGGAAAGCCGTACTTCTGCATACTGGAAAAAGGTGTTTCAGAACTGAATATAAGTATCCTGGTATGTTATCATCTCTTTGGAATTAATATTTTTATGCAGCAGGCTGCCAATTTAATGTTAGCTTAGAAAAAAGCATTTGTGAATGCCTGTTTAGGATTGAACTGAAACTGAGTTTTAGACCTGCATCACATTCAGGAGATTACCCAGCTGAGTTGCTTGTTCTGACATGCAGAAACGTACTGCCAAGGCATGTTCACCACAAAAAGCTGTAGTATCTAAGCAGACCTGCAAAACTGGAATGTATCTAGCAAGTGGGATACTCGGAAGTGTTTAAGATTCCAGTGAAATCACAGGTCTTTGCAGGATGTGTAGCTTGTCAGTATCTTAAATGTATTTTTTGATACTAAAACATTGGCATTTTCATGCCTTTTGGTGGTGGTTGTTGTTGGCAGCAAGCACTTCGAAATTAGTTTTCATCATGCTATGTCTGGATAATCAGGGGTTTAATGCAGAATGGTTTGGAGGAGGCAGGAGGAAGGTGAGGTGTTATCAGGAGCTGACTAATACCTTTCATTGTCCTCTCCCATTAATATAACAAGAGCATTACTTAAACCTATGTTATTATTATGTTGAATGATGTTGTTAATAAACTTTAATAATGCTGCTTTAAGAATAATGCTGCTGTGACAACCCACAACAGTGACTTTAAAAGTTTGATGTTTTTTGTGCCATGGGAGTACAGATTTTCTAGGGAAATCATACTAGTTCATGATGGCAGAGATCTCTATTAATAATAGTGTTCTCTTGATACCAGAAAAATGTGCTAAACTGTCTTCCCAGAATAAAACTTTCAGTGTTACCTGAGTTGATGTCGCAGGGCCTTGAGTTGAAATAAGACAACTCTATGTTTTACATTATGATACAGTCGAAAGTTTCTGAGAATAAAGAATGTAAAATGAATAAAGAATGTTGTAAGAGGTAACAGCCTCGAGCTGCACCAGGGGAAGTTTAGATTTGATATTAGGAAGAATTTCTTCACCGAGGGGGTGATCAGGCATTGGAACAGGCTGCCCAGGGAAATGGTGGAATCACTGTCCCTGGAAGTGTTGAAAAAACATGTAGATAAGGCTCTTAGTGACATAGTTCAGTGGTGGGCTTGGCAGTTATGAGGTAGAGGTTGAAGTTGATTATCTTAAAGGTCTTTTCCAACCTAGTTGATTCTGTGATTGAATATTCTTAAGGTTCTTATATAGTCCCCTCAAAAAGCCTTCCCTCTCCCCCAGCACTTACACATCTTAAAACATAGAAAAAGAGGACAGTTTGCTTCAAAGAGTTGTGAGGCTTGGTTCTGTGAAGTTCTCTGAAATTATTGCGATGAAATTATTCCTTGAATCTTTCCAAAAGACGGGTTATGTTGAAATTAAAAGTCAAGTCCAGTCAATAAATAATCATCATCCACAAGGGCATGGGTTCAGTATCTTCATCCTTGCATCCTCACAGGTTTCTCTGTTTTGCTGCAAATAGAAAATTAGCATTTAGCAGGTCTTGAAAATGATGTGCTTTCCCTTTGTGTTATGTTTCAGTGAGTTTTACTAAAGATCACAGATTTTTAGCTGTTAAAGTTATTTCTACTAATAGAATCCCCCAATTTAGTACCACTGCAGAGTTCCCTAAGAAGGAAAACACTAATTTGTATGAGAAATAAAGCCAGGAAAAGAAACAGCAGAAAGCTTGGAAACCATGGAACTGGTTAGAGAAAATGTTTTACATTACCTTGCAGATTATGTCAATAAGAGCAAATTAGCAGCTTTCTGATGAAGATTCACTGCTGATGAATTTTGAAAACCAAAGCCCTTTTGTTGTGGCTTTTCCCATTGCATGGGTTTAAGTAGCAACAGTGAAAAATGATGTGATGTTTCTCCCTCTTATTAAGCAAAATGGAATTTGTAGCTCTTAGGTAATGTTTATAGACTGAGAAAACTTTGCTTTCTTTAATTCTTAACGTAAAAACTTGTCAAGGTGACATCTCTTTGGTGTCTCATAAGTTAAAAGTACATAATTACTCTGCTTCTGGTTTTTACCCTTGAGACAGTTAAATATCCCTACTTTAGTTTCCATCTCCAGTTCATACTCTTGTTTTAATGTATTGCATACAACATTACCAAAGTTCTTATGATAATGTTTGGACTTGCCCATCTTCTTACTAATTCTGCTTGAAACAACAGACTTCTTATGTTAAAATGTGTTGAGTCAACAAATCATGTATTGCACATATCTTGAGTTGATTATTTATTGCCATTTCTGTATGTTCCTCTGCTGTGTGAGTTGTCTGTACAGACTGTACACAATCTGTACTGTGTTTGGCAACAGAATTTAAATGCTGTGCATGTTGTGGAGGGTATAATGCTTAATACCAAATTTACTCAAGAAAGGTTGATGTTGTATGGGATTTCTGACTCATCAAAGCGATAAAAATTACACTAAAACATAATACAAGAGTAAATTACGCTTATTAAAATACAACAGTTGCAATATATTGTTCAATCCTAGTATCAGTGTGATTCCCGTTATTTGTCTCTATAATGCAATCACCATCATGATGTTGTGTGTCCCTAGCCGCTAGGAAGGAATACATGGGTTAAAACCAGCTCAAGGCCATTGGTCTCTTCAAATCTCCTTTGCTTCTTGTCTAGTTCGTGTACTTTATTTTGGGCTGAGCCACACATTAATTCTCTGTCTGACTGGGGAAGACATTACCACCAGCAGCTGATTCACTCAACTGTTGATAGC
Organism: Pezoporus wallicus; assembly: GCF_028554395.1. Classification (NCBI taxonomy): domain Eukaryota; kingdom Metazoa; phylum Chordata; class Aves; order Psittaciformes; family Psittacidae; genus Pezoporus; species Pezoporus wallicus. Next base: position 785,546 of record NW_026635941.1, read on the forward strand.
TGTTTATCTAAAATAAAGGCCACCCTCCAGTCTCCTTTTTGTTGAGATAGTCATTTTCAAGAGCAGTCAACTTTCCATCCAGTCAGATTTGGTTATGGTAACTGTGTGTCATGGTTTAAGCCCAGCTGGTAACTCAGAACCATGCAGCTGCTCTCTCAGTCTCCTTCCCCCATCAAATGATGGAAGAATTGAAAGAATGTAACTTCCACGGGTTGAGATAAGAACAGTCCAGTAACTAAGGTATAACACAAACCACTGCTGCTACCATCAGTAATAAGGGGAAATAACAAGGGGAGAGAATATAACACTAAAAGGGGAAAAGGAAAATAATAAACACAAGTGATGCACAATACAATTGCTCACCACCCACTGACTGATATCCAGCCTGACCCGAGCAGCTATCCCGGCCTTCCCAGTAGCTTCCCCCAGTTTATATACTGGCATGATGTGTTGTGGTACAGAATATCCTTTTGGCTAGTTTGGGTTGCATGTCCTTTGTCTCTGCTTTCTCCTGGCTTCTTGTGTCCCTCCTCACTGGCAGAGCATGAGAGACTGAAAAGTCCTTGATCTTAGTAAGCATTACTTTGCAACAGCTAAGAATATCGGCATCTTATCAGCGCTGTTCTCAGGCTAAAGTCAGAAACACTGCACTGCACCAGCTACTAGGAAAGAATAAAAATGACTGCTGCAGCTGAACCCAGGACAGTATCCACCCCTTATTCCATACCGTTCATGTCATGCTCAGATCCCATATTTTTTAATATACCATCACTTTTTGTCTCTTATATATGTATGTGTATATATACATGCACAAAGAGAGAGGTACCATTCCTTAGTCCATGGACCATCCCTATAAAGTTCTCTGAATTCATTCAGTCCATGATGTCAGGCTCCCTGAGCGAAAGCAATCCCACGAGTGGGTTTGCCTTTACCTGAAGCAGGAATAACCCAGACTGTCTTCCCCAGCAAATTGTTTATGTGCACCACCGGAACTTTGTCCCCCTCTATGGTATGTAAAATTTGTAATTGGGCTGGGTCAGCCCTGTTGGCAGATCCTCTGGTGTTGAGCAAGCAGGTGGCCTTTGCTAAGTGTATCCCAGTGTTTGAAAGTCCCACCACCCGTTGCTCTCAGTAGTTTTTAACAGCTCATTGTACTGTTCTATTTTCCCAGAGGCTGGTGCATAGTAGGGGATGCGATATACCCACGGCCATACCACCTTGAGAATGCTCTATTTCATCTGATCTCAAAAGTTAAGGAGGGTCAGGCTCAGGTCTTGTCTAAGGTTAAATTATGATCTACAAGGACCACCAAGAGATTCTCCCCGAGGCTGGATAGTCATGAGTGGCAGGATGTGTGGGACAGTACTGGCAACTGTCTAGGCCAGTGGGCCCCTCCAGCGCTTTGGAACTTCACCCCCGAACCAGTGCAAAATCTGAAAAAAAAAGTAAAACAACTTAAATGAGGTGTGTTGTCATTCTGGTCATACCAGAGAGGGACAAATCATGGCAACGTGCTGGGGCTTGACCTATGCCTACAGAGCATCTGGAAAAAGATGTCTCTGGATCTGATGACAAAGCAACAGACAATGCAGCCACTCAACCCGCAAACACAGCAGCTACGCCAACCCCGACAACAGACACTGCAGCTGAACCAAATGGCCAATCCATACCAATATCAGTTGCCCCTATAAACAAGGGGAAAAGCAAACAATAGCCGCAAAAAGCAACCCATGCAGTGAAGAAAGATGAAGAAGCAATCCATGTACTAGAAGAGACAGCATCTGAACAGGAGTTACTACAGGAGTTAAGAGGAAGAGGTAACTTCTCAATCCCAGACCTCAACCGAGCTGTGGAATACACAAAAAGATTTCATCCATCTTCCAGGTGAGCACATCATTACCTGGTTGCTCCAGTGCTGGGACAGTGGGGCCAACGGTCATGAACTGGAAGGTAGGGAAGCCAAGCACCTGGGATCACTTGCTAGAGAAGGGGGGATTGACAAAGCAATTGCAGAAGAGAAACAAGCACTCAGCCTTTGGAGGCAGCTCTTGGCAGCTGTGAAGGAAAGGTTTACCTACAAGGGTGGTGTTATGTGTCACTCAGCCAATTGGACCACAATAGAGAAAGGCATCCAGTCCTTAGAGGGAATCAGCCATTCTAGAGATGATCTATCGTAGGCCAGATGCTGGGAATGCACCTGTAGATCCACATGAAGTTGAATGTACATGACCCATGTGGTGGAAACTTACACAGAGTGTACCATCATCATATGCCCACTTATTGGCATCAATGGCCTGGAGTGAGGCAGCACCAGCAACAGTGGATGAAGTGAGTTGTCAACTCTGAGAGTTCAAAGACAATCTCAACCCTTCCATCATTTCAGCTGTGGGAAAACTCCTGACCCAGGAGTTCAGGCAATTGATAGATGATCTGTCCAGCTCCCCACCTGTACTAACCTGCATCTCAGATATTAACAGAAGGTACCCTGTTGCCCGAGAGAGAAGATATAGGAGGTGCACACCACGGGCCACCCAGTGGTTTTACCTGCAGGGTCACGTTGAGCACCAGCTGAGAACTGTGTGGATAACACACCAGTGTTTTTAGCTGTTGCTAAGTAATGCTTACTCCAATCAAAGACTTTTCGGTCTCATTCTCTTCCAGTGAGGAGGGTCATAAGAAGCTGGGAGAAAGCAGAGACAGGACACCTGACCCAGACTAGCCAGAGGGGTATTCCATACCTCAGCACATCATGCCCAGTCTGTAAACTGGGGGGAGTTACCCGGAAGGCCCAGATTGCTGCTCAGGTCAGGCTGGGTATCAGCTGGCAGGTGGTGAGCAATTGTATTGTGCATCACTTGTGTTTATTGTTTTATTTTCTTTTCCACTTTTAGTTTTATACTCTCTCCCCTTGTTATTTCCCTTATTGTTATTATTATTGATGGTACCAGTAGTGGATTTGTGTTATACCTTAGTTACTGGACTGCTCTTATTTCAACCCATGGGATTTACATTCTTTTGATTCTCCTCTGGGAGCACGGGGGAGTGAGTGAGCAGCTGCATGGTTCCGAGTTACCGGCTGGGCTTAAACCACGACAATGTGCTTCTTGATATTCTGTATTTACTTTTATAGAAGTTATTATGCAATTGAGGAGGAATCTTGCAATAGATAATATTATTTACAATTTTTTCTCTCTTTTTCCAGACCCTGTGCAGTGGTCAACAGACCAGGTGCTCCACTGGGTGGTGTGGGTGATGAAGGAGTTCAGTATGACCGACATCGACCTCAGTGCACTCAGCATTCCTGGGCGGGAGCTATGTAGCCTCAGTCAGGAAGACTTCTTCCAGCGTGTCCCACGGGGAGAGATCCTGTGGAGCCATTTGGAGCTTCTTCGAAAGTGTATGGGAGATGTTTCTGTAACTGATTTTACTTATTCTCCTCTTCCTTTTTTCTTTTCATTCTTCCTTTCTTTCTTTCAAGATGAAAACAATTGTGAGCAGTTGTTTTCCTTCTACTTAATATGGGCTGATGCCAACCTTATGAAGTTTAACTATGCTAAGTTCAATCCCAGGCACAGCTACAGGCTGGGCAGAGAAGAGATTCAGAGCAGCCCTGCAGTGAAGGACTTGGGGGTGTTGGTCGATGGGAAACTTAACATGAGCCAGCAGTGTACGCTCACAGCCCAGAAAGCCAACCGCATCCTGGGCTGCATCGAGTGTGACCAGCAGGTCGAAGGAGGTGATCCTGCCCCTGTACTCTGCTCTTGAGAGACCTCACTTGGAGTATTGTGTGCAGTTCTGGTGTCCTCAACATAAAAAGGACATGGAACTGTTGGAACAAGTCCAGAGGAGGGCCACGAGGATGATCAGGGGACTGGAGCACCTCCCATGTGAAGATAGGCTGAGAAAGTTGGGGCTGTTCAGCCTGGAGAAGAGAAGGCTGCGTGGATACCTCATAGCAGCCTCCCAGTATCTGAAGGGGGCCTATAAGGATGTTGGGGAGGGACTATTCATTAGGAACTCTAGTGATAGGACAAGTGATAACAGTTTAAAACTTAAACAGGGGAAGTTTAGATTGGATATAAGGAAGAAGTTCTTTACTGTGAGGGTGGTGAGGCAGTGGAATGGGCTGCCCAGGGAAGTTGTGAATGCTCCATCCCTGGTGTTTTTCAAGGCCAGGTTGGACAGAGCTCTGGGTGACATGGTTTAGTGTGAGGCGTCTTTTCCAACCCTAACTATTCTATGATTCTATGATTCTAATATTGGCAGTAAAAATGAGGGTATCAATACAGGATGACAGGAGGTATTATTGAAAGTGTCTGCTGTTATGAAAAATGTCTGCCCACTGAACACTTTTTGCCCATCTTTTATTAAACTTCCTAACTAATAGGAAGTAATGACTGGTAATTCCTCCTTTGTTTTTAATAAAAATTCTTAGTTTGTGCATCTTCCAAATTTGATAGTTTTATAATTAAATATTGATTGTGAGTTATTTAATGTACATCTCTGTGTCATATAGAAGTGAAGATTATTAAGCGTAGGCAATGAAATCCTTAGTACACAACTGATAAAGTGATGTGTTTATACTCATGATGCAATGATACATATGTTCATTTCAGATTTACCATGCTTGAATGTAACTTTGCAGACTAAAAACTATTTTCATCTTCATTTGCATGAATTAGCTAAGGCTTTTAGGTGATGGAGAATGCATATGTACCTTGAAATTCACCTTGAAATGTACGTCCTTATTTCTATAAATTGAATGGCAGACATTAAATGTCTCTGCTCATAAGACCATGAGCTATGCATGTCTCTTTAAAACTGTTATCATATTTTGAATTTTTCTAATATGAAATCTGAAAATTCTTGATCTTCAGGTGATTTGCAGTTTGTGATTAAATAAAACCTTGGGTTTCTTTCTTAATTTGCAGATGTGTTGGCTAGCCAAGAACACTCCGGAGAAATAGCAACTGTTACTATTGATCAGCGTAAGTACTTGTGTCAGCAGTTAATTTGCACAATTAACTGTTTGCACGTTTAGCACTTTGGTTCAGCACTATAATAGTGCAACATTTAAAAAATCACTCTCTTAAAAAAGAGAGAGAGAGGGGAGGGGAGGGGTGGCACATTACTTGGTGGGGGGAGGAGAGCATATTTTAAACTTCAGAGCAAAATGTTGGGTTTCTCGAAATCTTGTTACTATCAGAAAGGTGGTGTGTGACCTGAACTATGAGAGTTTTCACTTTTACTTTTGGATGGTCAGTTTTCCACTCTCTTGAAATAAACTGTCTAGGATACATATTTGAGGTCTTGAGTAGTTCTGGGTTTTTAGGTTATATTTTATATTATAAGTTTACAGGTTCAAACTTAAACAGGGGAAGTTTGGCTTAGATATAAGGAAGTTCTTTACTGTGAGGGTGGTGGGGTACTGGAACAGATTGCCCAAAGAAGTGATGAATGCTCTATCCCTGTCAGTGTTCAGGGCCAGGTGGACAGAGTTTTGGTTGACATGGTCTAGTGTGTGGTGTCCCTGCCCATGGCAGGAGGGTTGGAATCCCTCCTCTGGTTCCAGCCTAGATGATCTTAAGGTCTTTTCCAACCCTAACTATTCTGTGATTCTATGATATATTGAATTAATGAATGGATGTATTAAAATATTATGATTTCAAAAGAAAGTGTCTCTAAAAACTGAAAGGAGATGTGGAAAAGAGGTCTTCCTTAGAAACCAATATTAGAAATAATAAAGTAACTGCAGTTATCTGACATTCATTCTTCCAGCTGAAGCAGTGTCATGAATTATTGAAATTAATCAGTTTTCAGCATACTTCTAAGCAGCTTAAATAGACCATGCATTACATCCTGGGTTTGTGTCTAGTTAAAGCCACCTACAGTGGAGCATTTGCATCTTCTTACACCATTGCAGTAGAAGGGTGTTTAATTGCTGTTTGAAACAGCAGGTATTTAGTGCTGTACAGTGACCACTGAGAAAAATGCATTAGGGTAGATCATACAGAGAACAACATAAAGATGAAAACGAAGGCATGAGAGGGTCTGTTTTGTTGTTTGGTTTTTTTTTATGGAAACATATAATACAGATGATAGTAAATTAAAGCTGATGTTTCATCTGTATTGTGGCATCTCTACTATGCGTCTAAAACAACAATTTCCACTGTAAGAGGTAAAAAGTCTGTAAATTATTCTTAGCAATGTGACTTATACAGTATATCTTTTTAGCAAAGGAAAAAACTAGCTCATAGATGATATGATAATGCAGATAAGAAATAATATGTCTATTTCTGTGCCAACAATTTACAGTTGATGTTCTGCAATGTTCTCTGCTTTACAGCTGTGCAGATTATTCCAGCATCTGTTCAGCCTGCTACCCCAACCACCATTAAAGTAATAAACAGCAGTGCAAAGGCAGCTAAAGTACAGAGAGCTCCAAGGATCTCTGGGGAAGACAGAAGTTCCCCTGGGAACAGAACAGGTATTGTCTACATTATTTTTAAATGCAAGTGCAGTAAACACTCATTAATTTGAATTACAGTTTTGTAGAACACATCTTTGTCATTCTGCATGTGGTGTTTGTAGAAGTCCGTGTGGTATGAAGAGGACTGGAACTACAAAATATAATACCAGCAACTGGCAGGTTGGTTACCTCGTGGAGGCACTGTGTGGTGCTGCAGCTTTTGAGTCCTGCAGCAAATAAAATGCCCAAGATTGTTTCTATAACTGTCCTCTCAAACCATGCATAGCATTTATTCAGGCTCTTAACTTCTTTCCACTTTCCATTTGCAGAAAGGGGAGAAAATAAGCTACATGTTGTGGAATCCTAGCCTATACATGTTTCCACACCGCTCTGTTAGTGACTTTAGAATTTAACAAGTCTCAGATTTCTTGTTTTTTTAAATGAATGCACCTTCAGGAAAACTACACACTGAATCTGCAGTTTATTTTTGGGATTACTGTTATTCGCACATATTTCTCTTTGATTATTGATAGCTCAATTTATCTTACTTTTTCTTGCTGTGATTTTTCATAGAATCACAGAATGGGTTGGAAGGAACATTAAAGATCTTGCCCTGCCATGATAATGGATACCTTCCACTAGACCAGGTTGCTCAGAGTCCCATCCAACCTGGCCTTGAACACTGCCAGGGATGGGACAGCCACAGCTTCTCTGGGCAACCAATGCCAGTGCCTCACCACCCTCATAGTAAATAACTTCTTTTTAATATCTCATCTAAATCTCCTGTCTTTCAGTTTAACCTTGTGCTGTCACTACATGCCCCTGTAAAAAGTCCCTCTCCAGCTCCCTTTAGGCACTGGAAGCTGCTGTAACATCTCCCCTGAGTCTTCTCCAGTCTGCACGAGCCCCACTCTCTCAGCCTGTCTTCATGGAAAGGTGCTCCAGCCCTCTGAGCATCTTCATGGCCTTCCTGTGGACAATTTTGCTTTGGTTCTCTCACTGTTCTGATTTTTTCTGTTTAATACTCTCCTTGCCCTTGAATTTTTATTTGTTTTAAACTCTCCATAAAAGCCTGTTCTGATGTCATTTAGGATTCTTAGGCCAAGATTTATCAGCTGACATCAGTGGGGAAATTGGAGACTAAACTATTTTTTCAAAAAGCAACTTCTATTTTGTATGTGTATGTGAGTGCCTGAAGAGGAACAAGCAGCTCTACATCTGTTTTGTTTTAGGGACAGATATATGTCTAAATGATTCTGTTTAGTGTTACATAATGGGTTGGTTTTTTTTCCTGAAGTCGTAGGAGCAGATTTGTAAGAAATCTTTATGTATTTATTTTTTCTGTATTCCTCAGTTTCTCTTTAATAGATTAATTCTGATGACTTTGCAAGAAAATTTGAAATTTGTACAAGAGAATAATTAGAAGAAATTAACTAAGTGCAAGTATTTTTTCCATCATACAGTCTATGCTGGTCTGCTTTACTATGTTGGTTGAAAATTTTAGATATGAAGGGACTATAAAAAGGACTAATTTAAATGGATCTTGTTATTTGCATTTCAACAGGAAACAATGGCCAGATCCAGTTGTGGCAGTTTTTGTTAGAACTTCTCACTGACAAAGATGCTCGGGACTGTATTTCTTGGGTTGGTGATGAAGGAGAGTTTAAACTGAATCAACCAGAACTGGTTGCACAAAAATGGGGACAGCGCAAAAACAAACCCACTATGAACTATGAGAAGCTTAGTCGAGCTTTGAGGTAAGAAACTTTAGGAACTGCTCAGGTATGAAGTGGACTGCTTCCACTTTGCAATTTTAACTATCGTAATGCAAGACTTGCAGCTTTTTTAATAAAGGCATAAACAGATCTTCTCAGATCCTCTGAAGCTATTCCTTCCCATCAGATTGTACTAGTCTTAGGGGTGAGGTATTTGTTTGAGTTGTTGGGTTTTTCTGTTGGGTTTTGGTTTTGTTTTTTTCCCTTAAAGAAGAAGATATCTGAATACGCAGAATTACTGACTTACTTTTAAAGAAAGATACATATTGCCTAATCTTGCAAATTACTTAAGCAGTTTTAGGAACTCTTTTTATATGAGTGAAGTTAGTCTGAGATCTAAGATTTACTGTTCAGCATTTTCACATTCGGCTACATTTTTTTTTTAAAGGAAGTATACACATCTAGCACTGTTTAAAAAATAAAAATCTGACTTCTGTTTAAGACTAACTGTGTGAGAAATTATGGTAAAGCTACCATAATCTGGCTTCCTTTAGGCTTTTGGGAAGGTTTTAAATAAAATCAATATGCACAAGGGTGAATGAGTACTTTCACTGGGGAGGACCCAGGTCTGGAAAACCATGAATGGCATAGAGTCAGTGAAGAATGGCTGCCCGTACATGAACAGGAGGCATCAGAAGAAACTGGCAGGCACCAAATACACAACTAAATTACATCCTTTTGTTTGTCTCCTAACTTCTTTAGACAGAGTATTGTGGATGCCCAAATTATTTTGTAAGTTTGAGAGGTAAGTGGACAAATTAACAAAAGAAAGATGCAACTTCCATGAGTTCCTGAGCCCCAAATCACTGAGAGCAAGGAAGAGCATCAATAGATGCCTACTCTAGTTTCATGCTTTTTCTTACGTGTTCTCTTTTGGTCTGTTGGAGTCTGTCCTGTTCTAGATAGATCTTTAGTCTGGTCTTGTATGGCTGCTCTTGCATTATTTATATATTAGGCTGTTAAATTTTTTGGAGGATCACAGAATCCCATGGGTGAGAAGGGCCTCAAGGAGAGTCTGGCCCAAAGCAGGGCCTTTCCAGTGGAGCTGCTCCCCAGCCTGTATTGTTGTAATACCATTCCCAGATTTCCAACCTGATTTTGTGAATGTATGCCTTTGTGTTCTGAAGATATATGTGAAAATTTCCTCGAACATAAGAATGGTGTAAATTATGCTAATTTCGGGGGGGGAGGGGTGTCAGTAAACTATGCAGAAGATCTCAAAGGCAGCTGAAGAACTTTAGAATAATGTTATCACTGGGATATTAACCAGATGTCTGCACAGTAATTTGCATAAATCAGTATTAGAGAAGTTTTGCATTTATATTTTAGTCACAGAATTACAGAAATCATTCCTCAGAATGTTTCCATTTTGGCAGCTGCATCAATATTGACGTGTTCTCTAACCACTTGAATGTCTGAAGGGATATTTAACGTCTCTTGCTACTCACATGATAAAGACTGTTGCCAAGCTAAAGTTTTCTTAAATGTTAATATATTTAGTTTCCTAATGTACTGAAATTACTCTGTCAATTGTTGATTAATACAGAAAATGATGTTGATATTATTGAGAAATATGCTTGTTCTTCTGCTCAGCTGTAGGAAAACCAGGCAGTATGGAAACCTGAGCAGGGTAAGACAATGGAAGAGAAGCTCTTTTTGTTACATACACCTTGGTAAATTTTCTAAAATCACCATTTGTTTAGTTATCCAGTAGGGAAGTGAGACTTGAAGAAAAATACTTCATCCGCTCTATTACTCTGAAACAAATTTTTCATGTGACTCAGAACATTCCAATAACTAAGGTTTTGTAAACATGGGTATTATTCTTTCTAGACTTTTGAATAAGCAAATGCTGTAATCAGAAATCCATTCAAATTAATATTGAAAAATTGCTCTGGCTACATTGCCTCAATTTTAGCTTGAATGTTTCTAGCACAAGACGTGGGAATTTTGCATGGTTTTGGGCAGACTAATTTCTTGTTGTCCTTTTTGCTTCTGGTCATATCAGTAATGCAGACTTGATCATTTGAAGACATTCAGTTATGTAAAGCATTTTTTCTACAGCACTATTTTGGCACAGGTGTTATAATACAATGTAAATGTGAATGTACAGCGTCAAATAGCTTAAAATTATCCAGTGGCACTTGGCATATGTGCAAATGTGCCGTGGCCACATTTTGCGAACTCAGCTTTTCTTTGTATTGACATGGTGAGCACAGCTCCCAGTTCCCCAATTTCTTGGTGCCCAGTACCTATCACATTGAACATGAATGCCCAGTGTTCCCACGCTCTAAGCTATACTGTTATTTCACACACAAGGGATACACCAGGATATCACACATCCTTCCTCAGTTCTGCACAATACTGCAAGACTGTACTTCAACACTGAGCATAAGTCATCCTCACACCCTTGAGGTTGCAGGGTTCATCTAACCCATTACAACTAATCCTCATTGCCTTGCTAGGAGGCTGGATGTGGTGGACCCCATATAACAACAGGTCCTTCAAGTGGTGCAAAGAGGGTGCTTTGCGGGCTGGGGCTGGTGTGGAGAAGTGCTGAGTGGGAGTGCAGTAGCAGTTAAGAGCAAGCATAATTATATGGAGAAGAGAACAGAGAGGAGTTGAGGGAGGCACAGGTGGTAGCCTGGGGGAGGTTAAGTGAGGAGGACCAAAGAGGAAGCTTTTATATAACTATGTGTCATTCAGGAGGAAGGTGAAGGTGAGCTTTGACAAACAGACCAAACTTTACCTGCAGAGCAATAGCAGAGCTGATTTGACAGTTCCTGTACTCTCTAACAGACCTCTGTGGCTTCTTGTATGACATCAGCAACCAGCAGGTTTCTCAGTATTTTTTCTATATAGCCTCTCTCATCCTGTCTTTGCTTTGGTCCTGTTGCTTGGATCCTGACCCCCAAAAGTAAGAAGTTGAAAGGCTTTTTTTTTCCGGCTTTTTTTTTTTGTTTGTTTGGTTTGTGGTTTTGTTTTTCCAGAATTTGAGGTGTCTGAGGAAATTTGGTTGCATTCTTTAGTAACTTACCTTTTCCGCTAGAGCTGGGAGACAGAAGTTAGTCTTTTAATTGAGTTATTTTGCTGGTGAATGACCATCTTTCCTTTGTAAGCATGGCATTCAGGGGACTGAGTTTAGACAGTCAAGGAATCTGGGCTGATTTGTACTACATTTGGGTGATGGTTTTGAGGAAATTAAATTGGGGGGGGGGTATTGGTTGGTTTTGATTTTTTTCCAAATTTATCACAAGCTTGTTAAGCTCATCAAGTCCAAGTAATGTGCCAGGCACTTAGGCTTTCTTAATGAGATACGTGACATGCATTCTATTACTGCCTGCAGTGAGACAAGAACAGCAACAAAACTGTAAAATTCGAACTTCTGTCTTATTAGTATCACCTAAAGTTTTATAATGTCTCTGGAATGCAGTGGGTCATACAGACTGTTGTCTTTTCTTCATTTCTGCCTAGTCTGATGATTCTTTTGTGGCACAATGTAAAAAGTACACATAGTTAGAGAAGTTACTTTTAGTTGTAAATAAAGATGAAGGATGTAGTTTTGCCAGTATATGAGCTATAAACAAATAAATAAACAAACATGCTTTTATAGTTTAACTTCCATCATTGAAAACAGTAGGGAGAGACCAGCTTCAGTATCATAGGTACTACAGTGCTAATTCTCAAACTGTTTCCAACATGAATTTTTTCTTCAGAAAAGCAAAGACAAGAATAAAGAAAGCAAAGGACTAATGAGGGAGAGAGGCGACATTTTGTTATTAAGGCAAACTCTAAATAAAACTTGTTCTCCCCCCAGTCTGTTTTTAAACTGCTCTAAGACCTTCATTTCTGGTGCGTCCAGACTACCTATAGAATAATTACTATATTTTGCTTCTCTTTAATGTGTCAAGTTGCAGGGACAATTTTCAACCCTCTTCCCTTTTCTCATGTAAGAAAATGCCTAAATAGTACCTTGGTGTACGAAATTATATGGTAATCTTAATAAGTTTCATATTTTGACTTCTGTATGACCCTAAGTAACTAGGCAATGTGTATGGAAGTTACAGATGTTGAAAATGTACACTGATTTTATTATATATTTGTTGCAGGTATTACTATGATGGAGACATGATCTGCAAAGTGCAAGGCAAGAGGTTTGTGTACAAATTCGTCTGCGACTTGAAAACTCTCATTGGATACAGCGCAGGGGAGTTGAATCGGTTGGTCACGGAATGTGAGCAGAAGAAACTCGCCAAGATGCAGCTCCATGGCATTGCACAGCCAGTTACAGCGGTGGCACTAGCTACAGCATCCCTGCAAACAGAGAAAGATAATTAAGCACTAGGAACTGAAAGTGGAAACCTGAGGCCTTTCCTATATAACCAGAGCAGGTGCTGCTCTTACCTTTGTCAGAATTAGAAACTACTTTTGTTTCTTGACAATACAAAAAAAATAGAGCATGATTTTCTATAAAGAACTGGGACTTGCATAAATTTGGATCCTTTAACAGCATTTATTTCAATATAAGTTAAGGGATCACCACAGCTTCTGCAGCTTTAAGCCAGGGCCTCTGTGGTATGCCATCTGAAATCGGCGAGGAAGGTGGAACTAGTCAGCGCTCTGTGTCCACAGCTGTACAAAGTAATTCTTGCAGCACTTTTTACAAAAATGGAGTCCCTGCAGAAAGCAGGCTGATCAGTTGCGTGAACTCAGTCCTTTCCAGTCTTTTGTTCTCTGCTGAACTACCAAATGGCGTTCGATACTTTCAGAGTTAAATATGTTCATTATTTGCATTTAATCAAGCAGAACCAAGAGGCTCATTAAACGTTACAAAGCATCAGGTTCTTAAAATAGCTTCTGTGTTTATAAGCAAGGGAAACTAAGAGTAGAGAGAACTGGAGATCAGTGCTGAAGGAAATCCGGGTTTAGATCTGGCTTAGGTGAAAAGCCAATTATGAGTATTTCATTGTAATATGTAGATAACATGCATATATGCGGGCAAATACTTCCCTGTTTTGAAAAACACTGTTAAGGCTAGCCATTTAGAAAAAAGTGAAGACAAATATCTACCCCACTGCCACCCCCATCAAGTGATTTTAAAACTTGAGAATGTTGCCCTCACCCAAAGAGTAGTTTGGGGGGGGGGAGGGGGAGGGGGCAGTAAATACTCTGTTCTGCAAGGTGCTTATACCTGCTCGGTAGTCAGCCTTACTAACTGAAGACTTACGTTAATCACAGTCAGTAGTCCCTGTTTAGAAACAAAATGCAAGTTGAAAATAGTTTTACAGAGAACTGAAGTTTGATTTCCAAATTATTGTACAGTCTGACATATATTGAAATAGAAAGATGTGTGTTTTATTTAAAATCAGTTTCTTTCTGAACTTCAAGTGGTGTTTTTGGAAGCTTCACAAGCCAAATGCATGCTTCAGAGCTGGGTGCAATTTGAAGTCTGGATGATGAATAGAAATAGTTGGAATGTATCGTGAATTCTGCACTACGGAGAGTACTTTGTGCAAACTTTCACATGCAGTAAAAAGTAGGCTGCAGCTTTTGAGCTTCTGTACTGATGCCTATCAGACTGTTTCTTTTGGTGGCTGAAAATTATGCGATTTTAGGTTTGGTTTTGCCTCTTCATGTTGTTAAACAGTGTAAGTATTATGTCACCAATGCATTTTTTCCACTTTTCTCTAAGTAATCCCCCTCTGGTAACAATTAAAATGCAAATGTATAAGGGAAACCTTTTAATTCTGTGGGGGATCAAGCTGCTCTTACACCTTACATGAAAAGTGTTTGTACAGTGACGTTCTAAACAAAATGTGTTTATACTGAGTAGTGAGAGCACTGGGCTGTTGCTCTTGATCTGGAAAGGAGTGGTCATGCTTGCAGGCAGAGGTCAAAGTACACAGAAGACTTGTGTATTTTAAAGATGCATTGAGGGCAAAACTGTTTATAGGTGGATATTCACCTGCAGATAGTTTTTGTTTAACAAGAAATCTTGCATGTAGGTCTGGCCTACTTTTATTATCATCATCACCATGATTCTGAATTTTTTTTTTTTGCCAGGTTCTTTCAGTAACTCTTGATATCATTTTCATTTCTGAGCTCTTAAAGCACTTCACCTACGGAGTATGCTGGGTTTATTTTGTGTTTGAAAAAAATCTTAAGCCCTGAGCAAAACAGTAAATGCGTCTGTCACAAGAAGTCAGCCATCAATCCATTCATTACTGATACAGTAGCCTGATTCCACCAGTTGGCAAGTGTTTGACTTACGCAAGTAGATGCAGGTTCACTTGAATCAAAGATTTAAAATGAAGCCAATAGTTCAGTGGCAGCAATGATGTGTGTAACACTGCTCTGTTACAAGTTTGATACAAGTCACTAGTTTTGTTTAGCAGAGTTCATGGAGGCCTTTTTATTTAAAATACAGTATAAAAAGAAGAGAAGCTTAAAATATCAGCTATCTGGATCAAACTGGGCTATGGGAGGATTAACTAGCAGCAAAATTGAAAGCTGGTTATCAATACTTTATTCCCCTGAATAGACTTGTTACATGGTAAGCCCTCTAGGGGAAACGTCTGGTATACCACATTTTCTTTGTAAATACACCGGATTATTTTGCAGCTTTTCAGTAGGTGTGACAGTTCTTTGGGTTCTTCATTGTGGGATCACCTCCTTTTCCACCGTGTTCTAATTAGCAAAGAAGGAATCTTTCAAATGGTGTAAAATCACTGTCACATTCTCTGTATCCGAGGGAGAAATCTGTGACTAACTTGATGTCTTCAATAAAATAAAAGATGTAGAATATATTGTCAAAGGTGGTTCTGTTGCTGCCAGAAGGAAAACATAGAAAGAATATTCCCAATTTTTTGTAAAACAGAAGGGTTTTTGCATAATTTTTACTCTTTAAATAAAGACAGTTATACTCTGCTAATAATTATGTATTTCTTTTGTGTTTTGCATTTTTTTTGGTAATTTTACATGAAACAATTATTTTCTATTTTTACTCTGATAAAATATTTGTGCATAAAATGTCAATATAGTAAAATAAAAATGTTATACAGTTAATGCCTATTGACTTAATTTTTCAGAAAGCCATTAGCAGTGTTGTTCAGGTGTAAGCAGTTTCAGGATGAATACATGCACTTCATTCTCATTACACTTAAGATCATAAGCTACTTGGAGGATGATGAATACATGCACTTCATTCTCATTACACTTAAGATCATAAGCTACTTGGAGGATGAAGGCAGACTTTTCTGGAGATGCATCTTCTTTGACATAATACTTGCCTCTGTGTTTCTACTTTTAAACTGGGACTCTCTGTCCTTCATTACTGTGACAGCTTTCTTGAACATCTTAATTGTAAATCTCAGAATGGTGCTTTGATAAAACTAATGATGAAGACTTAACAGCAGGCCCAAATGGTGCCCTGTAAAATAGGTTTATGCTTTTAGCAGTGTTTAAATTGGAAAGGTTCACATTGAGCTGTAAAATTTGGACTTTGTTTCATTCTTGCAAACAGCTCCACTTACATCATGTGGCCAAGTAACTCAGTTGCTGGTACTTGCCTTGTTAAAAAGAAGATAAAATTCTGATTATACTGTTAACTACCTTTTATTGAAATCAAGTCTCAATAGAAGTATTCTCATTATAACTCTGAACTCCTCCATCTGGACTGCCAAATTCAAGACTGAAATATTTTGTCATCTTTAGACCTACCAGATCACTTGATTTCAAAATGTTTATGTTTAGCTTAGCAGCAACAAGATGTAATGGACTGAAAATAATTTTTTAGAACACTTCAGTAATTTGTTGGCCTTCATTTAAAGTGCACTTGCAACCATTCAGTAGCTTATTAATGGAGGACCTTTTATTTGTGTTTATGGTTATTAGTATATTTATGCCAGTGTGAGTTTATTTTGGGATTCCTATTCTCAGACTGAAATTTTTATTGGAACAATACAGGGAATTGCAAACTAACAGCTTGCAATTAGCAATTTGAAGCAAAACAATCTGACTTGGGACTCCATTGCCTGATAACCAAAGCAGGATGATACAAGGTGCGTTTGTGCGAGTTTATGGGGAATGTTTTTCAAGATGATACGTACTCTTAAAGGTTGTGGGTTTAATATAGCTGTATCAGGACTTCACAATATGTTTGGTTTGATACTGTATAAATATGTTTTTCTTTTAGAAAAGCAATTCTTAATATGGTTGATGGTAAAGAGAAGATTACTTAGTAATTAAAGGAGATGAGTTGTTTTGAGAGGTTTTGAGAGTTGTAATGTGGAACCCAATACATCAGACATGACTCAATTACATTTTGCATCATTATTTCAGGATTAGAGCCCACAGCATCAAACCCGGCACCAAACTGAAATTTTAACTTCTTCTAATTTTAGAGTATTGACATCTCAGCCATTAATAATTGGAAACAAAGGTTAAAAAATGCTGAGGAGGAAGAAACAAATATAGAGTGTCCACCTTTAATTAATTGTTCTTTACTCATGGAACTGTTCTGCTGGAAACCAGAATTAAATGGTGCTAATGTGAGTGGCATCAGAAGATACGTCTGTAACCTGTGAAACAGTTCTCATCGTTTGTGATTCATGACACACAACATCCAAGTAAGTTCTTTGGCTATGATGGGAAAGAAAGAATACAAAGATAATTATTGATCGTAATTGTAAGCAACTTAATGCAGTAATAAAGTCACTTTAAAAGGAGAGGTAGCATTCAGAAGCACTTGGAATCCTCGTGTAAATGGTTGTCTCATGTTACCAGAAACAGCCTAAAACTACTTGCAGTGCACTACTTTTCAATTGTCTGACAGATCATGACTTACAGAATGGCTGGACACCAGGTAGGAAGAAAAATCCAGTTCATAGACATTTTCAGGTTGAAGTGATTGTTCCACAACAAGCAGGAAAAATGCTTGTTTAGTTTAGCAGAGCTTTGGCGAGTGTGGAAACATACTGTTACTGAACTGCTTCAAGTATTTACTACAAATGACCTAAATGAGTGGGGAGTCTTTAGTATTAAAAAACACCGTTGTCTGTAATACATCTGATATCTTAAGGCACCTTTTTTTTTTTTTTTTTCCTTTCCTTTGCAACCTCCCTTGTGACCTACCTAAATGGAAGAAATTAGCATTTAGGAGTCCTGGGTGGGCTGTGTATCGGAATTCACTAGTCAAAGTAAATACCCCCATCAACAAATCACTAAAGTTAAATATATTGTAATGCAAGACTGTGTAATATATCAATTATACATTATAATTGAAGCAAACATGGATAGCACTAAGCAAACTGTTTCTTAGAAATTAGAAGATTTGTTGTTTATTTGACGTTCCGCCCAGTTAGGGAAAGGTATTTTGGGATGAAAAATGTTAGTTAGCTGCTTACCCGTTCATCCCAGTAAGCTTAGGGTTTTCAAGAGTCTCGGTTTCAAGGGCTCTGCAGAAGCAGCTTCATAGTACCTGAGTTTGCAGAAAACTTCAGCTGCAGATGATGATGAGAAACCAGTATGTTTAAAAATAAACTTGTAAGAGTGAAAGCTGCAAAGAGTGTGCATGGAAAAAACGAGCCTGCAAAGGTAAGAATACAAGAGATGAGATTTAATGAGATTAACTAGGAGGAAAGACACCTGCAGGGTGCAGTGCTTTAAACTTCATGCTTAGGACAGAATAGGTATGAAGTATTTTTCTCCCCCATGAAGGGAATGTATTATTGCAGGAACTCAAAGCAGTGTTATTCCCAAAATGGAGCACACACCCTGCCTCCTAAGGCATGCCGATGTGCTTGGCTTCACAGAAACTGCCTTATGCCCCATGGAAGGAGCCCACGATACCAACCTTGCGACTTCCATTTCCCCATTGAGAAAGAGAAGAGGGGTTGAGCCCGTGAACATGCAAAACTCACTCTGCAACTGGAGCCTCTTCTGGCTCTCGTGTGCTAAAAGCAGCTGAGGGAGGCAGAGCTGATGGGCAAGCAGTTTGGCTAACAATCATGAATTAGTAAGATGACCTGAGCTGTACCCAGCAAGGAACTAGAGCTGTAATGGGAGCTTGAACTTGTCCTCAGGAATAATTCACCAGGCCTGAAGTGAGCTCTAAGAACATGGGGAGAAAGTCACCTCTGGAATGCTTTTAGTGTAGCAGGGGTTTTATGGAGAAGAGTTTGTCTTTCCTGCTCTACCAACTTTTCAACCGATGGGCCAGTTACATCTAAACTGCAAACGATAAAGGAAGAGCTAAGTAAGTGTGATCATGCTCAAATTACTGTGCCTAGGTAGGAAAATAAAGCATGATTCAGACTTTCTGCAATCAGCTATGTTCTGTCCACTGGCCACTTGCTGAATTTTGCCCAGCTGGAAAAGCAGGAAAAAAATCAGAGCTGCGGTTCATGGGCATGCGTGTGTTGGGATGGAAAGACCTCAGTGACTTGGGGAAACAGGGTTCAATAACTAGTTTAAGTGTTATTCCTGAAATATTTTGTCAAAAGGAGGCTATTTCTTCAAGGAGAGGCAGTAATGACCTAGAGCACAGCACCATGGTGATGGCTGCTTTAGGACCCTAAACTGAAAAACAGCAATATTAATTAATTTCTGAAAGCAGTTGCATAAAGCCTATAAAACCAGACAAGTGGCAATAGAGATGTTTTTCTCTGGAGCTGAAGGGTGGCTAGACCATGGTGTCAAGTACAGAGATGGTCTTCTCGTGGATGTTCTGCCGAGGTAATCAAAGGGGCTTTGCACAGGACTGGAGTAAAACTGGTTGAGAGACTGAACATGTCCTGACAGAAAAGTGCTGTGCAAGCTCATAAATGTATATACATTTATTATATATATATATATGTATATATGGGGGGTGGGTGTCCCTCTAGCTTTGCTTGGTCAGATAGTATTGTGCCCTTTGACTGCACTATGCAGTAGACAAAACTGAAACAGGTAAGTGCTTTTATTTTTAAGGCAGACTGAAGAGACAAATGGAGGGAAGGAACAAGACTTCTTCCTTAGAGGTGCAAAGCTGCTCAGAAATATCAGCTGGGAGGCTGGATGTGTTACTTAATAGACTGAATATAAGTGCAGGTAAAGCAGTGGTGTTGGCTGAAGGGGCAGGCAAGCCAGAGGGGAGGGAAACAGAGCCATCATGGAAGATCAAAAGCGCAGGGAAGCAAAGAAACTCCTGACTCAGCCGAAACAGCTCTGAAAGGCTGTGACAGCCATAGCTGCTGCTCGCTGGCAGGGAGCAGCCTGGTACTGAATGCCAAGGGACTGTCTCCTGCTGGCCCCATATCTCAGAGAGCCTCTGTAACTAAACCAGATGGTGTTAAGGTAGTCCTTGATTACATCCTCACTAGCTGCTGACCAAAGCAACTGGCATTGATCATCCCCTGGGGCCAGGAACTGTAAACAGATAAAAGGCAGGTTTTCATCTTTCATTTTCAGCAGTGTACACCTGGAAACAGTTCTCCTCTCGCTATCTATCTGGGTTCCAGTGAAGGGTTTGGAAAAACCTGCTCTAATGACACTTCAGGCATTCTGTGCAGAATTATTTTCACTATCAGCTAACAGATATGTCCGGAGAGCAGTGATCCCAGGGAGCAGGCATCTTCCGACAGGCTGCTGCATTACAGTGTTATTCAGTGAGGCATTTTAAATGACCCATTTAAAGGCTTCAATCCTAAGGCCTCTACATACCAGGCAATCTTGTATTTCACCTTTTTAAATGGTATTTGGCTCTGTGGTGGTAGAGGGGCTCTTGCTCGAGAGAAACTGCTGTAATGCTCTGCACTTCTTGCAGTGTTCCATTGCTTGAGCTACTGATTACCATTCTCTTTTCACCAGCAGCAAATTAAAGTTTGGCCAGGTGCTGTTCACTGCAGAGAAAGTCAGAGACTTCATACCAAATCAACCTGACTTTCATAACTGATTTGGGAATTAGTGGAGCTATTTATTCTGGCAAGCACTGTGCTCCTTCGCTTTCCTTGTATCACCTTGGAAACTCTTCCATGAAACGGCATAAATAAAGGCAAAAGTATTCCTTTTTCCTGACAGCAGTTGCAGAGAGTGTGCTAGCTCAGCACCTGTCTTTGTATCAAAGGGCATTGGTACTAGAACAAGCCCAGGAGTAATGTTCTCCCAGGACACTCAGCTTTTTCCCTCTCTCAAAGGGCATGCTGTGTGTGGACTGGTTTTCACAGGATATTTTTGTCTCTTAAATTAGCTGTGTCTAGAAAGTTGTTTTTTTTTTCCAGTGACCTTCAGGGCAACCAGTTTTCCATATGAAAAAGGGCCAACTTCCCTTTTCAAGGCTTACTTTAGTGAAAAATGTCTGGAACAAAAAAACTACAGTCACTAAGCTGTCAAGGTTGTGGTAGTTCAGCAAATCAATAACAGATTTGAGAGCAGCAAACAACACAGGTATTACTGAGTAAAAGCTCATACAGCTTCTTTTCTTAAAAGATGAGCTCAGCTCATCAGATTTTAGGCTGAGAAAATCCAGTTAATATTAGGATCCTGCCCCAAGAAAAAGCCATCTTTTTTCAAAGCTGGCCTGAATTTCCAAGGATTACTTTGAGGAAGATTTCTCCCACCTCACCTATCACATATTCAGAAATAAAATATGCATGCTTTCTTGCCAAAGAAACGAAATCTTGATGTATTTCCTGATCATCCATGTATACCAGAGTTGTCCAAAGTACTTTACAGCAATTGTTGATACCTTTCAGAAGGAAAGACAATCCTGATTTATGCTGGGATCATATTAGGTTCTTGAGTAGTAATATGCGTTGCCAGTCAGAAGAAGAAATGATTATGAATGTGTGTTGAATCACAGTATTGTGTTGCAACTGCCTTGCCTTTTAATGAGAAGCCTGTATTCTTAATATAACAGAGACTGAATTGGGAGCAGCCCTGAGGAGGATTTGGGGGTGTTGATTGACGAGAACCTCAACATGAGTGGGAAGTGTGCACTTGCAGCTCAGAAAGCCAGCTGTGTGCTGGGCTGCATCAAAAGAAGCATGACCAACAGGTTGAAAGAGGTGATCCTGCCCCTCTACTCTCGTAAGACCCCACCTGCAGTGCTGCGTTCAGCTCTGGACCTCCAGCACAAGAGGGATGCGGATCTGTTGGAGCGAGTCCAGAGGAGGCCACAAAAGATTCTCCAACGGCTGGAGCACTTCTCCTATGAAGACAGGCTGAGAGAGCTGGCCTTGTGCAGCCTGGAGAAGAGAAAGCTCCAGGGAGACTTTAGAGCAGCTTCCAGTGACTAAAAAGGGCCTACAAGAAATCTGGAGAGGGGCTTTTTACAAGGGCATGAAGTGACAGGACAAGGGGGAATGGCTTTATAAAGGGGAGATTTAGGTGAGATATCAGGAAGAAATTTTTCACTATGAGGCTGTTGAGGCACTGGCACAGGTTGCCCAGAGAAGCGGTGGCTACACCATCCCTGTCAGTGTTCAAGGCCAGGTTGGATGGGGTTCCACTGGTCTGGTGGAAGGTGCCCCTGCCCATGGCAGGGGGGTGGAACTAAATGGTCTTTAAGGTCCCTTCCAACCCAAACCATTCTGTGATTCTAAAGTACAATTGCTGCCACCAGAAGGACAAAAAATCCCCAAACATATCAAGCAGCCAGCCCTTCAGTATGGTAATGGCCACCTCTGGCCCCCACAACAGCTGATACTAAAGCTTCAGTCCTGTATAACTGAAAGAGAACTCCCCACTGCATGCAACTCTGTCCTTCAGCAAGGCTGGCTGCATCATCACACTCCAGTTTCCTCTTCCTTGTTTCATGTATGCAGAATTCACAGTAACTAATTAAAGTACAACTTTGTTTTATTTTAACTGGGTAATGCTCTTGAAGAGGGAGGTCATTAGTGGCTTCCAGATTATGGGAAGTTACAATTTGGCCAGGATTCTTGGATTTCAGAAGAACTGAGGTGTTCTCCTGCACAACATGGGGCAAACTTGCTACCGGATGGCCAGAAACTTCTTTAAAATGAAGTTTTGCTCCAGTACCAGCTTTTCCCAGCTGATGTCACTCTGACAACGAATTCAAGCACACCAGATAAAAAAAAAACAGCACTCTTCATACAATCAAATGATGCTCCTGAACAGAGAGGACACTCATTCTGGGGGAGTAGGAAGGAGATGTATTAACACACTTGGTGGAGCTGAAGGCTCAGCGTGGGCACCAGGGGCCAGCTGAGCCCACAGTGTCACTCTGCAGCTGCAGCCTGGCCAAGGGAAATGGCCTGGGGCATTCCCAGGGTGATGCGGCCACCACCTGGGGCTCTGCCCTCGCTCACAGCGCCGTGTGGCAGCCTGGCCCTCACCACTTCAAGCCTGGGGCTGGGTAGAGATTCTGTCACCCAGCAGCCGGGCAACGTCCTTCCTGTAAGGAACAGGAGGGGCAGCTTGTGATTGCCGCTGGTGCTTGGCAGCTTGGCAGGGGAAGTTTCTTCTTGTTCAGATCTCAGTAGAGTCATCAGGCACTTGTATCCCAAGTCCACTATCTCCAGCCAAGAAACACATGAATAATGCTGTCAAGGGTGTGGGGAAATTGAATCCAGAAAGCAAGTACTGATGAATACGCTCCAAGGATTTGCATGTAACTTGGTTGTATTTCACATCAGAACAAAGCCCGGAAAAATCTAGGAAGATTATGTGCAAATGCACAAAGGAGCATAAAAAAAAAGAAAAGGAAAGCAAGTGGAAAAGATTTATAAAGTCAAAAGCAAGGAAACAATTCAAAATGGGTAGGCTTAGCAAGTGAGGTAAGCATAACAGAAGATTGCCAAGTAATGGCAAGTAGCAGGATGTTTTAAAAAAGGGGAAAAAACCCTTCATCTTCCATAACTTTTGTCAAAACTCTCTCTTATGTTACCAAAATAAGACCATGTCACATGGCAAAATTCTCTGTGAAGATAGCCTCCTTTTTTTCCCAGTGAGGAAGATGTTTGCATTGGTTAATCCCCTAACTGGGTGCCTAAACAACATCAAGGAGATGGGGGCTGCAGTGACAAAGCACTCTCAGGGCTCCTGGCCTGAATTTGCAGGTTCTGGCAGAACTGCACTGAAAGGTATGAACCGCTTGTTTTCACTAGGTTTGCTTGATGCTGCTTCACACCACTTTGTCACATTTGCTGCAGCTGCACCTTTGCCCTTCTGAAGCTGCTGATTGGGGTGCCCCTCCCCAGGGTGCATGAACATCTCTCGTCCTCCCCACCACCACCTTCTGCTGCTGGCTGTCAGCACAGAGCTTTTGCCTTCCCCTCTGCCGGTGAGATGTGTCCTCTGAGGCAGCAGGTAGCAAATGCAATGAATCAGCTGCAAAATGGTTATTTTCAACCCAGGCTTTTTCCACACATACAAAAATTACTCCCATCCTTTCTAAAGCAGCACTTTGGCTGTCTGCTATGACACACCCTGCAGATGGTTTGTCATGGTGTCTGAGCTTTGAGATGAATTAGAGTGAGGGTGGTTCCCAAAATAGGACTAAAATCTCAACACCTCTCCCTTCCCTAGGGACAGTATGTCAGGCAGTAGCATTGTACCAGCAAAACCACTGCAGACAGACAGAGTGCTGTCCCTCTCTTCACGTGATATGGTGATTACATCAACAACACGCTCCTCTCAATGATATTGATTTGTTCTCTGACATTTTCGGTAGCATGCTTGAAGAAGTTCAACTGAAGCAGTGCAGAAGGGGGGGGAAGAAAAGGTGTGAAGCGATGGGCCCTGCGTGCCTCCTATTTAACAGGACTCGATGTAGCTGCTGGAGAGGCACTCTGGTTTCCCTGTGACAGTGGGTGTTGCTGCAGCTTTCTCTCTAACAACCTTGGCTTGTTCTCTCAGTCTCCTGCTGGTAAAATCCTGGGTGTTTGTGCCTGACAAGATGGATGGAGGGTATATATTCTCTTAAGTGCGTACACAAATTATAGGGAAATTAATAGACAACTGCAGTATCAATAATTTGAATGAAAAAATTAGAACATAATCTTTAACATTCCTACTCACTTCTGCATAATTCCAGCTTTTTAATGAGCTGTTTCTAAGGATTTATGATCTTTTTACCTCTGGCTTCAAAAGTGGGGCCTTTTTTATTAAAAAATCCTTTCTGCTACACTATTGTACAACTTCTTAATGTTTTAGAACCAAGGAATGGGAAGTGGCGCTAGAAGCAAGGGACTACTCTGTGGCTGCAGCTCACACAGCAGAAGAGACACCCCTGGCCTGGCTGGCCAGTGGAGAACCGCTTCCTGAGCAAGACAAGGCCCTTGCAAAGTGCATGGGCACAGCCCTTCAACCTCCAGCAGCCTGTTCTGCCAGTGTTATTTTTCAGCTGGATCAGTTCAGTGATGCTGTCGCTGAGGAGTCCCTGTAAGCTGATGTATGGACTCAACAGAGAAGACTGCACAGGCATAGAAGCATGTACCTGCATGTGACAAGGGCCATCCCCTGCTCAGGCACTGGCAGCTATGCCCCTGGGATGAGAGGTGGCACAGGGCTGATGCTGCAAGGTGCTCCTAGCACTGATCCCTAAAATCTTCCTTTGTCAGTTTACTGCAAGTGCTATTTTTATAGAGAAATGAAGGATCAGCCAACACTGTTACAAGATTTCAGCATGCGCAACACACAACTGCCCGCATCTCCCGAGTGCCAGCAGCTGCTAAAATTACACTTGGACTTCAGTAACTGGCCTAGCGATGTTGCTAGACAATTGGAGGGGATCCTTCTCGCCTGCAGTTTCATGAGAAGTGGTAGGTGGCTCGTTCTTAGTGTGTTGGCACCAAGTCCTACTCATGTTGTCTTAGAGGATGCCATCCTGTGGCATGTACAGCGTTTGGACGGAAAAAAACATCTTTCTCCCCTCAGATGCTTTCTCCTGCCATTTTTTTCCCCTCCATTTTAAACTGCGGCTAATTTTTGTTTGTTATAAAATGTCACTGCGATGGTGCCAGAGACTATAATTCAGTGGCAGCCACTTCTTGCATTCAGAGTCAGAGCAGAAGGCTGAGTTAGTGGATACCTAGCGAGGAGTTAAAATGGGATAGCCATTTGCAGAGATTGATTCGCTGAAGTGCCTCAGTAAGCAGTAATTTAAAGACACAGGAGTCTCATGTTTGTAACCACTGTAATTTAGCAAGATAGAAGGTCCCCCCCTTCCTTCAACCACCATATTAGTCCTCTGTCCTGCTAAAATGATGATATTTTTAATTTTCAGAGACCTCCTACTGGTGTCTGCAATCACACTGAACCCCAAGAGCACATCATGGATTTTCAAGAATCCTTTCTCTTGAGACAAGGAAGGCCAGCAAACCCAAACAGATGAATGTGTGCTCTCCTGACGCTGCTGCTTTCTGTTGGCTCATGTCAGCAGTCTGCTACAGGATCCAGTGTCAAGCAACACCGACAGACTGAGCCATGCGTGAAGGCAGCATGCTGCAGAGAAACTGATACCAGGCGAGTTCTCACAGCATCTGTAGATTTGGGCTGCTTGTGTCGAGGTGAAGCTCATTCCCCTTCAACTCTGACTGGCTACAGGCAGCCACTAAGGCAGTAAACTGGTGTAAAATGCTGGCCTCCTCTCACAGGGAGCTAATAGATCCTTGTGGTATCTTTTGGGTTTGGGTGGGTTTTTTGCATGTGGTGACATGCAGGTATAAATTGCTGCCCTACTCAAACCTGAAATAGGAGGCAATATCCAGTCAAGGTTATCCTGATTTCCTACAAGTCTATTATTTCTGACAAATTACATGCATAAATGAAAGTCAGCAAGCCCCCTAAAGCCTTTCTGAGCCTGAAATGCTCTCTGGCAGCAGCCTGGAAACGTGACTGGGGAAAGTTCCTGAAGGCTGCAAACAGGTTTTCAGGCAGTACCAAGACACATGGCTGCAGCAACCCTCAGCCTAAGGAGGGACCTGAGCAACATGGACACCACTGGCTGCTTTTGTGCCTGGAAGCTCTGTGTCCTGCCATTCCATTATCAGCATTGAGGAAATAAAATCAGTAGTTTTGTAAATAAAAGGATGCCATCAGGAAAACCAAAGCAATTCATGGATGTCTTACCTTGTGCTGGCTGCTGCTTTTCTCTCTGTTCTTCACTCTGATGTGAAACTTGGTAGCTGTAAGGTAACCCTTATAGTGCACAAATGAGCCTTGGCTCGAACTTTCAATTACCGTTTAAATGCCTGCTGGTGCTATGCATGGGACTTAACCAAAGGTGTTAGCGAGTTGTTAATGACAGCAGCAGCCTCCAATGGGTGTTTGTGTCATTAATAAAATTGCAATGCAGTTTTTTACAATTGCTGGTTTCTGGTCACAAAAGGCCCACTCAGGACTGGAACATCAGCACTGCACTGTGACAAGCCAAGGACTACCATGTGCTGCTAGACGTTGTGAAAGGGAATTAATGCCTGATGATAATACATCCACTTGCCTCCCCATGTTCATGATCTCCAAAGTCCCCTGCAGTTGTTAAGATACAGTGCAATTTTTTCTTTAGTGTGTATTTTAAACTCAAGTGGGTATTATGGGCTTCCTGTGAAACGCATGATTCCACATGCACACTTATCTGTGGAAACATATGAAGTGTAAAAGGGTCTGTTAAATAAACCTCATTATACATCTGTCTGGTTGAATTTATTCAGGCCTTCAGAGTGCAAGAGACATCCTGTACCTCATTTTTCTGAGTTAAAGGATAAAAGGACAGGACCAAAAAGGAAAGAAGAAACATTTCCATGTCAGCATCAGTGCTGGTGGAGGTTAAGGTTTTTGATAACAGAACTTTTGTTCTCTGAAGATAACACATGGGTTTTGGGCTTGTCTGATTTTTCCACTGACACCTCTGAGGGACTCTTTTTTTTTGTTTTCTGAAAATGGAAATATTTTGCCTGAAAAACCTTCATCCAGACTTCTCAGTGGAGGAAAAGACATCTCCCACCTACGTGAGTCATTGCCAGAGAGGGAAAGTTATCTTGGGCTCACCTCTCCTGCTCCTAAACCCACTCTGCAGCAGCCAGGGTGGAAAGGATGCTGCTAATATAAAACACAAAGGCAACTCAGAGCCCTCACAGCATGAGCAACACTGAATTCTGTTGTCCAGAGGACAAGAGGAAAATCCTGGTTCTTGCAACAGCACCATTCGGTAGGACCTGGGCTGCAGCTGCTCGGCTGCTTGCAGCTTTGCCTGTGCCAAAAGCTGTGCCTGCTGAGCTTGTCCATGGGATTTTCTAAGTGTGTCTTGTCTAAGCAGAAAGAGCAGGCAATATATGGAGATGGGAAATAGGATCAAGGACTGAGAGGCCAGCAGGACACAGGAGAGGTTTGCCCCATATATATCTAAAACACATGTGTAACATAGACAAAAGTAAGCCCTGGGTTCCAAGGTCTGGGGTGTGTGACCTCCTGTAGTGAAACTCAGACAAGTTCTTTTGCTTCCCTCCAGTGTTATGCTTTGTTGGAGGAATATTTTTTCCAGAGGAAGACAACACCTGATACTGCATCACCAGTTTATTAGAAGTGACGGGCGAATTACCAGGGAGGTATTTTCTGAAGCTTATTCTTTGGAGGGATTTATTTTCTTTCCAGTCTGCATAAATGCATCCCCTTGGCTGCAAAGCCAAAGCCAGTGGGCCTGAATTTTATGTCACCATATTCTGCCATAGCAAAAGAAGAATCTTTCTTAATTTGTTGTTTTAATGTCATATGATCATGGAAAGAATACCAGAAACAGTACTCACATAGGCATAAAAACCAATTTCCCTGCCTCCCTCAGGCCTTCGCTTGCTCTGCTGAGGCTTATCTCTAACTCTGCTATAGCTTTTGCCACTTCTCTGGGGTGCTCTAAGATATAGGGAAATAGTATACATCACTCAGTATCAGAGGTAGCAGTTAGTTAGGTGATACCTTACACTCAATCCCATGTCCCCATTAGCACCTTCTGCAGTCATGCACCCTGCTCTGCCCACCCTTCAGTTGTCACAAGGACCAGCGTTGCTCAAATGATAAAATTCCACTAAACCCCAATTTTTCTGAGTGCCTTGCTAATGCTGCTCCCATGCAGGAGAAACCGTGAGGCTATTTCATGCCAAAGTGAACCCCTCTGTTAAATACCAGGGGATAGACTACAGCTGTTCAGCCTGAGCATTTGTCGGGTGTGCTTTCACTGTACCTAAAAGTCTTCCACCACGCACAATTTCAACACATCAAGTGATGCTGCCAACACTTGTTCATACTCAGTGTCTGGCTGATGCGTCTCCAGCAAGGGGTGTTCCACAGGGTACAAACACATGAGCTTGTTTACCTCCTGGAACGCAGACAGAGGTGGAAATTTGGTGCAAAGCTTCCTGCTTCAGTAAGGCTTGTGATATTTGACTCCAGAGATCACCAGGTAAAGCTGGAGAGACCCAGGGTGTAGAAGAGCTGACTCTTGTCAATGGCAGTTACTCGTCTGTGTCGCTATTTCCTTTGTGTGTGATTGCTGGAAGCTGCCTCTCTGAAGCAGTTTAGTGAAAACTCTATTTTCAGGTGCTCCCTGCTTACCTAACAGGTACATTAGCCCTCTGCAGGTCTGTCCTCACACGGTCCCATAGTGAGTCATCTTGACCCTGGGATCAGTGAATGCATCGTAGCCCACATGTTTTCCTTGACCTGCTGCCTTTTCTTAGTCAGAACATCACCCACTGCTCCTGAGCTCCCTGAAGCCTGAGCTTGCTGATACTCCTGTTTTTTTAAACTAAAACCTAAACCATGTTAAGGGGGTCTGTTTGCTTGAGGATACTGTGCTATCCTCCCTATAGGTGAGGTAAGAGACAACAGGCTTCACTGGGTTTGCATGGCAAGGTTTTGGTAGCGGGGGTGCAACAGGAATGGCAGCTTCTGTGAGAAGCTGCCAGAAGCTATCCCTGTGTCCAATAGAGCCAATGCCAGACAGCTCCAGGATGGGCCTGCTGCTGGCGAAGATCAAGCCCATCAGCAATGGTGGTAGTGCCTCTGGGATAAAGTATTTGAGTAGAGGAGTGTTACTGCACAGGAGCAATTGCAGCCAAAGAGAGGAGTGAGAATATGTGAGAGAAACAGCTCTGCACACACCAAGGTCAGTGCAGAAGGAGGGGAGGAGATGATCCAGGCGCTGGAGCCGAGATTCCCCTGCAGCCCGTGGAGGTCCATGCTGGAGCACAGGGATGCCTGAAGGAGGCTGTGTCCCCATGGGAATCCTGTGCTGGAGCCTGTGGCCCCATGGAGAGAAGAGCAGGTTTGCTGCAGGACTGGTAACCCTGCGGGGGGCCCACTCTGGAGCAGTCTGTGAAGAACTGTAGCCCATGGGAAGGACTCACATTGAAGAAGTTCATGGAGGGCTGTGTGCCGTATGAGAGACCCCAGGCTGGAGCAGGAGAAGAGTGTGAGGAGTATCCTCTCAATGAGGAAGGAGCAGCAAAGACAACGTGATGAACTGACTGCAGCCCACATTTCTCATCCCCTGCACTGCTGGGGAGGAGGTAGATAATTCAGGAGCAAAATTAGCCGGGGAAGAAGAGAGGGTTGGGGGTAAGGAATTTTAAGATTTAGTTTTTATTTCTTATTATCCTATGCCGATTGGATTGGTAATAAATTAATTTTCCCCAAGTCAAGTCTGTTTTGCTCCTGATGGTAACTGCTGAGTGATCTTCCTACCCTTATCTCGACTCACGAGCCTTTATTATATTTTCTGTCCAGCTGAGGAAGGGAGTGATGGAGCAGTTTTAGTGGGCACCTGTCATCCAGCCAAGGTCAAACCACCACACAGGTACACTGCCAGCCACCCTGCCTGCCATGGGCAGTCCTGCTGAGAAGACTTAAGAGAGGGAAAACACCCTTGCATTGTGGAAAGGAAATCCCCCTTGATGTTCTATTTCCAGGTGGATGTTCCTGCAGGTTCCCTGTGAGGATGGCTCAGATGGTGCCAAGCCTGCCAGCTGTAAGAGACAGTAATGTTCACCCAACCCCAGAATTCCCCATACTGCATGATGCATGAAAAGCAGTCTACTGTGCCAGTACTTTCTGTTAAGGACAGCCCAGTGATGGTTCTCCAAACCAAGCAGCCTGCCTTTTCTATTTCAAGCCTGCTGTCATGGTCTCAAGTACAGTGCAGTTGCAACCACCAGAGCCAGCAGACCCCAGCTGTCCAGGGATGTGAGTTTGGTGAGCAATGCCCACAGGGGCTGCCTTTAAAGCAGTCATGGGGCAGCCCAAGGCAGAGCCTTCAAGGCTGTAGAGGATTTTCTTTCAAAAAAGTGTAGGAGATGCCATAATGTTTTTAACCAGTCATAGCAAACCATGGTCCTTGCATAAGTAGTAATGGTAGAGCTGCGTCTTTCCACGCACAGCACAATAATCTGCTATCTGCCTCCTCCCTCCCTGCCCCACATGTGGAGGGGTTTTGTAACACTGATAACCGCTGATAAAGCAATTCATAGGGAGTGTTATAAAAGGTGCTGACAGAAAAGGCATGCACAAATGTCACCTTCCTCTCCTAGATGGTGGCAGCAGGGTCTGTGGCTCTCTGTGAGATGGAGCTGAAACTGCACACACAGATGCCTGCCTGTGGGAGAAGCTCTCACCTCCAAGGTCTGTGCAAAAGGGGTGGCAGGATCCTAATTGAAAGTAGAGAGGCTGTACAGCATCAGCACCTTTGTAAGTTCCCTGGTGTTTATCCTCACACACAGGCTGTTCCTTCCACGGCAGGCAGAGGCAGCGATGATCTCTGGAGCTAGGCTAAGCTTTTCTGTTCCTTTTCTGCCTTGTTTTTGCACACAGTCTCTCCGTTCCAGCATTACACAAATGATAGCTTTCACATTTTTTACAGATTTATTTCAGCACCATAAAAGCCAAAAGAGACAAATAAATTAAACCCAGGGGCGGCTGGGCTCTCTCTGTAAGCGGGGGAGGAGTGAGTGCTGGCTGTATGGCCGCAGTGCCCAGCACAGAGGGAGGTGAGCAGAAAGCAAAGGACAAAGGAGAGAGGTAAACAGCGCAGTTTAGCATCTATCTTCATCCTCGCAGGAAAGGTTAAGGGGTATCTACAGTGCTAAGTCATAGGATTTGGTTACAGAATTTTTAAGTGAGTTTCTCAGTAATGATCAAGCCTTTTTTGGTTAGTTTTGTTTTGTTTGTTTTTCAGAAAAAAAAAAAAAAGAGGTATTTCAGGTAGTCTGGCAAGCTTGTTTTGATGCCTACCTCTCACTGGCACAGTTCGAGCCTACAGCTCCAGCATCCTTAACAGTGTGACCTTGTGGAGACATGAAAAGGAGAGAAATCCAAAAGACTAGTGAGGAATTCATCATCTGTAGGCTTCTTGAGCCTTCCTGTGCTTCCCTGAGGCTTCCAGCCTGCCTATCTCCTTTCAAGACTGGAAAGCTTCCCCTGACAAATCCACTGGGTAAAGCCCTAAGAGAAGATAAGACCCGTCCATTGCCAGATAGCTGCAGGTAGCATCCCACTGCCTTTAGGTAGAACCAGCAAAAATAACTGTGGCTATCAAAAAGACTAAGTTATTTTTTTCATGTTCTTTTTATAAAGCTGCCTTAGTCCTACTGACTAGAAATCTTATTAGAGCATGGAGGTCCTAACTGGGATTTGAATGTTACATTACCATAATGATGGTGTAAAAAAGGTAACCCTGTATTGAAAGGCCCTTCACTGCGAGAAGGCACCTGCTGGTAGGGAAAAAGCATGTACACGTACAAACACAGGTATGAAGCAAAAGTGACAGTATAGGTGGCTTTATCACACAGGTGAGCGCTCAACAAGAACGGTGCAAGCAAAGAAACGAGGTCTGCCTTGCCACGTCCCTGATGGCTACTTGAAGACAGATCTGTTAACCTCTGGTCTAAACTATAGCATCACAAACCCATGTTCAACAGATGAATTCAGCAGCTGCTCCCCAAACTTCAGTGCAAGCTTGCTTATTGTACCTTCACAGAGATCTCCACTTTACACCCATCCACTTCAGCACCAACAGAGATCAGACTTCCCTGCACTGTGCGGTGGCCAAGTGATCCAGACCATGGCAATTTACCCATCTCCCTCCCTGGCTCTGTACCACTGTTCCCAGTGATACACGCCTTGGCTGCTGCAATGACAAGCTGAGACTGCATGGCATGGACTTGCTCTGCATAGAGAGGAAAAGCAAACCGTTAGCTCAGCAACGTCTGAGGCATTGCACCCTAGTGTCAATGTTAGACACTCTCCTGAATTTCCCTCACTCCCTGCACCGTTTGATTTAAATGTGATCAGTGAAGGGAACACCAACCATGCATACCCCTAACTTCTCCCTGGTCAGAATTTATTCTATATCAGCACTGTGGTGTTATTCTTCTGTATCAGTACCCATTCCCACTCCAGAATTGCCACCTTTTGAATTTTCATGTTAATTTTCTAATGCACATAGAGAAGGAAAAGAAAGCAGCAAAATGACCCTGCCAGTGATCTCTGCTGTCAGTTCATCTGAAATATTACCCCCACTGCTTCTCCAGTGCTAGCTGGCTGCAGAGCCCCTGAGGGAAATGGGCTTAACAGTGTAATTAAGCAGCTCCTGAAGTAGCCAGCACTGCTGAAGCTCCCGGGAGTGCAAATGCTCTCTTTGCCTCTTTCACTTTTTGCAGTCACGTGGAAAAGCTTTTTATTTTTTCTCCCCCTGAAGGTTATTTGTAACATGACAAATGTGCTCCTGAATCAGATTAATGGGCCATCGCAGCCGCCCGGCATCTTAACTCTGACAGGACCAGCGGGAGATGCCATTTAAAGTGAACATGTGAGCCCAGCTACCAGTGGCAGTCCTTCCTTCTCACTCTCCATACATTCCCAGGCACTGTATTTGGGCTGTTAGAGGGAACATCCTTGCCTGGCCCCTTTGGCATTTATTTATGGACCTGTTCTTGAAGAATTTTTCTAGCCCTGTCTTGCACCTGATGATCCTGTCTGCCCCCTTGAGCTCCTGAGGCAGTGAATGAAAACTGACTGCCTGTGGTGTAAAGATGTACTTACTTTCTCCTACCTGGGACTGCTGGCCTGTGAGGCTCCGCAGGTGCCTTCAAGCTCTGGCCATGCATGAGGTGGTGGATAACAGTTCTGCATGAGGCATCACAACTCCAGAAATCTTAAGCCACACCCTGCCCCAAGGCCTCTCCAAATGATGCTTTCCTTGCTTTTTTTCCAAGCAGTTGATGAGCTTTTTATATTTCATTTGATAGGGAAGGTTGTTGGCTTGTTAGTGCTCGGAAGAGATTATGTAGCTAATGTGTGGGATGTGTAAATGCATTTTTTAAGAGGTTAAAAACAGTTTCCTGAAATGGTGGCATCTTAAGTAAGTTGTGCATATTACCTTTTCTTTTGTCTGTCTCCTTACTGAGGTTTCTGTAAGTTGCCACGTGACTATTTATGGTTTAGTTTCATCATTAATAGCCCAGGGTGTCAGGCTATCTTGTCTATACTGTATTTTGTAAAGAAAGGTTGGACTAGATGATCTTTGAAGTCCTTTCCAACCTAGTATTCTATGAGGATGCTCTGATTAATGTTGAGTAACAGTGCCTTAGTCTGAAACTCTTCCTCTAATGAACTGGACAGCCAAATGTGGATGTTTTAGACAGGCTTTATTTTCCAGATGTGTCTTGATCTGCTCAAATGAAAAAGAACTTATCTCCATCCCTGTCTCCACATCTGTGCATCACACTGCTGGGTGTAGGGTTTGCCTGTGGCTCATTCAGAGACAGGTACCAGCAGGCAAAATCATTTTGTAGTACAAGGTAAAATTGTTGTGGATCATCAGCTAGCTGGGATGTCTTGGGAATGGCAAGTCAGTCTCAGTGGTTTCTTCTCCACTTGTGTTTCTCTCTGCAAAGCTACAATCAGGGTTCCCTATGAAGGAGGAAAACCCTTCCTGGCACTTCCAGCAGTACACTGTTAGTAATCTCCAACTCTCAGTTTTTATTTTGATTGTCCCTTCTTTCTGCCTTACCATTTTATATCCTTATATAAAGAAAGATGCCCACTTCACATCTATTCTGCAAAAGACAGCACTTCTCTTCCTGCATTTCTAAAATGCAGGTACTACTTAGTTACAACTGGGTTATTTCTGAGTGAGCGACAGAGCAGAAGCTGTGCCTGCCTGGGACAGTTTTGGCTCTAATCTCCTCTGTGGCACCCAGGCCTGAATGCTGAGGAGCATTTGAGACTGCCTTCCCTGTCTCACCCCAGAAGCTCTGTCTCCTTGCCCATGGAGGGAGCGTAGGACAGCTGGCTTTGTAACTCACACCCCAAACTGTGTGCATTGCCATTGCTCCTCCGGTGTGACTAGCAGCATCCACACACCAGCTGTCGAACTAATCGTTTGTAGGCATAGAGGTGAAGGTGGTGTCTTACAGTCAGAATGGAAAAGAGGAAAGTGTTATAGCTTTGCACCAACAGCTATTATTGTCAAGTGAAGCTTTCTGAGGCAGCCATCAAAAAAGCTTTAAAAAGCCCTCACTGTCTCAGGTATTTTGAGCAAAAGGTTTTAAGTGGTGCCTGTAGGAATTCCTGCTGTCTTCCTCCCTTGAACTGAACTTTTCTGTCAATACATTTCCCTACTGGCATTCTTTTTTGGCCACCTGGTGAATGAATAATATATTTACCATTGTTTTACTAAGCCTATGGTTTTGCTAGCTGCTGTGCTCTAATTTGGTACTCTTGCTCCCAGTTTTGAATCAGAGTCCTTGTTGTAGAGCTAGTGACCCCTTCAGTTAGCACTCTTAATTACTCCACTTCACCTTGCCTCATTTTAAAACTCTATCATGTAGCTATAACAGTTACAGGGTGAGTCCCTTAGAGCCATGATAGTCAATGAAAAGGCCACACAGAAGCAGATGCCTACACTTCAGATGGATAAAAGCAAGCAGGAGGAACCCAGAGAACAGAGAGAGATGATTTTCTCCCATTCAGACCAAGGTTATAGTTCCCTGACTGGGATCTTTACCATTTGTACTGCCACGAGACATGTCTGTAACAGCTACAGCCTCCCACATCCTACCATGCTGGCTGTCTCCTCTCTTATTTCAGTCAATGGTGATCTAGTTTAGCATGCAGTTCCTGTGAACAAATGTATAAATTCTGGGTTGAGATGAATAATTTGCTTGACTCCACCGACCTTAATGTATAGTGTAAAATCATAAAAGCATTGAGAGACTGCACAGCCTGGACTCACAAGACTGGATAGCAGTAAGAAGACCCAATGCGGCTTTTGCTTTTTGATGGTGTGTCTGGTGAATTCAGAGGTTGGCCCTGTACACTTGTTAGATGGGGAAAGTAGTTATCATCACATTAACTACAATGAGCAAACTCAGGCAAGTCCAAAAGAAAAAAAATATCTGTAATTGTCAGGCAAAAGCAAATATATGTTCCTGCGGAGCTGACTTGGGTTCAACTACTTTTAGCTCGTTCCAGATTCAAGACAGGAATAGCTGAAAAATCACTTGGCATTTTGAGGGTAGCGCTAACATTTCTTACCGAGTGGGAAGGAGGGGTAGAAAGAGAGAGGAAGACAGGAAAGACTGACTGTGTCTCACACTTGAAAAAGAGGCATTGTGTTGACTTGAGTAGTATGGTTAGGAACTGTTGTATGCAGGTTTGCAACAACCCCCCTGAGAGCCTTCATTTCCCCCATGGACATGTCTGTTTCTCAGAGGGGGTTTAGTTCATATAATATATACCCCTTTCAGAGGACATGAGCCTGCAAAATCCATTTCAAAGGTACACCAGTGCCTGACGGAGATGTAAGGGGCCAAATCACAGAGGGTCAGAGAAGGTGTAACGCAAGGGACCCTGTTTGCTCCGTGCCTGTAGACTGAACGTTACTCAGGAGTGAGAGAGTGGAGCAGCCTAATCTTAGAGAAGGATGTCAGAAGGCAAGAATAAACCTCTTGTAAGGATGGGCAGTGGGGAAAGATCACAGAGACAAACATGGGGAGTCTCTTTGTATTGACATTACATTAACTATAATGACAAAAGCATGAGTGATTAAACATATTCCTCTGCCCTGCCATGCAATCCACTCCTGGTGATCAGTGTGTTTGTAGATCTCAACAATAACAACTATTGGCTCCATGTGCTGGATGCCATGGGAGGACTGGTACCCCATCAGTCACACAGGGCTCTCCTTCTGGCAAGGAACAGCCTCT
The DNA here is from genome assembly GCF_028554395.1 of Pezoporus wallicus. Taxonomy (NCBI): domain Eukaryota; kingdom Metazoa; phylum Chordata; class Aves; order Psittaciformes; family Psittacidae; genus Pezoporus; species Pezoporus wallicus. The sequence goes on from NW_026635941.1 coordinate 821,986, forward strand.
CACAGAGCAGTGAGAGCCTCCCTTGAGCTAAGCTTGGGACAGAAAGGAGAAAACAGCCAGCAGGTCCAACTGTGATGGCTCTCATGGGGAGCAAAGGCCGGGAGGGTTACATTATTTCGGCAGCCTCTCCCAGTTGCATTGCTCAAAGGAAGTGAGCCTAGAGGGTTGTCTCACAAACCCTGGCAGTCTTGTCCACACCAAACTGGGTAATGGTTGACTATCAGGACTTGCATGGTGAGATGCCACAGGGCAGTAGCTCCACTTCTGATCCCAGGGTTAAGCTCCCAAAAGGTGAGATGGAGCACTGGATTCCAGTCATAGCTGATGGCCTTGTCTGTGGCCACTTATACCAAGATGCTGGATGTTTGCCAGGCTGCCCAAGGGTGATGCTGCCCCATGTGTCCCTAAGGCCCTGGTCATACTCAAGCACGGTGGCCACTCAGGAGGAAATCCTGCCATCCTCATCCTTTGGGAAAAAAGCATCTCAAGACAACAGGTATCAGTGTCCTCCCAGTACTACCTCAGGTCTAGACTCCCACCTTCAGCCCTTGGCCCACAGCCCCTTGCAGATCGCACTGTCCAGATATGATCCAAGTAGCAGATGGAGAAGCTGGCTTTGTGGTACCACTCAGGAGCTTGTACCAGGAAAGAGAGAGATTTGTTGGCATCAAGCCTTACAAAGGAAGTACAAACTGATGTGGGCAGTGACACATGGACAGAAGACAGATGAAGAAAGTGCGGTTCTTTCTGGAAGGAATGGAAAGTGAGGGAGATAGGGTTTGGTGGGGTCACTTGGCTCCTGCAAGTGCCAGACTGTACGTGCAGTTGAATTGTTTAGCCCTGAAGGCAGGATTATAGATACTCTGAAATAAACACCTTGAATTTAGGTCGTAATGGGGACGTGGGATGCCTCAGGCCCAAATGCTTTGATCAGCAGATCCACACTTATTATACTGCATTAACTGCTAAGGTAGGCTGAGCCAGATGTCACACCAGCTTTCTCTTCATCAAAAGCAGCAGCACCATGAAGTTTCCTATGCGTTTCAGCACTCATTTCCTTCAGCACAGCTTTTATATTTCATGGTTCCCTTGCTCTCCTTTCCCGTTGCTTCAACAGCTTTGTATAATTCAGCCCTGGAAGAACTTGCATTTATTCTGCTTCATGAAAGTGGGGAGTGTTTGGGTCTCAGTATTGCAAAATAAATGCAAGTTCTTCCAGGGCTGAATGCTCCTAGGCTGTAAGAGATACAAAATGAAGTTTACTTGTTTACAGAGACAATACCTTGCCTGCTTTAAAACTTATTACGATTTTTCCTTACAGATAAGAAAATGCTAACGGTGCTTATGGAGGTCTAGTTATTAATTATTGAAGAAACACCAATTTTGGCCCAGAGTTTCCTTCAGCTAAGTGCCATCAAAGGAGATTAAAAAAGGACACTTTCAAAGAGTTTACCGTTCAGGCAGTCTGCAGCCAGGATGGAGAAAAATAATCTGAGCAGATTAATATACAAATCCATGGTTTTGTGTTAATGAAGCCAGTCTATTCTTGAGTTGCATAATAGTTTGCAGCACTGTAAAACTAAGGGAAACATTATTCAGTAGCAAAATGTTGAAAAATTTATTGTGTACACTTACAAAGTAGTTCAGTCAAAAGCATATGGAGGCATTTAAAATGCCATTTGGCTAGTACTGACTTAACAACACTGTGTGTATATTTAACATGCATTATAATTAGAGGTTCACAGAGATGCATCTACATATGTGTATGCTTAGTGTAGTTGACTATGTGATAGAGGCCTTTGACTTTAGAACATTTTCTGAGCTGCGTATTTAAATTTGTTTAATGGAATCTTACTCATTTTATAAAGCTACAGAACTGTGGACCTCAATGGGCTTGCAATTACTTCAAAATAGCACCTTCTGGTTTTCTTCTCAGCAAGCAAGAGAAATTGATTCATTATTAGCTGTGTTTGTATTGCCATATACTATTGGGCCAAGTATGGGGAAAAAGTGAATCTTCAGGCTTACTTCTGAGTCTAAGCCCCTGACTCTTGGTGTCTTGCCTTGCATGCAGGCACTGCATTTTGAACAGGTATGTATTTTAGGTATGCTAACTTGGCAAAATTTCCTGACACAAAATTGCTTGCTTTCGCAAGCATGTCCCCCCCACACCTTTTTAAGGGCAATTTTATAGTCACAAAAGGGCAATATAATCTTCTGCTCTGTGTCAGTCTCAGCAGCATTAGGAATTTAATTTGGGCTGATGATGGACTGGACTGATCTCAGAAGCATCTCATCTTGTGCTTTAACCACAGCATCACAAGCAGGCTGTGGTCCATGTGAATGCAGCCAAGCGCTTAGAAGTGAGATGCGAGTATGCCTTCAAGGCCCTGAAATCAGGAGGCAGATAAGAAGGCATAATATATTCAAGACTCAGGATCTTGCATTGCTCAAGCACGTGTTTTGAATGCATAGGACTGCTAATGCTGCAGAACACTCCTTCTTTCAACTAAACTTGTTACAGCTCTCACATGCGGCTATGAAAGCCATATGCCAGGGCTCATGAACCTAGGCAGAAAAATAGAAGACTGATGTAGATAAAAGCTGTGTTGTTGGGATTTATTTTTTAACGTTTGGTTCCCAACCTTAGATGAGATTTCACAGTCAGGATAATGATTGGAAAGCCCTCTACAGCAAACCAGCAAGAAAAACTGAAGATGTGGGTATTTATTCCGTATCCTTCAGGCTTCAGAGCTCTGTCTCTGCTTCCTGCTGAAGTAGGGCAATAAATCCTTCCCAGAAAGTAGGTTTGTTTGTCTCTTCCTTTCAGAAACTGTTTAAGGTTTTATTCTTCTGCTCATAAAATACAGTTGAGGTTTTTGCCCTTGTTTGTTTTATATTAAAAAATATAAGGAAAATATGAGTGAGGCATGGCAGCTCTCTGAATGCACGTGTCTTGAGCCTCGACCAGTGACTGAGGCTTAAGTATACATTAGGTGTTCTATTGTCAGCCATCCAATAGATTTCTAATTGCGCATAGTGTTTTAACATGGCATTTCAGAAAGAAGTCCAAAATGCCACTTACCCACCTGCCACAGTACTGAGACTACTTTTCTGTCTGGAGTTCAAATTTGAAAGCTGAAACCACCTTCAATCTGCATTTATATTGTTTAGCTTAGCCACGAGCTCAGCAGCAACTTCAACTAGAATCATACCAAATCCCAATTCCCTAATGTTGCCAGAAGGCTAGAGAAGGTGGGAGTTCTGAGGAAACCGCAAAATTATCACTCTGATTTGCATTGTGTTATTTAACCATTATGTTTAAGCATTATACTTTTTGATCAATGACATGCTCAGAATGATGATTCAGTCCTTTGGTGGGACTGGTATATGTTCAGCCAAATTAAAGAGAGTTTATTCTCAGACATGTTGCTTGACTAAAAGTGCTGGGTTTTATTCTAATGATTCTATATCACAAATGTGATTCTGCTTTAAAATGCCAATATAAGCCAAGGCAGTAGCAGTTGTCTTGACTGCACACACTCTGCTGTGATATTTGCATTATAAAGTGGGCCAATATGCCCACATCCCATCAAAGCCCCACCTTGCACTGCTGTGTTCCAGACGTGCCCATCTGGACCAGGCACTGTGGATGCTACATGTTCTCCAAGGTTTGCACCAGTTACTGTACACTCAGCCACTAGCATCTTTCAAGGAGTCCTGACACAGTGAGATATGTGGTGAATATCTAGGAATCTCTTACACCCTTCCCCAGCCTTCTGGATGCTGGGCTTACATGGACCTTTGCTCTGAAAATGTATATTCATTTGTGTGCTTCTGCTACTCCTTATTCTTTATATTATCCTCTGGGTGGGCTTAGGACAGCCTTGGTCATGCCAATACAGAGCAAATCAGACTTTTCTCTCTCTGTTTAGAGCCTCCACTGGTAAGTCCTACACACTTGGGAAAGTGTCCTCTAGTCCCTACTTAGTGCACTGATTATGCAATGAAGAGAGTCAGGGTGGGGGTGTGGTTGTTTTCTGGATAAACCACAGATCATAAAGTGGGATTGGGATCATGGAGAAAATCTGTGGCTCCAGGTGTTTCCTTCTCTTACAAGAGGCTGAGTTGTTCCACTCTCTGCGGGCACGTGAACCTCTAGTGTGCCCCAGCATCAACAGATTTGAGAGAAGACAGGCTGACACCCTCTCTGCACCAGGCCAGCCAGAGCTGGGGATTCAGGGCTGTCCTTGGCAAGCAGCAAAGGGAAGCTTGGCCAGGGAAAGCAGCTCTTATTTGCTGCCTGTCATCAGCTTGCTCATCCTGACTTCCCCTTCATTTATGGGGTCTTTTAGGGATAACATCTCCCCTGGGGCATTGAATAGAGAGCTTCATTCTCTTCATCTAGTTTTTATATATGCTTTTTATGTCAACCGTGTAAAATTTAGACTTTATAAAACACAGGCTATTGACTGCTAAACTATTTTGGTTAATGAATTTAGGCTGCCCACAGACTTTCATAGCAGATTTTCTAGCAACCTGGTTGCCACAACCAGCCAAGTGCCTTGGCACTGCAGGTTTTCTATGCCATAAGAAAACAAAAGACAAACTGTATTATAATTACTCTCTAAGTAAGTAATGGGCACAAATGGTATTTTAAAAAAGACTGGGGTAATGGCAGCTCAGTTTTCTTTTGCTCATTGTTTATGTCAGTTCTGGGGGGATTTTATTGTGTTACACATAAGGGGCTTCTAATGGTCATATCTGCAAAGCAGGTGATGGTCATCTTTTGTAGTGCTGTGTCAGAGAGCACTGGCAGCAGACCAGGGGCTCTGTAATAACTGCCCACAAGCTAAAGTCAGTTTGGCTGTGGGTCATCTCCCCAGATCCAGCCCTCAAAGTGCCAGTAAGCAGAGTCCCTGCAGGTGGTCATGAGGCACCGCATGTGTATGACATGGAGCAGGATTTTAGCCCTCACTAGTGCTATGATTTTCATAGAATCACTGAATGCTTTGGGTTGGACAGGACCTTAAAGCTCACCCAGTTCCAACCTCCTGGCATGAGCAGGGACACCTTCCACTAGACCAGGTTGCTCAAAGCCCCATCCAACCTGACCTTAAACACTGCCAAGGATGGAGCAGACACAGCTTCTCTGGGCAACCTGTGCCAGAGCCTCAGCACCCTCACAGGGAAGAATTTCTTCCTAATATCTAATCTAAATATACCCTCTGTCAGTTTAAAGCCATTACTTTTTCCTGTCCCTACCTGTGCTTGTAAAAAGCCCCGCTCCAGATTTCCTGTAGACCCCCTTTAGGCAAGTGGAAGCTGCTCTAAGGTCTCTCTGAAGCCTTCTCTTCTCCAGGCTGCACAAGGCCAGCTCTCTCAGCCTGTCTTCATAGGAGAGGTGCTCCAGCTCTTGGAGCATCCTTGTGACCCTCCTCTGGACTCTCTCAAACAGATCCATGTCCATGAACGCAGCACTGCAGGTGGGGTCTCATGAGAGCAGAGTATAAGGGAAGAATCACCTCCCTTGACCTGCTGGCAATACTTTGATGCCCAGAAAGTCAACCATATTCCTGGCTGCATGAAAAGAAGCATGACCAGCACATTCGACTGGGGTGGATCCTGTCTAGCCTAAAATGCCTGCACATTGCACATAGCCCAGCTGTGCACCCGGGGCATTAACAACCTGCGAAGGAGCAGCATGTTCAACACGACACAGCAGCATTGCAGGCCGAGGCACAGCCTCTAGGCAGCCCTCGGGGGGCACCCTGAGCTACCAGTTCCATGCTAGCTGGGTGTTCCTGTGACACAGTGACAAGCCGCTGTGCCAGCCATGTGCCAGAGCCACCAGCCCAAGGGCCTCAGTGGCTGCTGCCCTTGGGTGACCAGCACAACAAGCAGCAGGTCTGGCCTCCTCCTTCCCAAGGGCCAGCCAGCTCCTTCACATAACAAGGTAACCATAAAAATAAATCTAATGTTTTATAAACCAGGCTGGGGGACGAGGCTGTTCAAAGGAGAACAAACTCACCTGATTCAGTGTTTGCTTGTTCTAGGTTGTGGGGTGTTTTGCTAATTGCTTCCAAGGGGTTCTAGACATCAAATTACGTTGCCGGAGCTCAGCCCTGTCCTGACAGCCTGGCAGGGACCACTGCTGGCCATAGCTCTGGTTTGCTCCCATCTCTGGCAGGGGCTGGAGGGGTGCAGAGCTCTCTCCACAGCCCCTTTTCAGAGGAGCAGCACATGGGGTAAACAGGATTTTGCCTCAACGTAATTACATGGAAAAAGGTCCCACACTTGAAATGCTCCCCAGAGCTAGAGCTTAGGCACAGTTAGATGGACTCAGCCTGGCGATCAGGGACTCAAAATAGCCCTAATTACCATGTCCTGTTTTGGATCAGCAGCAGAGCTGCAGCTATTTCAAGGATCTGCTTCCTGCAGGTGCTGGTCGGGCCCTGCTGAGCGGTGTCTGCCCTGTGCCAGGTATTTTTCTCTCTCTTTTATTTTTGTTATTTATTTATTAGCAGCATTTAAACAGGGTGAAGTTTTCCTTTTGATCCAGGTGATATCCTCCCTGAAACCGGGGTGGATGCTTTATCCATTGAGCTACCTTAGAGAAACAGGGTTACAAACACAGGAAGGTCTCACTGGGGAGACTAGTTCTGTTCCAAATTCAGCTTTAACTAAGAATCCCATTAAAGCCAGAATATTTTATTACTTCTATACAGATCACAATGCTTATGTTTGGAACATTTAAAGATTTTTCTGGGTAGTCAGCCAAATAAATTTCACAGGAACGTAGGAAGTTGCAGGGAAGATTTAGAGCTTGCTGCTTCTAGGAAGAAGGTGGAAGAGAGAAATACTGGGAAGCATTCAGAGAGAGGACCTGGCCTGGCCTGACCAAATCGAGACCTTCACTTTCAAGTGGTGGAAAAATTGCAAAGGAATGCAGCCTGGATGCTGCACACAGCATTATTTGTAACCTCTTCTCATATGTCATTAGGGTGTTTTCAATCTTGCTGCCTGGAGACATTTTAACCCACCACTCGCAAAATCCATTAGTTCAAACAATAAAAATGAGTCCTTCAACCAGACAGCAATGGACCTAAAATTGCCCTGGTAAGTGCAGATACAGTGAGGATGGAGATTTCAGAGCTATGTGAGGATCATGGCAGACCTAATGGAAAACAGCCACCGTGAGCTGTTCTCTGCAACGGTAACACCAGGCCTCACTTTGCTTCTACTAGACTACCCCATAGCCGAAGAACCAAGTTTAGCAGCAGCCAGGTACTGAATGCAGGGCACTGCACATAGTTTAGGGGTAAGGTGTTTTTTGGTGTGGCTCCTCTAGTAGGTGACTGATAACATCTGAAGCTTCGCCTTGGATCTGGTACTCATTGATCTGAGTGGGCCCATGCAAACCAATCAAGAGTGGGACCGCCAGCATCTTCAAAAGCCATCAGGGGTGTGAGTGGCTGAGGAGGGTGGGGGTGGTCCACATCCCTACCCGGTACCACTCTCCCTTTCCAGGGTCACCCTCACCAGCTCTGCTGACAGACCCGCAGTGTTAGCACTCCCTAACCCCATTCTGCCGAAACAACTTTTCCCATTAAATGCATCAACACAACAGCCAGAACTGCTTTCATTTTATTTATTCCCCACTCAGAGTAATTTCCTTGGGGCTGGAGAGAGGAGTTTTGTTTCCAGCCCATAGCTGCACACAACCTCCCTGCTTGGTTTATTACTGAAGTGGGTGATATCCAATCCATCCCACACTTGGAAGTGAGGTGCTTAGTGACTGTCCTCTGTCAGCTTTTCTACCTTATGAACCTGTCAAACTGTTTTTATTCACTTCTAACACAATCTTCCCACAATAAGGAGCTTGCATGGCTAGCGGAGGCTGATGCTATTACCTGGGAGCTGTGGTAACTGCTAGGCAGCTTTCAGGGGTGCAGCAGCCATGGGAGTGTTCCTCTTGAAGTGCCAGGAACTTTGCTCTCCACTGTGCTTATGTGCATGTCACGGTGTGCACTTATTGCCTGTCAGGAACGTGACTTTGCAGAGGGAATCATAACAATGGATTACTTAATCAGCGCATAAAACTGAGTGATTAATTAACAGGTCATCCATGAGTAGCAAGAGCAGCACCACTGTCTCACTGGACAAATAACCCTGCACCAGGAAGCTTGATATCTGGGAATTTTTGTTCAAAGCACTAGCATTTTCTATAGCTGGGATTGCATGAGATTATGGTATTATCAACAGGATTTGCTCTAAAGGCCAGTGGCCCTCTGTATCTTATGGATTACAGCTCTCCTAGAAAGAATTTTCATAAAGCTCCATTAATGAGACCATGCTAAATTGAATTATGTCCCGTCTTCCGCTCAAAGTGGGATTTTAATATGATACTGGACGTGCACACAGAGAAGAGTCTTATGTATTCCTTTCTAGGGGTATGCATGACCTGTACAAGACCTACACAGACAGACACGGACCTAACCCTAAATATTTGTAAATTAAAACCCAATAATTTGGTTGTTCTGGATCAGTTTGGGACTCCTGCTCGCCATCACTCATTATTCCTGCCCAAACAGCCCAGCTTTAAAATCAGAGATAGTAAATTCTCTGGGGACACTGGTACTCCAGGGCTCTGATCCCTTGAACTGACTTCCCCTTGATACAGCAGGGATGGGAGAGCAGAGGGAATAAACACCCGACTGGTGACAGGCAATGGGAAGCTCTGAAGTTTTTCCTGCTACTAGTTCAGAGTAGCAAGTGCCACTTCATCATCCTGCATCCTTGCAGGTGGCTTGTGAAGCTACCTGCCCTGTCTGTCTCCTTGCTGAATGACCATTCCTCCTGCTCAGCCAGCCAGCACAACTATGTCGCAGGTCAGCAGAGTTTTGTGGGAGGACATGGATGGGGAATGTAGAGTCAATGCAACAGGGCTGGAAACTGCGGTTTTCTCTTAGCCGAGACTCAGCTGCTCACCTGAGGTGTGCAGCCTCACAGCTGCCACGCTTCATCTTCTTGTGGAGAAAAAAGCTGCAGGCAATGCTGGAGAAGAGGCTGCCACGGTTTGCAGACAAACTGAGTTAACAAGAGCCTTTCCCTGGACAGATACTGCTATCTTTATTCTAGTCCTAACTCTTTTCTAAGTCCTGGTTTATCTAACTCATTTGCTGCAGAGAAAGAATAATTACCTTGCTTTCTCATGCAACACGCATCTCCAGTTTTGCTTCATGACCCAGCCTGCAGCTGTTAGCTGACCTCCAAGCTCAACCTGAGGTGTAGAGGCCACCTTGAAGATCAACGGGTCCACTCACCCACCACAGTCTCACCTCTCAGCAGACAGGCCCTGTGGCACAGGTTGGTGTGCTGTCCCTCACATAGAGGGACAAGCACTGAAGGAAGCTCTCAGCCATGCTTCCAACCAGCAATGAGCAGAAGGTGCCAGGCTGGGGTTTATGCACCACAGCTCACCATCAGCTTTGTCCTCTTCCTGCAGCTTTTGAGACAAACTAATGGTGGTGCTGTTTAACCCTCCCTAGGCAGCTGCAGTCATGGCTCAGTACCGGGCTGGATGGTCGTGCAGCCTGCGAGGCTCTCCTCCACGTGTTCACCTATCAGGCACATTGCAGGGCATTACCTTGCCAGAAAGCTGGCAGCAGCAAAGCAGCAGTGGGGTGGAACTTGCTGACAAGTTGCTACTGGGGATGGATGGGGAGGCAGGTTAGTCATTCACACCACACTCCTGCACGAGCAAGGGTGGCTGGTCAGCACAGAAACACACCACCACAACAGGGCTCCTCCAGGAATGTATTTATTTACATTAAAAGACTATTATACAAACTGAAAGAGAGGAAAAGGAAAAAAAAAAAGAGAGACAACACCTTAGTGAGGCAGGAGTGCTGAAGTCAGCGCCCCTCACTCCCCACCCCATCTTGCTGCCACCTTCCTTCTGCTCTGGTCTGATTGTGAGTGCCGCAATCCTTGTAGGAAAACCCCTTCCCAACCCTCTCAATGTGAACATCCATGTTTTCTGTTTAAGTGGCTTTCAGAATCATTTTCTGCCTCCAAAGAAAACTCTTGCCCAAACTATTTTTCTTAATTTATTTATGTAACACAGTGTAGAAAGCTATCAATTCATAAGCAATGGTTCTGTACAATCATCCTGCAGAGGATCCCTGTTAATTTTCGACCAGCAGGCACTTTCCCCCCCAAGAAGTGCTCACAATTAACAGGGATTCTTTTTAGTATTTTTTTTTAGATCAAAAAGATACATGGAAAAGAAAATAAAGTTTACCTTTCAATGCCTAAAGTGTGCACATAAAACAGGCACAAAGAAACGAATGTGTATTCCCATGATTCCTACATCACTAATACAGCAGAGGCAACAATCTGTACAATAAAATGCAGCTGCAGAGGAAAGGAATTTCAGTAACTCATCTGGAATACTTTTTAAAAAATGTTGGTTTACTTTAAAATGCATAGTGATCAGAAAAAAATGCTCAGCAAAGAGAAGCAGCTAAACCCCCACAGACACAGAAAGCATCCCCCATCAATTCTTAAAGCATATTTCAATTAGGACTTAATTTTGTCACAAATCACAAGAATAATATACAACTGGCTAAGGAGCTACATGATAAATAATTGGGAAAGAGAATCTATCCATGCACTAGTTAAATACAGCTAACCTCTTTACAGTACACAAAAAACATTCATTAATAATGTAGTGTAAAGACTGAAATGTAAAGAGAAAGAGAGAGAAAATACATTACTGATTTTATTAATTCAAGTTCAGGCATCTACTTGTGTTACAGCACAGCTGTCAAAAGGCGAGAATGAGTAAATAATAAAACAGAGTGTTTTTCTTTCTTTCCACATTATTCTATAACAGAACACCGATGGGCAGTGAAGCAATCATTCTGCTGTCCAAATCATGAGGCTGCTGTGGTGTCCTAATTCTGCATCTGTTCAAAGAACTTGTAGGTGGGATTTTCATAGCCATTTTGCTGCATCTTGGAAAGGTGGCGCTCCTCTGGTGTCACTGCAGCATCCACCTGTCGTGAGAAGAAAACACCACCATCAGATTCTTGCTTCATTCACAACATACCCCACATTTCCCCACGTCACAGCCATCCAATGTACTTCATATCCTCCCCTGTACATTTGGGCAGAAAGCATTGTATGAAACGCAAGACAGAGTTTGTTTGACAGGTTCTTCCCCACCCAAAAGTAAGTTAGATCCTGAGCCAGCTCAGCCCAAATATCACATGAAAGTCTAAATAAAAGTCTAAAATAAAGGTGGCTGGCAAGTGATAGGGATACTTCTCCACTAAACCGAGTATTAAACCTAAAATCTGGAGGCCCTTGTTTTGTCTGAAGAGACAACTGTCTCTGAAAGCTCTTCTCTCGAAGTTACACAGGACTGTGAGCAGCATCATGACAAAATCAATAGAAGGCCCTGCACCCAGCAACAAATGAGAAACCAGCAAACAGCTCTGAAGAGCAAAAGGTGTCCTTTCCAGCTTGGACAGTCATGGTTCACTTTTCAGACAGAGTAACATGCAGGAGAAGATAAGGCAAAAGGAACAATTCTGCACAACAGCTGCAGGACTTCAAAACCAGCTGACCAACTCATCAATGCCAGCTTTGGTTTCTGTTGTCTGGCTCAGGAAGCATGCTACTCCACCGACAAAAAAGGAGGTATGTTTTGCATCTCCCCACTAGTCTCTCATTATTAGGTTTCTCCCCCCCCATGGATATATATCGGTATCTATACTTAGAACCAACTGCACCTCAAAAGAAAAGAAAAAGCCTGCTTCTTAGCTGAAGGAAGTGGCTTGAAGCTGCCTTCTGTCTGTGTTGCGCTCTCAGATTTGTGGAGGTGCTGTGATCTCAAGACCAAAAAAAAAAATTAATTGGGAAAAATGAGGGTCACAAGAAATGACAAAAGTAGCCAGGCACAAAGTGAGCAAAAGATCCCATTGCACTCATGGAAATAGAAATCCTCTAGCTCCAAGGCTGAGCTTGGTTCAGTTTAGTGACAAAAAGCTTGATGTGTCTGCACTGGTTTAAGTATTTCTACTTAACAAAAATTGACCTTTCTTGATTACTTGGAATGCAGGCATAAAGACAGCTCAGTCCAGACTTCTCCACTGAATACCTGTGGCAGCTCCACAAATTATTTTCTTCCTTCACTGAACATTACAGTAATACAAAACTCCATCAAATTAGAGAGGGCAAGAACAGTCTCTAAATGTTAATGAGGTATTTTACCTCTGCCTTACAAGCTCAATATCTGTTGTGTATTCAAAATCTACCATACCCTGGCTATCTTGCTACCACCTATGAATGCAGAACTAAGCAAGCCTGCTTGTCAGCTATTTCACTTGCTATCTGGTATCTCCAGTGTTTGACAGCTCTTAAGAGAGAAGATAAAAAGCCAATTTTACCTTGTTAAAATTTAACATCAGGGAAGTGCCTAAAACTCTAGGTATGCACATTTTCCTTTGGATATGTAGTGACCTTTAGGAAAAACATCCATTTACATTTAGCATGAAAATAGCCTTTTAGATAATGGAAAGTGTATTATCTCAAGAAGCCTTACACAGCAGTCTCACTCCAATCTTTAAATAAAAAAGTAAAAGAGAAGTACCTATGTCTGATACTTATTTAAAATCTACTCTACAATATTGGAAAGAGCTTAGTGAGCACAGACCTATGACCTTTGGTAAGTTGTTTCCTGATTCCTTGGAGAAAGATTAAGGTTACGTCCTTCCATGACTGGGACAAACGCAGGCTGTTCAGCTTATTGAGGTTGGTTATACCACAGTAGCACTGTTCCCACAGTACCACCAGAAAATGGCTCCTGTCAGAGCCATCTTCTCTCCTGATGGTCTTTTGTCTGTTTCTGAAGAGAAGAAATAGCTCTGTGTGGCACATGTATTGGACTGCTCAGATGAACTGCTAACCCCAAATCTGATCCATTTTCATATCTGTGTCCCTTCCAAATCGCCTTGCCCATGTTTCAACTCTCAAACTGCATTTTCAATCAACACTCTTTCTTCCATCAAATCTCTTTTTCTTACACAATAGTTACACATTTTTGTGAAATGCCCAACTTTAAGGGCCACATACTGCTTTTGCTTGCAAGCTGCTGTGAAACTCTGTAGCTGGGAGTCTTGAGCTTTCCAGCAAGCCCCTGACTCTTGCCGGCAGGAAGCAGGATGCCAGGCAGAAAGGATCACTGACCTAGGCTAACACTGTGCTGTGTTTCTGATCCTGCAATGTAACTTGACCTTTTTTGTTGTTAAAATACTCCCATTAAAGGCTGTCTTCCCCCCTTCCTCCCCCCTTTTTTTTTTCAAGTTGCATTTGTGTGGAGTAATTCTCTTATGCAACAAGATGCAAATCCATCTATTTCTTCACCTTCTGTGACATGCTCTTAGGCAGTGAGATCCTGTTTATAGACAAGTCACTCTTTAAGCTACTCTTTATAGATTTCCCTTTTTTAGACATCTGGGGGGGGGGGGGGGGGGGGGGCAGGACAGAACCCGTTTTTCTTTCCCTGCTCCCTCCCTCTCCAAAAGTAACAAAAGACACTTACTTTCCTGAAAGTTGCAAGCTCTTCCTAGCCAGCCCACATGAATGGTGAGTGCCCAGCTTGGCTGTCTCACAATCATTGTGATCCATCAAGGACAAGAGAACCCCAGGGAATTTCACAGCCGGTTTCCTCTTCAACCTCTACACCCAAATCCCCAAGACATTCCTGTACGACAAGGTGCTCAGCAGCCAGCATACAGCTGTGCACTCGCATTTTAAAGACTTGTCCATGTCTGCCTCTGAAGCCTCACCTACGCCCAGCAGAGAAAGCAGTGGTGGGGCAGGGTGAGAAGTAGTGAGAAATGCTATTGCTGTTTGTCAGAGCACTGGTTTTCAATGTATGTCATCAGTGTAACAGCAGTAGGTCCTAACAAAACGACTAATCCCTGCCCTGAGGATCACGCAAATTTAACAGCGTTAACTACTTCCGTTGTGACAATGATGCCATATGCCACTCCAGACTGCTGCTGGAGTTGTCACTAACATGGCTGCAAAGGGAAGTACAAAGCAGGGAAAACAGCAAACGTCCGTGTAGCCTCTTTCAGCACTTACAGAAAATAAGAATACAAAGCAAGTGCACAGGAAAAAGCCACCCTTCCTTTCATTCTTGAAGGGGCTGCTGCAGCATCAATTCAGTCCCGGTTCTTGTGCACAATACCATGCTACTGAAGCGTCTACTGCTTCTCCAAAGCAAGAAGCAAGACCTTCACTATTCACAAATAAACCCACTGACAGATTCTTTTCTAGCATGAAATTAAAGCACAGTATGAAGCTCTGGGGTTGAAGAATCAGGAAACTCTGTGTATTGCCTGGGAGCATCTTCCTTTCTGGGAGGCTCTCCCACTAGTATGGGATGCAGAGGAGGGGTATGCCAGAACCTGTGCTGTACTTCATATTTAAGCTCCAAACAACACAGTATTGAACTCTGTACCCAGCTAGCTTAAGCCTCCCACTCAGCACTTGTTATTGAAGGACCAGAAGACATGATAAGCACACAGCATAAACCTGCTTGTGGGAAAGAAATGGGCTAAGACAATGTTGTGGTTTAAACCTAGCCAGACAACTCGTTCACTCACTCCCAGTGAGTGGTGCTGGGCTGGAAGCAGTCGAGGCCCGCATCCCCCCCCGCGGGGGCTCTCCCCTTCCCCACTCCCAGAGGAATGAGGAGGAGGATCAAAAGAGTGCAACTCCTACGGGTTGAGACAAGAACAGTCCAGCAACCAATGTACAACACAAATCACCACCGCTACCACCAACTACAACAATGATAAGAGAAAATAACAAGGGAAGAGAATACGATACCACTGGCCAAGAAACGAGTCCCACCCGGAAGCCCGTGTCCTTCCAGGTAACTCCCAGTTACCCCCCACCCCGGCCATGACGTGCTGTGGTATGGAATACCTCCTTGGCTAGCCTGGGTCAGGCGCCCCATCTCTGCTTCCTCACGGCTTCCCCTCCTCCCTGGCAGAGCATGAGCCTCACAAAGTCCTTGGTCAGGGTAAACATCACTTAGCAACAAATGAAAACATCGGTATTATCAGCACTGTTCCCAGGCTGAAAGTCAAAACACAGCACTGCACCAGCTACCAAGAAGGAGAAAAATTGACTGCTACTGCTAAACATAAATAAAAGAGAATCAAAGAAAGAGCAAGGCAGAAGAGAGTAAAGAATTGACGAGAAACTAGAGAAACTTGGAAGAAAATCAGGGAGGAGAAAGACATTATGATAAAATATGAGGAAGGACAGTAAAATTAGGCTGAATTTTTAATGCCCTTGCACAATATTCCATATTAAACAGTTTCACTTTGATAAAACCAGTTTGTAGTGAAAGTCCAATAACCTCTGAAATGCGGCATTTATAGATGAAAGGGATTTACTGAGGCTCCTACTTGCAGTCAATTTTTTTCTTTAAATTTCCTCTTTAGCCTTCAAAATGACTAGGGCTGGTACTTCCTCTCCTTCCTGCAACTATCTGCTGCAGGGTAATCCATCTAGCCGCCAAACTATGTGCGCTATCGCTCATCCTCAATGTCGCCTTTTCTACTCCCTTTTACCCATTTTGACTCTGCCAAACTCTTCCTCATGTTCCTTACAACCTCTGTCCTAGGCATTGCTCTGCCAAACAACATGCCCTGAACCAGATTACCTCCTTGTCAGTAAATCCCTAAAGCCCTTCATCATTTTAAGAAGCTTTTTGCATCCATTATAGAGGTGACAGAACTTGAACACAGCATGTAAGAGGTGTGGGTACTCTGGTGCTGCTGAGAAGCAGTCTTGAGACTTCTCTTTTCTACAACATGATGCCTCTTGAGAAAACAGCTCGGATGGGTATATAACCTCTGTTGAGACTGTTTGTCCATCTATCCCCTTCTGCTCCATCAGCCTATGGATCTTTCACAAAGAAAATCTTAACATTGAGTCAGGAAGATGGCAATGCTGCAGAAAAATTCACATGCTGCCTCTACACACATGGGGTATATCAATAAAACAGGCAAGACATGCTGGCGGCCCTCAGAGATTGACTGAACACAATGGTAAATGGATGTTGCCTAATACACACCTGCAGATCAGACTCTTGAGAGAAGGGCTGTGGAGAGTACTACAGCAATTTTAGTATCATCTCTGCTACTGCTGTGAGCCCTCCCATTGTCACCTCTCCCCACGTACTCCTGCTGGAGGTGCTGCCTCCATAACAAATGAGCTTAAAAGAGAAGATTCTCACAGAAGACAAGCTGAGACAGTCAGCCACTGTCCAGAGCACAGGAGAGGTGAGAATCTCTCTTTTGCCACCTGCTTTCATGGAGTAAGTAAACTCCTGCAGACAGCTCCTATGTGCACACATAACAGGCAATGTTCAAACCCTCAGTCAATTATTTACTTAGTGGTGGAAGTCTTTTCCTTGAGGAAGCTGAAACATTTTTATTCTCAGTTGTGGGAGAAAATCATTATGACCCTTTTCAAAACAGGACAAATATATTCCTCCTCAGAGCTTCAAAAAAGGCTGATTTTTAATAACATCTATTGTTACAGAAATCATAGTGAAATGAGAAGTAGTACTACAGGATTGACTTTATGGAAGACAAGCATACAGGTGGAACAGGACCTCTTTTGTAATCTTGCATCCATTATCACAGAGTTAAATTCTCACAGTAACTTCTGACATGCAACAAACACGTTGGAAGATTTGTTACCATACTCTCAGCCAACCTAGATCTCACATACAGTTATTTTTACATCAAGTGATTTTGCTCTTTCATGCTTTTTGTGCATAGCACATTAAAGGTGTGCTGCTGCTAAATAGATTAATCCTCTCTAGGATGGATTCCCTCCCTCCCAAATAACTGCTACAAAATTTTCACCAACCTAGGAAAATATAGATGTTATGCCTTTCTTGCAGGCGAGAAGCTCAGACAGTGAGGTTATGCAGTGTGCCAAGAAAGACCACAGAGCAAGTCTGGCAGAATGAGGAATCACGCCTGCCAATGCCAGACACAACGCAGCAAATCTACAAGGCAAAACCATCTACAGCGTGGTACTATAAATCGACTAATATCTTGGTACATCCACAAGCTATGGCTTTATGGTTTTATCTGTAAATTGTTTTTTATTCCCTAAGTGATAATGTCATTTTGACATGAATTACTTGTTCAGCTTGTGCATGTTATTTCTAGTCCAACATTTCCAAATTCATTGTCACAGAAGAAAGTCTGTAGGAATCCAGGATTATCTTTGCCATGCTGTTCTATCAGGTGAAGCTCACCTGAAGTTTTAAGGTGTTACTGCAGTAATGGTCTGTCTACATTCAATGCTTGATTCAGGCCTTTGGCCTAGCAAGCCTCCTGCCCTATTCTGTTGTCGCTTAATTCAGCCAAAGAAGGGTCTGATGTGCAACTGCTGGCAGCAGCTATCAACTTTGTCGTTTAAAACTAAAACCTGTTAAAATTTTCTACAAAATGAGCTGGAAGCTTTCATACGGAAAGTTAAAGCTGAAATTCTTGTCTGCTATTTCCTGTCTCTTGGTCCAATATTCTGCTATCCACTCAAATCTCACCCCAAACAGTTGGTGCTCTTCTGACCATGTCTCTTTGGAAGCTTTCAAACCACATGGGCAACCACAGCATGGATGCAGGGATGCACAAGCACTGTGCAAAGGCTTACTCAAGTATTTTTAAGAAGTATTTTTAAGACCCTGCATTGCCCCAGACAACGGAATACATGCATCAGGAAGCATGTATGTCTCTAGCAAGACCTAGGTTCATTTGACTCAAGGTGAAATCAACATAACAAGACCTGGAAGGAAAAACACACATCTCTAGTCCTTGCTAGCACAAATACTATTCACAAACCAGACACTCACACAGTAAACTATGCACCAATATGCAAGAGGGAAAGTTATATGAACCCCCTTCCAGTTTTCATAATTGAATTTTTCTACTTACAGAGATCTTGTCTTAAATCCAAGCAACAGATGAAGCGT
This sequence comes from Pezoporus wallicus, assembly GCF_028554395.1. Lineage (NCBI taxonomy): Eukaryota > Metazoa > Chordata > Aves > Psittaciformes > Psittacidae > Pezoporus > Pezoporus wallicus. The sequence goes on from NW_026635941.1 coordinate 840,071, forward strand.
TTTAAGTTGCTGCAAACTGACCAAAAATTTACTTGCTAGTTTGGGAAGACACAAGGGTTTTCACTTTGAAAACCTCATATAAGAGTCTATGTATTATTTGTTTCTCAAACCTATGAGTTTCAGATTAGCCATAAATCAAAAGCTGTTAGTAGCAAAAGGAAATTTTGTTTACAGAACAAAAAGTAATAAGGTATCTGTATTGGGAAAATCCTTGTCATGTACAGCACAATCCACAGAAGAGCTGCCTCAAATGTTTATTTGCAAGCTAAATACAGAATTCTCTGCATGTGAACTCCCAACAACAGTAAACCCAGATTTTTCCTCTTGTGCAGTATCTGTTCATTACCTACTTAAATTTCCTATAAAATGAACCTTCACATTATGTGGTAATTGGTCTGGGATAATTCCAGAAGAGATATTTGTGGTTTTACCCAACTTAATATGGTTTATATTGTGCCTGCATTTACTAAATAAGGCAATTTGATTCCGCTCTGCTAGATGCAACTACTCCAACTCTGAACATGAGGCTTGCCAAAACCATGGTTTCTTCATTTGTAAATGTATTTATAGAGAGAGCAGTATGTTGACTGTGGTACATGTGACACCAGTTGTGCTTGGTAGTCTTTTCTTACCTCCACAACTCCATGATGAATAGATGTGTACTGCTTCTTCTTCAGCATCACCAAAGTAATGACAATGACTGTTGCTATGACAACACCTCCCACCATAAGTCCGATGATGGCACCTTTATTTGAACCCACATCTTCAGCAAAGAACACCTAAAAAGAAAAATAATGGAAGGTGGCTAATAAATAGCTCACTGAATATTTGGTTAACCTGTTCAGCAATATAAAGCCTGTTGAAGTATCAGTTATTAAACACTACTGCACGTCATTCCAGTAATTCAAAACTGGATCGCTATACCACAATGCTCTCACAGCTGGAGAAGAGCGATTTGTGAAATCTGGATTGCCTTTGGTGTAGCAGTGCGGTGGCTAAGGGGAAGACTCATCTCTTGTGTTTCTGCATCACACAGGTCTTAAGATAGCAGCTGCTTTTTTCTTGGGGAAGATAGTCAATATAATTGCAAAATGGCTGATAAGCATATAGAGGAGTAACCATAAAGCATACAGATTTTTAACTTTTAGAATGCTAATGGTTAAAGTGCTCACAAATCTACATCTATGTGGCTTGTTTGGACCATGCTGTGTTTATTTTATCAAAGAGTAGTGAAGACCTGTAGGACAACAGTGGAACTTGCACGCAGTTGAGGTTGCAAGAAGATTCTTACACCAAAGAGACAGAGTCCAATCATGCTGATTTAAGTGATCATCAAGGGATGCTTCAAGATTTTGCAGGGTAAGGGGAGACGGGTGATGACAATGCTCATGTGAGAGCTAGATGAGGTAACAGTTGTGTGAAAACACAGATCACCTGAATTATACATACTGATGACAACAAGGACAGCAAGATGCTTTACCATGCATCCAGTAAGACTGTCTTTCAGCAACAGGAGCAGGTACAAAAAATGGTGCTTGTTTTCACTGTCCTGTTTTGCATTCAAGCAATACGCTGGATTAGTTCACATCTATGCATATTTTACAAACCTTTTATCCGCCTGTCAATAGCAGCCTTTTACTATTATTATTTTTAACCAAAATGGGCAAAAAGGATTACATTCACAGAATTATAAGACTACCTCACTCTGAAAGACTAAATACTTTGACAAGTATTTAACAAAAATGCAGAGGGAAGCAGGAAACCAGCTGAGAATTACAATCAGCTGTATAACATTTGCACTTTAAGAAACACAACCTTCCTCAGACAGGTATTAAAGCATGCAGTATAAATATTTATATTGTTCCTAGTCATAGGCAAAAAACGTGTTTGAATAAGGTTAAGAATTCACTAGAACATGCACACAATGGACAGTGTTGGCATAAGCTGAAATGAAGTAGCAATTTCTTCTGACAATTTTACGTGCCCAGGACCAAAATTCTGTTACTGCACTATTTAGGAGCACTGTTGAAATGTCCCAGCTAATATACATGTGCAACAGAGGAAGGTCTTAAGCACTTTGAGCCATGAATACCAACTTAATGTACAGTTAAAACATGAACATCCATAAAGGAGAAAATCACCGCAATTTCAGCTCAATTCAGAAGTTTGTGTGCAAAATACAATGTGCAGCTGAATTCAAAACTATATCCTAAGGAGATCGTTTCAATAAATCCTACAGAGGAGGAAAACATAGATGAAAAAGTATTTTCTGTTTAATGCTTTTGAATTAAAGCTAATGGAGAAAGGCGTTGGCTAGGATATGGCATGTAGTAGGCAAGCAGTACTGTGTAAGGCATCACTCACTACTTTCTCAGAGATACTGGTCTCCCTGCTCAGTTTCAACCAAAAAGGCAACCTAGAGGACAGCTTGCCAATATTTAAGTAACAGCTGTACCTATGAATAAGAAGTATGGCATAAAATGCTTTAAAAAGTTGGAAAGATCCTATTTTAAGCACAACACAGATTACCCAAGTGCAGGGATTGCAACTCATTTCCTATCAGCCACTATGGTTAAGGGCTGCTTCCAGCATCAGACTGCTCAGGATCAAACCACTTAAACATTAAATGTTACTGCTGGGAAGTGCATATGACACTGGATCAATAACTACTGTGTGTGAAATACATTCCTGCATGTGCCTTCCCTTCAGTAAACTGCACGGATTTACTCCATCAGGATGTTTAACCCATCTGAGCAAGCATGTCAGAATTTCCCAAATTAGTGCTAATGCATTTTGGATTAGCTTGTCAAACTGGGAATTCTCAGTTCTCAGCATCAAAGAGATGGCAGAATATCTGTTCATGCAGTGATTGCCTAGTTCAAATGCAAATTTGAGTCCCACGTTAATTTTAATTTTCAGCACTACTTAGCTTTAAGAATATATTAAGAAAAAAAGCTTTCAAGTTTAATATCTGGATAATGAAAGTCATAGAACTGAAATCTCATAATGTAATATGCCTTTAAAAAAGAAGAAGTTGGAAAGGTTTGTAGTCAACATTGCTGTATGTGTTCTTCATTACTTATTAAGGGATTGAAAAAAGCTTTTAGGAAATACTTGTTCTAACTTACATTATTTTTGGTTGCTACTTTTGTGCTCATAAGAAACACAGTTCAAATGGGCAACATTTTGCTCCTACCTGCCCTTCACCTGCTAGTAATGTAATATACTTTAAGGAACAAAACACACAGATAAATCCAAGTATAATTAAGGCCAGTAGAGAATCTCCTCTTATCCCAAGCAGGCAATACTGTGAAAAGTTATGCTCCATGGAGTTCAGCCTCCTTCATGCACCACCACCACCTGTTCTGACAGTAAAGGAATCTATTCCTGAAACAGTGTCACTCTATTTCTTGCTGCATCATGCTGCGGGTCTCCACAGCACTTCTGTTCTTTTTTAAACTTACTTACCATTCTCCTCCCTCTGTATACCTTAAGTTACAAGACCATGACGGATGGAGGGTTTGACAAGCATTGTCCGTATGACCACATACAGTCACATGGCAGCGCAATGCAAGTACTATCAGAATTTCCTCTCACTTGAGACTTAATGGCTTTCTGTCCTCTCTGCTGACACTATTCCAAGTTTACCCTCATTTAAATGAGAACCAGAAAAATCACCATCTGTTCACTTGAAATCTTTCAGCATCCACATCACTCAAGAGCAAACATGGCCATAACTGAACCTTAGTTCAAGACCAAACTGACAACTCAAAATGGACACGTGGAAAGCACCGTTTGTTCACTCACCAGCTTTTGATGATGAACTTCATATCCTGAGTCATGTCGGAACTCCGCATCCATCTTCACTTCAGAGATCTCTTCTGTTTTAACATTGGTCAACCCAGAACCTGCATTGCACCACAATGATAATTCATTAAAGTCATTGACTCAATTACATTTTGCTCACTTCCACCATTACATGAGCAGACGGCAGTCATTCACGTGGAGGAGGTGTGGTGCAGTGTGAGAGGGAACTAGGAGGAAAGTGAGGTATATTGGATGCTTCAGTCCCACTGAGGTGACACAGAATGAGCTGGTAAAATTTCTCCTCTGTTGAATGTTCCTTAATCCACTGCAGCTATGTTGGCACAAGCGTCAAAGTCTTTCAGCATGAAACAATGCAAGAACTAAGCTGCAAGGGACCAATAAAAGTCTCCTGAATTGGCTCACAGGATGCAGACAGATCTGCTCTGACAGCCTCTTTAACAATGTCAAGAAAATTTGGTATTTAGGCTGAAATCTTCTTCCTCCCTAAACTCAGGCTGATGTAAGGAAAAACAACACAGAGCCACGGTGTAAGGTGGGAACCCCAGATACGACATTTTCGTGCTTCCTGTGGGTCTGTACCTTTTACGCAAGTGTGCACAAATAAGGGTTATTAAAATGTTCAAGTTTACACAGTTCTATCTTGGTTTTGTATTTTAGACTGTTCAGAATTAACATGATTCTAGTCTCCACTTCTGTCTGAGGCATGGTCATTGTCCTTGATTAGAAGCACACCGTAAAGCAAGTAAGCAAGGCTTGCAGTCATTTTTAATTGTAGATAATTTTCAGTCCATTCTCCCCTTATTGGTGTAAAGGGGAGATGCTACAGCTGTCTAACTGAAAAAAACAGGATTTTCTCCTAGAAAATAGCCTGAGGAAAAGGAACCAGCCTTAAAGCAGCTAAGCAGTACATCCTGTATGTGTGTCCTGAATTAATGTTTTGTCCTGAAAAGCTGGCTCTGGCTTATAAAGAACATATGGGTATTCATGTAGCTGGTTATTTTCCTGCTCAGTACCAGCTGATTGACATTTGTATTTCTTGGAGGTACAAACATGGCAGAATCATGGTGTTTATGAGATGTTATTTCCTCACCCTATTTAATACAATAAGAACAAACTGGCTCTAATTCCTCATCTATATTTATTTTAGCATTTTAGCACCCTGCTAAGACTTCCTTCTTAGTATTTTGGGCTGACCTTAGACTCTGATGCAGAGGAAGAACCTCTTTTTAAAATTCTCAACATTACGACTGCTCTTGTGCTCCACCGTGTCTCTGGACTCTCAATAAATTCTTGAATACTTCCATGTGCCAATGAGCTCCACAGTCTGAAGTAGCACTCAAAGAAAGAATTATTGCCCTTTTATTGCCTTTGAATGTGCAATTTCTTTTTCATTAAATGTTGATTTATTTGTGTATTATGAGTCAACAAGAACAGACCTTTCCAAGAACTTCTTTGGCCTGTACAGACAATTGAATTCAAAAGTTCTGATCTTTCTTTTCACAATAAACATGCAAAGGAGAGAACAAGAATCATCTTCATGCAGTGAAGTATTTATGGTTATTTTCCTGAGCAGTCTGACTGCCCATAAATTCTACCTTATGTCTTTTTTTTTTTTTTCTTTTTTAAGGAATAAAGCACTTACTTAAAGATCTCAAATTTCTTTATTAAGCATCTGATTTTTGATGCCACATTACTGTACTGACACAAGTATACTTTAACATTTATATATGAGAGCATTTCTAAATGTAAGAACCATAAAGTACATGAGAAGTTGCAGTTTGAAAACAAACCATCATGTTCTGTCAATGAAATGCAGGAGAACATGGAGGTTAAGAAAATAAAGCCCAGGTGGTACCTGAAAAGAGGTTTAACATTCTATCTTTGAAGCAGTTATGGTTTTCCAGATTAAAATAGGAGTAAAATTTACTCTCCTTTGCACATTGTTTCAAAATAGCCTCTACACCTGCATCAGTGGGAAGTGAAGAAAATGAAAACGTGTTTCTGGCTCCACGCCTCTTCAACCCTTTTTGTTTTTAGGAACAAAGGGGATGGGGAAAAACTCAACAGTAGAACAGGAGTGTCTTGCACCAATTAAACAGCTGGGAGAAAGGGCTTTCCCAGGACTTGGTTCACCGCCCAGAGCTGTAGTGGCTGATGAGGCGGCCAGCTCCAAGCTACTTGCCATCGTTCATAGCCACACTTGCTGCATCTTTGACATGCTGGCAAAAGCACCACATGGAAACTTCCCCAAGGCAAGAGCCTGGGGAACTGCACAACACTCCTGCTACAACTGGCAAATTCACTGAAGCTATAAACATTGATTAGAACATATACAACATAAATCGGTGAAGAATCAAGTTGTCTTTTGTAGAGGGAAGTCCTGCCTCCCAAACCTCCTAGAGGTCACTGGAAGAGTTAGGAAGCACATGGGAAACACTGATTTGGCTTGGATGACAAAGATTGAAAGGGAAAGTCCTATGTGAGTTTCCATAACTGATTAAAAGACAGGAAATGAAGTGTAAATACACAGCCATTTTAAACAATGGAGGAAGGTTACCAGCAGGGTGCCACACGGATCTGTGCTGTGCTGTTTGTAAAGTGATCTGGATAAGGGAGTGAATAGTGATGTGACAAAGTTTGTTGACAAGTAAGAAAAACAGAGGATAGTCAAAGTAAAACCAGCTGCAAAGAACCGCAGAAGGATATTACAAATTCTGAGTGCACAATAAAAGGGAAATTATATTCATGTTGATATAACGTAAAGTGGTGCTCGCAGGGAAACACAACCCTAATACATACACAACAATAGGCTCTAAATTATCTCTGTTCCACTCAGGACAGAGACCTTGCAGTCACTGTGGGTAATTCTCTGTGGGCAGTTGGCTCAGTAGCAGTCAAAAAGACAAAGAGAAAGACAGGCGTAATTATGAGGGAACAGAGAAAACAGAAAACATTGTTACAGTGCTGTATAAATGATGTACCCTCATTTTAAATCTGGCCATCCATTCTGACCACCCCACCTCAAACGAAAGCAGAACTAGGAACGATAACAATGCAGGGAGACACAGACAATCACTGGTATGGAATGGTTTCGGTACATGAAGGACTAGACAAATTTTGAGTCTTCAGACTGGAACAGACAACCCAGGGGTAACACTAGAGAGACCTACATGACTGTGAATGACAACGAGAAAATCTACACAAATGGTCACTCATTATTTCTTCTAAGAAATTACAGGTCATTAACATGGCTATGACACAGCAGATTAAAATTTAATGAAAGTATATAGATTGGCATAATGCAAAATTGGACTGTGGAACTCGTTGGCACAAATCACAAGGATGTCAGAATTTAAAGGAACACAAGCAAAAAAAAGAATGCTCCATCCACAGTTACTAAGAATAACAGTGACAATACCATTTCCAGTCCTAGAACCTATCAAATGCTGTCTGCCAAAAGCTCAGTGGATGTGCCAGAAGTGTAAGGCAGACATGAAGTCTGTAAGTATCCTGTATGCACCACTGCTAGAGGCAGGATAATGGACTTGGGAACTTCTGCTCTTGGGGTCTGACCACTTTTACTAAAAGCAAGCTACAATAGCTCAGACCATATGTCTTTGGTAGCTTCCGTTAAGCAGAGCCATACGCAGGAGTTACAACACCATTTCAGGGGGCTGAACAGGTCAGGAGCCTTCACATCAATGAGTGAGTGACAGAGGGTAAATTCATCAGTAGTCTCAGCTGCTGGAAAAGTGCAGGCTCAGGCTTCCCTAAAGCCACAACTCTTTGAGGGCTGAGTTGCCCCATCTAACAGCAGCAGTTGAGCTGTACTTCCAGCATGCAGTGGGTTAAACAATCTTTTGCCTTGATATCAGGCAGAAATATTTTGCTTTGGGCCAGGTGACGAAGGTCTGGTGGCCTACTTGGCCTTACCAATCCGTAAAACCTCCAGGAGATCTGAACACAAAGCAGGACCTGCTATTAGGAAGTTAATGACTAATTAAAACTTAGTTTTGGTAGCTAGCACAGGCAAAAGGTCAGAAACAGAAAAATGTTCTGTTGCACTAACAAACTTGATGGCAATTTTTTCCTTCCTCTTATCTCCCTTTGAGTTGAGGAAAACAACTTTTAGAAGTATGACTAGGGTAAACTGGCAGTCTCCTGAAAACAACTGATTACATAGTAAGAGAAGCAGGACTGTACTGGAATCTATTAAGTACCTGGTATGAGACAAAAATATGTATCTGGGACTATAAATGCCTTCCCACCATGTTACTTTACAGAATTTAGACTTTCTATTTAACAGGCTTCTATTTCCAATTAATTCACTTTCTTGTCCTGGTGACTACATCTTTAGAGCTACATGGTAAAATCAAAGCGTTATTTTTCAGAGGTAGTTACTGAAGAAGGAACCCTCATCAGAGGTGTGTGAATCAGGGTAAGATGCAAACAAGTAACGGCTACTACCTATACCACTCTACTCTTGTGCTGAAGACAAGCATACAAAGAAAAGTTAACTATAAGAACTTTAATTCTGACACAATATAATGTTTTTCCACTAGCAAGTCTAAAGTACCCAAACACAAAAGCCAACATAAGGCAGGAAAAACGAGAGCAACAGCCTCACAAATAATGATAATTATTAGTGCTTTTCCTCATGAATTACATACTATCTTTAGGGAACTGTGCTCCTAACTACTTCAATTTAAAAATGCTACAATTCAGATGGCAGACATATTAACTTGCAACTCCTTAGAAAAATTGACAAAACTATTTAGCCATCAAAAACACAGGCTTAAAAGCATCTAGTAAAATCCAGCAAAATAAGCTATGATGGCACATAATTCTATTGCTGCCAATTAGCAATGTTAACTGCTTTTATACATACATGTGTACACATGCGCATGTGCGTGCACACACACACATTTCCAAACATCAAAGAGAGCAGCACATGGAAACCTTGTTGCTCCTTACCCTTAAAGGAAAAATAAATGGAAAAAAAAACCCCATGGAGTTAAAACCTACCCATATAAAATAAAAAAAAAAGTAAGTAGCTACTTTAGTGAACACCTTATTCGTACACAGAGAGCTTCTGTGTTTGTGTAACATAAATTTAGGCTTTAAGAAGAATAAGGGTATAGAATGAATTCCAGCAAGGATGCAATTAGGTGTTCATTATCTACTACACTACTTGCTAACACTAGCAGTTAAGTAACAGCCTAGCTTTTGTTTTGCAAGGATTTGAAACAGTATTTAGCTGTGCCTATGGTTTTCCAGTTACTTTTAGAGTTAAAAATTAAACCTCCAAGTAAAGCACAGTTGAAACTACCAGACCTGGGTGGTCTCTACACAGAGAAAATGAAAGGTAGCATGTTTAAGCAACAGATGAAATGACCGCATTCAGGAAAATATTTAACTCCATGTCCATGAACTATCTTTGAGTTATGGCAAGAACAAGAAAAGATTTGTTGAATCAAGGCCTGTTACAAGCGTAGTAAACAGCTTTATCTGGGTAAAGCTTCATCTACAATAAAAGGGTGGATGGAAATGAATTCAGTGTTTGAACAATTACCTGGGTAGATACCTGCATGTTCTTCCAACTATTATTTCCATATGACTCTATGACTTTGTACAGGCCATTTCACTTTGAAATGAAAGAAGAATGAAGGGTTATATACTCAGTTTTGCCAGGACAACCCAAATATCCTTGAGGACTAAGTACCTGTAAGACTGCATGGAACTAAAACTTCCTGGTCTTTTCTAGAAGTCACTGAGTGGTGGTTTGCTTTAGCTTTGTGGATGACTACAGGGCTCTCAAATTGGAGAAAGCAGAACATAAGTGCAAAAAAGAATGCTACCTTTTTTTTAAAAAAGAATCTCATTGGACCTTAGTATGAGATATCCTTTCTAAGAATACCAGAGATTATTTTAAATGTGTGTAAAAATGAATAATCCAAATAAGTAAAATTTGGTAATCTTTCTGGTATGTCAATGCAGATGCTGTGCATATGCAGATAATTGCATTCACAGTTAATAACTATCTGATTTATAAAACAAAACAATCTAACAGAAAAAATCCATTAATGATTTTTACTTGGTAGCTGCAGACAACTGGTTTAAGTTAACCGTATCGAACTAATATCACTAAGAGAGGAAAAAAACCCTGGCCATTTCTGTCAAGAAAATCATAAATAATTCACTAAGCTGCTATATGCCTTCACCTCATACAGATTGCAGCAGATGTGCTAATGATTCTGTAGAACAGCTATTGGGCTCAGAGCCTCTGCAACCACATATGAAAAAAACACCCTCAGCTTTCTATATAATGCAATAAAGACAGACATATAATGATTTATCAGCAGAAGGGCAAGAGACACAGAAGCAGCTTTATGTGCAATGTCTCCTCAAAACTGTTGACTGACTGCAAAAACAACCAACTGATGAGTTGGGAGAATGTAAACCAACCCCCAAACTAGACTACATGGAAAAAAGTAACACAGTTAATATAATAAAATCCTTGCATTGTGAATAGTGGTCATCCTGAGAGTGATACCATTACAGCTGCTAATGGAATAATTACAGTTGCAACTGTGCAGCAGATGATAACATGATCAACCCTGAACAAAGCACTGGTTGTTTGCTTTATCACCTTGAATTTCAGAAAATATGCTGATGCTAAGCAGCCTCCATTCTGATGCAGGTTCTCTAATCTTCACTCAGTTTCCAGAGATCAGACCTGAGGAATTAACATGAGTAAAAAGGATCTTGCTTATGAGTATTAAAAGATGCTTTTGTATGTATCTTTATGTGTGTATATACATAAATATATGTATAAACTAATCTCTATATATACACACAAAGAGAGAAAAGTTAATATTAAACCTAGAATTCGGCTGCAAGAAATTAAATGTTTGTCCTGAAAAAGCAACCTCTGGGGCACAGGCGGTAAGAAAACACTACTGAAAAAAGCTGTTAAAGTTAGGCTATCAAGGAAAGAGGTACTTCTATTTGAAGCTCTTCCTGTGGAAGTTCTCAGGCTGGACTGAAGCCTTCTAATGTCTCCCTGTACACAGCAGTTTTTAAAGAGCAAGAAACATTATAAAGCTCTTATTTTGCGCTATATTAAAAACCAGCTCAGTGATGACTACTTAGTACATCTATTTTCCTTGCCTTTGACCTTTTTCAGGAAAGAGACAAGAAAGGGATTTAAGCATAATTCTTATTTTTGTTCCCCTATTTGTGTATTAAAAAGTAGAAGGACAGTATGTTGAAGCACTAGCCTCCTTTTTAAACAGTGGTGTGAATCATATAGATGTTGTATCTATACTAGGAAATGGAGGTCCCTCTGACAGTACTCTCCTCCTGGGACTGATGTAGATCAGATTCACATTCAATCTCTGACTGCTGACAGCCAAGGTGGAGTGCAACAGAGGTAGGGGTTGGGACAACTGGCTTAGATTTTACTAAATCCTTTACACTTGGCCCTTTCCTATAAGCTTTTCTGCTTAGATTTTACTTCTTCTGGCTTAGATTTTACTAAATCCTTTACACTTGGCCCTTTCCTATAAGCTTTTCTGCTTAGATTTTACTTCTTCTGGCTTAGATGTTACTAAATCCTTTACACCTGGCCCTTTCCTATAAGCTTTTCTGCTGTATGGATTGCACAACTCTACTTTTCCTGACTTTACTCACAGACTTGATTTTCTAAAGGAGAATCATGCGGTGAAATAACAAGACCCTAGTTATCACAAACACTACTAAGAACTGAGTATTTGCTCTTCTTTTCCGTACTGTGACCAAATTATCTCTCCTGTGGGAAATGCACAAAGGTCATCTGAAAGATTTTGATTATTAGTAAGAAAAATGTACTAATCATTGTAAGAATGTTGTATGGGTGAAAAGTGGTAAAATGAAAATGGTAAAGATTAAAAAGGGTGCTTGTTTCTATGTTTGCCATATTCCTTTCAGAACTGACTTTCTTCAAGGGTTCTGAAAACCTACAGGATATTCACTTGTTCTTATTTCCAGGCTTGGGCTGTTGCAGGTTGACATGACACCTGTTTTTTCACCCTAAAGAACCAGGTCACCAGCCTGTTCACTTGAGCAAATCAATTAGAAGCGCAAACTGGAAAGTCAGGACTACAAAAAGGGCAAACCTTTCGGAAAAACAAGAATCTAGGCAATTAAAACAGAAAGTTACAAGCAGCTGCATGCATTAATCTGCCTCCAGGTCCCTCATTAATGCTTTTTCATTGTAAAATAATATGCTCATTTTTCTTTCTTCTTTTTTTTTCCAAAATTAGCCTCAAACCATAAGAAAAGATACAGTGACTGCAAAACCCTCAGTATCTCTTCTCCCTTTTTAACCTGTAACATAGAAGTTTTATCTATAATTAGCAAGTAAAACAAATTTAAAGCACACAGTTTTAAACTGTCAGAATCCTTTTTGTATTTCACAGTTTAATTGAGACCTCACTTGCAGTACTGCATCCAGCCCTGGGGACCCCAACACAAGGAGGGCATGGACCTGCTGGAGTGAGTCCAGAGGAGGAGGCCACAAAGACACTCCAAGGAGCACCTCTCCTATGAAGACAGGCTGAGAGAGTTGGGCTGATTCAGCCTGGAGAAGAGAAGGCTCCAGGGAGACAAAATCAGGTGGACATTTATTGCCAGTATTTGTATCAGTAAGGACAAATTTGTAGAAGTCTGGACATGGTGACTAAAGGCATAGGAACTTAAGGTCTACCAACAGTGAAGAGAAAATGTTTTGCTTATTGTTACATTTAGCACTATTGTAAAGAGGCAAAATCCTCATTTCACAAGCCCATGTAATACACTTTATGCTGTGAAATTCAGAATGCAGGCACAGCAGTGAGAGATTCCAGTCTCTCAGGGAAGCAAGCATTATCTCTCTGCAGAGGAATGTAGCATGCATCCTCGCCAGGCTGGAGGGGTTCACTCTGTGTCAAAAGCAGAGAATGGGCCTTCACAGCACCTAAAATCTGTGCTAAAAGTGATAAAAGCAGCACAGGCCCCTGGACAGTACTGCTTTTGCACTTGAGCAGAGAACTGAGGAAACAACCCATGTGGTTTTCATAGTGCAAAAGTTACTGTATCTGCTGGAAATTTCAAGCCATAATGGTGACATGCTAAAATATTTTTTACCTCTCCATATGTATTATTCAGAAAGATCACTCATGACCTATGCTAGCCATACTTTCAGTATTATTTGTATTACCCCAAACAACAAAGCACCCTGATAGAGCGGACTAGAACACACAATTTCACTCTGAAACTAGAGGGTGGCAGTGTGAGAAAGCCTGTTCTCTAGAGAACAGACACCAAAGGCTTCTGGCATGTGTGTGTATGTGTGAGGGAATAGAAGGGAGGAAGGAATAATCTTTAGCAATAAATAAGTGCCTCATAACAGGAGATTTTTCAAGACTGAAAATTTAAGTTAACAGTCTAAAACTTCAATATTACAAGAAAATTCCTAGATTGAACTAATATTACAAAATTCAGATTAAACACACTCGGTTTCATTTATGATGATATTTTCACTGCTCTTGGGGAAGAAATCTAATCCAGAAGGCAGAGATGTTCCCTGATGCCATGATTTTTGGCACCACTGGAGAGCTAACTCCATACCTGTTTCCAGGCTCTCTTCATGGAATGAACTAAGACTCTGAACACAAGATGTCAGACTCCTAAAACAGTGCTAGGAACACATCACCTGGCAAACCTTGATATGGGTGAGCTTTCAGAAAGGCATAAACACATTGGGAGGGTGCTGTCCATACTCTATCTAACGGACATTTGTGGAGGGGAAGATGAAGGGAAAAAGAAGAAAGATTGATCAGTTTGATCTGATCTGAAGAAAAAAACATAACGATGCTGTGACACTAAAATAATTCTGACCCTAAAATACACCAATCTCATCTCACTATGTGCTATGTGCTGGAGAGCTCTTCTGAAATGAAAGGCTGCTTGCTTTCAATGGAATCTGCCATTTCAAGATAATCCTAAACAAATACAAGAGGAAAATCAACCTAAAAAGCAAAAGAAGTTAGCATGAAAAGCACTCTTTTACTTTGAAAATCGGATTTGTCCCATTTACTTTCTCCAAACATTTGCAGCCTTACGCACCAAACTAGTCATCTGCTATTACTCTGAAATCAAGAGGAAGATACAGGTATGACAGAGGGCAAATAATCACCCTTCTCCATCTTAGAATGGAATGAATAGGTGTACAGAGGTGTCCTTAGAGAATCCAGAGGGAGCATATATGTATCAATTTTTAGATACCTGGCGTTAGCCAAGAAAAGTATCACAGTAAAAAACATCAATGCCCCCTGCATGAAGATATACATGAGTTCTTTATTAGCCCCAACTTCAAGAAACTGTATGCTCTACACAGAGGATTCAACATTTCTATCACACATTCCCAAATTAAAAGTACTCTCTGCACTAGGGGGTGCCATGTCTACCACCTTCTGCACCTGCCAATGCATTATTGCTAGAAGGGATGACAACTTGATAAGAGTATCAGTTCTGAGTCTCTGGGTCCCACTCCCTCTGCAAGTACACATCTAGAACATGCCTGGTACAGACAGCACTCACACAGGTTCACAGAGTTTGTGTGGGAATGCTTCCCTGGTTCAGGCACAGCATTACATTTTAAGAGAGGGTTATACAAAAGTAAAGGTAATCATTTCAGCACAAGCAGACCACATGCATGCGGCAAAAACACAGGTTAGGTAAAAGCCATGCAAGTTATATACCTGGTCGTGTGGTGAGTCCTCTGTCTGCGGCTGGGCGGGCATCAACTGGCTCAACTGGGCATGTGCAGAAAAGAAACAGAAAAGCAAACAAAAAATAAACAAAATCCCCCAAAATGATAAAGTCAACTGCTCTTCTACTGGGACAGTGCAGGAGACACTTACTGCATAGACAAAGTCACCAAAGCAACAGCTTCAGTTAATCCTGGAAATAAAAGGAAGGGATGGACATGATTTCTAAAGGAAATCACAGCTGATGTGTCAATTTTACCAAAGTTACCAAAGCAACAACTTCAGTTAATTCTGGAAATAAAAGGAAGGGATGGACATGATTTCTAAAGGAAATCACAGCTGATGTGTCAATTTTACCAAAGTTACCAAAGCAACAACTTCAGTTAATTCTGGAAATAAAAGGAAGGGATGGACATGATTTCTAAAGGGAATCACAGCTGATGTGTCAATTTTACATTATATCCTGGTTACTGCTTAAAGTGAAAAAAACATCCAAGATAAAAATTTCTGTCTGCAGAGGGAAGCTATATTCATAATGTGCAAACTTTTTCCAATTGATGATCAGATCTGGCAGCAAGAATGCACACAATGAGCTCTTGCGACTACTCTTGATCAATGCTGACTTATAAACCCACTGAACGCCAACTCCTTTTGCCTTTCAACAGGGATTCTTACAGCACTAGCCATAAGGTCTGAAAAAAGTAAAGTGCATTTTGAAAACACGATCAATACTTCATTGCAATGTGCTCAGATTTGCAGACAGCATATTTGTCTTCCAATTTTTTACAGGGAGGCAAAAGGAAAACACCATTTTCTTCCCAATTGTGTGCCATACATAGTTTTACAAAACTCTTGTATTCCTGTACTAAGGCTTTATCAGCTGAAACTTAAGGTTGATGGAACCCACTGGCATTAACAGAAAAACAGGATTTGCAAAACTTAGGAGTTGTTTAAGTCATTACCTACTATCTCAGTTAAGTTCAAACATACTGGAGAAGTTAATTAAAACATTCAGATTTTCCTCCTCTTTTTTTGTTGTTTCTCTCTTTTGCTCCAATACTGTTGCCTTCTTCATCTACCCAAATGCTGCTGTCAGAAAGAAACTAAAATTCAGAAATAAAATATTATGTTTTACCTTAGAATTCAGAATTTTAAGAATAAGGTATTCTCATTCATTTGAATTCTTGAATTCGAGTATGAACCTTCTGATCAGCAGTAAGGAGCCACAATAACACAGGAAACCTGACAAACCACAGTTTTCAATCACTAAGAACTGCTCATCGCATTTGGCATCAAGAAATCACACAAACCTGATGATACTGCTGATTTAAGTAACAGGACTGCCCATCTTCTCAGCAAGTCTGTGTCACTTGCTTAGTGCTCCTATGGGTTTGACAAATAACCTACTATGCCTATGTGGCACCCATGTCCTTTGTACATAGGACATGACTGCAATAGCTCCTCCCTCTGGGAAAAAAAAAACAGTAAGCTTTATAGTGGCTGCAGACTAAAAGTGCATCCTCGTATCTGACTTGCTTCTGTTTCCAGAAGGGCAAAATTTTCATAGAGCTTGCTGGTCTGGTGCTGCAGAGACAAGCCATCAAACCACTCTTCTTCACAGCAGTTCAGAGTGGCACTAGCAGACCATGTAATTGCTTTCCTTACATACTGCTGTACAAAACCCAATTTCCATCCTTAAATAAAAACTACATTTTTGAGTACTTTCCTATTTCAGTCTTTTGCTAGGTTTTCCAATATTGTCAACAACAACCCTCAGATAGGTCAGCTGTAAAACTTCAGTGAAAACGTCTGAATGGAAGAAATAACCAAGGTCCAACATTACTCAAACTGCTCCTGAAGAACCCTCCTCTGTCGCTCTGGTGTCTGCCTCCTCCCTAGAAGGCTAAGGGGTCTTATTTCCCTCTCACTCTGTAACCCTACATGCCCATAGCTATGGAGAACTGGGACAGCAGGTTGTGGGTAGCAATAAAAATGGGAGAAGGTGAAAGAAGAAAAGGATGGAGGAAATTTCTGTTGTACAGTAGCACGGACCTGACCTCAGCGTAATGCAGTATTTGTGGACTAGTGAAAGTATTAGTAATAATTCTTCTTGCCATCTATAGTTTTGGAAGCACTCTACAGAGGAAAAGGCAAACATCATTGGCACATTTCATAACAGACACAAAAACTAAATCAACCTTTTCAAGGTCACAAACCAGCTGCAGGGGAAAAACTGAAGGCAAAAGATCAGAGCAAAAGGTCTTCCAAAGCAGATCGTGATTCCAGGCACCGAAGTACAGCGTGCCCCAAGCAGCACGATACAAACGAAGGCTGATTTCTGGAGAGCTGCCACCTTTTGAATTACAGCTGCATTTCAAAACCTGCTTTCTCTTGCCCCAGTACTGACGGGCAGTTAACTCTGAAAACCTTGTCTGTGGGTTTCCTCACTGCCTCCCCTGTTGGACCACAGCACCTCTCAACAGCTGATATAGAGGGGAGAAGTTTAAACCTACTACAGCTTTCATTAACAATCGAAACTGTAAGATGTGCTCTGTATTATTATGAAAACTGCATTCATTTTGATGCTCCAGAATCGTATTTCTCTTCAACACACTTCCATGTGCACAGAAATACACAGAATTAAGACTGAAAATTTTCCAAACAGCCTCGCAATTGGTACATTATCTGCTTACACTGACTATGCAGGTTTCATACAGGCTCTACAACCCACCATGTATCTAATACTAATGCATCTCAAGAGAAAGACCATCGTTGCTTCTCTTTTCAAAAGTAAAATAAAGGTGAATCAAAAAGCTCAAATTTAGTACAAACCAGCAGGTGAGGAGAGGTATATGATGCTCACCCACCAAGAAGAGTGTTGAAGGGAGTAACTGGCCCAGTCTTAAAGACAGTATGTGTTGTGTATGGTGTAGTGCTGTGGATTCATCTCTGTGGACATTCACTGGGAAACTACAAGGAAGGAAATTCTTTCAGAAAATACTGAGCTACCTACACTTTCAAGGTCTTTTTAATTTTAGACTATTTTTCACTCATTCATCAGAAAAAGCAATTTGAGTAAACTGCATAAACCTCATCCTTTCACCTAAAAAGATGCAGTTTAGAAGACTGGAAAATTTCAAATTGAGTTATGAAGCCATGAGATTATATGGCAATGTACCAATCCAATACACTATTAGTATCTCTGGCTGAAGGCTGGGTTTAGATCATGGCCATGGCAGAAAAAAGGCATGAGAACTAATGACAAACCTAAGGTATTTTTTGTAGTTTAACTTCCATCACTTCTATGCAGAATACTGGATACTCTGAAACTAAGACTTTATGGCTGCATTTCCTTCCACATTTTGGTTTAAGCATTTCCTGAATGGCTTCTTAAAAACAAGGCCTGGCACTGTGACTGTGCTGGAGGGGGTGGCATCCCAGGTCCTAATCCAGCCAACTCCAGGATTTGTTTAGTTGCCTCTCACATGTTAATGGTCCCATTAGAAATCTGTTTTGACAGTAATGCAGATTTGCAGTGAGGTGAATGATTTACTTGGTGTGCCTGCTCAGGACTGAACTATTGCTTATCCAGTGCAGCAGCTCTTTGCAGTGAGGAAGTTGAGGCTCTCATTCTACCTAGAAACCTATCTGCGTGCTCAGCTGTTAGCACTCTGGATTTGTGTTAAGCAGAGTTTAAAACAAAGTTGCCTTCAGCTTTCATACTAGACCAAAACAGTATTAACAAATGAATGGGTAACTTGCTTGACATCTGAAACTCCTCTGGTAGTCTCTGATATCTGCTGGACCAACCACTCAGCAGATTTCCCAGATACCACCTTGTCTGTGTGGAACATGCTGTGATTTTCTTGACAGTGCTGAGCACCCTCAGCCCTCACCCAAGTAAATGGGAGCTGAGGTGTTCAGTTCTCTTACCTGTGATGGCATGCTCAGCATCTCTCAGCAGCAAGAGACTGTCACTAATACTGCAACAGTTAGTCACATTACAGTATTTGAGGTTTCCCTAGCATACTTTTTCTGAACTTACACCTTTTTTGATGAACTGTTATTTGCTAAGAAACAGGAATGACTTGCTCTGAATGACTGCATAAAATACAAAAACCTCACTGCACAAAGGGAACTTATGTGTGAAAGACTATGCAAAAAGACCTTCAGTGGAGAGGGAAAGGAGAAAAAAGGAGAAAATTGTGTCAAGTGTTATTTCCTTCTTGCTGCTTCCAAATATTATAACAAGACAGACAGATGTTTTTGGAAGCAATTTAGACAAAGCCTATGATTAGACCATGGCCACAGAAGAAAACAGGCATGGGAAGCGAGGACAAACGGCACATTTAGTCCTGGGTTTCTGGAACAAAGGGGTGGGAGACAAAGACAAAGGAAAAAGACAAGGCTGTGAAATTTCCCTTTGATACTATGGGCAAGGGTGTAGAGAGGGTATCTGAAGAGAGAAAAAAGGTATTGTACGCATGAGCACGTTAACAACGTTGTGGTCTGGGTAGTTGAAAGAGAAGGGCAATGGGAAACAAGGAGGACTTGAAGAAGTTTTAAGTATGCAAATAATTTCTAGCTGTGCAGACTTAAATGCTGATAATGGTTGGCCCAATAGAATTGTTTGCTGCAGTAATTTTATGACAAATACAACCCTGACATCAAAAATAAATCCCAACCTGAAACCCCAACAACTTAAAAAGTATGAAAGTTAAAAGATGTTCCCATAGTAAACGTTAAGAAGTGCTGCAAGAAACCATGCAGTGCATTAAAATACACAGGATTAATAATTAAACAGTATCTTAATCAAGGCAGGAGAGGTTTTGTTTGTTATCTGATGTCATACATTTTGAAAGAACCATACTCAACATATTTGCCTCTGGGAATTCAGTGCCACACTAAAGTATGTACTTTTCATTATTAAACTCTGGGCTTTGCCAGGTTTCTGAAGGATTATACTGTGGGTATGTCTGGGTGCACCTGTCTACCCAATAACTTCTGAACTTGGTGACTGAAATCAGTACATTTTGAAAGGTGGGAGGACAGACTTCAAGAGTAATTAATCGTCATAAAGTTTCATGAAAGCAGTCAGTGGGTATAGAAACTGATGCCCTGCATGCTTCCGCTATGGGAGAAACAGCAGCCAGAGCTGTAGTGGAATACTCCCGCAGGACAGACACCACCGGCCAGCCTGGTCAGCCATCTGTACTACTCACCAGCACCTGATGCAATCCAGTCAGCTGCTCTCAGACACTCGGCACATCACTTGGTTGCAAGTGCCCTGCAGACATATCTGGAGTCCTTGTCATCATTTCCTGCCTTCTGCTTCTTGCTGCTGGCCAGTCCGTTTAGTTTGCACCAGCTCTCCTTCTGCGCTTTCACCTGCTTCCTACCTGTAGTGTTGACCCCCTGGGAGTCTGATTTTAGCCCCACTCCTGACCAGCCTCTCCTCCTCAAATTTTGCTTCACTGACTTGTTGACCTTTGCTCAGATACTCTTTTACTTCATCTTGGCCTTCTCTGACTCCTGGGGATGATCCACTTTGATGACAGAACTGGTTCTGACTCCACTGATTTCACCTGGCATCAACCTGAGATCTGGCAAATCAATGTCCCATGTTTCATCTCCCAAGCACCCAGCTGCCAACAGTCACATGGTGTGCTGAGTGAGACTAACTGCCAACTAAGGCTGGTATCAAAACTCATTCTGAGAGCAGGTACAGGCTAAGCCAGTGATTTCAAGAGATTTCTGAGGGAGGTTAATGTCTGTGCAGTTCAGTTAGGAATTACAAATTTGCCTGAAAAAAGACTTCTGTAGTTCCAGCCTCTGTGAATCTGCTGCTTTGCAGTAACAAACTTTCACTAATGTGATTAATTTAGCACTAATGACAGCAGAGTTGAACTGATAAATGAAAACAAACACAATGGGAGAAACCTTAACAACAGGATCGAATTCCCTGAGGTTTCTGATTAATTGGCTCTGGCACCTAAATTAACTACCAATTCCAGATTATGCATAAATTATTAAAGAAGTATGCAGCCACTTCAATAAATTAGTCCATGAGCAACATGAAATACTCAGGAAAAAAAGTTTTCACTAGCTAGTTGCATTTGCGAATATGCAGGAATATTTCTGCAGTACATTCCAGACAACCAGTGCGTGTGTGGAAACAAAATAAACTCTCATGCTAGGATTGTGCAGGATGTGTAATAATTATTATACCAGTAAACAAAAAGCTTTTCCTTAACTAAAACACTGATTTCATCATGGCACAAGTCTAAAAACTTCCTGAGCTACCTTAGCTAATTGCCATGTATTTTGTAAGACTGTCACTCATAATTTCTGCTAATTTATTTTGATTTGCTTTTCAAGGAAAGTAAGCTCAACACTGAAAGCCACTAAATCTCAAATTTTAGTTAGGATTTTCTGTTCCATCGAAGGGACACAGCAGACAAGTTCTAAACTTACATCTGAGGAACTCTATCCTGCTTACATCAGAAAGACGTCAATTTTCAGGGAACAATGTGAAGAGAAACCACAAAGCTTAACTCAGAATACTCTGTGGTTTCTTCCCTTATTGTACATACCTTCATTTTCCGTATTGGCTGGAACAGAATCAACACCAAATGGATGCCATGGCTGAAGGTCATCTAGGCTGAACTCTCCATCCACTGGCAGAAGTTCAACTGTAGTCTTAGTTTCTGTCAGCGAAGGCATGAGAGCATCGTTTCCATAGCTGATTCTGGGTTCGCTGATCATATTGGCCAAAACATCATCAGAATAGTTTTGCTCTTTCTGAAGTAATTCATCTGCAAGGGAAGGGATTTTCAACACAGAAATTATCTGAAAGAGCTAGCATTTCTGAGGACGTATTTCCAATGCTTTTCAAGTAATAGTTTACTGTTACAAGATTCTGTTTTCTTATGATAAAAAAAACGCATAAAGGCTTACAATAGTCAAAACTATGTGACAAGCACTGCAGCTAAGCAAAGCATTTTTTTTGCAACATGAACCAGAATTGTTCAATACTGTTTCCCACCCCCATTTCCACCAGAGATCACATGTCTGTGCTTTGCGAGTCCCTGGACTCTTCCCCACAACTTTTAAAGGAAGCACAAATCGATTCCCTTCAACTCAACATGTTGCTTTAAGTCAGCAAAAGCCCACAGGAAGCAATGTCTTTGTTATTTCCCTTCCTCTTACATGCTCCCTATCAAAGCTCTTTAAATCCTAAATCACTGTAAAAGTTACTGTATGAAATTTGGCTTACAACAACAAACTGAATCTAAAGAAGCAGTTACTCTTTTAACATATATAACTTTGCCAAAATACTGAAGTAGTTTTTTGATAAAAATCTTTAGTAGGAATAGACATCTGCAGGCAAATTATTTTACAAGAAACCAGGACCTAAAGCGGTGCAGTACTATTTAGGCTGTGTATTTTTTAATTTGAAACAAGATGAGATCAAGCACTTTTAGCTCCATCAGGTGTACAGGATAGGTTGTCCAACTCATAAGTTCGGAGGCAGCGTGTGCTTCATTATTCCAACTCCCTTCTCATATCGACGTTCCTCTACCCTCCATCTCCCTCTTCACTGCCAGTTTTCTGTAGGAACAACACACTATTTGGAAGTACTTTGAGGGAACTTGGTGCACAACGGCATGTTCAAGTAAGCAAGCAACCACAATGGAGATAAATAACTGCTAATAATGCACCAATGTAATTAGCAAGAAGATGTTACAGAGCTAAATTGTTCAGAATCAAAGACTGTAAAGGTTACATTAATAGGGTTTAAGTGCTTGCACACATACGCACATCCATGACAGCAGATGATACAAGAGCTTTTACTAAGAATGGCTTCTCTTCACTTGGTTAAGGGTCCCCTGACTGTCAATGCTCCACACCCTATCTGAACTCTGTAGCAATTCAGGGACAGGAGTCGCCATGCTAGTGCTAAACCTTTTCTGTCACTCTGCATGGGCTTGCTTATTTCCCAGTATCAAAAGTGAGAAAGAGCATCTAAATTTCTGTACATGCCAGATCTTTTAGACCCCTCAGTAAAATCTTTTGAATGCTATGGTACAGGCATGCCTGACAGAGGGGGGGTACCCAACTCCCATCATGACACCATAATTATATCCAAGTCCCAGGAGGCTGGGAGGGATGCATACACAAAGTCTCTCTCTCAATGCTACCCAACTGGGAGGACGTCACTGCCAGCACTTGCAGGCTCCATTGTCTCTCATTCAGCTGTGGCACAGAGCACAGACATTAACCGACCCACACAATAGCTCAAATGAGGTGGACAGCTAGTACAACCAACAGATTATTATGATTGCATCCATTTTACAAGCAGGGAAACAATGGCCAAAATGAACGAGCCCATCTGATGTGATGAATCTGACACTGAACGACAGTGTGAAACTGGAAGTGCCTGGCTTAGAAACCATGCTGGAGTCCATCAGACTGAGGCAGCTGTGTCTGCACTGAGTAAATCATTCGCAAACACTGTTTCAATCTCTGAACTGCTGCTAAAAAAGTTTGCCCTAGGGTGTCCAGTTATCCACACCAGCTGGCAAAGTCCAAGACCAATTTTTCAGTGTCGATTTTGTTCCAAGTATTGATAACTACTTCAATCATCAGTTACACTAATGGAAAGCCATATAGCCTGGCTGTTACACAGCTATACAGTATTCGCTCTCCTTTTCACAGTTGCCAACTTGAATTCCCCCACCCTCCAAAAGACAATTCTCTAAACAAGGAGAGATACAGACACAGCTGCAGGCTAGGACATGCATTCAAGACTGCTTCAGGAGTTTTCTTGTGTGGTGAATATCTTCATGGTTAGGTGCTGAAAATAGAGGGATTCTGGGCTTGCTCTTCAAAATTGCATCTCCCATCAAATCAACAGGACAAAAACTTCATGACAATCGTCCTACAATAAACTTCTTGTTGCCTGGCTTATTATCTCCTTGTAGTGTCTTACCATGTCCTACATGTCCTGCCATGGAGAAGAAAAAGGAGGATGCTGAAACTTTTTGTCCCTCTGAGAGCATGTGCTCAAAAGCAGCCATGACCTGGGGAAAAACCTTTGGGACCTTAAATCTCATTCTTGGGCTCACTCATTTCCCAATGAGTCATCACAACTCAACAACAGCATCTAGAAAAACTGAAGTGAAACACATGTAGTGAACTAGACAGGAGGGCAATATGACTGCAAGCTCCTTTCAAGACTATTCTCTTATCCCAGAGACACACAGAGCCAAAAGCAAAGAAGGAGTAGAGGAAAAGAAAGAAAACTTATTACAGAATCTTCTGGTGGACACTGGACTGCTACAAGCCAGTCGTCCACAATGGCCCCTAGACCACATTTTTACTCCTAGAGCTCTGCAAAGACCACAATACTAGAAAATGTACCATGATGAATCCTAACAGAGGTGATGAGAGTCTTAGAGTGGCAAAACCCATGCTATTTTATAACTTTATCTACTTTTTATTGGCATACAACACTGTTTCCAGTGTTGAACTCTGGGGCATACTTACCCCAGCCCTGAACAGGCATAGCTATAATGACAGAAATTTCACCTATAACAGCTCCATTTATTTGTGTTTTCTTTACAAGGGGCCTGTTTACTAGATGGAAAGCTCTGCAATAACTGCTGTGTGTAAGACTCTTGAATTTACTTGAAAATCAACTTTAAAATTGGCAATTGTAATTTTGGAAGGTCTATAAAGCAATTTAAGATCTTAACCAGACTAAACAAAGTGCACCTCAAACACATCTAATTAAGACACTGTCAAAGTACATGACATAGCTTTGACACAACACCCAACTTCCTTTGTAAAACAGTATCTACATGACAGAATGCATATTGATTCAAAGACAGGTTTGAGAACCATCTCAAACTGGTACAAATGCAGAGTCTTACTGCCTTATATTCACCATCTTATCAATGACCATTCAATCTGAACTGAACATGTGTTCTTCCCAAAGTTATGGTTGCTTTTGAACATGTGCTTTCAAAAAGACAAAATTTAAGTGTCAGCAACCTCACTATTCTTAACATCAGAGATTAACAAGTGCCTGGGTCATAGCGCTGGCCTCATTTGCAGGTGCGCACATATTATAGCAGTCTGAAGACAGTTTAAATCATGCAAGTGCGGTATATCACAATTAGGATTCACCAAGAACATTTACACAATCATTTATTGCAGTGCATGTGATAAGAGGTAACACGTTTAGATGAAGCTTTCATGATACCTACTTTATGGGCTAATTCAACATGTCACAGCTCAATCTTCAACATGATCATGTGCCTAAAGGAGCTGCACTGATGTAATGCAGTCAGGTTTTAAATAAATTTGAACATCTGCATCTGATCAGCTGTATGAATCAAAACTCCCCCAAACTGGTAAATTTGAAAACAAAGCCTCCTTAAAAGCTTAGCCTTAGTGAATACTTAAACCCAAAACATTATTTACCTCTACATCTGCATTTACATTAGAGCTCTTACATAATCTGACAGCATACCTGTAAGCCACTTATGTGGCAGCACGTCCAAATGAACAGATGTATTTCACACTCAGAAAACACTTTTATTTTTCCACAAGTCATTTCTACGGAGACGTGTTGTAAATACACAGTTTATGTAGGGAACTCCAAAATACAAAGTATTAGTAGTGCAAGGAAGGCGTTTTAGAGAAGTAACACTTAAGGGTCAAAGGACTTTCTGTTCTTGTGATGAATGCAAATTCTACAGAGTCAGAAAGGTAGTTAAGTCACTTGTATATCCTGTGGGTTTTATATATATAACTCTCTGAGGTCAAAGGAGAGAACATACCTGAAAATACTATGGGTATTTCCTCCAGCTTCTGCCCAAGTTAGTGGAAATTTCAATCATGTGCTTAAATTTAATCACACTGAAGTCTGTGCCTTACCACAGAGAGTTAAGCCCCACTGAGTTTCAAGCATATTGTTATTTTAATATGCTTTGCTCAATCAAGCATGTAAATTCTTAATGTTACATACTACTGGGTGCCATAATTATAACATTATCAAGCTGCAAATCACAATTATGCGGCATTCAGTGTTGAACTCATTCATTTATACAGTACAAGTCAAATATAATTTAGAGAGCAACTCTCATGACACCTTTATTGAAAGTGACCAGCATATGGAAGGTGTGAGTGGTTTTGCTGCCTGCACTCTTTGATGATGACGACAGAAGAGCAGTATGCTAGATAATTACTGTGAAATACTGGAAACAAGCCTAACCTGCAATGCTCAGATCCATACTGACAGAGAAACGTGACCACTCCGTCAGATTTAGGCTTTCTTCTCTTCTCCTGCCTAGCCTGTGAAATTATGCCACAGGCTGTCTTATCTAGAAACTTTTACAGTGCAGTATGTCTCTCTGGGTTAAACCGAGACTGAAAGAGGAAGAACCATCGAAAACAGTATTTCACAGTTCTTATTTTCTGTCCTTTAGAATCTTCACCATTATGGCAAGAGTAAGTAGCAGCAGTAGTTTTTCAGATTTCAGAAATTTCTTATGTGCCTCAAAATCTTGTTCAATAAGGTGAAAAAACTTTTCCTTTTTCAACTGCTCAGGAAATAAACATTTAAGGTATTATGAAGCAGCTCACCTAAGAAATTTTCCCTAAAGTTAGTAAAGGAATAATCATCCCATAGCCTTAGACAATACCCTGCTGCCCAAGAACCAAACTTCAGAAGAATGACACCTCCGAACTTAAGAATAGCTGCCATATTTAGAACCATACTAAAAATAACATGCTTCTGGTATTTTTAAGAAGACCACAATTAGATCCCTTTAATTTCTTTCCCACTTCTTGCTGCTTCTTCGCTTCTGGACTATGTGCATTTCAATGTTTCCCAAATTGCATTATAAAAGCAACCCAAGTTGAATCTCCTCTATAAGCAGGTACATGTAATAATGTTCCAGTTGGATTTGCCTTGCAGACTATTCGTCTGAAATTACAAAAAACCCCAAGGATGTTTAACTTCTATACATAGCAACTGTCCTGCAGATAGACTGATATAAGCAATTTTCTGGTATTAAACAGTGTTCAAAGCTTGGATGATCCAATTCAGAAAAACATTTTCTACCATGTAACGATTAATTCCAATATGACCCAGGCGTCTTACTCATTAGGGATGGACCTTAATGCAAATTTAGTTTTGTAGAGAACTATGCAATTGCAGAGAGCTTTGAGTAAAGGTTCACGAAAATTTCCACACCGCTTCATCAAGGAAGAACCACAGCCACCCTCTCTCATTTTTACAGCATGCTGCATGAAACTCAAGGTCTTGATATTTTGTTTAATTTTATAAGAAGGCAGCTATGACACTCTTTGCCTTCAGTGAAAGAATATCAGAATTACTACAGACCCTCAGCTACCTGACAGCTACATATATCAGTTATTAACTAAAATTAAAAATCAACACATGGCTACAGATGTGCGCACATTTATGATTTTTAAAAAATTAATGGCCAGTCTTCTGATTAATGACTGCATTCCCCCCTCAGTTCAAAGCAGGAAGTATTAAAGCAAGTTGATGGGATAAAGTTAAGTCCAAAACCAGAAGCTTGTGCCAATTAAAGACCCTGTTGAAACTCTATACCATACTCAAGAATATACATTGTATGTCATCATTCTGATCCACATAAGGCACTGTAACAAATTCACAAGGTTTAAATTTAACTCATTTAATTCCAAATTAACATATAATTAAGTGCTTTAAAATACACTGAGGAGTCTAGATTAAAAGAAATAAACAGCTCCCCCCCCAATCACTGACATTTCTGCCAGATGAATCAGCATTCATTATTCCCCCTCAGTCTTGTATGAATTAGAAAAAGCCAAGTACATTTCCATCCTAAATAAGGAGGTTATAGGGCTTGTAAATTAAACTGCCCTTCAAAAAAGTGTTTATATGAAAAACTGCTATCAAGTTTTATTACCTTATTTTCTGAAAATATACTTAATTTACTCATAAATTACTTATCAGGCTTATTTACAGATTAAAATGATCAGATTTACTTGCCAACCTTGTACTACACAGTAAAACTGAAACCTGCAGTAGAACCTAAAATTCTACCACTTTCTAACCCCTGAAAAAATGTCCATTACCCATCATTTCTGATGAAAACTTCTAAAGGTACGAATCCCACAGCAATTTTTGATGTTTACTGAACTTGGAGGCAACTGGTGAACCACTAAACAGTCCATACAAATATAAAAATCTAGACATTAATTTGTTGCACCTGAGCAACCCAGAGAGCATTTTCAATCTGAATCACTTATAATAGTTTAAATCAGAATTTACCAAAACTGAATCGTGCAGTATCTGCTCAAGATAAAATATATTTTGCCTACTTATTAAGTGCAGTTTTAGCACTTGATAGGCCAAATGTACCCTGGTTGTCAGAGTATTCTGAAGAGATGAATTTATTTAATTTAACAAATATACCCATTAAGTGGGATATGGTCTGTTTTGATGGCTTTTATGCTGCTTTCATATGCATGATCTGATAGAAGGAAACAGAACAGTGAAAGGACGAATCCCAGATAGGTAGCACTATTCAGGAAAACGCATTTTTCAATTAAAGTGCGCCCCCTCAGATACTTGCCCATAGTGACGCATTTCAGACTTCAGTGTCTGAATTCCCCCGAGTAACAATTCCAGAAACTGCTGTGGGAATGACAACTGACACACTAGCTCTGTAATATATAATATATAAAGCTGTAATATATAGCTTGTGCAGACAGTCTAACTGGTTCTCACTGGACACTTAGAATCTGCTGGCATGTAAGAATTAAGATGATTACTTTGCTTCTTTCACAATCCAGCACTCCTCCCTACTAGAAATATGATCTCTTAGTGACTCACAGAGAATGACGCAACTGTGTTTCCAAACCAAGTAACTGGGAAAAGAAAATCGAATGGTCAACAGTAAAGTGAAAGCTGCTGTAGGTGTGTCTGTGCTCCCATGATTTTGGGCTGTTTCAGTACTAGTGGACATCATTAACTTGATTTAAGATGGCAAGACGACATATTTATGAATTATATTACACATATATTCAGTGCACCAAGAAGATTTTCAGTAACTAAGTGCAATGACATTTCTGTAAGTGGGCAATGTTTCACCAAGCCAGTGCCTTCCCATCTGAATGGAAGGTATGCATTCAGGAAGTCAAGCTCATCTGAGCTAACCTGCCCCCACATCATACATGCAAGCTGGACAAGTGCAAGATGTTTTCAGACTTCTGTCATCCATCCAATAAAAGAATGACATCTTAAATTTGGCACATGATGAACTAATTTATTAGTTTCTTAAAATATAATGGCAGAAGCAATTATCAGGAAATACAAATGAGAAAGGCTGAGAGAAGTCATCCCCCCTCATAAAACAGTAAAATCAGACTTTATGACTGCTCCAGCTTTTCTTTACGCTTACACCGAACATGCAACAGAGCAGGAAATCAACTAAAATACTGTTTACGAACAAATGTAACTATGAGGTAATCCTGACCTACAATGCTTTTAAAAATAAAACCTATCCAGTATACTGATTTAAAACAATATACACACTCCTATATTCAACTTTTTCACACAACTGTAACCCCTCTACCAGTGGAAATAATACTCTTCAACCA
The DNA here is from genome assembly GCF_028554395.1 of Pezoporus wallicus. Taxonomy (NCBI): domain Eukaryota; kingdom Metazoa; phylum Chordata; class Aves; order Psittaciformes; family Psittacidae; genus Pezoporus; species Pezoporus wallicus. The sequence goes on from NW_026635941.1 coordinate 869,374, forward strand.
GCTGCCACTGCGAGCTCAGCGTTGTCTTTTGGTCATTAACTTCCTGTGCGACCTTAAATAGCACGATAACTTGCTATTTAAAGAGAAGTGTCTATGAAAAGGTACTTCAGGCTAGAGTAACGGAAAGGATACAGAATAGACTTCAAGAAGGATCTACCAATACAGGACAGTGTTCTAGCTATCAGCTCCTGAAGAAAATCAAGGCAACACCTTTATATCTCCCCTGCTGAAGGATAGATTATTTAGAATGAAAGATTTAAATAGCCATTGAAATAGCAGATGTCCAAAAATTAAAAACAACTTTGTTTATAATCTACGAGTCCATCATTATTATCAGAAGTTCCTGGTTTTGTCGAACACATGGATCATGAGATTTTCTTACAGGTGCAAGCAAAACAGAACAGCGTTTTTCAAAACAGAGGAAAAAATAATAAAACTTCATAAGACCTTTTTATTCTGACAAAATTTCTGAAGAGGGGATGGAAAACAAGATGTCCTATCTCTTTCCGTGATGAAAAGCCATCCCAATCCAAAGTCATGTGAAGCCATTTATCCTTTTCACAATATCTGTAAGATTGGAGGAAGCTGGCTCTTTTACTGACTGAAGTCATGTTCACAATGTTTATGAGATTAAAAGAGTGCTTGTGCGCACAAAACTCAGGATTCATATCTTTTCTGAAGAACATTAGTGCCCGTGACAAGACACAATAGACCATTTAGATACAAAAGATGGGGAGGATACAAAATGCTGCTAATGAAAGCATTTGAGAACATCAATGCCAATGAAGTACATTTATATCTATTTTAATCATGTGCTATTTTCTGCCTATTTTTCTATGACAGTTAAATAATTGGGACCAAAATAAGAGATGCTTAGAAGAGGAAAACATTGTATCTATTTCCACTTTTTTTTTTTCCTTCTCCCCTATGCTGCAGCAAAGGACGTAGAGTTTTCAATCCGGAAAAGTAACTGAGGTTCTTCAGCTCTTCCAAGATCCCGAATGTCATTCAGAACTTACAAAGCAACATGAAACTGTCCTTCCATCTGGCAACTATGTTTGCCTATTAAAATACAGCACACTAAAGGAGGACAGTAAGTTAGTTGCACAAGAAGTGCTAGGTCCTGCTCCTGCACCTGGAGAATAACCATCTCATGCACCAATAAATGCTGGAAAGCAGCTCAACAGAAAAGAACCTGGGGGTCCTGGCGGACACCAAGTTGAACACATCCCATTAACACGCCCTTGCTGCAAAGATGACTAATGGTATCCAAAGCACTGCCAGCAGAAGGGAAGGGATTCTTCCCCCTCTGCTCAGTGCTGGTGAGGCCACATCTTGAGTGCTGTTCCCAGTTCTGGGTTCCCCACTATGACTTGGAATATGCTGGAGAGAGTCCACAGAGGGACTGGATCATCTCTCCTAAGAAGACAACTGGGAGAACTGGGGCTGTTCTGCCTGGAGAAGAGAATCAGGGGGATTTTATCAATGTGTACAAATACCTGAAAAGAAGGTGCAAAGAGGACACAGCCAGGCTCTCTTCAGTGGCACCCAGTGGCAGGACCATAGGCAATTGGCAGGAACTGAAACACAGGAGGTTCCCTCCGAACATTTAACGTCTGTTAAATTGGTGGCTTAGTAAAGACCATAAACTTGTGATGATTTTAAAAAAAACCAAACCAACTGAAAAAAAGGCTGAGGTGTGTGTATATATATTAACAAGCCAAATACTTAAAAATGTCTTGGGTGGAAGAGGTCTTCATTGCTTACTAGGTAGTCCACCTGGCCGACGCCATGTCTCCATCTATGTAAAAGCTGCTATGTGAAGCTTAACAGAGAATTCATTTGCTTTTGTGGGAGAACCCCTTACTATTTTTAACCACTGACTCTGCAATATAATTTTTAGTAGAGTTCTAACAAATCACCTATTCAACTGTGGGGAAAAAGCACCAGCAGAGCTAGTGCTGGAAGTCACTCCAGGGTACCTGTGCAAATATACTTTTGCTGAAGGCTGCTTTTGACTGCTTGTTCCAGTTGCATTGTTATCCTTATGGGCAAAAAGCGCAGAGAGGAATGGGAAGCCTGTATGATACAACACAGACACACCAATGAGTCTCTTGAAAACAAGAACGTAGGTTTTACAGTACCTTAGGGTAAGACCTGCAAATAACTGTGCTATTTCCAGTTTACTGAGGTATTTCTGTATGGTATAGATATACCCATCAAATCTGAATTAAGAATTTCTGCCATGGAAAAATATGTTGTTTTTAAAGCAACAAAGGCAGAAATTCAACACTTTTGGTTTGGCAAAGATGACATTCCCTTGTGTCCAAAATTGAAGATGCTCCCTCTCAAGTACCAACCTAGTGCCTGGGGCAATTGAGAAACAATTCTCTTGACCTCCAGAAAACTTAATAGGAATTGTCTAAACTTTCTCAGGTAGAGATCTTTTGTAACTAGCGCACACTGGAATTGTGGCTGTTTATCTTACCCTGGGCAAAAAGTTCAACTCCATCTAACTCCTTTATAAAAGGAAATACCAACTGGAAAGCATGGATAACCAAAACCAGAGAGGAACTGCTTTTCTTCATAAAGGAAAGTATCTAGTTTTCCAGTCCTTAGTGTGCTTCTCTGCACCTCCATCTACTGCTAGGAAGTGCCTTTATTTAGCAATCAAGTGGACCTCCCCAGTGTCTGTTCTCAAGAACAGTCAGAGCCTATGCTTACACTAGCAAGCTGTGAAGTGGAACACTGTAAATAGGGACAACAGAGACATCTGTTACCAAACTCTACTCCCATGTGAGCCAAAATGCTACTGCAGACAGAACCAGGAGGACTTACATTGACTAGATTAAGCAGGTTTGTCAACTGGTGCAAAACCAAACTGTCCTGAGGATGAACACCACTGATGACAATTCCTCATCTTTCTCTATGCTGGTTCACTAAACTTGGTCTCTCCCAGTACAGATAGATCCTAGAGTCCTTATTCACTTACCCATGCTTCAACATCTCTGTTTTCCTTCACCAGAAAAAAAAAAAAAATTAAGGCATTATAACCACTCTGATACACGACATTAATTGCATTAAACAACTGCTACCAGGACTTTTGCCGCTAGTCTAGGAAGAAGACTACAACTGCTTCCCATGAAGCAGACTAAAACCTCCACCTCCACGACCAACAAGCAATTTCAGGAATTTTATAGTGTAATGTACTGAAATTGAGTCATAATTACTGTTCCTACTTGATATAAACTATACTGTTCTGTTGATGCCATTCCAATACCCTTGGTAACCTTACAATATCCCTGTAACATGCTATTGACACGTTTAACAGACATCAACTTTGTTATTCTGACACCTTAATACGGCAGTCGAGCTTCAATAAAGGTGCAGAAATTCTAAGCATCACTTCCTGATCTTAAATATTTTTTGAAGGTAGATCTCTTCCCTTCAGCTAAATCTTCAGACAGAAAGTATAAGGAAGAGTTAGAGAAAAACGAGACACTGAGAAGTCCCATTACAGTCTGAAAGACATTGCTAATTACATACTCATAGCATTTCAAGGGAGTGGATGAAGAAAACAATCACAAAAGAAATGGCACCAAACAGGACAGACAGAGAACTGGTTTTTGCAAAGGCCCCAACAGTGTACTTCAGTTTTGGAACATAAATCCCCAAACCACAATAGCTGCTGCTTTGGACTGTCAGCCCGTGGCAAGCAGCTAATGCCCTCAAAACTTCCTAAGAAGGATACCATGGAATGAATGGAGAACAGCATCCTAACTCAACTCTTGGCAAAAAATGCAGCAAGGCCATGGATTGACTAGAGGTCAAAATCAGCAGCTAGAAACAAGAAATCAACAATCAGTCTTATAAATGCTGAAGGGCTGGAACCAGCTAAGGTCGCGCTAACTTTGCCCTCCACAGATGCGGACTGGTAGGTATAGGGACCTAATGGTTCAAAAGGAAAGGTTAAAAGAAAGCAAGCCTTTGGACATCTTTAGTCTGCATCTTATCCTATATTTACAGTTTTTTCCAAATACTTAAAAAAAAAAAAAATCTTTGCAGGAAGTTGTGAACCAAATGTCAAGAGGCAAATCTCTCTTGCTCAGACCTCGTCACGCTAAGCTGGAGCACACAGATACTTGAAACAGCACATGACCCATGGCACACCATATGCATCTGAATGAAAGCAGTGATGTAGGGTCTGCTTGTGTTTGGCCTTTCTCCCAGGTATATAATGTGAGTGCGGCATGCAGATCATGCTGCAAAAGAACGGGATAGACACAGTGGAACAGAATAGTAAAATAACAAAAGCTTGATTTTATTTGTCAAGAGATGGATGAAATCATATTCTCTGACTTACTGCTCATCACTGAATGTTTCAGAGCTTAGTTAGGATACTGCTGCAGTAGGCAATGCTGGATATTTCATTGGTGGGGCTAGAAAACATGGAGCTGAGGACTTCAATATGGAAACAGAGCAGCAAAGACAATTAAAAATTCAGCTCACTGCCTGCCCATGTGACTGATGCACAAAGCTCTGACGTTGCTTGTGATTTAGAAACTGTGCCACTCCCAACAATAAATTGCCTTTTACATACACGGATAAGCAGTCTAATCAAATAAGGATTTAAAGCAGGATGCGCTCAAAGGAACTGATTTCTCTTAAAGCCTGCATTGCTCACTCTGAGCTACTGTACATACTAAATAGTGTACGAGAATTATCAAAGAGAAAAGGTGACTACAAATACCTAGGTAACCAAATAATCTGCCTGCCTGCATTGTGCAAATAAGTATCTCTTAAATATTTTTGTGCCATTGTCCTATCTAAGGGGCATACCTCTGCCGATGAAAAACACTATTTCGACCCAAGAACTACATCGGTTGCCAAAGAGTGACCTTGTCTATAGCACATTTGCATCAGGGCCCCTTGAAAACACATTTGAAGCCAGAACGGCAAATGATCTCCTACACAAATGACCTGCTTATGCCTTCCAGACTTGTCATAACAGCCATAGTAAGAAAGACCTCTTTCGGCATGTCAATACACTGATCCTTCTTCTCCTGTCCTAACATGAATAGACAGCCACAGTCTTCTTCCTTACACATCTGGAATTTGATGCTACAGCATGTGCCTGTTACCCTAACGGGGCATTTGTACATCACACACTGGGCAAATGCTTTGCAAAACATCCTCACTTCATGCAAGTGCTGCTTTCTACCCTTAGGAGTGCTGTGGGTCTTCCTCTGTATCTGTAAACTAATCCCAAGACATCTTCTGTTTAAGCAAATAGACATCAGCTGGTGATGAGGACTACAGATGAGCTGCAGGTAAAGACTACAATTCTACCCTAACTTCCTGCCATCATCTCTATGGAAGTTCTGAAAATAGCCAGTCTCCAAAAATAGCAGACAAAAGTTACAAATCTACACCCTATCTTCAGGCCCATGTATCTTTCAATGACAGAACACCACCTATTTCTCACAGATAAACCTTTGGAAGGGGACTGTCAGGAAGACATAAGGGACATATTTCTAGTACAGTACCTAAAAAAAACCCTAAATCCCAAGACCTGAGATTCAAAATTTTCAACAGCATGAAGAAATTGTGCAAAATAGGGCATAATATTTCTAGCAGTAAGAAAAATCTAGTAAAACCCCAGGATTTTATTAGATATAAGAGGATTAAACCCACAGCACAAATTCACAGGAAACTAGATGTCATTTATTTTTCTGTTCACAGAACTATTTGTTCATTTAAGGGAATAATTATGTCAGAGCTGTGTCTTCTAAACCAAAGATTATTAATTCCTCGAGGTGAAAACTGTTCATGAAGAACTCTGCAGTAAAGCATGGAACTAGAAACTGAAAGTATAATGAACAAAAAACCTGAACTAAACCATTAGCCATCTAACTTGCATCCCAGCCTAAGAGAATAGCTATATCCAGCAATGCTTCCTTATATGTAACTTATAATTCTGACACTGTGAGGGTGAGATGTTCTTACCTAGGTCATTTTTCAGCTTCTCCACTTACTCAGACTTTCTAAGTCAATGGTTCTAACAAAATGTGTTTTAATGGAAGTTGTAGTTTTTCTTGGTAATGTTATAAAGTGCAATTTTAACAGTATTTTACTTCATAGATTCTGCACCTGTAAGAGATTTGCTTTGCCATGGGTTTAGGAAGAGTACAGAAGCAAACAAAAAAAAATTCAATCATTTCAGAACAGAATTTGAAACAGATCAGTGTTCAGAGCTAGGAAGATACTGTCTCCTTTAACAGATGGCAATGACTTCAACAAACTTTCACCAAAACCAGCGTGTAAACCCCAGTATACAGCCAATGACACCATCAAGAACATTGATACTGAAAGAAAACAGGCTTTCCTCTCATTACTGAAAAATATTTTATCTAGTACAGCTCAGATCTGATAGTGCTTTAATTTTTGCCACCCCCAATATGAGAACTTACTTTTCATTGCTTCAAACCCTGCAATGCTTTGAAGAATTCTTAGTATACAAAAAACCATAAAAACCCCTCCACAAATAAGCAACCTTAAAGTAGCGAAAAAGTACTCAAGAGACTGTAACAGACTTTTTCTTTAAGATATCTTACTTTCTGTCATCCTATTAGGAAATAATATCCCACTAACTTTAGGCTCCCCCCCCCCCCCCAAATCAGTATTACATTTGAGATTCGGAGTGAGATTTTTCTAAACTGCTTAGCAGACTTCTTCTCCCATGTCACTTCAAGGCCTCTGGAATTCCCATTTCATTTCAGTATTTAGGAGGGACAAGAAAATTTAGAATATCCTCATCAACAAACATTACCATTACTAAGAACAGATGAAATCCAAACTTCAAATAAAAAACCCAAGGGTATGATAGCAAACTGACATCTCCAGGACCTAACAGTACCAACATGTCCTTTGCTACAGAAATGTTATGTTTTCAAATGATCAATAAGGTGTTTTTTTCTGCACAGCTACAGACGGAGACTGTTGATTGCGCCTTCTAATTGTGGAGCATAGAAAAACATGGTGAAGATTAATTACTGCTTCAGCTATCTTTTTGTTTTCTCCCAACCCCTTCCTCAACTTTGCGATCTCATTCCCAGCCCTCTCAAGTAGAAGCCCATCTCCTTCCTAACCTGTGCTTTGTGCAAATGACTACCACTACTCCCTTTCCATCCCCTCCCTGCATCCTCAATGCATCCTAACCCTTACTGCAATGGCACGCCTGCCTCCTTTCCTTGTGTTTTAAAGAAATCAATAATTTATTTAGTCAGCCCAAGCTGGTTATATGCGAAACTAATCCACTAACTGCCATTTGGCAGAGTATTACATCTTGCAAAACAAACCTGTTTCAAAGACAATGACCATCCTATTTCCGGCCTTTGCATTCAGCTATGTATTATTTTTTTTTTTACAGAAGCACATTAGCAACATGATGTCCAGAGCTGTGGCTATATCTGAAATTAATACAGGCTAAGTGAAGTTGCCTTGGTGCAACAGCAGCACACAGCAAAGGCCAAATGCTGTGACAGAGGTACCTCTGTTGGAGGTACTCACAGCCAGGAGCTCTGAGTGGTAGGAAAGACCATTCTCCCTCACAGTTAATCTGCTGTGACAGCACTTGAGGAAGATGCAACCATGGGACTGTTGCTACCTGAGTAGTCCACAGCCTCACCCGTGTGCTGCTAAAAAAAAAGGCAGGAGAGAACCATTTGACCAACTAACCAAGAACTAAATGGATGACCAGTAAGATACTGCCAAGCTGCACTGAGCAATTTCCAGTTGATACTTGCACTTGTCTCAGATGCCTGTGTCTGCAACTGATTTTTTTTTTTGTTGAGGGATTTCCAAAATATCTACATCAGATAATATAAATACTTGCCATGAAAATTAAATATCCAAACCCAGGATTTGCTAAATCTCACTGTCAACAGCTGTGTCCCTTTAGCATGGAGGTTCCAAATGTAAATTAACATATTTCAGGGAAGACATTTACAACAATATGATGATGCTGCTGCACAGATTATAAAGGATATGTCTCCCAAGGATTCATTATAATTTACTTTATAATTTAAGATCATTGCCATTACTGTCCTGTTTCTCAGCTGGGACAACATACTAATACAGGAAGTAAGAAGTATTCTATGATTCTATGCTGTATTTTAGCTTTTGGTGATAATTTCTCATCAGAGAAATATTTTCCTTTTTTCTACATTAATAGTTTGCATACCGACTTCATCCTGGATCTCTTCTGCCACAGCAGGTACATTGTAGAGGAAGGAGAGAGACTGGTTCATGCGTTCATATATCACACGTAGATGTGTCATGACCTACAGAAATAAAAGTATTTTAATAAGGGGAATACTACTGTTAATGTGACATTATTACAAATTGCAAAGGTTATAGAGAACAAGACAGTTTTCACTTGTGTAAGGTATAAGATTTCAGTATGCTCTATGTACCGAAACTGTCAAATCCATTGCAAAATTCACCTCTCCTACAGCTGCTACAAAAATAGTGCTCTAGATCCTCTTCCATAGCAACTATCTGAAATCCCACGGGAATGCAGTTATTTAAACTAGGGGTCTATAGCTGCTGTGAGGGAGAGCATGTACACAAGCAGCTACTGTGGCAGAAATCCATAGCCTCATTTACCTTTTAACAACATTTATATCTGCCCATACCTGTAAGTTTTCACGTAACATGCAAACCAAGTGAGGTGCAATGATTGCTGCATCAAAATGTTTCAGCTGTTTGGGTTTTTCCTTCCTTTATCCTAATATTGCAGAAAGAAACAGCTCTCAAAAACCCTTCAATCTTCTTGGTAAAAAAACATTTGCAAGCTTTTTCAGCTGAAAACAGTAATATTTTCACCCTGCATTAGTGCATTATCTCATGATTACAACTCTATTGCCTCAGGTTCCTGTACACTGCTATGGGTTGAGTCATAACGTCCCATGATATATGCACCCCCAGGGTATTCTCCACAAGTATCAACTCTCTTCAGTAGAAAGGGAAATTGAGGTGCATCTTAGAAGACTGACAAGGCAAGTAAGCCTAAAAAGGAAAATGGGTTGCAGATAGCAATTTTAATGAAACAATGGCATGATTTCTTCAAATCCAAATACAGTATTTATGCTTTTGAACAAAAACATTTTGTTTTCCATGTTCCACTGGAAACAATTTTCACAAAGAGATCCTTCAGTCTAAATTCCCCCAATCTTCTGACCAATTCTGGAAGCAAAGACACTATACTCATTCCTATGAAAACATACGAAGCAATACACTGCACTTAAATATCAGCTTCTAATCTTCACCTGTGCTGCCACACAATTTGTAGTCTGCAGAATTTCACTGTGTTTTGTTATAAAGTAGTCTAGAGATATAGAAACCAAAAAGTCATGTTAGATGCAAAAGGACATTTAATGTTAACATTTAAGACAAGGGAAAGACAACAATCACTGCAGAAGAATGTTGGAAATGTGCATTTCTAACTCTAGAAATTTCATGACAGCACAATCTCAATGTACAGGTCTGGCTGGAATAGATGTTTGAAAAGTCTAACATGCAAATTGTGCCATTCAGGGAGGCATATGGTTTACATTTGGTTTTTGGCAATACCAGTCAGTTTAAGAACTGTGGCTGGATCAGCGCTTCCCACTGCATCCTGCAGAGGGAACAGCAGCAGATTCAGCAGATTGCATTTTTTAATCAGATTATCCATTGTGCTTACAATTTTAATTGCTGTTTTGAAATACACCTACATCAATCTTTTTCTTTTTTTCTTCTACTTTCTCGTCCTCCATGATTTATGAAGGCAACATAAAAACTGTTCCAAAACATACACATTCAGGACTGCAGTAACATTCAGCAGTTAAAATGCCATGAACTAGAGTGTCTATTTTAAAAGAACACATTAAACTCCAGAGCACTGTAGTAATCACATTTATAGACACTGCAAGTACCTCTGCAATGACTATAGAAAGGCTGGTTGCAGTGAGATGGCTACACCACTTCTGGTTCTGCCACTTCAGCTGAGGGAAGCATAACCATGTGTGGTCACTAAATCTATTACTGACATTTCCCAGAGCGCTAATAAAGGCTCTGGGCATTAATGCTCTGGAGGGCTCCTCAGGAAATGCTCACAACTGACTCATTGTCTGGGTAGATAAAAAAGCTGTTTTTCAGTTCTCAGAAGACGTATTATACCCACCCTACTCCTACATCACTTTGCCCTGATCTTCTGGCAGAAAGCAGATTATTACTGCAGGTAAAGCTGTCCACAGAATGGACTCAGGTTTGTCTGGTTTTGTTTTTTTAAATAGGTTGTCAGAAACTTCACAACGGTTATGAAGAAATACAATCCCATTAACCCTCAGTGGGGATTACCTGAGATCTGATTTGGGCAGCTTTCTTTGGGTCTACCATGCGGACATGCTCAAAGTGTTTGAGAGTATGCTGTCTGTCCTTCTGCTCAGCACGCACATACTTCTTCAGCATGTTGAATACATGACGAGGCTACGGGGAAAAAATAGGTGGGGAAAAATCAGTTTAAAGCAACACGTTTTAGTTCCTTGCATTAGAAATGTATCCCACACCAAAACCACTTGGCCAGTGGTGCCTGCAGTTAATCTTCTGAATGCATAAGGAACATTCACTCACTCAACCCATTCAGCAGAACACACCATTAAACAGTAGTTGTAGGTAAGCAGATAAGGTCCCTGGGGAGAGTGTTCAGATTTCCTCCCCAGCCATAAGGAGAAGTTTGGCTGTGGCATCTTCTCATGTAACTGCTATACTATCAGCCCAACAAGACAGCAAGTGCCATCTTAGCATGATATGTAATGGACACCTGAGATCAATTTCTTTTGGGCTTTGCTTCCGTCCTCTCCATCAGAATTTACTTCTCCTCTCCCCCAACCCCGGAAGCCCCCACAGTTCAAGCTCCCAGTTTCACAACCTTCAACACCACTAGGAAAATCCCTCCCAGAAATCTGGACACTCCATTGGAAGCATTTCAAAGATTCACCATGTATGCTCTACTATGTTAAACACTCAACCAGTATCAACATCTGGCAACTAGAGTTGACTCTGGCAACTAAAAAAGATCACAACTGGTAAATTTTATCAACAGTAAACTGAATGCACCCATAGAGATTCAAGTACAGAAAGTAACCTGCCCAAAGCTGCACAGAAGACCATGTGAAAAGCACTGCTCTAAGCCAAAGGATAATTATCAAACTTGACTGCAAAACATAAAGCATAAAACCAATCAAACAAAACCAAACCCCAACCCCTCCCAAACAAACTGAAGACACTCCTGTCACTACTGGTATGACACCAGGGAGAAAAAAAAGAGGAAAGGGACCATTTAGCTGAGGTACAGAAAGTACACATCCAGAATACATAACTGGTTGAAAAGCTGCAAGAAAAAAGGGGCACCTACTTGGTTTTTCTGAACATACTCAGTTTGGGTGCCCGATTTTGTAAAAATCTTCATCTTATGTATACATTGCAGGTGATTTTTCTAGTAAAACCTATCAAAAATATGCCTTAAGGCATACAACTGAATGCAAACATAGGAAAGGTCTGTAGCTGAAGGGAACTTGAAAATATACACACAATGATAATGGAGCGGTGAAGACTAAGAAAGGTGTATTTTTCCTTACTCTCCTATGCCATACAATAATACAGTGCCAAAACAGGTAAGAATTCTCTATCATCCAGCTAAGACATTTATTTTTAACTGAGTGTTTATGATGGATTCCCAACATTCTTCCCCCCTGGATTGTGCTGTTGTGTTTGCACATCCTGCCTGGAGCTGCTGAGCAGTGAAAAGCATAAAGCTCAGGCAGGTGAGAAGAAAGGGAAAGGTGACCTTACTGTGCAGCAGATTCAAGAACGAGCAGAAGTGGTGAACAGCTGGTCTGGGCACGGGCAGGGACATAGGGAAAAGGGTGGGGAAGTGACAAGCATCACAGACTCCATGCACAGCTTTCTGAAGCAGGAAGGACTGTGGGTGAAGTCAAAGTTTTCTTAAAACTTATGGACAAATATAGAGCCTAACCAAATCTAACCTTTACACAAGACATGAATACTAAGCTACAGAGCTCAAAGATTTAAGAATCATTTCAGCTAAGAGAAGCAAGAGATTTTAAAATGTAAAGAAAAGTAAAGTAGAGGTTATTTGAAGATTTGTCAGACAGAAATAGAGAGATGTGAAGCTATTCCTTGCCAGAGGATTAAACTTAGTGGCTCCATGACTGAAAACTCATTCACAAGGAACATAACCCCAAGTCCCCAAAGACAAGCAACCTGGGATGAAGTTGCAAGGAACTGTGGACAAATGTTGGAAGGTAAGTAATCCTCACAACACTGGGTAATGGCCAAACTAAAGTGCCAACCACAAATCTTTACAGGAATCAAGGACAGAAGACCAGAAAGTTTTAACAACAACAATAAAATTCTGAAGGCAGAAGATGTTGTTACCTTTCCTAACAATTCAGCTTTCCTTGCCCCCAAAACACATCAAGGTAGCAGGTTAAGGCAGACTAGAGAGAATGGCTTAATTTCTATTTCTTCATGAGATATTTCAAGTGTAATGTCTAAGACCAGAAGGGCACTATTTTTGTTTTCCTTTAATGTGTTTGCATTCACTGTAATATGTCAATGAAACTTTAAGAGTCACAAGTAGACATGTTAATAGGATAATAATCTTGAAAATACCTCTCATATACGTGGGTAAATTTGCAACCTACCTTCAGTGACTTTTCTAACATTGAGAAATGTCCCAGACTTACTGCTATAAAGAAGAAATGGATGTGCATACCTCTAGCACGTCTGCTCAAAAAGTCCCCGTGATGGCAGCAAAAACTGTAATTCAAATTTAGGACAATGCAGAAAGAATATTAAATGCAAGATGTTTCCTTACAGGGATAGAGACTTTGGTTTTTCTCAAGCAAAAAACCCCAATCAATCATTAGAAACTCCCTGCATGTAGGTATACAAGCCTAGAGAGTTTCAGTATTTTGTTTTTAAAACTAGCCATATGCACATTTTAACCCTGATGGTAACTATTGGTCTAGCGATCTCACATTGCCTAAAAGCTTGTGACATTAACAGCAAGTGATTCAAAGCTAAGAAGTCCTTGTGAAGCATTCAGTCACCCTGCACAGATGCACAAGGCTTTCCCAATCAGCAAGGCACTGCACTACATGCCAGGTTCCTAGGGTGGATGAATAGGCATCTATGGAAACAACAGTATTCCATGAACACAATATCGAGACATGAGGTACAGATGTAATCAGGCTCCTCTGAAGTGGAAGCTGAAATGGATTATAAGTCTTAGCATACAGACTTGTTACCGCCAAAAATGTCTTTACTGTGACCTTTAGGAAACATGCCCTGCCTCCATTGTTAAGGTAATATTATACTTTACATATAGGATATTATATACTATATTATACTACATAATATAATTCTTATTATATTATAAGGTCATTCCTATACTGATCAAAAAAACCTCAAAAGGTGATAGTAATCCCTTGAACTCCTGACATACACTACACCAGCTCTGCTTCCTTGCTGGAAGTCCTATTCACACTGGAACAGGTCATACCTCCAACCTTAGCAACAACTTTACAGGGCTACTGCCACACGGCCTCAGGGCTGTGGCTGAAGGTGGAATTGCCAGAGCTGGTGATGGCCAGCAAGAGCTTTCCACTGGGCTTTGCATACCTGAGTGTGGATGACGAAACAAGGACCAAGGTCTACACTGAATGCAACTTAAGTAGTAAAACACCCCAATAGTAAATTAATTGATCGTTTTTCTCCTCAATGCCTAGAACTGCAGACCTACTGCTTGCAGAGTTTTAACAGATTTTTGGATCAGCAAAAGTACCCCAAGTCCCACCTCTGTATTTTATTTCATGCACATTTTCTTTTAAATGTCATTACTGAATGAACTGGTTCTGCTCAAAAATGCCACCCATGCAGGCAGTTTTTGCAGAGATACTCGTAAGCACAATTCACCCCCAAATCTGGTACACTGAACAGTGATATGAACTCTTGCGATGGTAGAGCAGAGAGGCCACAGTGAACAGTCAGGCACAAAGGTGAGGAAAGGCTCCGCAGGCTGAGATGAAGACAGACCCTCTATCTAAAGCTATTATATCCACAGCCATCTATTACTTCAACCCTAGGCAGGAACCTTCATATTAAATTATAACTGAAAGTGATGCTATTATCAGCTAAATTAAGTTCCCAAGGTCTCAGCTCTGACACTGTCTTTGGCAGAAGAACAAATGGCTGACATATCCCAGGGCCAGCTTGGCACCTCTTGCTCTTCATAAATCATGTACCAATCTCCAAACTCCGTTACAAAATTCTGGGTTTAGTACTTGAAATTCTGCTGTGTGTTTTGCCAGGGAAAACTCGGTGTGTTCATGACAGTAGTCACCTTACCAAAAAACACGTCACAGAATAAGTAACTTGTATCAGCCACCAGGGGCTACCTAAACCTCATGAAATAATTCCACTACTTTCAGTTTTCTGTATTTGTTTGCCGGCTTTTTTTCAGTCTTCCTCTGAAAACAAACAGACACAACTCCTGTTATGCCCATGTTTTTAGTTACCTTGGCTGATCCATCTAGTAAGGTGTGCAGCGGGCAATGCAAGGTAAAGCAGCATGAATGCTACCATTACATGCTGCTTCTGACTATTTCAAGCATACGCTCTCAAGCCGTTTGCTTCCATGAGACTCATTCCAAAACTCCTCTTTCTCAGCAGATTCAAACACCTGCTGTTTTTTTTTAATCTCAAACTAAACACAGATCAATCATAGCCCTTTTATCAGCTATTGTGACAGGCCAACAGATGTACCGGTGTTTGTAGGTATTTTAGTTGTTAATTTAAAATCCTCTTTACACTAGAGAATGTTCTCAAAGTATTATTTGTTACAGTTTTTGAGAGCATGTTGGGACTAGCATGTGTTCAATACATTTGGTACAAAGTAGACAGGTCCACAGACTACACCTATGGTCTCCGTAGACTACCTAGGCTGACAATGCAGCATTAAAAAGCTAATTTTCTACCTAATTCTGTAGACAGTATACCTTGTCTCTTGTCTGGAAGACAATATATTCTGTAACTAATTGAATTATCTAACTATCTATCTATCCACATACACACACATACATATGCATATATATGCACCAGGGCAGAGTTAAGGACCTGTACTGCAACCCCCTGGTTTGAAAGCTTAACCAGACAGTCCAGAGAGCTGGCTAACACATTTCCAGCTGTACAAGGCGTAAGCCCAAACAAAGCAGAAAGCACTGATGGCTCTTGGCTACCTGGTGTGAGTTCCAGCCCCACTGACTCTAGTCATCCAGGGCTTTTATTTTGGGTGGCATCAGCATCAAGACAAGGTCACCCCCATAAAGGAATCATACATGAGAACTAAACTGTCCCAAAACCAGATTAAATCAAATATTATAAACAACATATAAATATGAATATATATGCATGCATATAGTGTGTCTGTTGTCCCCCCTCCCAGAACCCTATGGTGATCCTAGTCTACTGTTTCAGATTAAGGGAGTGATGAAAGTGCAATTTCACTGGGCTCAGAAAATGGAAACATCAAATGTGGTTTGGATTGCTACAAATCTAACTTAAACTCTCCTCATGGAAATCCAAAAGACTTACTTCGGAGAAACAACACAAAAATCATATTAAAACACTTCAGTGTACTTAAAATACAACTTCCTGGTTCTGTGCCAGGGAACTTCCATGGGAAATTCCGAGCTGGCTTGTCATTTTGCTCAAAATTCTCTCTAAATGGGAAAGTTTCACAATGCTATATTATGCTATTTAATCTTGCCTTTAGAGAAAAATCAATCACCAGTCCTTTATGACTGCTGCTCCTGAAATGCGCAACAACTGCTTCTTTTCATTCATTTATTAGGAATACCTTGTATACTGTATTAGGTATATATTTTATCTGCTGCAATATTAACTTGCAGGTCACGTTTGACACAGGAGTAGTAGTTCATTTTAGGAACATTCAAGAAAGACTAATTAGGATGAATACACAACTTTTACTCATGGGTGAGACAAAACCAAACCCCCACCCAGCTATCTTTCATGTGGAGTTAACGATGCCTTCTACAATCTTTGCTAATTTGTAACGAAACATGTTACCCCACACAAGACAAACACATGGCTATAGTGGTACTCAAACCTTCCCTTTGCCTACCTTCCCAAGGGCTTTTCCTGGGGCAAAATCTCATTATTTGCCTTTCAGGATTTGAATTTACTCAACTTGGACAAATTACGGACAAATTTTGTTCCTGCTCATTCTTTTAAACCTTTGCATTTTAAATACAATGAACCTGCCAGAGTTTTGCAGAATTTAATACAGATATGAAATCATATCTTCTGTCTTCAATTCGCTTGTACATAAAACTACTGGCAAGCCTAGGTGTATGACCGTACCATTTTGCTCAGGCCCACAGACTGGGGAGAAAACATGGCACTGATTTTATTCACATAAAAGCCTCAGAAGCTGCTAGAAAACGGAGTTAGATGACCATGTTTCTTGAAGACTGACATGGTTTAAGAGCAGAACTGAAATCCATGCTATTTCACAAAAACCCACAAAATTAAGTGTATGTGAGAAATTCCACAGCTGTAAGTTTACGGTTTTGGAGGAGCAGAGCTAGAGGGTGGAGTATTAGAGCTGGACTGCTCTTTCCTACTGCACAGGAGGATTTTTATCACTAGATCAGCAGCAACACTTTGGCCTGCCTCCAACTGCATATTTCCACAGCAACCTCACTGGACTCAGGAAAGGCTTAAAGCTTCCCAAACACAGAGGCACTAAGGGCCCCTCCGCAGATTCCTCTTTCATGGCCAAATAGCCAAACTGGAATAGTTTCAGCCTGCACTGTGCTCTCTTCATATGAACAAACACTGCTTCCATAGCACAAAAGGTACCAGAATGAATTCTGAAGACAGCAACAACAGGGGAAAAAAAACTGCAACAAAAAATTCAAACAGACTGCGCACATGCTAAGGCTGACCTTAATGATCCTGCTCTGCTCAGCAACAAATTACATTTTGGTAACATAAATTACTGAAATGTACTTTAGTTATTTCAGTAAAATAGTGCCAAATTAGAAGAGAAGCTTTTTAAAGTGATTTTAATGATATATGATCTCTTTGATCTATGTGCAAAGTAAGTAGGTTAATTAACTACCTTTCAGAGTTTTCCTGTATGTTTCCTTGTTCTGAAACCCTTTATTTCACTGCTAGGAGCGGGATTTCATTCCTGCTTCTCTTTGCCCCCTGTCACTGGCTTCCCACAGGAAATGTGCCTCTCATATCAACAAAGATTAAACAGGGAAATGTAAATCCAGCAAAATTTGATATGCACGTGAAAGGGGGAATAGCAGCAAATTACAGAATCAATCTACTCACAGAGAATGATCTGAATTCCTCTATTTAACTTGCAAAATGAAGGGGAAAATTTCCAACTGTTTTAAAAACTACAGGCATATTGGTTCCAGCTGCCACTAATCCTTTTCTGTAGTAAGATCATAGAGCAGGATGGAACAACGCAGTATTTTGACACTGGATAGTGAACAGCTGCACCCCATTTTCAAAGGCAACACAGTGCAGAAGCACAGCTAAGCCGCATCAGGAACCAGGGATAAGGATCAAATGTGAGTTTTCTGGGCAGCCCACATGAGAGTGCTCTGAGAACAGAACAACAGTACAAATACTGGTTGTGCTCAAATCTATGTCATAATAGACTTTGGAGCTATGGAATTTTGTCTCTGCACACTCCTTGTTTCCCTTGCTGCCCAGAGCGGTACTCTGAGACATGCCTCCAACACCAGCATTAGGCAATCGTCTGCTTAACATGTGACGAAAACCTGCAGTGGAAGTTTCTGGTCTGATACATAAGCTATGGATTCCCAGACTTCTGTAGTTTCAGGTAGGATGGCACTGAAAACAGCTGGTTTTCTAGGTGTGCACGAGAACATGACTACCCTACTGACTCAGAGCAAAAGTTCTCCTAGTTCCATACCTTGCTATCCTACAAGGAAAGCCTCATCCAAAGGAGCACGTAAATGACGATACTGGTTCTCACACAGACAGCCTCCCTCTCCATAGCTCTGGAGCTTTCGAGGCAGAGGAAGTTTCCCTTCAGCTCCCCCGAAGAGCCCACCCTTTGAACAGAAGTACCACGTAATCTGTATACATGCAGAACACAGCATTCCCAGCAAATCAGGATGTCACCACTCACAGAAAACAGTGCATCACATCCCATGATCAGTCTGATGACACCAGGAGTGCCAGACTCACTGTACTCCTAAGATAACTGATCTGCAGGCAAAGACTGGTCACGGATTACTAGACATCCAAGAGTGAAATGAAATCATGCTGCTTCAAGTGGCCTGCCAGAAGTCCAAAAAAACCTTGGAAAATGTTCAAATTCAAGTACAAGGTAATATGTCCAAGCAATTAAACAGCACATGGAAAATACTTTTTGCACACACACACACATCTATGTATGTATCTATATACACCAGACTTAGGGTGTATACAGATACACTCACTAGCTGTGTGCAGAAGACATGAACTTCAATAAAAAACTCTAACTTATTTTTCACTTTAAACCCAAATCCTGTCCTTACAACATCTGAGGAAGAGACTCCATGGCTTTAAATATGCAGAATCTAGTTTTATAGTAAACATACTAATAGCAAAACATGTAATTTGAAGCAGGCTTTTAAAAATATTTGGGGGCAACTCCAGAAAAACCTCCCTTTTGTAAGATTACTTAAAAAGTCACCAGTAAGTTACGACTTACTCTTCCAAAGACAACACCGTTGAATCAGATGTACTTTTAGTGTACTAGGGAACTGCCAGAGAGAAATTCAGCTAGAATATCAGAGTTGAATTTTCCATTACTCCCCATTTTCTCTTTGTCTAGGCAGCCAAAGTTTGGATTCACAGTGTATTCACATTTCTGGCTCCATATCCTGCAAAGCAGTCAGTAGAGTGGATTCATTCATTAGGCTGTTCAGCTATCATCGATCACTGTTCAAGTTTCACCCTCTACCCCACAATAAATCCAGACAAATCTTACTGCTGAATTCAAGGTCAGTTTTTTTCCTGTGCTTTGGCACACATCTGACCAGCAGTACAGAGGCACATGCCTGCACTGTCAGTAACTACAGAACACACAACCAAAAAATGCTGAGGCAAGGACAGTACCATCAACATGACTGGCAAAAGAACCATTTAAAGATGTTATTATTTAAACTTTTCACCCCCATTAGTCTTGAGATAAGTCTCCATTTGGTAGCAACACCAGCTGATGTTACCACCATGCTTCTGCTGTTATATGTGGTCCCCATCTTCACCTTCCACAACCTCAGATACCTGCAGAACCAAGCTGTCAGCCTGATCCACACACAACTTTGCCCAGGATACATTTCCGGCAGGATTACATTTGCGTAAGGCTCAATGTCACAGCAACAGCTGATGTCTAAAGCCAGATGTGAAATCCTACCTCAGCTGAACCACCCAAAACCACACTGCAAGAAAGCAAACTCGACCGGCGCTCAGTCTATGCACTCACCTCATCTCACTCTCAGTTCTGAGCCGCAGGCTCCAGTTTCCTGAAGGAAGCTGCACCCCAGCCTGTAACTCTAATCCGTCTGCTAGTGAGCCCAAGCTCTTCACTACCTTTCTCACAGCCAGAGCTTACAATATGCATCTTGTACTCAGAGCAAACATCCTCCTCTAATAACTTAATAGACTAGCTTAGTTTTCCACAAATTATTGTGTTGAAAAATACAGATTAACTCTTAACAGAACTACTCTGAAGTCTCCCCATGACACACCTAAGTAAAAGATTTTTCTTTTATTTAGCACACACAGTAAAACCAAGAGTTTTGCACTATGGGGTGGAGAAAAGAGTTTGATGATGACAAAGAACCAAGGTGATTATCACTTTTCCATGCTCACTAAATATGCAGATTCCTCTGCAGAAGGAAATTCATTTAAAACATATAATTTTACCAGGTTAGCCATATTGAAGTAACTCCCTGCGAGGCCAAATTCAGGATCTAACGGCTACATCTTACACTGCTGACCCCAAAGCCTTTTAGTAACATGGCAGTTTTTCCACCTAGGAAGTACTCGAGGCAAGAGGTATATAAAACATTTGACTTGTCTTCCCCAGTATTTTGTGCAGATTCTGTTCTGGAGGTCACAGATCAGTTATTCTGGTATTGAATACAAACATTACAGATATGGAGATTCTACTCAATACACATTCTCAGCTTGGTGTTTACACATAGCAATAGCCATCACTGCATCCAACACAGACAATCCTGAATTGCGACTGTGCTGTCTTCATGCCACCCAACAATCCTCAAACAATCTTTCATCACACACATTTCAACAGTTCAACAAACAAAACAGAAAATCACAACCACCCTCACCCTTAAGCTCCATCTTGACATGACGAAGTATCCTATTGGGCATCACCTGGAGGGATACTTCATCATCCTTCTGCAGAATCTGTGAACAGCTACAATTTCTGACAACCAAATCACTTCGACATTATCTGCTTCAGTGTATTTATGGACATATCTACCTACCTATAGGCATGTAGGGGTGCGTGTGCTTGTGCCTACATTTATGAACACAGTCTGAACTTTCAAACTAGCTGACTGCTGTAGTAGCTTTTGCATGGGGAACACGCACTCACTGCTCCACAGCTGGACTGTACTTGGGCACACTTTATTTTTCCCCAGGATGACTACAGGGATTTTGACACAGCTGACACAGCGTGTGGTATTGCACTCACCCTGGGTGGGACAGTCTGCAGGGCTGTGATATAGTTCTCCAGGGCAATGCGGCGACGGTCATTCAGCATGGCTTCCACCCGTGCCATATGAGTCTCCACCAGCTGCTGTCTTTCATTTGCTGCTTCTTGTTCCAGTGATTCCACTTTCTCCTGGAAATGCTGAAAAAAACATCCATCACAACAGGAACAGCGAAGACATCAGGAGAGAACAGCGGGCATGAACACCTCCATCTGCAAATCACCAAGATCTTTCCCCATGTCAGCCTAGCTTGGCTCCCAGGAACTCTCCACTGAAGGCACTTTTTACTGATTTCAGGGGGAACTGCTAATGCGCTCTATTTCTTAACACCCAGCCATATTTTATTACTCTAATAAAATAATCCTGACATGTTCAGCACAACCACCAGTGAATCCTTCATTTGCCCCTCACCTCCAAGACAGTGATTCAGTGCTAGAGAATTGTGCCTAAAGGAGGGTGGAGTTTGCCTACAAGGAAGAAAAAAAGAGTCGAAACTTATTCCAATAAAGGAAAAGACTGACTGGGTAAAATGCACAGAGAGCAAAGCTGTGGGATCTGATGTGTGAAGCAATCCTGTTCTGAGCACCACTTTTTATAGTTTTGCACTGAAATCGTTCTAGCAGTACTGAGTAACACAGGCACTGTGAGATTTAAGGAGTATCTGGCTTGTCAGAATTTTTGATTTATAGCATCATTTTGGATAAAGTACTTCTTGGCTGAGGGTTTCTTTCAGATAAAACTGATGGTGATTCCTTCCTTAAATTACATTTTCCATCTCTGCTTTAAGCTTAGGTCCTGCAGCTTCTAAGAGTTTGTCATGGACTAAATTCTGAAAGGGGCCCATGGGAACTGACTTTTCAGTTCTCACTGAAAGCAAATCTGAATTCAAGAGAAATTTACACCTTTGTGCAGTTAAACTATGCCCTGCATTGCTGTTCCAGGGACTGGCTGCAAAGTGAAAGGCACCCAGCAGCCACTAACAGCTGGAAACAAAACCAGCAATATTAAATCCCCATAGAAATAGGTCTCAAAGTTGTATCACACCCAGCACCACCCGCATTTTAACTGTGACCCCAGCTGATAAGGTTGTGGTGCATTTTCCTTTACCTGGATAACAGCTTTCTTGTCAGCCTTTGGCAAGTTCTTAGCTTGGCGTTCTGCCTCTTCCCACTCTCTCATGACCTAACGAACAAAACAAGAAGCGTGACTTTCCCATTTTCCTCTCTTGTCTCAGGGCTTAGCAACAGCCAAGCACAGCAGCTCAACAGTCATCCTTTTATATTCCTCTCCTCCTTTTATCTCTACAAAAAGTGGTTATAACATATCACAAAGGTATGATCCTTTTATTAAACTAAACAAAGAGGCACTTCTGCGTCTGAACATCGTGCCAAGCTCTCACAACTCCAATGTGAAACAGCCACTCCTCAAGCGAGGGAAATGGAGGTAACTATTGATGAATATACAACCCCCTTTTCATCTCAGACTGAAAGGAAACCACATCCATCTACTGTACATATTTGGTCAAAATAAGTGCGTATCAACTTGTTCTAACAGACACGTTTTTGGTACCACAAAAATGCTAAGATTTTTTTCAGACTACACTGGCCTTTGAGTAGGACAGATCAAGAATTACATGCAATTTGTGCTAGTCTGTCCAGAAATAAGTGTCCCACATTTCAGGAACTGAATATATTTATATCTCAGGTACAACACTGACAGAAAAATTATGTAGGAGAACTTTCAGTACCATTCCTTTCAGCAATGCGAGAGGCCACATCCTCTGGTAACATAGGGCAGTATTTCAATAGTCAGGGAATGAGATATTCTTAATTTGCCGTCCATGACATCTGAAACCTTCTCTGGTCTTTCTCAGGGACTTTATTCATCTCACACCTAAACAGCAATCTCCTCAGATAACACATTTTATGCAGGAACAATTGCTCTCACCAAATGCAATGCACACAAGTGACTTGTTTTTTGCAGGATTAGCACAATGTCAAGAGATGACAAGAAATACAGAAGCAGTAACTCAGAATGTGCATTTTCTTTCTTTGTCACAAAACCCACACTTTCATCCTGTTCACTAAAAATAGCCAAATGCACACTTTCTAAAGTGGATTTTGGTAAAGCTCAGTCTGCACGCATGACTGAAATTTTACCAAGACTAGTATCAAGAGGCAGGGCAAGTTAGACCTGCTGTCTCTCATATGTGCAAGTTGAGCCTCTACCACTTGACTCCTGTCTCAGGCTCTCCAGTTCTCCCACATACTGCACACTGCTGACCAGGTTCCTTGAGGGACAGACTGGAGAGCACTGATGGTGCCTCAGGGTATCTGCTTGAGCCTGTGCCTTAGAAAATAAAGAACCAAGCCTGGGCTCAAAGAAGACTTTTACAAGTCCCAATCCTTGAAATACAATCCCCTCTCAGTCCTATGTAGATTAACCAGCATACAGACACCTACATTCAAGACCGACTCTATGGGATTTTGTTGTCAAGTTTTCATCTTTCTCTTAACCCTGCCATGTATTTCAAGACAGCAATAAATCAGTTATAGTAAAAATAGGTCAACTCAACGTCAGTGAAATTATTTATCCATAAGAGATTCTGGCCTCAGTAACAGCCCAAGAGAGTGGGGATACATATTTTGGAAAGTTAATGTGATGCTGAAAAGTCTAAAGTGAGAAATTGTTTTTCCTGCTTCTGGTATCCAGGAGGAGAATGGTTAGCAGCTGTGAGCACAAAGGCCTGAAGTCAAGTTTTGACATCAGTCTTTTACTGGGAACTGTAAATTGAAACTTAAGTCCCAAGAATCGCACTGCAACCTATATGAACTGGCAGCCTAGAAGTACCTCTTCAATTTGTATTATCTTTTCATTGGACAAATACACACTGATGTGCAAATTGCATCCAAGCTCTAAGGAGCTAGGAAACCAAAGTTTGCAATGGGACATGAAAATTCATTTGCAAGGGGTTGTAGCAAGCAGCTGAGGTGAGGAAGAGAACATGATGTACAGCGCGCTGAAGTTACAGATTGCCCTACCACCAGTTACTTTCCCACTGCTTGGGCACAGGAGATTTCACTGCTTCCCCAACAAAGCAGTACTTGAGGACATGAACTGGCATAATAGAGAGATCCTGCTGTGTTCTGGTAAAAGCTTATTGAATACACAGCAGCACTCTAAGCATAAGTGATAATATTAAGTTAGGTATTCACCTCTTTATATATATGCTTAGGCCATATGACTCTGGTGGCTGAGAAAATTCATGTATACAGACAGCACCTTTCTAGAGAGCTGACGTGTCACTGGTGCCAAGATGTGAGCATTACAGAAGACCCAGCAATTATGGCATTAATTCAAGTAATAAACTACAGTGACAGAAGTATTGGCCTAGGTTAGCAACTTTCTGATTTTCTTCTCCCTCTTCTTTCATGTCTTCAAATCACATCTCTGACATCTGCCTAATACTCTTTTTCACTCTGAATGAGCAGTTGATGGGTTTTCAGAACAACAGTTTCCTTGCTGTCCTTATCCCCCAGACTAACCCTCTGCTAATCCACACGGTGAAAACAAGTACTGTGGGTAATGTGATAAGGCGACCTTTGGCTAGATCAGGTGTCTCTGCTCATTTTATTTCTCTAAACCTTTTAAGGCATGTAAGGCAGGATGACAAACTGACAACATACACAGCTAGTTGGGAAGGATGTAAATTACGGGCTTCAGAGTTCAGCTCTGGTGCAATGAGAGTGAATGGCTTGTGAAAAATACAGGACAACATGGCTGTTTTCAGAAACAATATTCAGTGTAAAGACTGCTGTTCTTTGAGTGCCGATTTTTGCAACTGAGAAGACTTCAGTAGTTGAAAGCATCTCTGCCAGGCTAAGTAACTGAAGATACAGCTTCCCTACAGTTATCTATGGGTAGCCATGCTACCACCCAGAGAAAACTTCTGCCCTCACTGAAGATCACAGCTTTAAAGAATTCTGAGTGACTAAGAAATATGCCATAGCACTCTAGGAATACAAAGAGCAAGGAAGGTAAAAAAAATCCCCAGATATGCATGGGCAGAAAGAGGCTGAACTTGGCCTCTGTGCACTCATAAACCTACTCTCCTTCACTGACAGCACAGACCTATCAAGCCATACAGATTTATGGCTCTTCAAGGCTTGGTGGATTCACGTGGGGAAAATGACAACTTCTGGTTGAGATTTAAGAAGCAAGCCATTTCAAAGTCATACTTGTTCAGAACTCAGGACTTACTGCCTGGCAGACATTCTTTTGAAACTGGGCTGCAGAAGACAGCAAGAGGGAAAAAGGAAGCATGAAAAATGTCATTCATTATTAAGAGAGATGCTAAGTACACAAATCTCATTATATTGAAAACAGTAGAATTTGCTCCCACAGAAGCATATCTGCAAGAGAAGAATTTATGACAGACACTTGAGTTACAGCAATCAGACCAGCAGAGGAGCTTGCCTGAAGGTTTGCTTAGTTAGAAGGTCAAAGTCATGCCAATAAGATGCTTAACATTTGTCAAGGGCTTCTGTTCCACACTCAAGTCTTGGCCCTTTTTTCTGGTAATAACACCATTAAACCTCTCCCAAGAGCCCTGACTGTAACTGAGAGGGGCGTTCCTACTAACCTGAAGATTTTAAGGAAGGAAAGAGACCTCCCACAAACAGTAATAGAGATGGTGGGATCTGGGGAATGCATGGACCAGTATTAATTAACGTATTTGTCAAGGACATGAACAGTGGGATTGCATATATCCTGTGGATGATACCAATCTGAGTGATGTCGTTGATACTCTAGAGGGAAGGAATGTCATCCAGAGGAACCTGAACAGACTTAAGATGCGAGCCTGTACAAACTTCATCAAGTTCAACAAGGCCGAATGCAAGGCCCTGCCCCTGGGTCAGGGCAATCCCAGGCACAAACACAGGCTGGGTAATGAGTGGATTGAGAGCAGCCCTGAGGAGCAGGTCCTAAGGGTACTGGTGGATGAAAAACAGAATGAGACAGCAGTGTGTGCTTGCAGCCCAGAAAGCCAGCCATATGCTGGGCTGCATCAAAAGACGTGTGACCAGCAAGTCCAGGAAGTTATTCTCCCCCTCCACCCTGCTCTCATGAGACCCCACCTGCAGTGCTGTGTTCAGCTCTGGGGCACCCAACACAATTAGAATGTAGACCTGCTTGAACAAGTTGAGAGAAGGCCACAAAGATGCTCAGAGCACCTCTCCTATGGAAACAGGCTGAGAGAGTTGGGCTTGTGGAGCCTGTAGAGGACAAGGCTCCAAGGAGACCTTAGAGCAGCTTCCAGTGCCTAAAAAGGGCATACAGGAAATCTGAAGAGGGACTTTTTACAAGAACATGAAGTGACAGAACAAGGGGGAATGGCTTTAAACTGAGAAAGGGTAGATTTCGATTATGTGTTAGAACCTGTGGCTGTCCCATCCCTGGCAGTGTTCAAGACCAGGCTGGACGCGGCTTTGCGCAACCTGGAAAGCATTCCTGCTCATGGCAGGGAGGTTGAAACTAGATGATCTTAAAGGTCCCTTCCAACTCAAACTATTCTGTGATTCTATGGTGCCAGGGACACTAAAAAACAGCTGAAGACCTCTCTGGGATGTTAAACTAGTGGCATGCAATGGTCCAGAAAAAGTCTTGGATTTAACACCAGCCCAACTGAGGCTGGCTGGGGACTGCAGTATTTGCAGATGCTTACTTTGGAAATGAACTTCCAAGAAGCAAGACTATTCTAGGAGACAAGGCATCATTAAATTCCTATAGTAAGTAGTGTACTTACTATGATTCCTAAAATATTGTAAACAGCCAGAGGAAAAGTAAATTTACGACACGAGATAAATTTAAGACATCTCCTTTAGTCATGAGATGTTCGAGGAAAGAAATGGATAAATGATATTGCTCCTTTGAGCAAGGTTCAATACCTGGTTCCACCAGGCTATTTAGGAGCAACTATTAAGTGAGGGAGCCGTACAGGAGTTAAAAGACTAGAAAGAGCTAAAGGGGAATCACACCAAAACAGGAAACAAGAACCACAGCATCCTGCAATCAGTTAGCATAATTTCTTCCTTGTTTGCTATTCTCTGACATGTACATTTAAAGGTTACACATGCATGGCTGAATGGCTATCTTGTTTGCATGGGAATGTAGCTTTGCTGTTATCTGGAGTTGCATTAATAATTCCTGGGGAAAACTTAAAATTGTATGCTAGTACAATATCTGCCTAGAAAAGTTTATGAGCCTTGCTGCTCCAGGTGCAGCATAGTTATAAAGGCAGAAAAACTTTCATGGTCTGTAGTCTAAAGGGATGGACACATCCAAGCAGAAGGGATTAGAACAGACTGAACCAGAAGAGCATCAGGTCATCGTATAAAAACAGCAGACTCCCCTGCCTGTGTGAATATCTTAATGCGCAAGAAAAAGAAATACAGGTTGTCTGAATTTCATGGTAAACAAAGGGAAATCTCAGAAGAGTATCTGCATTTGTCCTGGTGGCATGTTTAGGTTAAAATGTTTAATCTTGATTTATTTTTTCAATGATAAACTTCCGTGCTTCTTAGGTGATTACATTTTATATGTGAACTAGAATGCATCTGGTTTCTTTTTTATTAATTGGCTGTTGCAAAGTAAAGTGTGCATTGAATCAAACAGTGTTTCAATACTAGCTGCTTTATTAAAGAAATACCTGTATTTTGTGAACAAACCAATTTACTTCAGATTATTACATTTACTAAGATGAAAGCGTTGAAAGAACTGGACTTCGAGCTAAAAATAAAATAAAACAAATATTCAGTGCAGGTGGAGCACTTGGATACTGACTCTCACTTGTTAAGTTTAGGGTTTGTTGTTGTTTTTTGTTTTTTGAGAAAAACACTGACAGCAAAACTTACTGATTTAATTTACTTATCACTGTTCTCTGTTTTTAACATAGCAAGAAACAGCTTCAGATTAATTTTTCGTTAACTATGTATTAAAACATACCTGATTATAAAGAAAATGTAAAAAGCAGTTTTTAAGTAAATTGCTAGAAAAGGACACCAATGATATGGGACACAGAGATACCAGTTCATGTGAAGAAACACTGAATGTAAACTAGTTGGCTTTTCTACTTCCCCGTAAGATCGTACATTTTTTAAACATTTGAAATGTTAACCAGGAGAGCTAGTTTGGCACCATACAAAACATTCATGGAAGGGAAAACTAACTTTTAAAAACTTAAGCTAACTCTCTCCTACAAAGCTCTGCAGGGCTTCTGTGTATTTCAAGATATATGTACTTTAAGATGTGATTTCATAAGCAGCATAAGCAAATTAAAGATCAAAGATCTTTCATTCTTGATGTCCCTATCGTGCTGCTGCTTCCCAGCATCGTGCCGAAGTGGCCACAGTTGATTATTTTTACTTGTTTTTCGAAGAACAGCACTGCAGTGAGATGAGAGAGCTGACCTACCTCACCCTGCAGCTGCACACTCATTAGCACTGACAGAAAGGATGGCTGGGAACATTCTAACAAGGGCAGAGCACAGGCAGCACCAACGTGATCTTCAGTCAAACCCCTGAACCACAGCCTTCATTTCTGCGCGTAGTAAAATGTGCAGTGCATTTACCCACGAGTTTTCTGAGGCTATGGCTCAGTGCTTTTCCCACTTTATTCTTTTAGTCTCAAGCACTGATGCTGTGGGTTCTGTCTCTCTGCATGATAATTTCTGGGTGCCCGTGCACTTGGTTAGCTATTTTTCACAAGCCATCATCTCTGCAGAAAGCAGAAAATAAGTGGTTCACCCATATACTGCCCTTAATTACTCACATGGACCTTTACATATTGGGATTTTGGAGACAAACCTGAAACTGTGGTGAGAATCTGAGGACTGTTACAGGGAAACCTGCCTTTTGCACTGAGTTGTCCTTTGCTTTCAAGCCACCCACCCCTACAGTGTCTTTGATAAAAAGGGCTATTTCAAGGGGAGGCAATAACGGGGTGATGACTGCATTACCTGCCAACCCTCTGCATGCCTAGCCTCTCTGCCAGGCAGGATGCCTGCCTTTTTTGTCCTCCCGATTTCCAGCTTACTCTCAAACTGCAGGCACACAGAAGCTTGTTACAAAGAAGACTGGAATGATATGCTCCCTGAGAGAGCACCCACCTTGCAAGCCACAGCTCACCATGCTCACCTCCATCCAGATTCACTCCGCAGCCTCAGGCCAGCTCTGAGCTGGGTGCTGCATGCACCCACACTCGGCAACACTTGCACCTTGGCCACTGGTTGTTTTAATGAAGTTCTTCAATCATCCAGAGGAAAGGAAATGATAGCACTTTAAGGCTGAGTTAGGCTGGTTCAGCCTGGAGAACAGAAAGCTCAGGGGAGACCTCCTAGCAGTTTTCCAGTACCTAAAGGGGGCCTAATAAGAAAGCTGGAGAAGGAGTTTTTACAAAAGTGACAGAACAAGGGGGAACAGCTGTAAACTGACAGAGGGTAGATTTAGATTAGATAGTAGGAAGAAATTCTTTACCATGCAGGTGGTGAGACACTGGCACAGGCTGCCCAGAGAAGCTGTGGCTGCCCCATCCCAGGCAGTGTTCAAAGACAGGTTGGATGGGGCTTTGAGCAACCTGGTCTAGTGGAAGGTGTCCCTGCCCATGGCAGGAGGGTTGGAACTGGATGAGCTTTAAGGGCCCTTCCAACCAAAACCATTCTATGATTCCATTTTGTCTATTTAAGGAGACAGCTTTCTTCTGCTACGACATTTCCCAAGTGGAGGCAGATGAGAAGCACCTATCTTCCTTTCTATTAAGTGTCATATTCTCAGTATGTGATTTGTGCTGACCATATGACTGCTTCAGGTAAGATGCCCTGCCCTACTTATTAGAAAAGTGCCAGGCATAGCTGTAATGCCAACAGAGTGGGACTTACACTAACAGCTTCGTTTCAGGCTTACTCTAACATTTGAGCACAGAGCTAAAGGTTAATGTGTCAGAAACACTGAAAATGCAACAGGGAAACAAAGTTACAATGAAAAACTATAAAAGCTATAGTAAAATACCTACACAGATATATGCAGCACATCTGAATTGTACTACATTCATTTTGGTGGTTGTTCCATCCTAAAAAAATATGCACCACAGGCTTTCCTCTAAGCCTCTTATATTTTTTCTTTGTTGTTATTAGAGCATAACTGTGAATTTTTTTTATTGGCATTGCTATTATTTCTCAGTGAGTGGATAGCTCATCTCTTAGTGTTCAATAGGATTAAAAACTGTATGGTTTCAGGCTACACAAATCTTTTTGGTTGAATGAAAGAAAAGGGTTGATTAAGCTGGATTTTAATTCAGTTCAAAAGAACTATTTTTTCCTCTTTTCTTTGGCTTTAGATGCATTTCATGTTACCCTGAGGCTCAAGATCATTAGATGAACATATGCGATCGTAAGTTACCCCAGGGCCTCACCATGTATGCGTATACACAGAGGATGAACCTAATAACAAGCTGCAGCAAAGATGACTAATAAAATGGTCAAGTTCTTCAATTAGAAACAAGAATCATCTCACAAACCAAACATTCTTCCACAAAGATGAGAGCAATTTTTATCAGACTTTTCTTCCCTTTTTACCAGCACAAGTATCTGTGGTGATTTATGATCACAGCTGCCACTCAACCACAAATGTGTGTCCCAAGCAGCTGAATTCCTAGGTAAGGGTCAGAAAAGCAGTAAATGGTGTATTTACAGCATTGCAAATAAGCAGGGCAGCTGGCTGAAGCCTTGGGAAGTAAGAAGATGAAGGATCGCAAGCATCTTATGACTCTACAGACAAAACTCTCTCTTTTAGGAAGAAATCTCTCCTTACCTGAGACATCCTTTCACGATGCTTAGCTTCGAGTCTCTCCTTGGCTTTCTGGAAATGGGCATGTTCATTCTCATCTCCAGGTGTCTCCAAGTATTTGTCAACAGCATCAGGAGTGCTAGCAGCTGTGGTAGGGACTGAGGTGGAATTTTGAGGCAGGGAGAGGGAAGGGAGGGGGAAAAAAAAAGCAGAATTTTGACTTTAGTACAGGTAAAACTTTACTTGGACCAATCACGAAACATCTGTTCTAATTTTCTTGGAATAAATCCATTCCTTTAACCTCAGAGGAAGATTTAAAAATGTGGTTTAAGTGGATATGTTACACATAGCAAATATATATAAATATACAAGGAATTCACCCGCCCTCTTTTATATACCAGGAGAACTCCACAGAGAACAGGTCAGAAACTGCAGCCAAAGCCAAAATTCCAAGCAAAAAAAGACTGGCAATGACAAGTACATAAGCTATCAAAAAGCCCTTTGCAAAGCTATACACTTTGTATATTAGTTTATTTTTAAAAGATAAACTGCAATAACACACACGGAGTGAAATGCAAATATGTTTAAAGCACCTATGGACCCCATGGTACGGTAATGAAATGCCTCAAATCCTTCCCTCAGTGACAGTTTGGTCTCACAAACATTTATTTGTAACAAATTTGATTAAGAAAACCCCTCATGGATACTGGAAATAATCAACAACCGTTCACTAACCGCCAACCATTCCTGTCGGATAATTAGGCAATACCTATCACACTGTTAGTGGAAAGATTTGTGTCTGGGGTAATTCAAGCGAAGCGAGCAACAGCTCCCTCACTACACAGTGACGTCCAATGACCCCTGCATTAACTAGAGTAAGAGTTCTGTGGTAGGGCCATAACAGCCATTTAAAAAAACTCTCCAGCTATTTCATGTGAACTAGACTGCTCCTAAATATTTTCTTATATAATTAATTTCATATCCCTGGTCACATTTACTTCAATAATTGCAAAGTTAGTCTAAAAAGTCTGACAAACAAAGGCTGTACAAATAGCTGTGCAGGATTTTTGGTTTTAAATACATTTGACTTCCTGTACTATGGTTAACTTTACATTTTAGTAAATAGACCAATACAGGTAGAGAAAACCCAGAACTCTCCCACACCTCAAACACTTCTCAATGTCTTCAGCAAAAGCAAACTTCAATTTGAAGGTCAGACTGAGTAATAACAACCAGTATTTATATCTGACTACTTTCCTTAAAACAAGCCGAAATATAAACACACGTAAGCTAAATTATTTAATGAGAAATAAAAAAATCAGGTTAGAAGTACAACATGTTAGTCCCAATGAAATACATCCTCAAATTTTAAGAAAAACTTAACCCAAAATCCAAACTTTCCCTCAAATTTTACTTTAGAAGTACAATCCCCAAAGCAAAACAAAATAGCCCCCAAATGAACAGAAAGCCTTTGGCTGCATTTGAGGTATTTCTGTATGTTCTCTGCAATAAGTATGAATGGTTTTGTCTGCTGTTGGTGTAGACTGCACAATGGATTTTGGAAGTTACTCACTGGATCAAAAGGAAAGGCCCTGTTTATCTCAAAATAAACAAACAAAAATCTACCAGCAACCAAAAAAATTCCAATTCACAAGTCCTAGGCAGCGTAAAATTTCACACCCCCCTCATTTTCAGATTTGGTTCAGAAATATTTCATGTCAAACTTACATATTGTAAACTTTGTCACTGAAGTACTGTAACAATCAAGCAAGGAACAACTCAGCTTCCTGACAAGTCACAAAAATGACAATAATGGAATGCAACGCTGCATGTTTTCAGTGGTTTCGCTTACAACTTCAGACCATTTGAAGTCTCTGATACTGTTAAAAGCATAAAAAATTTCTTTCTTTTTAAATATTTAAGGATAACAACCCATCTACAATGATAATGTGGTTTGTGCAAGGGTGTAGTGCTGCCTGCAGAAAGGCTACATCCAGTGACAGCACATTCCAAACCAAACCACCCAAATTTTGGACTGAAAGTGAAAACATTTCTGTAATGCTCAGAAGTATTTCCATATATGTTCACCTTTTAATCTCTGAAGCACCAACTGAATCTTTATTGTTTATCTTTATTAATGACTATTTACAGTTAAGTGTAGTTCATTTTAATTCTGTTTAGAAAATGAAAATAAAATTTATTTCAAAGCAGAAAATTTAAGTGTCAGACTGAGCAAAGGCCATCCCCTACAAGCTCCTGTTTCCTGACAGGGGCTCACCAAACACCCCCAGGCAGGAGCAGTGAATGCTCTTCTGCAATGTTTAACTGACCTTGCTGGCATTTTCCTTCCATGACTCTTAATTTTATTCCCCAATCCCTAGACACCTCCCTGAAAATTGCATGAGATTTAACATTCACAATACAGTGTGGCAATGAGTTCCACAGTTTAATCAGCTCAATGTGAGGAGCGTTCCTCTCTGCTTACACCTTCCTTTTGCTGCCTCTGCAGGACACAGCACGGTTTATCATGTTAAGATGGAATGGGGAAGAACTCTAGTGCATTTGCTGCTCTCCACCACCTTTTACAGTTTATTTTTTTTTTTTAAACTTAAGCCTGTACAAATGTGAGTGGAAAGAAGTGACGATCTAAATAAGTGTCCAATAAATTATGCAAATTTAACCTTTAATTTATTGAACTGGAAAAAAGGTCACCAGCATTTGCAATGGGATCACTTAAGCCACCTGTACATTTAAGGTCTGATTTTCCAAAGCTCCTGTCTCACACACACGGCCTTTACAGCTAGGTTTTCAGACAGTTCCCTTTCTTCCCACTGGGATGCTTGCTGCTGCATTTCTGAACGGGTGAGAATAGCGGGCGCTGAGAACTGGAAAACCTGATTTCAGTGCCTGGTGCCGAGGATGTCAGAGCACTAAGGCGTCTTCGAAAGCTGTGCAAACCCGCATCAAACAGTGAGTAGGCATTAAAGGCCACAGACCTGGGTGCCTAAGGCAGCCAGGCTGGGCCCAGGAGCATGGGAAAGGATGCAGGGAGTACACTGATATCTGACTTCAAACTGCTATCTCTCAAGCCAAGCTGAAGAGGGGAAAGCTACCGAAGAGCAATACTGCATAGGAGGAGAAAGCTGCTATCCCTGACCTGGTGCAAACGGCTAGTGTAAGGCCACATGTGGCTCTCCACTATATGCTCTCAAAAAGAAAGAAGGCTTCGAAACAGGCATGTGGGCTCATGGGAGCTTGGGGAACCTGCCTCATGGTAAGAAGCTCAATCAGTTACACTCACCCACCAGGGAGCACACTACTAATTTGATTTAGAAAATCTCTGCTGAGAAAAGATTTCTGACAACAGCTTTATCAGAAAGAAGCAACCAAGGTCTGACGGTCGGAAACCAAAGCTAAGCAGAAAATAAGCTGGCAATCCAGACCAGAAATAAGCCACCCACTTTCGCAGTACATGCAATTAAGTATTTGAACAGCTTAGGCAAATATATGCCCATTTGCCCAAAAGCATCCTTGAAAACATCTTGCTTCAGCATCTCCTTCCAAGACCTAGCCAATGAACAAGTGGGAAAGCAAAGAGTAAAATGGGTGCTTTCTCCCAGCCTGCTTGCTGCTCACAAGAATCTGCAGCCTGATCTCGTTTTATGACCCCATCCGCTCTTAGAAGGAGGTTTCATTTTCTATGCATTGCTTGTTTTATTAGGTAAGTCATTCTAGTATGGTATGATAACTGATAAAAAAGTGTGTTTAAACAGGTGTGGAAGAAATGCAGTATCAGATGACATTTTCTTCACACTTGCATTCATTTTACCTGTCAATTCCCAAACAGTTGTGGGTGGGTTTTTTAGTTTTTATTAAGATTTAAAATCCTAACCTTTCTGGAGACGCAGGTTCAATAATATGGCCAAATTATACTTTACATTTTTTGCTATTTAACAACGATTTTTAATAATCAAAAGACCAGGGAAAAAATAAAAAGGAAGAAAAATGCAACAATAGGCCCCCAGATCCTCTTCCATGGTTTTGCATAAAAATAAATAAACCATATCAGCATCTCCAGTGGAAAAAAAACCCCACAATATCAGTGGCCTCTCACCAATCTCATATGAAGTAAAAGGATTAGTAGATGCTCTTTTCCTGAATGAGACTGGCTGTAGCATATAAGATGGGAAACCATTTGAAATGAGAGCATTACCCAACTACAGTTTAGTATTCAGTGGATACATTCATTGCCTCTGAATTCCACATATACAACTGCTTCATTAATGAAGGATTAAGATCAAAGCTTTCAGTTGTTGACTAAGATCACAGCTAATTATAGCACTTCTGGCAATCACAAGTGCATATGGAGTATCTTTAGAAAGAAGGACTTCTATTATTGCTACTGCTACCTTATGAAATAAGCTGTTTTTACAAGATGGTATCCCCATTCTTTTGTGAGTAAGCTACTCTGCTTACAGCCGGGTGGCAAAATGAGTGAACAGAATTTAAACAATGGGAAATGAAAATAACTATTACCTTTTTATTACAAAACAGACAAGCTACCAGCTGAATGATACAAGACAAATGAAGGCTGGAAAAGGTTTATGTAAGATTGTAGCAAATTGTTGGAGCAATCCCAGACATAGCTACAGGCTGGGCAGAGAAGAGATTCAGAGCAGCCCTGCAGAGAAGGACTTGGGGGAGCTGGTCGATGAGAAAATGAACATGAGCCAGCTTCAGTGTGTGGTCGCAGCCCAGAAAGCCAACCGCATCCTGGGCTGCATCAAAAGAAGCGTGACCAGA
Source organism: Pezoporus wallicus (assembly GCF_028554395.1). NCBI lineage: Eukaryota > Metazoa > Chordata > Aves > Psittaciformes > Psittacidae > Pezoporus > Pezoporus wallicus. The sequence goes on from NW_026635941.1 coordinate 904,940, forward strand.
AGTTCAAAGGACATGATACTCCCCCTCTACTCTGCTCTCATGAGACCTCACTTGGAGTACTGTGTGCAGTTCTGGTGTCTTCAACATAAAAAAGACATGGAACTGTTGGAACAAGTCCAGAGGAGGGCCACCAGGATGATCAGGGAGCTGCAGCACCAGCCATATGAAGACAGGCTGAGAAAGTTCAGCCTGTTCAGGCTGGAGAAGAGACAGCTGCATGGAGACCTCATAGAAGCCTTCCAGTATCTGAAGGGGGGCCTATAAGGACGCTGGGGAGGGACTATTCATTAGGAACTCTAGTGACAGGACAAGGGATAACAGTTTAAAACTTAAACAGGAGAAGTTTAGATTGGATATAAGGAAGAAGTTCTTTACTGTGAGGGTGGTGAGGCAGTGGAATGGGTTGCCCAGGGAGGTTGTGAATGCTCCATCCCTGGCTGTGTTCAAGGCCAGGTTGGACGAAGCCTTGGGTGGTACAGTTTAGTGTGAGGCGTCCCTGCCCATGGCAGGGGGGTGGAACTAGATAATCTTGAGGTCCTTTCCAACCCTAACTATTCTATGATTCTATGATTCTAAATCACCACAATTTTAAACACAAAGAAATGGATGTACCAGGACAGTTTTTACATAAGAAGTTTTAAAGTTTAAGATGATTTAATTACTTGGAGAAAAATGTGTGCCCAACTGGTATGCTTTCTAGTAGAGATCAATACTGTAGCACGGAACAGTAACTGTATTCACGTACTACATATAATACACTGCATTAGACAACTACTCTCATTCCTAGCACTGTGAGCTGCATGACTAGCAGGCTACCATTCCTTTTCACTTTTAATTACTTTCTTTTCATACGTGCTTTGACCAAGACTACTTTCCGAACCCTGTCTAAAACTGAAGAATAAATGGGAGGACAGAGTTCCTCTCAGAGTCAACAGCACCACGGAGACCGTGTGAGAATGAAAGTCAGACATGTCCCCAGTTTTATCATTTTACCTGTAAGTAGCAGGTTACTGCTGCTGGTTTCTTTTTCGGGTTTTGGTGACCAAATAGACAGCACTGCTGTGCTCCAAGGTTTGGCATCACCCACCTGGGTTCGCAGGAATTCTGGGAGCCAGACCTTTCACCTCATGGCTCATCAGCACACCTCCCTGCTTGGAAGCTAACTGCACAGCAGTGAACTGTGCTCATAAAGATCAGAGCGTGGCACTCCTGTCCTTCAGCCACTCAACTCCAAATGCCCATTCTCTAATTTTCAGCAAAGATGCTCAATAATGTGAACTCCCTTTAAGTTACTGATGGATATTAAGGCTCATCCATTTCAACCACATATTTATCACTCAGCCTGACCACACAGCCACTCAGCTGGGTTTTACTTATCTTCCACGTTTACTTTATCCTCATATTTTGACAATTATCTTTAAGACACCCAAAAAAGTCTTTGCAAGTAAAGTCTTCACCATAACAACTGAAGAATTCTGACTACAATGGTAGGGACTCTGAAAGCACAAAACATGGACTAATGGCCAGACCAAATATATTCTGTCAGAAAAAGATAACATGCACATTGGTACTGACTTAAGGAAAAAACATCCCCTGTAACAGCAGTGGTTGTATGCTCAGGGATCATGTCTGAAGCAGTAAAAAGAATCGCCAGTTCGGAGACTTGACTTTTCCACCTTCAATTTCAAGCTGCCTCTTAGCTCCCAAATTCTGATAAATTAGATGAATGTTCCTAAAGCAGATTAGAAAGTACATTGTTTAAAAATGTCCACTAGTTTAATTGAAAGAGATTGCAGACACAGGTGACATGAATAGAGTTAACACATGAAAGAGAACTCAGTGTTCCAGAGGGATGCTCTTTCCTTTCTTGTCATCAAGTTCCAGAGTAAAAAAAAAAACCAACTGCGGTTAGACCTGACTAAAGAAGTACAGCAAAAAGTGTCTACAATAATACATTACATTAATAAAATTCCTAGTGCTTGAAATTATCAGTACTCTAAATTTCGTATATGAAAATATTTGCATCTTTTCCCTGTTGAGCCTTAAAGTTTACCCAATTGCTTTTTAAACAGGCCCAGTCCAACACTGTCTCCATATGTGGTTCAAGGGTGAAATGTAAGTGAAAATCTATATAGATGAAGAAACTGCTGAAACAGAAATTAGTCACTTGCTTCCACTAAAGATGGTAGTAAAAATTAACAATTTCAGTAGATATTAGAACTCATCCCGTTTCATGTCCTAGGCACTGAATGATGTTGTCCAGCACTCACAATGAGTGAAGAACTGCAAAAATGCTTTTCTTAAGATTTCATCTACACTATTTGAAGCCAGCTTCAACTTTACCAAAATGTATAATACAGCTGAGCTTTTATGCTAGAGAAAATTAAACCCAGCAAATACCGGCAATTCATGCTGGAGATAATGGGAGAGGGACACATTCAAGTCAAGTCTTGAGAGGTAATGCCCCTTACTGCTAATTTTGGGAAACAGTAAGACAACTGAATATAAAGAGCCTTTGTGATGAAGCAACAGGTTGTTCTAATGTGACTGGCTTTGGCAAATGTGCAATAACTTGGGGGTTTTAATTCATTCAAATTTGTAGTTCTTATGCAAAATGTTTCCTTGCAAATATCACTACTTATGAAGGCAGACTTTTAGGATTTGAAATGCCATCACTAGAATTCTGCATTTTAAATTACACCTCCTGTAGTATCTCTGTGACAAGTTAGTACTGCAGCTATCTGCTGCAATGAATATTTTCCAGCACTAAGTGCACTGTCAAAAAACTCGATGTCCAGATGAACATACTCTAGATGTGGCCTGGTTTCTGTCTCTGAGACTCCTACCTGACTTCAAGCTCAAGCTGGCTCTGTGGTTGTACAGATAAAATGAGCCATCACCCAGTAAGTAAGACTAAGGATTAAAATGTGCTACCTAACAATAAATTTGGTATACTTTACCATTCTGCCTACAGGAATGCACTGCTGTTCTTTAATCTGTTAGACACACTCTGGAAGTGGGCATGCAAGTTTAGGTGCCAAAACACTTACTTCCTGCTAACTGGGGAGATGTCAAGATCCCTAACAAGTAACAAATGGATAAAGCAAATTATTGACAATGGGAGTATCATCTCATAAGCTGCTGCTTTTAAAAGATACAGCTCATTTGCCTTACCTCTGAAGAGAAATTAAACTGGACTCTGCAAAATGCTAGGTCATGAATTTTCCCCTCACTTAAGAGGGAGGTTGTGAATGCTCCATCCCTGGCAGTGTTCAAGGCCAGGTTGGATGAAGCCTTGGGTGGTATGGTGTAGTGTGAGGTGTCCCTGCCCAAGGCAGGGGGGATGGAACTAGATGATCTTAAGGTCCTTTCCAATCCTAACTATTCTATGATTCTAAAAGCATGATCCGGAAACACATTGAGACTGATCTCATCAATTATCAGGGATGGACGGATACTAATCTGTAGGGAAGCTGAAGTTAGACTGTATGAAAAGCAGTGTCTTCTCCCTGTTAGTATAAGTCTTGTGGACAATTTTTATCCATATTTAAGTTGCTGTGAAATTTCACCTATATTATGAAATTGTAGCTTTTATTGTGTTTCTTCCATTTGAAATTGGAATAAAGTATCTGACACTTAAAAATCACCAAAAGATACAGCAAGTTTGTACGTTTACAACATTTAACCTAGAGAAGAAATACTGTTCTACCTAAATTCAAAGATCTGTGACAGTGCTCCAGAATGATGGGAGATAAAATAAAGTGTGTTAACATTTAAGCTTACGATTAGGTTTATAGGGTTTACACAAGAAAGGAGGGAACAGACAACACTGAACCCTGTCGGTTCCCTCTTTGGATAGCCACAGGAATTCAGTAAAATGATAAAGCCCCCTATTTTATAAAACGTCATTTTAATGATACATCAAAGTTTACAAAAATTGACTGTGCCACCAGAGTACAGTTCACTCCCACTTTGGATGCAAAATAAATGAAAACTCGGTGGCACGAATTCATTCCACTCTGCTCTGAAAGCACCCTGAGACCTGTAGGACCTGCTGGGAGAGCTTTCTCCTATGCAACAGCTGACAAATGAAGAACATCTAAGAGAATGAATGATCTCAGCTTGGAAGTTCCTTGTGTCCCCAAGTTAAGGCTTGAACATCAATGTAATTTCAAAATAGTGCTTACTAAAATAATCTGGTCTTTTTTAGCTCCTTCTATAGTTTTAAGGATGTTTCACAAGCAACAATTAAGAGACAGGAGAAACAAGTCATACAACAGATTACTTCTTAGTGTGACAATAGGACAGAAATCATTCCTTCAATAACAGCATATTGTGCTTTACTTCCAGTTGGCAACTGAGTACCACACAGCTGCTTGCTTGCTTCCCTCTCCCCTTCCCCATGAGATGGGGAGGAGAATCAGAGAAAGGTAAAACCTGCAGGTTGAGATAAGAACAATTTTAGTAATTGTAAAGTAAAATATAATAATTACAGAAAGAATGGTAACAGGAGAAAGAGGAATAAAACCCAAGAAAGACAAATGATGCGCAATTACTCACAACCCGCCGACTGATACCCAGCCCAACCCCAACAGTGATTGGTTGCTTCTGGGCAACACCCCCAGTTTATACACTGGGCATGACATGCTGTGGTATGGAATACCCCTTTGGATAGCCTGGGTCAGGTGTCCTGTCTCTGTTGCCTCCTGTCTTCTTGTGCCCCTCCTCACTGGCAGGGCATAAGAGGATGAAAAGCCCTTGATCAGAGTAAGTGATACTTAATGACAACTAAAAACATTGGTGTGTTATCAGCACTGTTCTCAGACTAGAGCCAAAACACAGCTCTGCACCAGCTACTAAGAAAAAAAATTAACTATCCCATCTGAAACCAGGACACATCAATTTATCATCTTCTGCTTATTCTTGTCAATATGCATCAATTCTGAGATCATTAAATTCAAATTAACTGCCTGATAGATCCTAATGATTTCAAAGAAGTCATTATGGCCAGTCACACAATAGAAGTTTGAGTCCTTATATTGAATAGAAACTTCAGATAGTATTGAACATCCTTATTAAAAATCAATAGAGAGCGAGCATGTGGTCTGGCAGGCTGAAGGAATCAGTAACAAGATCCTTAGAGCCTTCTACTTCTGGGCAATTATATTTCAATTCCCATGTAGCTGGGTGATGAATGGAAAAACCTGGCAGTAGCAGCTCCTACCCAACAGACATGATTTTTGTCAGACCTCAGAGAACTGGACAAATTCATTGACAGTGTAGACAGTTTAAGGCTTAGAGTGACCGGACAGACCCACCTCTTCAGATCAAAGCAAAGAGACTTCAGTAAGGAAGCAGAATAAAACATGATTTTTTTTTTCTTTTCTGTTGATTGTGTGTTCAGGATATTAGTATTCAGTGTTCAGAGTATATGAGTATTTCTAACAACAGAACATCCTCAGGTCTTGGTTCCATCCAATTTCAATGCATTACGTGAAAAATAAAATCACATCCCACCCTTTCATCCTTTGCCCACTATTTAGAAGAAACGCAACTGCTATCCACAACTTTGTATTACTCTATGTCAAATCTAACTAGTTCTTCCTGCAAAGCAAAGAACAGCTAGACAAAGGAAATACATGCTTTTAGCATCCATCTTGTCTCCTGCTTAAGAGAGGCTCCCTATTTTTTTTTATCTAGCACACAAGGGAGCAACAATAATGTGAATACTGGAGAGAAAAGGAATAAAGAATGGAGTAAATAAGTAAGTATGAATGGGGGGGAGGCACAAAGATCAAACAGAAAGATTAAGTTAATGGTGAAGCGTGACAGAAACTCTTCACCATTTTTCTCTTCTTCAGCATGACTGGGGTGAGTGAGGGTGGCACCTGGGCTACAATCAGATGAAAAAACCTCTTTCAGCAATATTTGACCAGTACCAAAGACAGGATGTCACTGAAGTACTAAAATATATAGTATTCAGCACTTTAACTACTTTCATTACCATTTCTATTCAGCAAAATGATGAAGAATAAGGAGGAACATCATGGTGATACTGAGACAGTAGATGAAACCCGAAGAAAACAAAGTTATTTTTATTTTCTTCTTTTCCAATGATAGAAATAACAGGTGTGTACAAGGTACAGAACAGATTGAAATATCACGAAAATACAGGAACAAAAATGTAACTAAAGTAGCTAGAAAAATGTACCCTATAGATGCAAATGTCTGAGAAACTACTGAAGGAAAAAAAACCAAACAAACAAAAGAAACCGGAAACAGGAAAAAGCCTTTGGGATATCTATTTTAAAAGGCAAGACCAACTCTACCTTTCCTCAAAGCCAGTTGTGCAAATGAAGCCAAGCAGCTCAAGTACTCAACCTAACTCCATTTTCCCTAAGGAGAAAATGACTCAAACCAAATAATGGGAACCCCGAAGTAAACCAAGATAACTATGGAAAGAATACAAATGGTAATGTTCTTGGCATTGTTTCACTGAACTGAACCTAAGGAAAAACAAAATGAAACAAAACAAACTTCCATGAGATAGAGAAGACTCTCCAGGGCTTATCTCAATATCCTAATGAATATGACACACAGCAAATTCAGAATTTCTGGTTCCACACACTGCAAGAGAATTGCCAGTTTTAGAAGAGAAGATCGTTTCTCCTCCCAAACAGCCTAAGCTGAACAACTGCTGCTGCCAAGAGACAGGTCTTAAGAAGGAAGACAATTTATTTCCAACTTTCATTTAATCCATAATATTCTTTTTAAGATCATGGCTGAGATCACCCCTTTTAGCAGAGCATTTCCTGCAAAAAGATCACTAGGTTGACTGGAAGTGTAACACAATAAACTCTGCTGGCTTGCTGTTACAAGCAGTCAGTGCTATGACTTCACCTACAACCTGTGTATGAAAGACAACACCATTGCATTATCAAAGTGACAAATGGGAATCTCACCCCTCCAAGTTTTACTGTGTAAGTATAATTCTCATGAAGTCTGTTTTGTGATGTGACTGATCTTTTAGTCAGCAACACCCTTCCCTATGTGTAATAACTCTGCAGCACTATACAAGCCAGAAATGAAACTCTCAGATTTGAAGTGGTGGGTAACTACAGATCTGTATGCAACATGCACGGTCTTTGGAGATCTCCGAGTCTGCATACAGTCCCACTGCAGAATTTGGAGAAAGAGATGCATTCACATGGCTCAGCTTGAAGGGCAGGAGACAAAACATGCTGTAAAAACTGGATGTTCAACAAAATTGCAATCTTGCAAGAGTCCAGATCTACAAGTCCTTATTTATGCTGCTGTCCAGCCTTCAGAAAAATACATGTTTTAGTAATGCTGACAAAGGCAGTAATAATTCTTAATTCCTACCAGCTATGTGAAAAGGCTGACTTTTTTAGTCTTACCTTGCTGGACACAAAACATAAGGATGAAGCATCCCATCCCGTCCCACGTCCCCCCCCGCCTTTTTTTCCCGTTTCTGGGGAAAGGAACAGGCACTGTCACAAGAGGAGTACTATCAGAGATAGGTGATGTTCATTTGCCTCATATAGACCAAGGCAAGCACCTCTGTGCAAGCAAATCGTGTTCAGTCCTGTCATTCTTCCTCTGCTAAATGAGACTACTTCCAGGTGCAAAGCAGCAAAAGGTTCTGTTTCTCAGCTGTTTTCCGTTATTAGTTTTGACGGCCATCATCATGTCTGGATCCAATCACCACTTACGCATGATAATCACCCATGTGTGACTGAAAAAAGTAACTGCCTTTTACAAATTCTCTGTTGGCTGTAACAGTAAAGAATAAACACAGCCTCACCTTGGTCACCTGAAACTAAATGTACAAGAGCTGAAGCAGAGTCTAGGCTTATTGTTCAACATCTCTCTTGCTGCAGTGCTTTTTCTATGATTCCAATCTGCATCAGCCAGCTATTTTCAGTTTATTTTTCTTTCCTCCTTCCACATCTACAATATCAACTGCTCGTCAATATCACATACCTTGCATTTTTCATGGCATAAATACTGCTTCTTTAAAATACTCTTTTTTTCTACTACAGCCCTAATTTGTTATGAAGTCCCAGTTTTTCTTGCCTGTCATAGGGCACGCAACCAGATACAAACCACATTTTGCATCTGGCAATGTCTCACCTTCCACAGAAAATGGCTCAAAATTTCATTCTTTAGCAAATATATTACAGACTTCACTCCAATCTACTGCAAAGTTCTTTCTCTCTTCACTACATCTTCTGTCTTGTTGCAAAATCTGGTCACTACCTAGGAGGCATCCCCCATACTCACACTGTGCTAGTTTTTCTCTATGTCCCTCCATGGAGCTGTGCAAAGAACAGCTTTAAAAAGATGCCAAGATGAAATGCAGCTGGAGCACCAGAGCAGCAATTCTGCCTCCATGTCTGCGCCTGCTCTAAAAAAATACAGGTTGGCTCCTTTGCCGAGCACACACAGTACACCTCGCTAGGGCACTGCATGTGTTTGTCTGCATTTTTATGCCTTCTACTTACTGCAAACATTCCTAGGCACAGATCAGAAAATATTTTGCTAAAAGGAACCCCAACATGGAACTTCTGCTCTGCTCCTCTGTGCCCTGTGAGCTGGCAGGGCAGTGAGATATGAACTCACTACTTCATGTTTCAGATGTAAATTGCAGCCAATACTCTCCCAAGAGTACATGCTGCTAAGGCAGACAGCAGGGGAGTGGTACCAGTGGTTCCCAAACCAAAACCCAGCTGATAAATTCAGCATCTGATTCATCAGCTTCAATACTCTGTGATGGAGAAAGCCATCCTTCTCAAACCGAAATTCACAGTGCAAACACTCTTTCTTCAGGGAAAATGATCATTAAAATATATGGCATGTTAAAGTAAGTGGGAGGTGATTCGCATCCATGTGCATCCTCAGGGAAACCTAAAAAAATCAATGTTATTTTTCCCGTTCTTGCTGCAAACACACACAAAGTATTCAATCAAACTGGAATGAAAAAACCTCTAAACGAACATTCTGTTATTTTAATGATTTAGCTTTGATTAAAAAAGGTCAGTTAATACATGGAAATACACTGTAAAAACTATGAGCTATTTTTAAACTTACCTGTGGCTTATCTAATGTTTGTGTTGCTTCCTGCACATGCACTGCACATGCCCACACAGACATACACAACATGTCAGTACGCTTTGACAGAAAATTAAGAGAAGGTGAGTGCGAAGGTCTTGACTAAGGAAGTGTTAAGCTTTTAGCTAACTACTTGCAAACCCCCATCTACAGCACCAAGAAGACACCCACTACCATGCTGGGTTAGCGAGAGGCTACTGAGGATCTACTGGTGAGCAGAGGCTTTGGACAGACCGCGGCCAGGGGTTAGTGCAAGTCCAGGCCCACTCCTGCACAGCAGGAGCAGGGGAGGCACGGAGGGGCACTTACTGACGCTGCCACAGACCGCCATGCAGTACTCCTCGGAGTCAAAGTTGTTCCGGTTCCCACCGCAGCCGCCGTAAAGGAAGGGTGCGCACTTTCCTTCGGCCATGTCAAAGTACCAGCGGGAGATCATCGCGCGGCAGGGACCAGTCTTGGCTTGCTCAGAGCACACCTCTAGTCACAGGAGACCCGGAGGAACCACATTTAGCATGCAATTGGTATTGCTTTGGATTCTTAATTAGGTACCTTTCAATGTCCACGCACACAAGCGAGGAAGGAGATGCACCAAGGAGGTGTTCTGGGGAACAGCAAACCCTTCCCAAGAAAACCACCCCAGAGACAATTCTGAACTGACTCAGACTGGTGCTAAGTCACCTTAGCTTGCCTATATTTTTATGGTTTTAGCTACTTCATCTGCATGCAGTGAGGGGTGTTGCCCTGAAACAAGCTCCAGCATGGTAGCAATGGGGGAACTGTGAAGCTTCATCTGCTTCCAGGCCAGAGGGGTACAAACACTGCCTGTTCATGGGGTGTGCCTATGGTCCCAGGCAGATTCATACCCAAGCAGCACACTCAGTGCTAGAAGGGTGTCACCTGTCTGGAAGCGGAACATCTGAAAGCACATGAAGCTGTATTTTCATTTGTTGTTTTTTACCTACATACTCCCTCCCTGCCCAGCCTGAGAAGTTTCCTACCTTATACAAAAGAAAAAACAAACCCCAAATATTTATGAGTTATAGAGGAAAATAAATTCTCTTCAGACACCTATTTATATACTGTCATTACTGAAGAAACTCCCTCTTGCAAGCTGCCTTCACAGGGTTTTTAATTCACAGTTCGAATATGTATTCACATATATAAAATTGCTGCCATAGCTTTAACTCATTCACCGTAGGAAATCTCATCCCCAGTAAATATATACTGGGTAAAAAATTAAAATGGTCTGCGCCTGTGTTCACTGTGAGCTGCCACAGCCTCTGCCTATATCCTGCAACACAAGAAAACCTGAGGGAAGAACCAAACCACATAAATTAAAGGAAGACAAAGCAAATCCTGCCTGCAATTTGGAATTCAGCCAATTACACACGTAAACGTATAGCCCTTTACCAATAATGTTCCAAACAGACAAAAGCAGTTTTATCTTTCAATGTGCTGTATAAGTCGTTTCCAATCTACATAACGTTCGACACCAGCACACCCCTCATTTGCTTTCATCACACGCACTGCATTGGCAGAAAACCCCCTACGTTCAACTACAGGCTTTTAAATTCCCTGCATCTATTTGAGTTTTGTGGAAGGCAGATACCTAAGGGTTGAAAGGTATGAAGAAATATCAGGGCATTAGCACTGAAAATCCCCTGCATGCTCATCATCTCTTAGATGCTGGCTACAAAGAATCATGCTTTTCAGAGTCTGTCCTGATACATCTCTTCACTCTCTCCAGGAGCACAGCTATTTATAAATGCATTTTCTGTTCAATTGTCATGGGCAGTCAGTGTATACCTATAATTCCTTAAATAAATAATAAAGGTGTAATTTGACATGTGTTTAACATATTCACATGTCATATCTGTAAATAATGTCAAGAATCAATTTCAGAGAGCATGCATTTGGTCTAAGAGAAACAGAACCAAGTGTATGCAACCATCAAAAATGTGCTACAAACATTGCAATTCTGGACCAAGTAATTAGGGGGGAAGAACAGCAGAGGGTGAAGGAGTACTATTTTTTTTTCTTTAAGAAAAAACGTAAGAAGAATATTTACTTGTAGATGACACTAATTACAATTAGTTGAATATTACCATATGATTAACTATATATATATAGCACATTCAGTATACAAGTGTTTCTTCCTATTTATTTTAAATCAAATCCAGCCCTGCTGTCCTATTATACTGTCAAATCTTGACACAAAGCTAACTTTGCACAGCCTTGGAAGAGCTGCCACATGTCAATTAAAAATGAATAGTGACTCTTGACATTAAAGAGACAGGTATAATCAAGAGAATTTTTGCTGACAGGAAATGTCATCTTAAAAACCACAAAGGTCTCAACAACCCAGTCTTTCTTGGCTAATACTGTGCACGGGCTGAGCTCTACTCACACTGTTAGCGCCTTCTAGGTTTCCCCCAAAATACCAGTTCTGCTATAAAGACTAATTTATTTCATTTTAGACTGTTCAGTGTTATCAGTATGTTAACAGTTCACAGATTTAATCTGAAATTTCCTATAGGTATCTCTCTCACAGAAAGAGCAGCAGATATTTTTTGCATGAGCAGAAGCAAAGGTAATTGTCCATCAAGTAACAGATGATAGTGATAACACAGAATTGTCTCTTTGGAAACTGCAGTAATTTATACACATGAAGATGCACTAGAACAAGCGTTTCCAGTAACGGGGTAAAAAGAGTGAGCCTGAAGCACTGCAGCCCAGTGCTGCGGCCAGGGACCTGCCTCTACCTCCCACCAGGCTGGTGGAGAGTGACAGTGCAGGGCAGTGAAGGGACTTTAGTCCCCTCCAGCTGACAGAGGCAACCAACCGTATGATATTGGTGACACCTAAATGGTTATTATTTATCACAGACAGAAACGGTCTACTGCCATAAACAGTTTATGACCTAAATGAAGATTAAACAAGAGATGGGAAAAATGCTCTAGGTTACTGTTTCCTTATTGCTCTGTTTGAAGGAAATGTTGCTGGCCCAGTCTAGGAAACTTCTCACTGCTGTTATCCATTTCCCAGTGTCACCACCACCATCCACCACTTGTGGATGTCTCTGTGGACAGCCCAGAGAGGCATTCCTTCACCCCTGCTTTGGGGTGAAGGTACATTTTTAAATCAGCTTCCATGCCTGGAAACTGGTCCCATTGCTCCTGCTGGTGGGCCAGCTGCTCCTCCCATGCCTCTACATCACCTCCACATCACCTGTCCTTACGGAAGAAAACCACCACATTAATCCTCACCTGTACCACGTCATCTGAGAAGATGGGGAAATGATGTGTAGAGATGGGAAATTCAACAGGTTTTCTTGGGCTATTAAATCAAACATCATTTCCCCTTCCACTGCCACCAAGTGTAGCAACTAATGCCTATGACAGATGAGCTACAGTATTTTCACAGATATTAGCAGCAGGCAGGCATCATATACTGCTAAATAATTCGTAAAAAAGTTAAAAACTGTCTTTGCTTCATACATTACTCTTGTTGCTGAAAACTGATTAAAAGATGAGTTACTTTTTACCACTGCGTAATTCAGTTTTACTTAGGGTATTTATTTAGGGTATTTTAATACCACAAAAATTTGCATGCAGTACAGCATTAATGGTGAGAGCTCTGTTTTGTTTAAGGAACTTGCTCACTCTTCCCCCTCCAAAGATGCATTTTTGCTTTTGGATCCATGAAACTGGATAAAATTAAAGAGGACAAGCCTTTGCTACAACCCATGTTCATAAGCAGTCTAAATTCTGTTTTCAGACACAGTTTTAAAACTGTCCTTCTTAAATACTAAAATTTCCCTCATCTTCTCTGTGCCACAAACCAAAGATTACAGTTGTTGATATCTTCCTTCTCTGAAACCCCAGATATGGCATATTATTTCTGAGATATCAGGAAAGTATAATTCAACTTTCCTCATTCCAAGCTTCTTGTACTTATACCAGCCTCTTGATGCAAAAGGAGTTGTTTCTAACCAAGCAGGTAGATCATTCCCTGAATGACAGTGCTGTTTGCAAAGCTTTTTGATTTACTTTTAAATTAACAGTTAAAATGATATCCTGAAAACTAATCAGTTACACTAAACATCGGTACTGACTGTGTTATTTTTTCTTTGAAAAGCACAGTCTTCAGCACTCTAGGAAACACAGAGTCTTAAAGCACGTGGACATTGATTTACAGTGCCTATACACAAAGTACTTCCATAAACACTCATTTACCAAAATGCTGTAAGTAGACCTAATTAGAATTTATGTGCAAACACTTTAGATACTTTTGATGATCAATTTTTACAAAGGCAAACATAAAATATGGTTCTGAATGGCATTTTAGAGGTTTTCATTACCATATAAATTGTTTGGGCTGATTTTTTTTTTTTTTTACTGTTCCTTGAAGAAAACCGCTTTTAAATCAAAGTGAAATTATAATAGCTTTATTTCAAAATCTCAGCTCCATGCTCTTTTCCCCTCATGAGTAACACTCCATGAACATCAACATTTTCATTAGAGGAATCTGAAATAAAATTTAAACTTCTAATGGGGGGAAGGGGGGGAGAATTAAAACTGCATTTACATACCTCTATTGCTGTAAGCATCAGGGTTGCTCAGTATTTTCTTTAGGATTTGAATTTATTTACATGATGGTGAGAACTAAGCTCATTTAAATGCTGGCACAATTAGTCCCAAACCTTAAACCTTAAATTAAATTTGAAGATATTTAAGGAAAAAAGGACAAACAGGAGGAGACAGACTACCAGGTCTGGCCTGTCTTGGAAGTTGGGTCCTATGTTGAGTTTATACCTCTGAAAATCCTCTTAACGCTACAGCAGAAAGATACCATCATGTGGACTTATAAATATTACAAGTTCTTTAATTTAGCCACAGTAATTATATATAATATTACAACCAGAGTAATTCTGGCTTCCGTGTCTTCAGGAACTGAGAGCTATAGTTTGGGGATATTAATACACATGTATCTGTATTAGTCTCCATTTTCTAACTAGCTGAGAAAAATGAGACATCAGTAAATGCACTGCTTTAATTTTAGTTATACTGTTCGTGTTCCAAAAAGGCACAATACTGTTTTCCTCAATGAATTAATCAAAAGGAAATATTTAAAGATAATTGCACTGAAACAAAGCTTCCTCATTCTGAATATATGGTTAGAAAAGGCAGCCAAATTTTAGTTTCAGTATTCAAAGACAAAAGCTAATTTCAGAAGGGGTTTCTGGAATTAGGAGAAGACAGCTGTGAAGCTGGCATATACTGTAGGAATAAAGTTGGTGCACAAGCTACACAACTGCTAAAATACTTCCTACACAGAAAGTTAAAAAAGCAAAATGATGACTTTTAAATGCAACACTGAAGAACAGCTCTTCCAAAACTGTTAAATACCCTAAAATTGTAATTTCCATTTTGTGCAATTAAGATTCAGTTTCTCTGTCTAATGTTTATTCTTCATCTACTGGAAGGGGATATTTGAAATACAACAAAAAAATTAATTGTATACTTGGCTAGAATACAAAGCCTTGTAATTTTGAAGTGGAACAAAGACATGAAAATACATTTTCTATTTACTTGTGCACAACACAACTACATTTTAAAGGAAGGTGCCATGTAGTTATCACTGATGGATAGAACCCCAGCTTGATTTTAAATATATGCCAATAAAAAGTCATGAATTTATGTGTATTTTAGAAAAGATATCATTCCTACATATCATGATTATGCTAACACGGCAAGACAGTGAATATGACGATTAGCCCAAAAGTGCATTCCTGTCTTTTTTACAGAGCAAACCAACACATTCAATATAGTAAAATGGTATTTTCTCTAGGGATACAGATTCTTGGGGGATCTCTTTTGGCAGGATATGTTTCAAATGAAACCACTCTCCAACCTTATGTAAAACATCACTATTACTGTGTTTAGTACTTCAGTACTTTGCCCTTGACCCAAAACAGTAGTACTACATTGCTGTCCATCAACAAGATTACTACATCATAAAAAGAAATTCTTCCAATAGCAATATATCTTGAAGTATTATATCAGGGTGGAACAGCAGAGCTTTAAATTATAATGCCTAATTAAAAGCTATCGGTTACTTTAATGCAAATGCATTAGGTTAACTTTATCAGCTCTTGTCCGTATGTTACAGTAGATTATCATTCTTAATGAAGATCTCCTAACAAAACCATAGCAGAGTTATAGTGTGTACTAGCCATATAACAACCTATCGATGTCTTCATAATATGGAATACAATCAGAAATTATCACTTTCCAACTGCAGAGTACTCTGTAGCCTTGAAGCAAATGAAGAACAAGAAGGAACTACTACTTTAAAAGAAAGATAGTAACCTTTCGAAAAAGAAAGTGGGGCAAAGCTACGGAGATGAAAAAAAGCCCAATCAATCTAGCATATGTTACTAGTATTATCCCAAAATTTAGTTAACAGGTCTAGTAATCAGGGTTAACCTGCCTTGCTTTAGAATAGATGGTCACTGTCACTAAATGGATTTAAAGTCTTTTAGACCTAAAAGTCTTCAGCTAAAAAACTCCACGTGAGATCAATAAAGCTAAGAGCTACCATACAAACATCAGGCTGCTTTTCTCTTGCTAGGAAACTACCATATGGTCTGTTGCTTGCAACTCCAGATTGTAAACAGTTAAAATGTCACATGAAGCAGCACTGCTTAAATTTTTGCATAACTGTTTAAAGAAACCCAGCCAAATTAGAGAAAGCAAAACCAACTGCTAAAGAACAACACTATATGCTACATGAGGCAGGTCGGGCTCATGCTGCTGAATCCCCCTGCACCTGCTGACAGGTATGCAAAGAAGCTGCCAATTGTTTTCTGCCAGGCTGCTGCGCTGACCCCTAAATGAGACCTGATTGACTGCTATGTTGACAGGAAGCACTAAGCTGAAATCACTTTTTTGTTGCTGTACACCAGGAGTGACTGATTTTTCTTGTCACCTACTGTGCTGAAGGAGAGCAGAAACAACATCACAAACAATTGCAGATGACGGAAGAGCAGTGCTCCTGCTTGCTTTGGTCATGTGCTAGAACCACCACCTGGAGCCTGGATGCTTCAGGAGCAGCTCTGCAACACCCGACACTGCAGCAGTGACGGCAGGCATCAAACTGCTCCCTTGCTTAAATCCTGGCCAGCAGAGAGTCACTTCCTTGCTCCACATGGAGACAAAAGTAAAGAGTCACATTTTCCTGCAGGGCTTCATAAATGAGCCACAATTAGGGGCACAATTTCACAGATTAGGTGATAACGTCTCCCAGGGACTAAGGTGAAAATGTACATTTGACATTAATTCCACTGTCTGGATCCCTGGATCCACAATTGGCTGGATTTAACATCTGAAGCCCAGCAGGAGTGTATCTGAAAGTTTAAACTTCATATGAAACAGAAAGTAAAGATGGTCTCTCACAAAAGGTAGGAAAGTGCATACTGGCAAATACTGTCCTATGGAAAGTATATTCACATTTTTGATAAATACTATAGCTCATAGAAATACGGTTGTTGAAGAAACTATCTTCCTGCCAATGACCTCTCTCATTCTCTAGGCAAGACTAACTTCCTTTTCACTGAAAATAAGTTTGTAAGTCTTTCTACTATTGCTATTTTAATCACAATTCATTAAAATACGCAAGGAAATAAAACTGCCTAACAAATTGATTCTTTAATAGCTCAAGTGTCCTTAAAGCGTAACATTACATTTATGTTTTCCAATTATTTATGGTTGAGGGCAATCATCCCACTGATCTGGGGGAGAAAGCGCTCAGTACAGCCCACAATTAGATCCTAATTTATGGGTTGGTTTAGAACAGTTGCTCCTTGTTGATTTCACATATGAAAAACAACTCCTCTCAAAGTGGGCAAAACCACTGTCTGAGCTCTTTAATGCTAATGACAATGTTAGTTACAGCTTCATAAAGCATGTATAAAACTGGCTGTAAAGTACCTGTGAACAGCATCCTAGGCTGCATTTTATGAACTGCACTGACTAATGCTTGGGAAAAGTAGCCTGAATGGAGCTCATGTCCACAGGAATGAAGGTCCAACACGTAAACTCATCTGAAGAGGCTTTCAAGGTGTCTCCATAGTATGGACCACTTCTTAGTATGTGTATCACCTACAAGGTACCTCTGCCCCTTTTATTTGTACTGACTGTGACAAACTTTTCTGTGCGCAACAGCATGACAACAGCAGATGCTCACCACAGAAGTTCCTATGCGGGATCTGCTGGCTGCATCAGGAGGGTGGGACCCTGTAGGAAGCTTTCTCTCAAGTGCAGCAAGGGAAGCAAAAGCAAGGGCCAAAGCTCTATGTTATCTGGACACTTTTACATTAACAAATAAACAAACATTTTGTAATAGTGCAACTCTGTCAGACACCAATTACATACTTGGGGACAGTCTCTGCAATCCCGCTCTCCAGGAGGGCTGGAGGTCAGAAAGCCCAAAGGGCTGTGACACAACTGCACCAAAAACTTGTGCTGGTAACAGGCTGCCCTCACCTCACTTGCAGCAACTTGTATTCCACTCAGTCATGCAAGGTGGGAGATAACATGGGAAATTTTAGACTTGGGAAAAACAGAGCAATAGCATTTCATTATCAGCTAGCAAGTGTGTATGTTTCTAAAGGACTTTAAAGGGTGGCTTCAATACTTGCCTCATCTCTTTTGTATTTTAGATTCCTATTATTACACACTACTTTCCTGAAGGCTAAACATCTTAACCTGTTTGAAACGTCAACCTCAGTAAAGAACACGTACTACCTAATTCGTCCTCATTTCCACTCATCCAAAATCCCATTAATGTCAAGTGTACTTCTTTTTTTTTTCCCTCTCAATATGCAGTGAGAACAGGGCGTTTTATCCCCAGGTGGTGAAAGCTCACATATGGAAATATATTTAATTGGTTTAAAGATTTAAACATAATCTCCTCCCGCCCCCTCCTCACTGAAATGGCTCTCCAACAACTGAGCAAAGCACTCAATACTGTTATATAAGGCAGAAACGCAGAAGACTATGTTACCACCCCTTAGAAAGAACCAGTTGCAACTAATTTTAGCAAAGCATTAGGGCTTTTGATTAGCAAGCTTATCTGCACAGAGACTTGAACAGAAGAAACTAAAGGACATAATGCTGCTTTTTCCAAAGCACTCCTATGGCACTCTGCTGTCCCCAGCATGTGTGATGAATTGTAGCCATCAGTCCTCTGCTCCATACCTGTTCTGCCATAAACTGGCACCAGGATTCAAGAGAAAAGGACACTGCCACACATAAAATGGGGGACCCTTCTGGCACTTCAGTCCCAAGCATCCCTAGATGCAAGGGATGCAAAAGCAGAGGAAAGGAGCCAGGCCAGAAGTTTTCTGCCTCCTTTCATGACTGCCCCAACCACTGTCATTTTTCCTGTCCCTCCTGCATATCCCAACTCCTTTCTTTTCAACTGTAGCCTTTCATCTCATTTTCTGCCATTATCTCCAGCACTGACTGGTAGAAAAACTGGCATATATCTTACCAAGATTTACATCATATCAAATTGTAGTTACTAAAATTGAAACATAAGGATAATTCATTCAAATACGTAACACAGAAGAAATGTGGCATTTAAAAATATTACGTTGCTATATTGTCTATGGACTACAGTAAAATTCAAAATTTAAAATGCAGTTAACTACAAAAGATAATGAAAAACAATTTAGATATAAAGAGCTCTCTCTCACTTCACTTTTTCCTTTTTTTGGCAACGCATTCCTATTTCCTCCTCCCCACCACTACAGCTCACTAGCTAGGTTCACGTTTCTGCATAATTATTTCTAAATTCCTGCAAATTTACTGCATTACTACTTCATGGAGAAATACTGGAAACGAGTATGTAAAAGAAATCACACAAAATGACTAACCACTGCTGTTCATGTAAGACACCAAACCAGCTAGTGCTACCTCCTGCTTTGCGCTGACGCTCCCCATCCTGCAACCCATGCACATAACCCACATACATACTTTCCCTGTGTTGTTTGTTACATATGGCAGTCAAATTTTATTTAATATTGTTTTAAAACAAAAACAACTCTTCTGCTTCCATCCACATCATACACAACAGCCACACTTCATACACAGACACCTCTAAAGAATATCTGTAATGGGAAAGGGGAGGGGATTCAATGTGCAAATTACAGAAGACAAAGCATAATAACAATGCTGCAACTTAGGATATTTTGCTGTTTGGAACATTTTTTGTCATAAAGGGCAAGCATGCAAAACAGCAGGATCAGTTTTCCACTCCCAAGCAAAATGCCCACGAATTTACCTCTGACAACCTCTTCCACAGACTCTGTAGTTGTGGTGGTAGTTGTTGCAATGCTGGTAGTTCTTTCAGTTGCCTCCTCATACTCTTCCTCTGTCTCTTCTTCAATTTCATCACCATCATCATCATCGTCATCAGCATCTTCATCTTCCACAACGGTTAGCTCTTCATCTTCCTCTGCTCCTTGTTCTTCTGCTACCTTATCATCACTAAATGAAGAAAAAGATAATGATGCGTCAGCAACAAAATTATGTCAACATTTTATTCAGAAACTCTGCAAGGACAAGAAGTTATCTGTTTGTCTATCCTCCTTCTCTTTAAATAAAACAGAAAGAATCACGGACTCTGGAATATCCCAACAAGTAAGAAATCACAAATGCTAAAAATCCCCCCAAAGTCATCATAAGCAATGCAGTGAGAAAATTAGGAAGACGGAACACTGGAGGTCCTCCTTTTGCACATGGATAGGAAAAGAATCCCCATCAGCAACACTGTATTTTGACAGCTAAATAACACTCCAGCTTCTTTCGCTTATTTTGAAAGATGCTCACATTAGCTCAAAATGCACAGCGAAACAAGAGCTCCTCAGGACTCAAACAGGAGCCATCTTACACAGAGGCTCGCTGTGGACTACTTGTATGCCTTTCATGGAGGACTACCAAGTGTTGAAACAACCTGAAACTGTCCACACTGACTGCTGAGTTTTTGTTCTATTCTTAAAAGTGTTCTGTGTGAATGGAAAAGCATACAGGACACACTATGCAATTCCTACACGCAAAGAACTGGCACTGCGCACAGAGCTGTCTGTTTTCACAAAGGACAGGACAGAGACAGTGGAGGTGCGATGCAACTGATACTTAGCTGACTGTTGATAGTTTTTCATCTTTGAGGTTTTGTCTCCAGCACAAGCAGCTCAGCTCAGATTTCTGCACTCCCAACACTGCATTGATGTGTAGGGTCTCCATAAAAAGACCCATGGTACCAACCTGCATTACGATGGCAACACGTGCACCACTACAAGGAAACCTCAAACTACTGGCCTAAATTTTATTATCCATCACAGTGCTTCAAATTCATATATTCGCCTAAAATCCTCAGGACTTTAACTGGTCTTGGATGAGAGGAGGAACAGTGAAGTTGACTAAGTTTTTATGTTTCTTATAAAGAATTTCACCTTTTTATGAGTATGAAATAAACACTATATGGACACCTCTCAACTCTCAAGAATGAGGTGGATTTGCAATGTCCAGTAGCTATTTCTGATCTCCAGGCTTCTAGTCTTGGCTAATTACAGACAACTAAACTAGGCATACGGAGTGTAAAATCCAGATTTTGATCTCAAGCATCAGAGACTATATGCCTTTCAACATTAAAGAAAGCTGCTCTCTGTATTTCTCTCACAAACATGGCATGCTTTAAGAAAAAGCACAATTATTTTTCCTCTCCCTTTCACGTGAATGATCATTCTCAGATATTGGCCAAGCTCATAAAAGTTAAAAAAGGACAACAAAAACAACATAATGAAACAAAGGAAAGTCAATTAGTCACATGGAAAGCCACTTCAAAAGTAATTAGTATGTGTGCATCAAATATCCATTTTTAGCTACACAAAAGCAACAAACTCAGCTATGTCAGTCCACAGTGTTTTGCTGAGAAATTCTCAGCATCAAGGCTAAGATTTAATTTTTTCCTTTCCCTTTTTTCACTTTTTTTGTGGGGAGTGTCACGGTGAAAGGGGCAGGATGAAAGATGACAGATTTCTGTGTGCACTGGCTGGCTGTGCCTGCCATTATAGCAGTCCCTGGTTTCCTCTCCAGTAACTTACCATAAGTAAATGCTTGAAGGACAGCCCTCACCTGCATCCTCTTTATGACTTTCTGCTTGCTGAAGAGCTAGACATCTGAGAACTTAAAAAAACCCAGAAGTGATGGAAGACTACATCAGTTTATGGGATCAGGCTCCTGAAAATATTCTAAAAAGCCAGCACAAAAATGTACTAGAATATTCTTTCTACTATTTTGATCACTCCTAGAAAAACTCTTCTGCCAGCAACATATTCTGCAAGACTCCATCACAAGGGTAGTAGCTTAAAAAAAGCTTAAAAGAAAAAAAAAAGGAACAATAAAAACAAAAGAGAAGTGGTATTGCCTTAGATTTAGGTACCTAAATGGAAGTGAAAGACTTGCTATATACTTAGAGAATTAAGATGTCTGAAATTAGGCTTTAGAAGGTCATTTCCCTATTTAACAGGTTTTTTTTAGGATCTCATTGTACAGAAGTGTGAAGCTCTACTCAGGTTCTAAAGAAGCACTCCACGCTTTCTCTAAAAATAATTATTTTTCCATCTGTCTACTTCATTTTTATTTATACAAAGATGAGTTAGTCTCCTCCCCTACTAGTAGTGTCTTCCAAAGAGAAGGGGACAGGGAGATGACATGCTTTATGCTCTCTTAACAAGTTTCTTCTTGAATACCAGAAACTAACCAGACTAGCATTATTCTGATGGTTTAATCATGCTCAGCTATACTGCACAGTGTAACAGACCAAATAGCATAAATATGCAAGTCAGGGACGTACCCTAGAAAAGCCTGACAGTAACAACAAAAACAACTTTACTTTAGATACCAAGGCTACCCACTAAGTCATGCACTCCTAAGTCAATCACAGCAACCATGCTCTGCAGTGGAAAGAGAAGATGACCACATCTTCTCAAGAGGCCATGGTTACGGCAGGCATGAGAAAACCAACAATGCCAAGCAGTTCCTTTTGCAGCACTCCTCAGGGGCCCAAGGCCATAGGGAAGGAGCAGGTCCCCCAGCATTTGCCTATTATCAGAGGACTCTGAGCCTCAAGCTTGATACAGGTTTAGTATAAACAATACTACATATTGATGTTCCCCTGTTGCAAACAAAGACAGCGGGTAAATTTCACATACTTTTAGTGTTAGCAAAGGTACTACATCTTGTAAGAAACATGAAAAAATATGCTTGCTTTTACTTCCTTGGATTTAACCACTGTTGTCATCCCAGCTCATCTTCACAGAGCACACGTGAGAGGGATGACAGAGAACAACAAAGAGGGAATGAACTTATACTACAAGATCGAGAACAAAGCATCAACTTTTCAAATGGGGACAAAACTCTTCCCTGCTGCACAGTCTGCAGGACTGTTTCTCCCTGTCATGCTAAATGCTCAGGTACCATTCACATTACTCAATTTGCACCACCAGAGTGTTGTTTCCCAGACAATGCATCTAACTTCTGCACACCTTTCACCTCGCTAACCACCACTTCAAACAAACACTAACTACCAAATGAATGTGGATACTGACATTTCCCTTAGAAGTCTGTGAGTTTTATTTAATACACGTAGCAGGTGTGTTTATTTCCTGGTATTATTATTGCATTTTACCTTCTTCAGTAAACAAGTATGACTCGGTCTGTTTTTTCTTGGAACCATGACACCTTGACACCTTTTTCTATATAATCCCTTGACACTGTCCCAGCCAGGGTTTTATTAGCACCACAGACTGCAGCGTCTCGTTCACAAGAAACTGTTGACATTTTGCCTTCGCATAGTGGCGCCAGTGACAGGACTGTTCAAAGGCTGCTCAAAAATATACCTGATATGCTGACAAGTAAAAGCTGTATTATCACCATCTGAAATTGCCAATTAGTCATTTGTCAGGTGAGCAGCTCCAGAGAGGAGCCTTCAACCCCGGAGCGAGGGGAAACCCTGCATCCAGGAGCCTCAGTTCTGCATGGTGAGAGCCACTGAGGGAGCCTCCAGTCCTCGCCAGGCCTTGCCCAGGAGCTGACAGCTCTGCTGAGGCGAGCAGGGACTCACAGGGCCCTGGCACAGGGTGCCCGGAGAAGCTGTGGGTGCTCCATCCCTGGCAGTGTTCAAGGCCAGGTTGGACACAGGGGCTTGGAGCAACCTGCTCTAGTGGAAGGTGTTCCTGCCCATGGCAGCAGGTTGGAACCGGATGAGCTTTAAAGTCCCTTTCAGTCCAAACCATTTTATGATTCTACATCTGATGCCACAGACACCCCTGGGTTTCAGGCAGCCTTAAGAAGTCACTGATTCTACTGACTCCAACAGAAAAAACTGACCACTCCAGTGGGTGTATTTCTGGTTTTAAAACACGTAAAACTGTACAGCTCCTGCTAATATGCACCTACGTGCATAGTTACCAGCAATGTTTAAATTATGGATCTGTAGTGTGTATCTAAAAACTTCCTTTTCATAATTCTTCATAGTCACTTCAGTGAGAGCTGGCAGCAATTTATTCCCTTCACTCAGAAGCATGCATCGTTCTGCTACTTTGTGAAGGTAAAGGTGAAGGAGAGGTAAAGTGAAGAAAAGCAAACTGTACTACCTCTTGCTGTTCAAGAAGTAAGAAAACATTAGTAAATTAAAATTTCCCTTCTGTATTCCAATAACCTGCAATAGAGATGGGCAGGACGCAAATGACAAGAATGATGAGTCTTCTTTCTAATGGTGTTTCAGAACTCATAGAGCCACAGCATAAACTACATTTTAAGAAGAGGCTTTTGTCTTCAGCTATTAACTTCAGACAAAAACATGGCAACTCTTCCAATTTAGAGTAAAATATAACTATGGACTGATTACTTTTATTGGGAAGCAGATCACGTTTTTCTGCACTAAATGCTCATCCATTTGGATGTATTTAAACTGTGATTTTGCCAAGTAACAAGCAAAAAGATACACTCTATCAGTGTTTGAAAAAGGTGCTCCAGACAGATGTTTTAATATCTGGAAAGATTAGCATTCCCTACACTTTGCAACTGTATTTTATCACAAATAGATTCCATCTGGACTGTGTTTTTTACCAACCACCAAGCCTGAACAAATAGCTGGGGGAAAGCTAATTCAAGAGAGGAACCAAATCAACAGTAAGCAGCAACAAGCTGCTGCCTGCCTACAGAGAGCAAAGCCACATACAGTGGCTCTAGACAGCTACACTGCAGAAGCAATTGCTGCACATAAGTTGCAGTCTGAGCTCTTTCACCCTAACAGGCCAAACTGATGGTAATTCATACATCCATAACCTTAACTACTGCAGGTGCCATCATCCCAGTTTCCAGTCTCTTATGCTTCAGGTTCCCAAAGGCACAAAAACCCCCACCCCTCAACAGCCTCTACAGCATATCAAAATGAACTCCAGGAAACCTGTGATGGGACTGGATTGCCAAGTATTCAGCCTGGGTCTATCTTTGCTTCCAGAAATGATTAATGATGAAAACAGATATATATATATTATTCCCCATTTATAGTAAAGCTCCAGAGCACAAAGTTCTTTAACTGTGGGACTGGAAATGGGCAGACTCAACTGTGAACCTCTATATGCCATAAGAGCCAATGCCTTAAAGAAAAAAACAAAAACACAAAGCAAAATACAAGAGCAGGACACATGCTTGGAATCCAAACAAGAAGATTAATGCATTTGAGATTGCCTCATTACCAGGTTTTTGATTAAGGGCAAATTGGAAAGCTAACAGGCAAGTAACCAAATTCTCCCTCAACAGCTCTGCACATCGGAGGCCTGGTTATTTTCCACCTAACATTTTTTCCAAACCTTGCACGCTAGAAAAAGTTCTGACCAAAGGATGAGATTTCTCCAGAACCTGGTCTGATCCCAGCACTGCACTCCTTGAACGATGTCCCTAACTAAACATATGAGTCAACACAGGAACTACTTAAAGCTAAACCCTAAGCCAACAGTGCACTTTGGCACATGAGCACTCACCTCACTGTACTTTCTCTTATTTAACTTTGGCACACCAGCCCACTTCAAGACAAAGCTGAGCATAATAGCTATGTGAAACTGAGTAATGTAAACAAGAACTAACAAAGTAATTTTGCAAGGCATAGAAAGAGGAAAGAAAGTCAAAATAAAGTTGACTTGGTTTTGTGAGATTAGGCACAGAGCCAGGAAAGAAAAGTGTTGTGCCAGACCTCCAGTCCATGTAACTGATCTTTTAAATGGCCTATTGGCATCAAAGTCCAGAAGATTACAGTGATCTACAGAACTGAAAAAGTCTGAGCTACAAGATACCTCAGCTGTTTCTGGTCTGTGTGTTAAGCAACTACAAAAGCACAAATTGCTTAAGAACCGCCTCAGTTATTTTCATTAGGGCTGGATTATACTAGGTTAGTAAATCAGGTATCTCACAACAGGAAATAATGTGATATTCAGACACACATAAACACCTCCTAAGAGACAGTTAAACTTTTAAAAACTCACACAGCCACCCTCCATTGCATGGCTAGTCAGGACAAGCAATTCATGTTGCCTAGTATTTTTCATACATTCATTTTGTCACTTCTAATCATTTTCCTATTTCTTTTCCTTCTCTGGGGAGGTTGGAAATATGTTTATTTTCACATTTCCTAATAGAAAAAGCAAATAAGCGCTACATAGGCTGCTTTTCAATTCTTAGACCTTATCAAACAACTGAATTATGTGCTTTGGACTACCTCTCTGCTTTTACAGTATTTAACCTTTTATACAGAAAAAATACAAAAACATGTGCCTGGTTTCATTAACGTTGACAGAAAACAAGAAAAGTCGCACTAAAAATCTTTCAATTCAATTTTTAAATAGAACATTTACAAAAAACCAAATATGTGTTCCTTGTCCTACTGCCTCTGACAGGTACAGTTATTTTTAGCCCCCACGCTTAAACAAGAAGGTATACTTTATACTGTCAGAAACTTCTTTCCACAGCTAATCTGCTCAAAAAGATGAGCGCACAAGGTGGCGTGTAACATTTGATCTCATGTTTCACACAAGGTACCTGTTGCCTGATACGCAGGAATACTTTTTTCAAAATTGACCTAGTCTTCTCTTGGAAACAAAGCCCTTCCTGGTGCCACTGCTCTGACAGTTTTCTTTGGAAGATGGAGGATTCAGCAAGAGGTATGAGAGGACAGAGTAATAATGTATTTAATCCATGTTCTTTTTCACTTTGATTATTTTTGCTGAAGATAAATACTCTGAAAGTAAACACAACTGCAAGTACATAAAATCATGCTCTGTGAACCTGGTGACAATGAATAAATACCGAATTCAAAATCCCAACATCAGACATGCATTAAGACTGAATGTGACGGAAGAGGGCACACTAAAGGTCACTTGTGCAGCCCTATTTCAACCAGGTCAAGAACCACTAGAAAAAGCTCTCTTATAACATATTTGTTTCCACAAAACTTCTACTGTGTTTGGAAGGGAGTATTCAGTGCCTCTTTGTCCAGCCTGCTATCCTACAGCTCATCTGAGGCAGCCAGTGTGAACTCTGTACCAAACCAAGTACTTGCCCTGTTTGTGGAATTCATCATCTTGGCACGCCCACACAACGATGACTGGGTAAAACTGGAATAACAACTTTGTTTTGCAATTGGGAAAGCAAACAAAAGACATACCAGAAGCATGTAGTAACTCTGGGTGTTCAGGACACTGAATAAGATTTTTCAGAGAATGTGCCATCTTCAACTTTTTAAATACAGCTGCCAGCAGCTGTTAGAGGCCAGGACTTCTACAGAGCAGATTATGTCCACTCACGCAGCCAATAAGAGGCATCTTTTGTCCCAAGTGTTTTATGGCAGCCACAGCATGCTAAGCCTAGTAGAAGACTTTCATGGCAGAAGCAAGCATCAATCCAGTTCTCCAGGTCAACATTTTACTGTTTTAACCTTTTCTTATTCACTTAGGTCAAAAATGAGTGTTATTCTCTTTCATCAGCAGTGATCAAAATAGAAATCCCATGTGAATAAATGGCTTGTTATTACACAACCAAAGCCAAAATACTTGCATTCAAGAGCTGAAACCTTTTCTATCAAAAAAAGAAAAAATTCGACAAACCTATATGGTTTTGCTGTTCCATGCATTCAAAGTGCGCAGCCTTAGATAGAAGGCAGAGGAAAAAAACCTACTTACTACAGAAAATGCCTTTTTATGGTTTGTTTTTTTTTTTTTTTTTTACTACACTATGCTGTTAATAGCACAGCCTCACGAGAGGTGGAATAATTTAGATTTCCACAAACCACCCCAATGCTGAGCTCTTATTTCTAGAACATGAATACCACTGAAATGTAAAACAGCAGCAGGAATTGCTGGTTAACTTCATGGAGGGATACCCAGAATGCATCCACCAGTGCACAGTCACGCTGATGTGACAGTATGTGTTGAAAAACCCAGCTGTAAATTTCTCACTTCCCTTTTTTTTTTCCATGCCTTATAAGTAGTATAAAGCTTGAAATGGGCTGGCATATATCATGATGTCACAAGAACTTAGAACATCTCACAGACAGACAAAAACCTTTCTCTCCCATATTTCAGTCAACACAAATCACTGCAAGTGATGACTTAAAATTTTTGCTTATAAAATTTTTGCCTATTACTTAAGGAAAACACGGCAGCTGATGGCTCTTTTGTGAGGTCAAAAAAAAGGGAACCCTTCTCTGTGAGTTAACCTACTAAATGTTCAAGTTTGATGCCATTAACCTCCTGAAACCAGCTTAACATTCACTGGAGTCGTATGAGCAGCCTGCACAGCTAGCAAACTGCTTTCACCAGGGGTCATGGAAGCCTCGCTGTCTTCTCCTCATCACCTCCTCAATTACATTCATTCTCTCCACCCTTATCCTCATCCATCACTTCAGTTAATGCTTTATACTCAAATGATGATTGGATTTGCCGGCTCAGCACTGCTGTAATTACCTCTCACAGCAATGTGATTTCATCAATTCCATTCTAACTTTACTTGTTCCAAGAAGAAATCCAACACTTTGGTCTGTCTAAAATCATTAATGCTTGTGTTTCTATCATAACCTCCACATTAAAAAAGGTTAAAAAATGTTATTAAAAATACATGATGAACTGAGTAACAGCCAACATGAGACACAAAACAAACTGATGTAAGAATATGAGGTACAATACGCTAATAGCATATAAAAGCTGTGAATAAGACAGAATACTTGGAGTTATTCAACAGAAGTAACATTAACCCTACATTTGGTGATGGCTTAGTTTAATTTATAAAGAAAAGCAATTAGGTTTTATCATTAAAATACTTAAGAATTCAGTTTCTCTAACAAACCAATTTAGTGATGGACAAATCTTTTACTGCAAAATTCACCTGTTCCAGTAACTGGTGTTAATCTATACTGAAGGCAAACTGCAGAGGAGGGAAAAAAGCAAGAAAAACTTACCAAGTTTGTAATTCCTGGTGTTCATTTGAGGGCACTGGCTTGCAATTAGGAACAATTTGTATTAGGACAACTGATGAGAACACTGCCCCTGGCTGCACCCCTTCCTGCTCCTGTGTCACGGACGACTGAGCTCCCCACCAAGCAGACCCTGAACCACTGCAATAGCACACCATTACTGGCACAAGGTTCAGTGTTCCTTAACATTTCCAGAGGTTATGAACAGACTGCAGCTCAGTCAGCACAGCATGGGAAAAGTGCACTCTTTTTAGCCATCCAAATGCAAGTCATTTACTGCTTCTAAGTCAGAACCTGCAGTACAGACTCTTTGTCCAGCTTCACTTCTGGTTCAGCTTTAACATTTCAAGTGCTGGGAATCAGGGGGTGGATTTATTTATTTTTTAAAAGAATCATTTAGGAGATTCCCACTGGAGCATTTCTCATTGAAATATTAGAAACTGACTTTCCAATTTAATGAAAAAGCTTACATCAACAAGAACTCGTTGTTAAAGATGAGTAACAAGATGGCTTGAAAACAGATGAACACTCTACAGAGACAAAATTTTAATTTTCTTTTTGCTCCACTAAGCATGTTTCCAATGAAGAATTTAGCCTCAGCATCTTCCTTTTTGATTCATCAGTAACTCTTTTTTTTTAGCTTTAGAATAGTCAAAACATCAAAAGAACTCCAGATATCCCATTTCTACTTTTTTTGGACAAATCTTCTAATTAAGGCTTGGATTTTTGACTCAGTGCTGGCAAGACAATATTAACAGTAAGACCAATAGAAGAGGAGGAGGGATTGGTCAAGAAACACAATGTCACTACATACTAGATGCAAGTATGAGGAAATAAACAACTGAAGAATTAAGTTGTGAGAACCTCAGAAAGATGTGCCTCATGTGCCTCTTGCCTCATTTCTTCAACACCACCACTTCATATCATGACAAGACTCAGGGCCTGACTCTTCCTCAGCAGTGTAGAACTTCCCCACCACATGGGGACTGACACCCCAAGGTCCACATGGCCGAAGCAGGGGCTTACTCCGGGTGTCAGAAATGCGACCTCCCTGCAGGTGTAATTAAGGAAATGATCCCCAACTCCTGACAGCCAACACTAATCATATGGTCAAAACTCTGTTCATTCAGATGGGATGTCCATCCCATCTGGGGATGCAACACAGAAACCTATCTTCAAAATGGGAAGAGACAATACATACCAACATCATACAATACATATCCTCATCCTCCTCGTCTTCCTCACTTTTTCCCTCCATGTTCAAGCTGCCTTTCTTTCTTCTTTGTAGCTCAAACACCAAAGAGACCAGATTACCCATCAGAGCAATAGATAAGGAAGATTACAGCATTTTGTTTAGTTCTCTTAATCTCTCTGTTTAATTAATATGCAATGGCCAAAAATACACTCAGGTCAAACAATTCCTTAAAGACTTTTCTTTCATGCCGTATTTCCAAATACATCTTCTTGGAGGAAGAGATAAGTAGGGTAAAAATAAGGGTGAGAGGAACACAAGGAGATGTAATCAGGAGAGATGGAGCAAGAGGGTTTCACGTTTGGGATAGCCCTTTTTTGATGAACACTGAAGAACAGCCCCGCTGGGTTTACCATCTACCTGCTTTACTCGCATTCACAATTAAAACATCAGCAGGTCTCTAACTCTTGCCTACATTAAATCCCCACTGCTCTGGCATGCAGAAACCCAAAGAGGATTAAGCAGTAGGAAAAGGAAAGAGAATTTCCCATGTATAGAAATGACTAAATCCCATTAAAGTTGGCTTTCAAAATTCTTATACTGACTCTTGTATACTACCGAATTTATTTGCTTATGTGTCACAATTTAGACTTCAGCATTTTTCATAAATATGTGGCACAGACAGACACCCAACTGCCTGTCTGCCTACTTTGTGTCAAGGCAGTAGTGTGACACACCACAAGGACTCAGTGTGCTGCTTTATCAGGTCAAGGCACTGACCATGGCCAATTTAAACACACCTTGTGACAGCCTGATTTAAGGAGAACACTCTGGGGAATTTCAGTTGTAACTAATTTGATGTTGAGGTTAACTTACAGACATTCCTGAAGTGAAAACACTAGGCAAAACATGTATTGACATCTTTACACCACTGAAGGCACAGATAAAAACAGAAAAAGAGTTAGAGAGTGAAAGAAATGAGTTGTATGCTTCCCAAATGTCAAGTGAGGATTTTTAACAAATTACTCAGCAAAACAATTCTGTTGGGCCCCTGTGACTCCTCTTCCCCAAACACTAGAATAAGACTGATAATTACAAGCATAAGGACTCACCTGGAAATAATTCAGCATAACAGGCACATATACAACACTGCTTTCACCATCAGAAAGAACTGACAAGTTTTAAAAGCCTTTCAGGATTTCTTTGATTAGAGTTGGAGGAGGAAATTAAGAAAAAAGTAAGTTTTCCCAGGTAACATTGACAAAAAACCCTAAGCTCTTTATGCAGTCAAAAACCATACAGCACTTTAACTACTTTTTTTTTTTTCAACATCTGGGAGATGAGCACTCATCTTTAAACTCAGTCTGGTACAGGGTTGCAAAAAACAGAGAACATGATTACCATGCTATGCAGCACAGATTTATTTTAGTTTTACTTCACAAGACGCCTAATTATAAGCACAAAGTGACTGCACCCTTTTGTATTATTTATTGTAGTAAAAAACCTACCGTATTAACTATTCTATAAAACAATCACTTGGCAGAAGTTTATGAGGAAATGTAAACCAAACTCTTATAAAATACACTACTCCCTGTAATGTGACATTTGCAACACTACCCAATTTTTACATCAGCCCCAACATACATTTTATACAACAAACAGACAAAATTAATTTGACCTAACCTGCTGAGGGAGCAACAATGGGAACTGAAACCTCCTATTTTAGACCTTGAAAATATGTTCAGATTGCCCAGGAAAATGAGACTCGGCTAAAGTTAAGGCATTATCTTCTTTTTGCTCCTGAGCTATCGGACTTATTTGATATAACCCTCAACAGTAAGACTTATCATGCCTCAGTTTTCCTGCTGTGAAAGAAGGAAAATGACTATAGCCTGTTTCCCTGGTGGTAAGGAAAGCCTGGGAGGTCTCTCACACAGTGAGAGGACAGGCACATATGAAACAGATGTAGACAAACCCTGGAAATTTCCAGCTTGGCCATCACTCCTAAAGATGCTCAACCTTGGACACCAAGGACACCAAAGCTTCCAGCAAGTGCCCATGTCCAGGCAGGAGGGCCACCAGGCTGTGCTGAGTCTCAAGGACAGCCAGAGCTTGCAGGTCACCTGACTGAGCTGTAGCTATGCAGGGAGTTCTGCAGCTATATTGAAACCAGCACCTGTGTCTGGCTGCCCCTCAGGCAGTCTTCAAGGTAAATTTTAATTAAAGGTGGGGATAACAAAGAACACCACTACTGAAAAGTACTCGTGACCTCTTAGTCAGTTAATGCTATTTCAGGACAAGCATGACATGATGCAATTTCAAAAGCATGGGCAGATTCTGCCTGTTGGTCTCAGGAACAAAAAAGGGGTATATTATACTGTCAAAAAAATACAGCCTCCCTCCTTCCCCCAGGTGCTACAAACAAGCCACACCATGAGGCAAGCCACATCCTTTTACGCCCAGACCAAGGTGGTGGTCAGACACCAGGTAGGAAGAATGTCTGCCTATGACGGCACCACAGCTCAAGCTCCCTCCACCTGCCCCTGATGGCACAGATATAAGGTGCTGCTGAGCTTTGCTTTCTCCTGTGCAGAAGGAAATACCCATGACAAAATGAAAAAGAAAACACAGTCCTCCAGAGACAAGTGTTGGGGGTAAAAACACAACACAGTCTGGAAAAAGGTGTTTACAAAATGAAGGCTGCAGTGTAGTTTCGTCTAAATAGTCAGAATCTTAAATGCAAGTATTTAAAATTCAGATCTGAATAGTCTGAGATACAAAGTCACTTCAAAATACATCACCTGCATTTGTTGGCTTCTGCTTTGTCACAACCAGACTTTTGAGAAACAAGGATATAATCATTTGCTTTTCAGGTTGGCATCTCCACTTCAAACACCTTCACTTTGACTTGGGCATCTCAAAGCAGTCACAGCCCTTTGAAGGCCCACATAACAAGGCACACAGCAGTCACCCTGCTGCTACCCACTGATGGGGAGGTGGTTTGTGCACAGCGTTTTTCAGTGTCGTGTGACAGAGATGGGAGCATGAAGCAGCCAGCCTGGAGGTTTCACTCCCTGGGAGTAGTACTGGGCAAGGGCAAGGTGAAAGACAAATCGCATCTGGCTGTGGAGAAGGCTTCAGACGTGAGAAACAAGGAATGTGAAAATATGGAATCTTGCAGCTGAGGTAATTTATAGAAGACTGGTTTCTACTTATGCGCAAGGAGTGGGTTATGTTCTAGCTGGCCCACCTGGAGATTCTACATACTGAAGACACAGAGATATGCATGGCAAAAGCATCTATAAGGCCTTATTTGTACAACAGAACCAAACCTCGATTTTAATGAAACAAAAAAAACCCAGAAAAGTAATTACTGAAGTACTCACATGGTATTGACAACTGATTTTAGCCAGAAAAAGTGCCTTCTGGTTAGAAATGGCCAAAATAGGTCAATTCCATAACTGCTGCAACAGAAATGCTGTGGAATTCCCACCACAAATCTGTGGCAGATTCACAGCATGAAATCCTTCCCCTAAAGATAAGATAGTATCTTCTAATTTTCACATATTGGCACAAATAAAAGTGCTTTCCATTACTTGCAGCAAAATGCCAAAAATGGCAGAGCAAACTCAAGTATTCCCCAGGATTAGTGAGTGCCCCTCTCTCTAAACACACAGCATGATTTGGAATGCTCCCAGTGTGCTTTAAAAGCCATCAACTGGAAGACACTGACAATTTGCACCTTGCTGATCGAACCCCAGTACAAGCTATTGCTGAATGAGGAAAATACTTTGATGGTGTTTTACCCAACTGATCTACTAACAACATACCCACTCCCTGCTCAGACAGAGGCTCCATGAAGAACCTAAACTCCTCTGACAGGGTTTTACTTCAGAGCTGCTAAGCAGTGGCACTAGCTTTAGCCAGTGCACAAGCTACCAGCACCTTCTCTTCCTTTCATACAGTGCCACGCTGAGGACGTATTTACACAGAAAGGGATGTTGAACTCTTTGAAGGCTTCAAGACAAAGCAAACATTGTCAGCGTGAGATCATCCGTGCAAGGTGAAAAATATGGACTTTAGTAAGCACTTGAAACAGAGGTGCACAGCATATTGTGAATTTAGCGTTAGGTAAGTGTCCCCCTACTTCTCACTTCCTTTTTGCCTTACAATCAGCTTAGGACTAAGGCATATATATATTTACATTCACACAAACATATGGTCATACATATATGAATATACACACACAGAATCTTAACTACCACCCACTGCTGCATAAAAAATAAGCAATTTTTTTTTTTTTCATATGACTAAATTGCAAGAGTATTTCTGGCACCAGTACACATGGTTAAAATGAAGTTGGGAAGCTGAAAAGACAGCAAGAAATATGAGTTAGTCAGTGTAAAAGACCTGCAAATTGCTTGGCTCTTCATCTGCAGCTGAAGTGCCCTATAAAAGGATATTTTAATTTTCCTTTTGCATGTACTTCTATGGGAGGAGAAAAAAAAAAAATCAAAAATCAAAAAATCAGTATTTGCTTGGAGCTTCAGAAATAGATTCAAATGCAATTACAGCTTCTATTCCTAGAGGATACAAAATTTATGAAGTTATTCTTGAACTCATCTCTTCAGATACTAAACTGCTTTATGAGGAATAAAATGGGCTAGAGTAGTAAATTAAACGTTCATTGACAAATATGAAAAAGACAGAAATGGGCTGTCATACAAACAGAGGTATTCTATATATACCCTTGTGAACTCTTATTTAAAATATTTCAGGAATTTTTGATCAAATATATGAAAGATAAGCTTTTTATCTATGTATTTTATATATATAGCTATAAATATATAGAGATAAGACATTTAATAGGTATATAAGACACTATCTTTTGTATATACATATATATACATATATGATACATACATATATAAATATATACACACAGATACATATATATATATATGATGAAAAAAAGGCAAATTTGCCTCAATTAGAACAAGGTCTGCACTCAGTTCTTATGTGTTCCAATCAATATCTAAATGAAATATACAGAAGTGACAAAGCAACAATCCAAAGGCCGTGAAAGGGTTGTAAATTGTGACACTTTGACAGCTGTTGGAAGCACAAGGCAGAAAAAAGCCTGAAGGTGTCAAGGTGGAAGATGCAATGTTGCTTGATGCCGGTTTCTTGCATCAAGAAGTCCTGACCATCCACTCCAATTTATGAGAGAAAACTGGAAATTACAGTGTGGAAATATGTATTTCAATTAAATTTATTCTGTTATCTACAAAGAACTCTTCCCTGAACACTTGGTAATGCTTTCTCAGGAAAGATTTAGATGCCCACCATGACACAGTTTCTAATTTTTCACTGTTTTAATGTCATCTATTTGCACCAAGTTACAGCAATTCAATCTCTGTCCTTCATCTCTACACTGTTCCTGAACTTGTTTCCATCTGGATTATTTATTAACTTTCCACATTATTCACTTGATTCAGTCCTCATGTATTTTCAGGGCTCTCCCTGAAACCACTAGTAATCAGCCTGAAGTTCTGGATTTTGTATATTATCTGTAAAAGATGCAGTATCATAAACTAGGAAGTAGAAACACTGCATTAGCACAGTATGAAGTGACAGAAGTCTAGGGAGCATAAACAGAATTGGAATGTAGATCTTAGTTTTATAAAGGAAAGCATCTTAAGAGTTGTTTGAATTCAGCTGCAAGAACGTAACACTATACTCTGTTCTCCTAAGTGCGAACACGCTCAAAAGAGTAGTATGAAAAGGCTTTGACAGCACCAGACCACTCAGTTAAACACAGTCATAACCTGTATTTGGCTCAAAATTAGCCTATGTGCATGGGGGATGTTAAAGGGTGAAGACAAGCATGGTATTTTCCCATTCACTGCTGTCTTGAAAACTCCATACTCCATCTTCACAGCAGCGTATTAGTGAAACTGTCGGAAGGTAGATATTAAAACAGATTTTCTTTTAAATCACATTTAGAAAGTAACTGTCAGCAGAAAAATATTCTTACAGTAATAATGGCACATGGTTAATACCTATTATGAATGAAGATGTTTCAAAACCTCCAACAGTTATGTTGGCTGAATACCTGAATATGTTGGCTGAGTACCCTGGACTGCAAATGAAGCATCTTAAGAGTACAGCACTTATCATTTAGTTGTCAGAAAGTATGCACTTCAGCATTTTTGTTATTAATATGGCAATATTTCTCATTGAAGAAATGATGAGGGCATCAAAAGCACATGAATGATATTAACAAAAAGCTTATTAGCAAAAAGCTGGTCTGTAGCAAGTGAAAAATAAAATGAGAACACTGATGTTTTCTACCACTGTAGCTGCCAGTTCACTTACAAGGAGCAGTGACTCTTACACACAGAGGTCTTTTAGACAGATTTTTGGCATTTTAATAGGATGATAATAACAAGTTGAAGGATAGAAAGTCACTCTAACCTTCCATCTGCATAGTCTGCATCGGCACCTCCCCACCAGACATCTGAATCATCATCTTCGGCATCAGCTGAATCAAGATTGTCGCTTTCCTCTGCTAACGGGCAGCAAACAAACTCCACGCCACGAAACTTGTCAATTCCACAGGGCAGCAGCATGCCATAGTCATGCAGATTCATACTCTTCTCACTACAGGACTATAGAAAATAGAAAGCAAACAGCAACAATTTTTTCATGTAAGAAGCTAGAAAAAATGTCACAGATCTTAAGAAAATGTAAGGGGTCGTGTACTGCCCTAGGAATTGGAAGCTGGTGAACTGCATGGTCTCTGGATTTTGAGAAACAATTTAGGATAGCCATGTATGCATTCACTATCCGCATGTTAAGTAGTTCCCTGCCTTTATCCACATGACCACTGTAAGCAACAAGCTCTCCCTTTCCCTGCCCTTTAACCTTTCCCATTATAGAAAGACTTGTCTCCTCCCATATACAAATCAACACCCTCTTGTGTAAAATCCTCACAGGCTCTGCCCCATAAACAGCAAACCTAAAGGCAGAATATTGTTTAATTTGATGTATTAATCCTGATCCTGATGTATTAATGCTACTGAAGAGATCACTGCAAGACAGATTAACATTTAAAATGCCTATCATACTGGAAACACACTTTATCTGCTCTGACAGCTTCTAGCCTTGCTTGGAAATCAGTAATGCATA
Organism: Pezoporus wallicus; assembly: GCF_028554395.1. Classification (NCBI taxonomy): domain Eukaryota; kingdom Metazoa; phylum Chordata; class Aves; order Psittaciformes; family Psittacidae; genus Pezoporus; species Pezoporus wallicus. The sequence goes on from NW_026635941.1 coordinate 942,048, forward strand.
ATTATACCTTAAAGAAATTGTGATGTAGGACAGAAAGATGTAGTGATATAGGACAGATGAAAAAAAGAAAATAGTTCAATGGTGCACAGTGATAGTGTTCTTCAGTGCTATGCCATTCCAAATTTGCATATACTTAAAATAGACTAGGATTTGCCTGCACGAAGCTTGGTGCCTTCAATACTTCATTTGAGGAACAACAGTATGATTCAAGCAAAAACTGAAAATCTGAAAAGCTGCTGAGCACATTTCAATTTTGATCTCCAGAAGGTGGGATAACACACAAACTAAGAGGTTCCAATTAAGAGCAGCCAGAAATCTTGTAGCTCATCCCCATTCTTACTCCTAAAACCTCTCTGCATAAGGACAAAAAAAAAGTCCAAACGCATTAGCAGCAATAACATTAGGTTTATTTCTGTTTTCAGTAAATCACTGGTGATTTGTAAAAACTGTGCTTGGCTGCAAAATGCATTCAGCTAGTCCTATATGTTATCAGCTCTCTTACCCTTTTACACTGAATTTCATATATCACATTCTTTAAAGCCTGTTTCATCTCTGTGAAGCACCTGGCATACCAATATCCATACTGAGGACAATGATAAAGGCAAAGCCCAGGCATTAGTAATCAATCTTCAGCTCCAGAGCAGCACTAACACAAGAAGCCAAAGGAGGCAGAAAACATGGTGGGTTTGTGAGTGGACGTGAATTAAAAAATCCAGTGCTATGAAACAGTGTCAGTGTTCCAAGTGTCAGAGTTAAATATCCAATAGTGGTCTGGTGTGTTCAGGAGACTGCCTTACAAAGCAGAACAAAATACCATTTGCTCAAACATTCATCACAGTTTTTAAACTCATCCTCAAAAAAGTGATACAGCTCTAAAGAAGGAAGGTGGGAAATATTAAAACAGATGAATATACCTCTTTTGCAACAGTGTGCCAGTGCAGGTGAGTTTCACACACATCCATCCTTTCCTGGTGAAGGAATTTGCACTTGTCTGGTACAAGAAGAGCATCACTCACAAACTCGCCCACTGAAAGAAAAACAAACCCAAAAATGTTAGTTTTGTTTCCAGTACCTCATCTTGTTAAACCTTTAGCCAGACACAGGGCAGCTTCCATGAATGAGTGGCAGGGTCTGTTAGCAGAGAATGGAACAATTTCTAAACGGTGCTTCTGCTACTCCCTTCTTCAAACCTTCCATTTCAAAGTAGCTCCTGTCTTTGATCTCAGTGATGTATTACATAATGAAAACTTTTATGATATCCAGTGTGAAACTTGCAGGACCCACTGAAGACATATATGCCGTGCAACATGAAGTTAGGTGCTGATGGACCCAGCTCCTGGAAGGGGAGTGCAGGGACAGGGAGAGACAATTACATTTTGCACCCGAGTAGAGGTAGGGAGAGGTCTTTAAGTGTTTTGAAATACTTAGTTTTTCCACACAAAATGAATATGACACCAACACATTATTTTAAACAAGTTGAGAGTATTTCTACTAAATTACAGCATGAACAGCAGTACAGTCCACTTAGCTATTTTAGTTGATGCAGCCTCTTTATTGCAACCTCATTTCATCAGCCAGACAGACTAAGGTTAGTCCAGAAGGCTGATGAGCGAGTGGAGCTCATTAGCCAGAGAACAACGTGATTCATGGATCACCTGAGTATCTGGACAGGTTGAAATGGGGGAAAAAGGCTCTTTACCAAGGACACAACTGACTAAAGAGATTGTGCTGTCTTCAGCAGTAGATCAAAAATTTATACAGTAATGAAAAATACAATGCTCACAGCTTTAGTACTGACAAGTAAGAAGAAACTCAGCTGATAAGTAACACAATTTATTGGACTAAAATCACCATAATTCTGTATAATTCTGGCATTGCAATGAAATAACCTCCAACACCTTTGAAGATTTTTCTTTTTTTTTAAATGAAAAATTACAGAATACCTTCAAGACATCGATACACTGAATGAACACTAGATTTGGAAAGCAGGTGACTCAGCTGGCAGAAATCATCAGCTCCCTGAAGCTCGTTTTGTCCATAACCTCCAAAAAACTGCTGCCTCTGTGTGTTAAACGAATGAACCAAGGTGGCCAGTGCCTGCATGGTTGCAGTAAAGGTTAATTAATCAAAGTAAGATGACTACGAGTTTACTGTTTCAGCAGTGGGCTATCTCAGGAAGCTGATGAAGTGGCCCTTGAGGCTTAACAAAGTTTAAAAAATAACCAATACCCAATGCACTGGGACAAAGCTGGGTTCAGCAAGTACTTGTATACACCTCTGCGAATCACCAAAATGTGCATTTCACACGGAATTCTTTGCTAAAGTTCAGTGCTTTTGATCTGAAGCATTTAAAAGCCAGTCAGTTAGTTCACTAGGATAAAAAAGATTCTGTAAACTTTATCCTCCAGTGACAAGCAATGGCTGCAAATTATTAACAGAAATAGCTTCTAAAGGTTCCAAAATAAACTTGCAAAAGTAGTGGGTTAAAACACTTTCCTGTAACCCAAAATACAAAATCTGCAACTTCTGTTAACAAAGTGCCTGCTGCCAGTGATATCACACCCAAATCTTGCCCTGAAATCTGAATAAATTTGCAAGGCTTTTTTAGCTGTACTTGTCTTTGCAGGGGACCATCCTGCCACACCCGAAGTCAGTCAGCACGTAAGTAACTGGCAATTGCTACTGCTTCAGTTTAGTCAAGTACCTGAGCACTAAGCAAGCACATGGGTGTTTTGCTGAAGACACACAGAGTACGTTGACTGATCTCCTGGGACGCAAGACTGCATACAGAATTGCAGCTACACTTTTCTGGCTGTTCAGGCATGCAAAACGTTCAGTCTTTAAGGCAAACATATCTATAAAACAAAACAGATTCCTGGAGTGCATTTTACTCCAGCAAACTACATCCAGTTTCAGAGGTGTCCTGGGTTCAGCAGCAGCAGTCATTTTTCTCCTTCTTGGTAGCTGGTGCAGTGCAGTGTTTTGACTTTCGGCTTGGGAACAGAGCTGATAACAAGGATGTTTTGGTTTGGCCAAGGACTTTGTGAGCTTCATGCTCTGCCAGGGAGGAGGGGAAGCCGGGAGGAAGCAGAGACAGGACACCTGACCCAAACTGACCAAAGAGGTATTCCATACCACAGCACGTCATGCCCAGGATGTAACTGAGAGTTACTCGGAAGGGCTGGGAGACTGCAGGGTTGGAGGAGGTATGTGTCGGTGCTTGGTTGGCCTTGGGGGGGGAGGGGGGGGGGGACGGGACACGACAACGAGTTATCAGTTGGCTGGTGGTGAGTTGATGTATTCTCTTCCCTTGTTAGTTCCTTTATCATTATTATTATTGGTGGTAGCAGTAGTGATTTGTGTTATACCTTAGTTACTAAACTCTTCTTATCTCAACCCGTGGGAGTTGCATTCTTTTCGATTCTCTTCTCTGTCCCTCTGGGAGCAGGGGGAGGGCAAGAAAGGGGGGGAAGTGAGCGAACGAATTACTTGACTGGGTTTAAACCACCGCAGTTCTTTTTGGTGCCCAACGTGGGGCACGAGGGGTTGAGATAACGACAGATCTGACTGGAGTAATAGTCACTCGTCACAATGCTGATTTATTGGCTCTCAGAGTTGTTCCTCTTGATCCCACAGTTTCAGAATGCAGTACATTACTTAGAGCCGGTATTCGCTGTGTTAGTGTTTAACAAGTGTGGGGCTTGGGCTAAGGTTCTTGCCTCACTGTGCTTTATGGCAATGACTTGTAATACGGGTGGGCTCCAGCAGCAGGGCGGGACGGACGTGGCCGTGGACTTGTACCTGGCCGTCCGGCTGCTCTTCACCGTCCTGGTCCTCACCCTCGCCTCCATCTTTGTGAGGCTGCGGGGAGCCGAGGGGGAGCGGCCCCGGGAGCCGGCGGCTGCTGAAGCGGCCCGGGAGAGCGGCCCCGGGGACCAAGCAGGAGTGGGGCCGGAGGCCGCAAGGGGACGGCTGCCGGTGGAGGAGGTTGGGGTCGTCGAGGAGCGGAAGGAGGCAGCTGCAGAGCAGCGGGAGAAGGCGGCGGAGGAGCCGAGCCCCGCGGAGGAGCCGAGCCCCGCGACGGCCGAGAGCATTCCCCGGAAGCCGTCCGCCGAGCCCCAGGAGGATGCAGGAGACCACGCAGCATTTCCCAGCAAGGCAGAGGAGGAAGAGCTGGACTCAGGAAAAGAGAAGCTGGTGGTGGGAGAGCCGGCAAGCACAGCAGCTACACCAGCCCCAGTGACAAGTACAGCAGCATCAACTGAGAGTTCTGAAGGTTTTGAATGGCCTTTGGGTATCCTTGGGACCTGCCTGCTGATTGTGATGGGGATCAGCATGTTGGCACACACACAGACTGTGTTTTACCCACAACCATTTTGTCTGATCTCAGAAGTTAAGCAGAGTCAGGTTCGGGTCTTGTCTGGGGTTAGACAACGATGCAGGGGGACCAAGAGGTTTTTCTCCAAGGCTGGACAGTCATGAGTGGCAGGGTGTGTGGGACAGTATGGGCAAGTATCTAGTCCACTGGGCCCCTCCAGTGCTTTGGAAGCGTCGGAGATGAAAGGCAGCTGTATGGAGTCCCCAGCAACAAGCTGCAGAAACTGCTGAAGGGGACGGTGAATTATTTTGAGCCTGGTGGGCCCATGGCACTTCAGGCCATCAGAGCAGAGATGCAACACAGAGATGGACTCATGATCAAGGGGTGGACTTAGCAATGGACACTATTGCCCAGGTTATTCATGAGTGTGAACACTGCACCCAGCCTCTCCTGCTCTAAAAGACTGTTACAAGAGATGGAGCCCAACATCATGGACCGAATGGACTCAGCAGGTTTATAGGGATTGGTCCATACACTAAGAAATGACCTCTTTCTCTGTGTGTGTGTATGTGTATGTATATATATATATATGCATCTGTAAGAGCGATACTGAAAATGTGGGATCTGAGCATGACGTGAATGGTATGGAATAAGGGGTGGATAATGTCCTGGGTTCAGCAGTAGCAGTCATGTTTCTCCTTCTTGGTAGCTGGTGCAGTGCTGTGTTTTGACTTTCAGCCTGGGAGCAGAGCTGATAACAATGATGTTTTGGTTTGGCCGAGGACTTTGTGAGCCTCATGCTCTTCCAGGGAGGAGGGGAAGCCAGGAGGAAGCAGAGACAGGACACTTGATCCAAACTGACCAAAGAGGTATTTCATACCACAGCACTTCATGCCCAGGATGTAACTGAGAGTTACTCGTAAGGGCTGGGACTGCAGGGCTGGAGGAGGCATCGGTCAATGCCTGGTTGGCCTTGGGGGGGGAGGGCGAGTTATCGGTTGGCTGGTGATGAGGTGTTGTATTCTCTTCCCTTGTTATTTCCTTTATTATTGTTATTATTGGTGGTAGCAGTAGTGATTTGTGTTATACCTTAGTTACTGGGTTGTTCTTATCTTAACCCATGGGAGTTGCATTCTTTTCGATTCTCCTCTCCATCACTCTGGGAGTAGGGGGAGGGCAAGAAGGGGGGGAAGTGAGTGAACAAGCTGTCTGGCTGGGTTTAAACCACCACAAGAGGCTGTGCACACAAGCATGTGTGTGAGCTGGCATCGCCTATCTGACTTCTGACACACACAGGCACACAAGTCCAAATGTGTACACATGCAACAGATAACCTCTGAATGAAGCTATTCCATTGACCTTAACTCCCTGCAGTATCATCAGAATATTGTGTGTCTGAAGTTAGAATGCAATTAATGGTATACCTCATCACTGACAAAAATAACCCCATGTCATTTTGGCCAAAGTAATGAATACAGACGTACCACTGAGTTACAGCCACCAAATGCAAGATGGAAAGCTGCATGTCCAAACTTCTGGGCAATGCAGCCTGGGCTGTGGTGTCATTAACAGTATGCATGAGTGTGTAAGTAAATTTAAAAACAAAACAAAAAAAAACCCTCACAAAAAAAACAAAAAAAACACAAAAACCAAAACACCCCCAACACATACACTACCAAAAAAAAAACCCAACCTAAAAAAAGATCCCCAAACCACCTAAACAACAAAAACTTCCCACTTTCTTGAATGGCTGTACACTAAAGAAACACAAGACATTTGGATATAATTGAATGTAGAGTATTAGATTTGACTTTTATACACAAAATGTGCATCTGCTTTATAGAATCAGATTCCTTGAAAATAAGGTAACAGCATCCCAACAGCAACCCAAATTCTCATTTCAAATGAGGCTCCATTTTGCAACCACTTTCTGAATTTCAGAGAAATAAGCAATCCATTGGATCAAATTCCCCTATGGTTTTCAGAAGGAAAGAAGGAGCTGGGGAGAAGGGTGGTTGTTTAATCTAACCACTTCTTTATACAGAATTCTAATAAATTATTCAGGGTTGTGAACATCTGGGCAGCAGCAATCACTTGCAACTTTGCATGTGACACCTTCTGCCTTCAATTCAATTTTTTATTACAAATAAAATCTAATTCTACCCATTATTTACACATGCAAAGAGTTCATGCACTGGAAACTTTATTCATTCATTTCATTATAATTTTTACTAAAGGTTAATGCAAAGCTTTGAACTTTTGTTCTATTTTGGTTGTTGCTTTAAATAATTCAATGTTCACGTGGCAGTTCGATGAACTAAACTGAATTTACTTGACAACTGCAACATTTATTTTGCCTGGGCTAGTCTAATAGAAACACAAATCCAGCAGAAAGAAGCACGTCAAACACTTTTGATTTGCATAGAAGCTTCTACCTGTGTCATTCCAGTGCACATTTAACTTTCAATGCTGCTGAATCCTAAGACTTTGGAGATTCTTTGCTTTCTTCAACAAGTAACCCACAGCATACACAGGGGGAACAACCAATCCCGTGCCTCCTAAGAGGAGAGGGCAATGTGCACAGCTCTAAAAATAAGGAAGATTTACAGTAGTACTTCTGTTTGCCAGTATAAGCCATGACTGAGGTAACTGTGCATTTTTCTTGGCTGATGAATCATCCCAGCCCAGCACTGGTTGTAATTTCACTGTCAGGTGCTGAGATCACTACACATAATTCAACTCCAATATTATTTTTTCTTCCAGTACAGCAACATACCAACTTGCACCCCACCACACTGTCCTTCACACCCTGTCTGTGAGGCTCAAGTTGGAGGAGCATTTCCCTAGGTAGCGGCACTGCCTTAAAAGCCTCCCTGGCCCCATGCTGCCTCCTGGTCCTTACCAGTACCTTACCACCACTGCCCTATCCAGCCGCCAGTGCACTATGGCTAAACCACAACCATGCCAGGGATGGAAGGGTCTACAAAATTTGTACCAAACCCACACCATGCATTACCACCACCACTGGCACTACTTCTGTTGGTCTTACATTTATCACTTTTTCCTGTACTCTTCTGCCTTCTTCAGCATCTCTTGTATTTGATTACAGCTGTACATCTGTGCTCTACTGAGGTACTCCAATAATAAACCACCATGGCACAATTTGTCTTGTGGTGAACTCATAAATCAATAAACTCCCTCAAGTGATCCAACACACAAGTGTAAGAACTACTTGTTTTCCAGTACCTGTTTACCCACTCTTGCAGGGAAGGGCTGGACAAAACCAGACTTCCCTGGCTTGCGGGTTTCTAACCCATCTGGCAAAAACAGTCCTGAAGGGGAATTCTGGACAGAGATCACTTTACCACATTAAAAAACACCATCCTGTGCCCACCATTCACTTAGCTGAAGGCTGACAATCCACTGCTTGCCCTTTTGATAAGTTCCTAGTTGCTAACTCAAACCTGCACCTTCTTTTACTGCACAGCAGTAAAACATGAATTGTGCTAACACAGTAAGTCACAGTTTAATTTCATTTTATAATTCTCATTATTTGTTTCCTAATGTCAGTAATCCCCTTCCTGATGCCCAATTCTTCATTGCATTTGTAGCATACTTCTTCATATCACCCCATCGTGGTGTATTACAAGAGAGCAGCAGTTTACATTTTTCAAAGACAGTTTTTCTAAAGGTTATGATGCTACATTTTACTATTAAATAATTCTATTTTGGTCAAGCACGTCCTATTCTCTGAAAATACTCTTGGAACAACAGGTTTTGGGCTGTAAGACCAGAAGTTCTGGTTCAGAAATGTCATTTTTCAACACAGCAAAGACTAAGATTCTTGATGTAATGCTTTTCTATCCCTAGTAAGAATTAATATTATAGTGAAGGCAACTGATCATACACTCTTTTAAATCTTCTCTAGGAAGAAAAAGACTCATCAAGTGGGCACACTCATAAAATGACTAAGTTACCTGTTTAATGGCAGGTACAGTATCAGTGAAAAGTAATTAAATATAAAAATACTATATCCTGAGAAAGAGACAGTCCTGATCATCAGACTTTCCATGCACTGCATAAACCAGATGGGATGTGAGAATCCATCCACCATTGCACAGAAAAAGATTCGATAATAAAGGTAAATAAACCAAAATCCATGACATTGGATGGATGCAGATGGTTAGGACCCCAACCTACAAACAAGCATGTGCAAATTATATTCTGAGGAGTACTTTCAAACAAAGCCTGTGCTAAATTTTGCATGAGGCAGCACACACACTGAGGCTCTAGGACTCGAGGCTTCATTTTCTGTGTCAACAATAAGAACAAGGCCCTTGCTAAGCATGTACAAAGCTCAAGTGCTTGCACCACGCATATTTGAGAACATTCAGAGATGTGTCTTTTCACTGTGACTTCGCACAGATTACCCCGAGCCATCACGCGCTCAGCACAGTGCAGCAAGGAGCAGGTCAGCCCTGCGCCTTTCCCTGTCCCTGGCTTTGCTCTGCTCTGCTCCCCAAGCACAAGAGCTCAGCTCCCCACAACATCTCTGCTAGTTCTTGTGCCTACCCAACATTTAGTTATTACATATTATGTTACACATATATTATTACATTTATGTAAGCAGCCATACAGCTTTAGTGCTTTTATTAAAGGTGATGTTTATACAAGTCTTTCTATATGATGCTTGCTTTTATTTATAACATTGGTAATTAAAAGTTCACTGCAATCTGCATCAGAGTGCAAGCCAAACACATTGGCTTCCAGTGCAAAGAAGCAACATTTTATTGAAAAATGCTTTCCCTTTAGAAGTCCAGAAAAGGTGAGAAGATGCAAAGCACCTACAGATGCTTTATGTTTTTCATTTCTCAGTAAAATGATTCAGTAACATACAGAACCAGTGTAGTTCACTATTTTATACTTGTTATCTACAGATCAAGAGGGAGAGGCTGTGCCTGTCAAAAGCCAATCTGAATGAGGGTTTGCTGCCATTCCAAACTCCCTGGGCATAGATACCTGCCCTGGCCCACAGCACTGCTTTCCTCTGAACTTGGGCAAGAGATATGTTAAGCTGGATCTTAAGTTAAAGATCTTCAGTCTAGTTTACAGGATTTTAACACCCTCAACAATGGTTTTGTAGATTTCTCCAATTTCAAATTTAATTTTAAATGAAAGTTCAAAAGAAGCAGTATTCAGGAAGTATGTAAAAGCACCCACAAAAGATAATTTCTACCTATACTGTTACCTATGAAGAGCTGCCAATATTAATACCAGTACCCACTCAGGTATCAAATACCACCCTAGTGTATGTCATCCCCCTGTAATTTACAAGCATTGAGAGCAGCGTCGAACAATGCTGAACCCCACCCCAGGTACTCACTAGTGAAAGTCACACTTCAAGGGAGCTTGGACATGGGGACACCAGCAGGGAGGTGGAGGGACTGGTTTTGCACCAAAACCCTGCAAGCCTTAAAAGCTCAAACCCACCTTCCTCAACCCCATCCCAAACACCAAGGTTAGAGGCCTCTACCTAGCCCCCATCCATCAGCCAAGAGAAAGGCATGGTGGTGTTGATAAAACATGGATCTGTGGCCTGGCAGCTTGGATCATCTACATTTTTCTGTTGAGTAACTGGCTTCACTCTTGCCCATAAGACTGTGCCCAAAAGAGAGCTCTGTAAAAAACCTGTCCCTACTCCACTGTTCTATCTGAAACCTATAGCACGAATTTCAGTAAAAGACACATGGCATGGCAGATGGACAGCAATGCAGACCCCCACATTTGAAGGGCAGAAGGCACAAGTGACAGCACAATCTGCACAGCCACCTCTGGCTGGAACAGCAGCTCTTCCATCTTCAAGAGACTCGGCTGAAACCAACACCAGTCCCATTAACTTGTCTCTGTATCAATCCTTTTGTCTTCATAAAGTTCCAAGAAGTTATTTGCCATAACTATAGCTGGGGTTTTTATTATTTTTTGGAGCAAAACCATCCACTATGTTTTAAGCATCCAAAAAAAGGCCAATGGTTCTCCAGACATTTTTGCAGCATCAAAGCAAGTGCCTATTGCTTTAGTATTTTTCTGCTTCAGAGCAGCCCTTGAATATCCTTGTATTCCTGCTTGCAAAGGAACTTGAAAATGTAAAGAGTACACCCTCTAAAAAGTGGTTTATTGTTCTGTTACTTGGCAAACATAGAGACAAATACACCCTGATGCAAGTACTCTCAAGTAAACCACCTTTACTATTGACAACATTTAGCCATTTATTAGGCTACAAAATTCAACTATTTGGGCTGAGCAAAGCTCTTCTATTAGATTAAAAACTGAATGGCAATTCTAGCTGTACTACATCTTAGCACCTTGATGCTCCTAGAGCCATTCTGAGAAAACGATTACAGTACTTTTCACAAACATATGACCTTACTTGGGACATAAGATCAAAGTAAAAGAAAAGCCACTATAATGAACCCACTGACATGGAGTGCTACTGTTGATATATCATGTGCTCTACTGTGATTATGGGAAAGCCCAAATAGCTCACACAAAATTCTGGAGTTGAAGGGCTAAAATCCCTTATGTACATTTGTCTGAATGAAAATAATGAATAAGCCTGTATTTCATGGTTTTTATTATGTCTTCATTTTCATAAGACACCATACATAAAAAGGGGCTATTCTCAAACCTTTCTCTTCATTCCTTTGTAGCTCTTTGATCATAGACATAAATGGACTTTCTGCTCACTTCACTACTTATTTGCCTGACAGAATTTTCTGTCGTACTTTCCAGGCAAGAACACAAGCATCATTCAGATTTGACGCATTATGCCAGTAACAGATACATCTGTTTACACGCAATAAGATTCAAATATACATCATCACACATTCTGGCATCTTTATAGACAAAGCATATAAACATTCCTCAAAGGTCTGCTGCACCTCCACGGTTCACTGAAGCATGAAGTTCATTTACTTCTTTTTTCCACTTATCATTCCTATCTTCAAGGAACAATCTTGCTGAGAGTACAGTAAGATGCCGTTTCTGTCCCTCTCTTACTCATTAATGCAATATAACAGAACTGTGCTTAAAGCCCATTACCCAAGCATCATGGGTTATGCCATTATGGGTTATGCTGGGATTCTTCCTCCTGCCCCATCTTCCTAAAAAGCCCACAAAGTAAAAAAACATACTCCCAGAATTTACCAGTGTGATCAGCAAGAAAGGTCCCCCAAAACAGACTATCTGAAGGGTTTTCCCTTCAGTTTGCTTTCCCTATGCACCAATCACTCACACTAGCAAACTTTTTTTCTCCACACCACAAGTCAGAATGCTGCCTCTTGAACATGATTTCTGAGAAACAGGCCCAAAAGCAGGCTGCAAAGTCGAGCCTGGGAGGTTGACAAAACTCAGGATTGAGTTGCTCTCCCTCCCAATTCCTCAGTGCACTGGTTATATCTGCAAAGCTTCTGGCAGAAATTAAGAGTATTAGCTGCATACATAGCCCCCTCCCTTCCAATTATACAATCCTCCCTAATTTCTTGGAAATAGTTAGGAAACTGCATGAATAAAGTCTAGAAATGTCATTCTGGATAGCTTCACTGTCCTGCCTTAGTCACAGAGCTCCTAAGTGATACTGCCCAAGTAAACACCTTTTCTCCTCCTCCTGCACCGTGCTTAATTGCTTATTGCTTCCTTCGCCTCTCTTCTCTACAGCCCCAACAGACTTTCCAGATAGACTTTTCACTTCGACTCCATCATTGCAGGAGCCCTGTTCGATATATCTGTATCGGGACATGATCAGCTGCTCTGGAGAGCTGGCAAATGCACTGGGGATAGGAATCTCGCTGCTTACAGTGGAAAACAAGATTATAAAGTAAAGGATGTCACCCTGTGGGTGCTTGGACAGGGTAATTTGGTGGGGTATTTCAGTGTTTTTTGGAGCAGAGGGGTTATGTGGGGGGAATTCAAGGTCCCAGTCTAAACTAACAGCAGTATATCTAGCTAAAACAGATTTTCCACAGTGCTATAAAAAGAACAGGCAATGAAAATCTGGAAGGTGCTGGAAGCCAAGGTAAGTCAGACAAGACTGATTCTATGTACAGCATAACAGAGGGAACACTACTGGGTTCCTCAAACTGGAGGGAAAGAATAACCCAAGAACTGATTGGAAATTATTTGATGTACAAACAACAGTTGCTAAAATTCACAGAAATGAATAATCCTGAAAAAAGAATACTGGAAAACTCTAAGGAACAAACTTGAAATGTGAAAGGCTTAATTAGACCATTTGTGAACAATTAGTGAGATTCTGTCAAGAATACCGGGACAATGGACATTATTTCAAGTATCCTGGGCCACAACCAAGTAAAGAGAAAAAAAATCAGGAGGGAAATAGGAAGTGATACTTTCAATGACAACAACACTTTTACTCCACAAGGAAGTATGTGCAGGCTGTTTATGCAGAACTGTCGGAAAGATGCAGTTATATGCCTGCCATTACATGCCAGCTGCCATTCTTTTTGGCAAACATCCTGTCTCTGTGTAGCTTTTTACAGCAAGCTGCAGTGAAACAAACACAGAAATGTTGTTCCTCAAAGACCGACCAACTCAGTCTGGAAAGGAACTGCAGGGGCAAAAGATAAGAGTATCTTGAACTACCTGTGCCCCTGAAAGTTTGCATGGAAAACAACACCCAAAATGTTTTTTTCATAAGCATTTCTCCTCCAAAACAGTTGATTTTTTTTTTCTCTTCCACACTGAAGTGCACACATCCTTGTCAAGTACCAAAAGCAATGTGTGGGGTGCAGGGAATAGGAAATGAAAGAGAATGGAAAATCAAAATATTTCTGCCCCCCCCCCCGGAGAACCTATTACCAGAATGATGCCGCAGAAGAGCCTCCCCGAATTTGCAAATGCTTCTTTTAGTAAGGTAAGATTCCCTTAGTAAAAGCAGCATTGGTTTTAACTGTTTTCAATCTGTATGCTAAATGATTTATCTCAAGAAGGAACGTCGTCAACCATTCCCAGGTCTATTCAAGGCAACACTGACCCTCCTCTGTACTCAGCAAGATTTTAATGAAGCTGGTTTTCCAAAAATATCAAAGGAGAAGAAAAAGTTAGTGGCTTTTAAAAACTAAAACCATTCCTAAGAACCTTTTCAGAAATTATTAGCAAAACTGCATACCATGATTTGATAAATAAAGATGACAGATACTGCAGGGCCCATTTTAACGCTCTTCCTTATGTTTAACTATAAATATCAAGTATAACTTAATATTTCTCAAAAGTAGATTTAACATTCCAAATCTTAAGCAATCATATCTTTGTGAATCTTATTTTTCCCCAATCTGTCTTGATTTTTTTCCACGCTATAAGATGGGTCAATTGCAAACAGATTATGCTTTATAAATGCTACCAAAAGCATGATTTTTAACACTCTAGCTATTAACATCATGTTCTGCTGCTGCTGAGATGCATGACAAGCTGCACGTCAGTTGCCACTGTTTCTGTTCACTCTCTCACAGCAGGTAGCAGATATGTTTTGCAGCAAGATCTGCAAGTGCAAATCTCCAAGCAGTTTAAACTCATGCCTCCCTTCTGGCTGAAGTGACACTTCATGCACTTCATTAATAACTTATGTATGCATACTAGTGACTTGCTAAAGACACCTATCAAACAGTAAAATGGCATAAAGGCAAGATGCTTGGAAACGATTCAGCACAACTGGGTCCAGTAATCCCACTGTTTTTTGCATTATTATACAACGAGATCTTGGGCAATTCTTAGTAACTGTGGTAAAGCATCAGGAATCAGGAGTAAGGCTAGCAAAGGTCCCACTAGTCACTGATGTCTAAGAGGGAGTAATGGCCATAAGCTTACACATAGGTAGGAAGAATGAAAATCCTACAGATGCCTTGAAGGTTTGTCCATTTCAAATGCTAGGAGTCCAATGAGGAATATAAAACATTTTAAACAAGGGAATGTTGTTAAAATAAAACACTTTAAACAAGAAAATCTTACTTCAGTAAGATTTTAGGTCTGGTTTATTTGTTTGGTAGGTCATTTGTCTGTCCATCCTTCCTCTCAAACACCTTCACACTGCACATTTCTGTATTAAAAAAAAATATTCTTTTTACTTCAGCAGTAATTTAATTAAGTTGTTGCTCACTCTCTCTCTTCTGGCAAAGAACAGAAATCACTGTGAAATCGAGTTCAGGCGGTAATTGTTTCTTCAATGCCATCTTGTGCAAAGGCTCTGATGAGTGAATAAATACCCCCATAAATAGCAGCTGAAGATCACCTTAGCAAAAAATACGTTGCTGATTATTAACTACCTAAGCCATCACTTTCCACAATACTGCTGAGCCCTAAATATTCTATTTGCCAAGACCAACCTTCCACTCAAATTGTCACCACTTCTGGGCAAACGACTTTGCAGTATTACCAGCCAACACACTTACCAGCAGAGCTGCTGTTCAGAAAGGCTGGAGGAGTGAGCTGATAGGAAACTCAACACCAAGTCCTGCCCCTGGGAAGGAATAAGCTGTTGGAATAATACAGGCTAGGGAGGAACTCTGCAGAAAAGTCTCAGCTGGGTCCAAGAGCAAGTGGAACACAAGCATGTTCTGACAGCAAAGATGGCCAGTGGTGTCCTGGGCTGTACAAACAGAAGCATATATAGTAGATTGAAGGAAGTGACTAACCCCTTGTACTTTGCACTCTTTAGACTGTATGTAGGATACTGTGTCCACTTCAGGACATTCCAGTACAAGAAAGATACAGATGAAAAGGAGTGAGTTCAACAGGGGACTACTGAGGAGACCAGAAAACTTGGCCTATGAGACTGAGGGAGTAGGGCTTGTTCACCCTGGAGAAGAAATAGCTTCAAGGGAGTTAGTATCTGCCTAATCATACCCATGAAGACATCATGAAGACACAGTGGGCTGCTTCACAGCATTGCACTGCAGGAAGAGAGAGTGGCCATAGTTTGAAACGGGAGAGATCCCAAATAGATAAACTTGTGGAGGAATAATCACAAGTATAATTAAATATAAGGAAAAAGCTGCCAAGAGGTTGCAGAATCTATTCTTGCAGGTTTTCAAGATCACACCAGACAAAGCCCTGAGTAGCTGGTTAAAATTCAGTATCAGCCCTGCCTCCAGCAGTAAAATGGACTCTGAAAAGTTCAGAAGCCACTTCTGTCATAAATGACCCCATGATTCTATCCATACCTTAAATCTCCCCTTATGCTAGCAACAAATCAAAGTAGCAACAATCCTTGACTTCATTTCAGTCACACTGGCCTTCAAAACATCATTATTTCTGCACCCATCGTGTGACGTACTGCTTGGGTTTTTGAAGCTGTTGCAAACTACAGTATCATCAAGAAAGCGGTGCCTTGTCTAGTTCACAGACGCCTACACACACTCTGTATGAGCATGTAAGTTTAACTGAATGGTTTGTTCTCCTGTTATCTATCCAAACAAGGGGGATAGCAGAGTCAGTTTCATGGGCAGACAAAATGAGAGGCCCACACTCAGGAGTCGGGAGGAGGTGGGGAGGAAGGTGCTTCTAGGCACCAGTGTCCCAAACAGATACTATCTACTCATAACCAGCACCAAAGAGGAATGTTTGGTCACAAGCGGTGTGGCACATAGGACAAAACGCAGCGAAGACATCATTCATACTTTCTCCTGCAGACTTGCAGCTGACAACCAGAGGATTTTTGGGCAGTGAGCAACTTCAGAGACACCTTGCATATCACTGGAAGAGTGGAGGGGGACCTCAGTGTGCTCAGGAGGCTCAGAAGGGCATCCTCCCACTTCTCAGATGCTCATAACTAAACTTAGCATGCACTCTGCTGAGTCCAGCTATTTTAGAGCACATTTTTCTTAAGAATAATAATGTACAAAAACCTGCTGCAAATTGATTCTGTTGTAACAGACCAAATAACAGTAATCGTACGCAGCCAATTGCTCATATGTAATAAAAATGGCATTAGAATTGAAATTACAGCTTCAATTTTTATTAGAATTTAAGTTACTCGTGAAACACCTTGACACAGGAGACATTTTATAAATTTTGAGAGCAGTTACATAACTGAAAATTGAAATAAAAATTTGCAGCTGCCTACCTACCATTTTAAAGCTTAACAGAAGGAAAGGTATATGAGACTTCAGTATTACTCCTTTATGATATGCCAAATCAACTTGGGAGATCACTGTTGGCTAATGAAGGAGAACAAATGAAGTACTAAAAAGGTTCTTGGTAAGCTACAGGAAAAAAAATGTTAGCTTAAGATTCAGTCAGGTTTTAATCTAAAAACCTTGCTTCCCAAACTAATTGACAAAGTGACACATCAAAATGGTTATGATTTACAGAATGGAGCAAAAGGGCATGTGGAGGGGAAGTTCACACTGTAACCAGACTGAAGGCTAGCTTCCCCATGCCCAAACTTCGAAATGTGAAAAGAAACATTAAAGTTTGATGACATCAGTGCTCTATGACAATACAGCAATGACTGTGACTCACACATGCTATGTTTTCTACTTTCAGTGTCAACTCAGTATATAAGAGTATTAAACCCAACATAACTACAGAAAACCCCCCTTTGTAGTTAAAAGGCCATTCATGAGTACAGGAGCTTGCATTTTGCAAAGCCTGTGCATAGTGTAAATGCTATTTTACACTGGCTTAGGCCAACCCAGGTCACTGTTTCTCTCAAAAAAAAGGGTGGCTCTGTGCTCTCACAGATAGCTATTGGCCTCCCTATGGTACTGCAGGCACCATGAGATGGAAACCCTGTCCAAAAGACTTCATTTCTTCCCAGACTAAAGGAAATGTATGTAATTCAATTCAAGCTTGGTGAGATCACAAAACAGAGGTAAAAAAATTGCCTGGTACGCAGGGAGCTGAATTTGAGGTTGATTACAGAGCTTACGAGGGATTTCACGGTAAGAAGGAAATACTCCTGAAGGTTGTTCTCCAAAAAGAAAACTATGCACACACACAAAAGTCCGCATTATGCGAAGGGAACGATCTTGCCTATCCCATATTTAGAACAGACTGAATAAACAAATCCAAGAGAACAGGTAAAAGGAAACAGTTCTGGTTGTAAGCTCATGTGCATGCTGTTGATCATTTTTCATTTGTACTGAAAGGTGAAATTGCAGGCTTTTCACCGACAGCGCAGGATGCTCCTCTGTGTTAAGTATCATCAACATGGTAAGATAGTCCTTTTCCCAAAGGGTTTGTAATCTCTGTTGGGTGGACTGGTTCCAAACAGCTGTAGTCACAGGGAGCTGATTGTAAATAGTCATGTTCTAACAGATTAGGAACAGTCATGAGGGGAAGGGAATGACTTGACAAAATATCATCTATTCAGAAATTGTGTCTTAGGTTAAACTGCAATATAAAGGTATAAAACCACATCATATAAAAGACCAACTCAACAGCCCAGGGGATAATAAAAGCCTGTCTCCTCTGAAGTATGGAGGATCAGAGTTCCTAAGGAGCAGAAACTGCTAATGTATTCACCTAAGTACCTTCTGGAAAAAGTAACAGAAGCCAGTATTATTACAAAGCCAAAATTAATTTCTGTTACCAAAATTAATTTTGATATCGAATTGTTATAATTTGATTTTCAGTTGACCTAGTTGCAATGATCTAATAGGGAAAAATGGGGTAATTTAAATATTTTGCACATCAAGAACTTGCTGATAAAGCCATTGGGACTTAAAGATCAAACATATTAAAGCAGAAAGTAAATAACTTCCAATAATCACAACTGTCATTCATTATCCCTAGTACAGGCTTTTGCTGCCTTCTGATATTTCAAACTAAACAATTAGGAAGCATATTTAACGGACAGGTTTGAGTACAGAACTAAGATACAACTCCTTCCTATCAAGCCTGAAGTTTTTAGGCACACACAAAAAAATTCCTGGGTGGAAAACAACAACAAAAATTCAGGGGATTAAGAAGAAAGGTTATGACTGTAAATAATCTTTTTTTTAAGCATACTCATTATGTTCTAGTAAAACTGAAGTACTTTGCATTAGCTCCAGGTTCACATATTTAACTGGAGCAAATTGCCCTTTAAGCTCCCTTAGTGATCATTAATAATTTCCAAGTGATTCTGAACAATCTTAAAAAACGTACTATTTATGAAGCTGAAGGTCAGTAAGAAAGCTCAAAATGGCTGAATAAAGTTTAAATTCACAGTGAGAGCAAAATGCAGAACTGCTCATATATTCACTAATACAGATGAAACCACTCATGAGGAAAGATTATACTGTAATCAGTAACCCAGTACCAATTCTTTAAGCTAATGGAGTATTAAAGCTATTAGCTTTACTTTTGCTAACAAGCAGGTTGTGGCTATTATTAAGTATTATGCTGGTATGTTCTACACATAAGCAGATCAAGAAGTTTAAAAACCAAACTGGCCATGCACAACCTCTTTGCAGAATCAGTTTTCACTTCCATCACTTTGTAACTCCCCTACACTGGCTTGTTTCTTCAGTTTTAGCCCAATAAAGCTGCAAGTTGAGAAGAGCAGAGTACAGTCCCATTCAAATAAAATCAATGCAAGCTGTCTCATGGAGAGGAAATGAATAAATGTAAGCATAGGATTAAAAAGTCCCAAACTTCCCATTGGTAAGTGAATGCCAGTGCATTCCTACTCCTGAGTACTGTAGCTGTTCTTCCTTTAAGCTTCCTGTAACAACAGACTTGAGTAAACTAGAGAAACTAGTGATACCCCTATACCAACAGGCCAGAGAAGATCGGCAGGCAAGATGATGGTAGGAAGTAACAGGTCACTTTGGAGGGGCAGAGTACTTTTCCATCAGCAGCAGGACCTGGCTTCCAGAGGCTGAGCTGGCGGTTCCTTGAACCACCCAACCCATCCTGACCACTTACCCCTGCCACAGCTTTTGTCCTTTCAGAGCACAAAAAATCTTACACAGTCAAAATGGTTCCTTAAAAAACATACACTACTGCTCCACTTCTTTTGGAAGAGGGGTGGGATGGAGGGCTGCTAGTTGTAGTCTAATCAGCTCTTGGGTTTTGGGGCTGTTGACAAATCATGTGTCCAAATTTGAAGAGCTTCAAGAAAAGCAAACTTTAAAAACAACAAACAAAAAAACACCAACAAAACCAACACATACAAACCAAACCAAACGATATCCCCTATCTCCCCATCAAACTCATCAAAAGCAAGAATTGAAAGAATTCAGGACAATTCTATTAAAAACAACAAAACACCAAATGTGACTACATGAGAAAGTTCTTGAGTTTCTGTTGCTACCCACCCCACAAGACAGCATACTAAAAATAGCTTGCTTTTCAATTTCAAAGAGAATCTGCTGTCTACATGGATTCATCAAAACCTGAATCCCTAGATGGTAAATGGATGCTTCATTCTCACAGATTGCAAGAAAACAAACCCCCACATTTCACCACAAAATGTCTCGTGTTACACTGTAGTTTTTAACACTGATCACAAGTATAAGGTTTCATGTGAGGGAGAATGGAGCCCAAAGGGAATTTCTGCTTGCATGATAAAGATGCCCGTGCTTGTGCAGAAGGGACTGGAAGTCTAGAAGCATGTTTGACCTTCAAATGTCAGCATGTTCATCTTGCAAGGACTTTGGATGTTTACACAAGCATGAAGTGCTGTAACTCTTCCCTAGAGACCCACTCTGAGCTCAGCAATCCATCAAGCGGGAATATGGGTGGTGTCACCCCAGCATAGCTCTGTGGACACAGCCCTGTAGCCCTTGAATACCAGCTTGCCATTTCCTGGGAAAGCTGCTGGGTCCAACACAAGGCTGTATCTCTCCTTCACCCCAAGGCTGTCACAGATGAGGTCTGATGAATGAACCAAGCAACTTCCAGCAGTTCAAGCACAGCCCTATAATGCTGCCATGCCTCCCCCCCCCCTTGCCAGTTATGGATAGTTTATCCTTTGAGGGCAGATAAACACTGTGGCACGGCGCTGTCACATCATAAGTACTAGGTCTATTGGTCCTCTTTACCTGATGGGCAAAGTGCCCTAAATGAGAAATACTTTGCTGAAAAATAACCAAGCTTTTTCCGACACTTACTGAAAGTCATTTTGCTTACAGTTTTCCAAGGTTACAGATGAACTTTCTGACACAAGCTTCCTCCCAGTGGCAGGCTATCCACTCAGGATGAGAATGTAAGGGCATATTTATAAACAGGTGTTTAAGGTCTTTCAATGAGGGACAAAACACTTCACAGAACGCCACTTAAATACAGGGTTTTTCCTCTCTAAATTAAAGAGACAAATATGGACATTAATTTATACCAGCACTCTGACAACAAAAACCTAATATATATACTGTTGGTTATAGCATGTTTTTGTTGTTGTTGCTGTGGTTAAAAAACTTAGAGCCATTTTACTGTTCTACTTAAAACCCCCACATTTTTCTTTAACAGTACTTCTGATGTCTTGATGGAAGTATTGCAACAAAGAAAAAAATACCAAAGCTAGAAACCACTTCAGGACTTAAAGTGGCAGAGCTTAAATGAAAAGTCACCTCTAAATTACATGAGCACAATAATACTGCTGAAAGTAATGAAAGAAACAACGTGGACACAACATACAACTCAAGGTGCATTGCAGAGAGGCTGCTGACAACCTGGAAGCATAACCAATTTATGTTCCATTCAATGAGAGGTGATTCGGCTGTTCCCAGACCCGAGGGCACTCCAGAAGCAGTAACAGACATATTCAAAGACAAAACCCCAAAGGAACTGTACCCAGCATTCCCAAAGAATTCAGTCATTTGCTTCTGCACAAAGGAATGATCAAGTGGCATCACTACCTTGCTTGTTATTTCCTGCCTACATGGCAGAGAGGACGGTGAAGCCTCAGTCAAGGAATGTGTATTTTAAGAGCATGTCACAAGCCTAATCCACTTTTCCAACAAGATTTTGGAACTGTGGTTTCAATAGCATTGCTCATAACAAAAAGACTCCTTCCCTAAAATTCTGCCCACTCCTGCAGCTTTTCCTCCTTTGGATTTCAAAACCCATTTTATTCAGTTGTAATGTTGGGTTTGATGCACTGGAAGAACAACGCTAGCATTTTAAAAAGACACGACAATGTTCTTCCATCCAGCCTACAAGACAATGAACTTCAAATAAAGACAGAAAAAAATCTTCAACTCATCCTATGTTCACAGCCACACATGGGATAGAAATAGGGGAGAGGGAAAAAAACATTTTAAGGATTTAAGGGGGGGGGTGTTGTGGTTTATGTTAAAAAAAAATAAATAGTCAATGTAGCTGTAAGAAAATATGGAATCACAGACCTGCATTTTTCACTGTAAAGGGTAAATAGAAGACCATTTACAATAATAATCAGATACCACAAAAGCGGAAACCAACGGCCATTTTTGTTATACAAAGTCATCTTAGTTTAGCTAGCCTTAAGTAGAATATCTCACAGCAGGTAGGTCAGCAATAGGATCTTCCTTCAACACAAACGAAGCAACATTCGAAACAACTGTCAGCCTGTCTGTAATAGTTGTAATTGAGAACACTTCAATAAGGTAAATCTGTTGAAAACAAAATATAAAATAGAAGGAAAGTTGAGGCAATTACCCCTTTATTCACATCTGATGAAGTCCTGGCAGGTGTGCACAAACACCTTACTGCTCAGAACCCAGAGCATGTTTTTGCTGTGACAAGAGGGGATTTTTCTCAAGTGCTTGTCATGGTTTAACTCAGTCAGCTGAACATCACACACAGCTGCTCACTCACCCCCCTGCAGTGGGATAGGGAGAGAACTGGGGGGAAAAAAAAAAAATTGTAAAATTTGTGCATCGAGATAAAGATGGTTTAATAGGACAAGAACAGAAGGGAAACTACTACCAGTAGTAATAATACAAGAACTAGAATATTCAAGTGATGCAAAATGCAGTTGCTCATCACCTGCCAAGTGATGCCCAGCCAGTTCCCAAGTAGCACTCCCCAGCCAGCACTGCTCCTTGTTTATACGTCAAGCATGATGTTGGGGACAGCTGTCCCAGCTATTTCCCCTCCAACTCCTTGTGCACCCCCTGCCTGCATGCTGCTGGGGTGGGTGAGAAACAGAAAAGTCCTTAGTTTAGTGCGTAAACACTGCTAAGAAACAACTAAATCATCAGTGTATTATCAACATGATTCTCATAATAAATCAGCTACTAGGAAGAAAATTATCCCAGCCAAAACCAGGAGAGTCCTACCTTGCCTTTGTGCTACACCAGACTGATCTCGCTGATCCCAGGAAGGATCACAGGGTCCCGCTATCTGCCTGGCTCAGGTAGCATCAAAGTGACATTTGAAATGAGACGATAAGAGATGCATGGCAGAGCTGACGAAGAGCAGGGAAGGGGATGCAAGTAAGACTAACTTGGATAGTAGATGCTGAGAGGAAGCAGGAGAGGACATGCTGAGGAGACGGATGCCTAGCTAGGAAGAGGATTACTCAGAAGGAAAGGAGAGGTAGAGAAACATCAGTGCCTGGGGGGAGGAGACCTAAGTAGAATGGTAAAGACAAGACAGTAGCGCCTGGTCAGCCAAAGAAGAGAGCAAGGCTGGAGAACCTGGACTGAGAGGGAGACTTGGCAACAAAAGCAGCACATGGACAAAAGCAGCCCTCCGAGATACAGAAAAACAGAGGAGCAGGTTAGAAAGGATGGGGGTAAGCACTCTTTCCCACAGGAAAGGAACCCACATAATTATGAGAACACGTATCTCAGTTCAAAAAACCACCAACTTTTAGCTCAAATGGTCCACAGCAGGTACCCTCGACACAACATCAATAAAGGGTGTAAAGTGTCGAGGAGCAGACAAGAGTACTTCCTCAAGACAATGTCTCACCCCCACCTCCACCAATGCAAGACTAAGGTTCCCAACACCTCATGAGTGAGCCTGCAGTGAACTGTCCTGTTGGGCTTTGAACCTTCACAGGCTCACAGCAGGCACCAGACACTGTGGCAGGAAGATGAGCAGCTTGTATACACAATGTGCAACAAAATCTACAACTATGCAACGACTTCTGTTTGCCGGGGGCCTGAAGCCTGCTAGTCTCATCTGATAACCTCTCATATGGTGAATGACCATTACTCATTGTCCTGGGTTCAGCAGTAGCAGTCATGTTTCTCCTCCTTGGTAGCTGGTGCAGTGCAGTGTTTTGACTTTCAGCTTGGGAACAGAGCTGATAGAGATGTTTTGGTTTGGCCAAGGACTTTGTGAGCCTCATGCTCTGCCAGGGAGGAGGGGAAGCTGGGAGGAAGCAGAGACAGGACACCTGACCCAAACTGACCAAAGAGCTATTCCATACCACAGCACGTCATGCCCAGGATGTAACTGGGAGTTAGCCGGAAGGGCTGGGAGACTGCAGGGTTGGAGGAGGTATCGGTCGGAGCTTGGTCGGGCTTGGGGGGCAAGTTATCGGTCAGCGGGTGGTGAGGTGTATTCTCTTCCCTTGTTATTTCCTTTATCATTATTATCATTGGTGGTAGCAGTAGTGATTTGTGTTATACCTTAGTTACTAAACTGTTCTTATCTCAACCCGTGGGAATTGCATTCTTTTGATTCTCCTCTCCGTCCCTCCGAGAGTGGGGGGAGGGCAAGAAAGGGGGGGAAGTGAGCGAACGAATTACCTGACTGGGTTTAAACCACGACACTCATCCATCCTTTCCAAGCTACTCATGACTTCACAAAGGCATTTCAGAGCCTCCAGACATCTTCCTTTCTACACTGGAAAGACTGTGTTATTTCTTCTATAGAAGCCATGTCATTCTTCAAGCACTCACTATTGCTCTAAATTCTTCAGTTTCTATTATACACTTATGAGGAAGGCCAGAACTGCACACAGTGTTCACAAATACAGGGAAGTCTGCAACTAACCCAGTGGTACAGTTATGTTCTGCATCTTGTTCCCCATCCCTTTCCTAATAAACTCTAACACTGTTTTTTTTGACATTAATGAATTCATGTTTTCACAGGCTATTAATACCCAAGGTATCAGTCTTGAGAAGTTAGAGGCTAATCACAGTATCACTGTATACACGGAGATAAATTTATTTTGTGCTTCATCCATGTACATTGCCTTTACTACATCAGTTTTCACCTGCCATTTTACCTTCAGGCAAAGACTCATCTGAAATTCTTCATACTTTGCCTTTATTAATTCTAACTTGAGTAACTTAGTGTCATCATTAAATTGGCCACTTATTTAGCCTCTTTTCTAAATCACAAAGACTTTAAATGTCATAGGCACAAGATCTGATCTCTTGAGATTCTACTAGTGACCTTTCTCAACCTTGAGGACAGACCATTAATTCCTGCCTTTTTAAAATCTTTCTTCTTATTTAGCCACATAAGAGTTTTCTATTCCATGGTAGATTAATTTCTTTAATAGCTTCTGGTAATGGACCTTGTTAAATTTCTTTCGGAAAATCAAAGTAGACACACTATCCATTTGCTTACTCCCTTAAAAAAAACCCCAAAACTGAAAGAGCCTCTTGCACTGTATCATACTCCCTGACAAGTCCAATATCCCTATGCCTATTCCAGCACCTCAAAAAACACACACACACACCCCAAATAAGCGTATTGAAATGCATATCCAGGCTCTTCCCCAGCATCTTTTAGAAATACCCAGTGATTCCCATCACTGACTCTTCCTTTGCAGTTAAAAACTATCAAATCTGTTTGAAACATTCAGTCCTCCTTGGAGACCAGAACATATTTAGCATGAAGATCTTACCACTGCTCTCAGTTAGGTGATAGAAATCTGTGGGAAGATGCTTCAAATGCAAACCAATTTAATGACATCTGGTAACATGTACACTTCCTTTCTCTCCCTCTCCCCATATTTCCTTCTTAGAAGGGTAAGCAAATAATAACACGCTTTAATTAGCAGAATCCTCCCATTGCAAAATTAAGTACTCTAAGTTGAAGGAAACACCAAAAAAAAAAAAAAAAAAAGATTAATCAGATCTGTGACACCTCAAAGCTGCTCAGATTGAAAGTTCCGGGTTTGTCTGTTCCAAAAGCTGGATGCATACAATGAACAAGCTATGGGATTTATGTGGTTTCATGTGTTACTTACAGGTTGTGTGCCTGTGAATGCACACATCTATCAAAATCAGATAAACCCGGTGTGCTTCATAAAGAATCCTGTGCATAAGTGCACATACACATGAATGCTATTTCAAGCATTTCACAATTTGGAGCCTGACTACCAATAGATACTTTGGGTTTTGAAGCTTCTCCCAGCCTTTCAACTATAAACTAGGGATGATGCTCCTCATAAGGAGGATTTATAACCTCCTCATAAGGGTTATAAAACTAAACCTGTGGGTCCAAAGTCCTTGGGTAAGGTTAGAGAGATTTCTAAAAGGAAAATTACTTTTGCCTTCAGGCAGGATTCGAGTGGTGAGCAGTAACTAAGGCTGCAGGAGAGGCCAAGCTAGAAGGTCAGAAGGGAACACCTCATGGCCCATTCATGTGCACACAGTCAAACAGGGCAGGCGGATGGGGCTGCCCTGAAACTGCGGCCTCCCTGGTACCTCTTGCACAGGAAGGGTCAAACTACAGTTAGGAGGCAACCTTAGCTTCCCTCCTTTCCTAATTTTTGAGCTCTTTTTAACCTTACTAATATTCTTTCAGTCCTACTTTTTGTGCTTAACTGATTTTATATAAAGCACTGAAGTGTACACACCACTTGTTCTGGCTTCCTTTGTCTACTGTAAGGGACAAATATACTCCTCATTTTCAGTGTGTACCTGTAAGTAGTATTTTTTATTGTGTTATGAGTAGCTCGGCAGACCTGTCACATTCAAGATCTCAAAAAGTGTTTGTGTTGTGACCAGTTCCACAAATCCTTTTCTTATTAAAACCTTACTGCAGTCACCAAACAAGTAAAACATATACCCTATAAATACACAGAAACATACAAGTTTAGATTTATTTCCTTTTTATGGGCTTACAAAAAAATTTTTTATATTTACCCTTAATCATATATAAAGGCATATTCTGGCCACCACCAGAATGCTAATTTTGCTGTATTTCTTCACTTCAGGGTTTCTATGCCTTCAGCTAGGATTTGGCTAAATCAACAGCTGAGCTGATGTTTGGCTCCAGTGAGGAGGTGGAAAACTCCAGAAACAGATCCATGACTGCCTGAGGAAGTTTTCGTGCTCCTGATGGGTGATCGCATTCAGGATTTCTCTGCCCACTCCCCACCTCTTCCTCCAAGCAGATGATATTTTGCCCCCTTAAACATGCAAAAGGCCACTGTAACAGTTCGTACAGTCCTGCTCTGCAAAGAAGGTAGCTGGAAAGACTCAGTTATAAAACATGAGGCAACACAGCTGCTTAGAACTACCATAAAAAGATAAACTCACTATTGTTTGCATGCATGATCAGTAACCCAACTGATGCTTAACAGCCACTTTCTTCTCTATTACAGAAGCTGACCACAAAATTTGAGCCAGCATTCAGGTATAATAGAAAACCATTTCTATTCAATGAAGCATATCATATCGGCGCATGCTCTTAATTACAGTGCTGCATATAAGCACACTTAACACACTTAAAGAACTGAGGCCCTAAGAGCTTTCCCGAGTTATCTCAGCCATGAGGATGCAGAAACAGGAAAAATCCCTATTGTTGACACAACAGCAAAGAGCTACCAGCCTGCAGCCAAGCATGGGTTTGGAGCTGGGCAGGGCCCTGGCTAGGGACCACCTGCCAAGGCTTTGCAGCAGTGGAAGGAAGACAGTGTGTTAGCAGACCTCATTATCCCTGCAGCACTTCAGTTTCACGAAGATGTGTGTGTGCCTAGCCTGAGCGGGCAGGGCTTTCTCATCTGCCCACCAGCACTGTACCAAAAACACCACTAGCAGGCAGGAACGCTGTCTGCGAGGGAGCAAAGAGAGATGGAACACTTTCCCCAATGAAAAGCTTCACCTTTCACTGTGCCTAGGATTTCTCTACCTGTGCCCTACCCACTAAGCCATTCAGATTGTCAGTATTTTTGGAGATCTTTCCTTCCCGTCAGCTACCAGTCAGAAAAAACAGACACGATGGAGTCGTGTAGGCTGAAACTAACTGCATTTCTGTATTTTAGGAACAGTGTGGTGTGAGGCGTGTCTCCATCACTGACATGGCTAAGCAGAGACTGAGGCAAGCTGAAGGCACGCAGCTAAACTAGCAGGGACAGGAGAACTCTGAGACAATTATTTAACGTCATAGTGTTGATTAGGCAAATTCCATTCATTATGTTGAACGGAAAAGCTGAAGTACCCAGAAGAGAAGCTCTGCCACTGCAGCCAGAAATAGGTGCACTGCACTGAGAGAGGGAAGGAATGAAAGTGAAAAACAGGCAAGTAATGTCATGCAGTAGAAGAAAACAGCATTTCACATGCTTATGTGAAAAAATCCCAGTTAAAATGCCAAGTGACCTACAAGATAAACCAAAAGAACTGACAATTACATATATCTCTATTTCTCTATTTAAATGATTCATTCCAGGCATAACCTCAGTGTTTTCTTTGGTATTATTGGCTAGGAATGTGTATCAAAACTTTGGTATGCCCTTCATTCTGACATCAACAAGTGGTTAACTTTACAAGCTGTTAAGAGTAATAAAGCCTGACAAGTTAATAAATATTTTCAAGATGTCTTTGTTAAAACTAGGAAACAAAAGCCAGCTTTTCACTGCATAAATGAACAGCAAAATATACTTGTCATATAACCTAATCCACTTGTTTATGAACAAAAGATTGCAAGTAATCACATTTTGACTGACAGAGGCTACATACATAATGATATTCCAATACATCTGGATCCTTCAGACACTGCCTGAATACAGTGCTTAGCAGCATACATTAACAGGATAATGAAAGAGAGTCACATGTGAGTATACAAGCAAGGACTTTACTCAGCCCAGTTAATCAGTGCCCCTGTAACTTCCCTTTACCCCAGCTCACAGTTGTTTCTTCCCCATGCTCATACACTGATCCACAGACATCTGCCCAACTTAGCTTTTCCTCTGTCCGGGGTTCCAGTGCACAATGAGCAGCTAGGCTCGGGTGTATTTCACCAACAGTAAATGAAACACCACCTATTCAGAAGTGTAACCATACATTTATCCAAGGCATTCAAAGAATCAGAACACTGGGAGAAGGATGCCTGTTCCCACTGCCAGCCAGGAACACAGAGTGAATTACCTCATTTCACAGTCCACACTGCACAAATTTGCCAGCTGCTTTTTCTCAGGCAAGAAGTGAAGGGAGGAAAGAGCAAACTAGAACTGCTTTTTGCCCACACTGCCCCAACACAGGCAGAACTCCTGCCTCGATGCTGCAACGGGTGACAGATCTTCCTCCAACATTAACAAGGCCAGGTTCGCAGCCAGAACATTTTTCAAGGCCAGTCTCCATACAGCGAAGTGGAAATCCTGGGCTTCTTGGCACTACCTGATGAAACCCTGCAGCCGTGCCCCACAGCAAGCTTACTATCACTATTTTGGAGGGCTTGTCTTAAAAGCACCTGCTTTTTGCATACTGAGGGTGTGAGGATGCCAGCGCCTGCGCTCAGCACCATGCCAAGGAAGTGCTGCAGATCTTCACTCTTCCACCAGTACATCTCATGGCTCGTCATCATTCCCTGAGCACCAAAACACATTTGTGGCTGTAGGTCAAACAGCACTCTCCTCACTCAAATAGCATAATTTAACCCTTTACTCTTCGTATTAGTAAAAACATCCTACCTCCAAAAAAAACCAAACCAACCTCAAACCCCAGATTTTTTGTTCCCCTGAAAACAGAGGTCTGACACTGTCATTCAAGAGACCAAATTTCCACCTAGATTCCCATTTCTATCATAAGATGGCTAACAGAGCTTTGATTCATAACAAGCACACACTGGAAGATGTCATTTTCTAAAATCAGGAAGATAAAAATAAAGACGGTTTTAAGTCAAACGCTTTCAGCATTTTCAGAAAGGTAACTAAAATTTACCCAACAATTTTCTTTTCACAAGAAGCTTTCCCTCTTCAATGAGCTGAAACTGTGCAGTAATCCCCCGTGTTCCAGGAAGCATGCAGTGAATATATCAGTAAATCATATTTATTGCACAGAACATTTTCTAGAAGCTGACAGTTTTAAGAACATTGCAAAGCCATGCACAAAGGCACCAAATCTTATCTTAAAATTAAATTAAACCAGATGCTTTTCTTCTTTGGGTTCAATTAGAATATTTTTAGGGGTGTTTTTATGTGGTAACTGCAAAGACCCATGGCTGACTCAAATAAGAAGCTTTCATTCTGCCTTATTCCTGTGAGGGTGGTGAGGCACTGGAATGGGCTGCCCATGGAAGCTGTGAATGCTCCATCCCTGGCGGTGTCCAAGGCCAGGCTGGACAGAGCCTTGGGTAACACGGTTTAGCATGAGGTGCCCCTGCCCATGGCAGAGGGGTTGGAACTTGATGGTCTTAAGGTCCTTTCCAACCCAAATGTTTCTGTGATTCTATGATTCTATTTAAATTACTGTTTCTATGCTTTAGTTGCACACACTTAAGAAAATAAAATATGAAGCTGTGTAATCTAATAAATCTGATCAATATTACTAAAGTATACTGCTACAAATAGCTGCAGTAACTACCATCATGCACAAGTCTCAGAGCAAAATATTCATGAAGCAGCCAAGTGCTGTAGCGATATGCTCTCTACATGTCTCAGAAAGCCTCAGCTGAAAACTGGTATGCAAATGGACTGTGAAGATGCTCTGGCCTGAAAGCAGACACATTTCTGTCACTCGCTGTTTCTCACCTCTGTGGAAAGCAAATGTCAAGATGGATAAAACCATAAGCTGACTCCAGATCCTGGAAGCAACTGTCACAGCCAAGTGAAATTTATAAGCCTCAACCCTGCAATGAGCTGCCCACTGCCAAACTCCCTTCTGGCATCTTAATTCTGACCAGAGTCCATGGATTTAACCATGGTCTGGCATGAGGGGGCTGCTTGCACTAAAATTACTGAAGAACGGGCACTGCTAGTGCCCAACTTCTGAAATTGCCCACTAGCAGCTACCACACGCAGCACTGACAGCAACATTAAACTTCTTGAAAATGTATCTTTTAACACTGAAGAAGTACTAACCGGAGACAGATATAGAAAAAAAAGAAATTAACCTCTCAGAACTCCTTAACTCCATAACACATAGAATTTAGGAAAAATATTCCAAGGTAGACATAATACTGCTTATGGTGATAATTAATATAATCAGTATCCTCTTACTGAGCTGTTAGCGCAGGCTACAAGATTAGTTACCCCCCCCCCAAAAAAGCCAACATGATATTGTATAAAATTATTAAAAAGATAATCTGTCAAATACCTTGAATACTCCAGGTCCCCTGACATATAAGGGACTCAGAGTATTTAAGGTATCTGACCACAACTTTCAGACTACAGAAAAATTGAAGTAATAAATCAAAAGGGTAACTGGCCAACAGGAAAATTAAATTAACAGTCTTCATAAAAAACCCCAAACAACACTTTTTTTCCCCATCCTCCAAGACTTCTGCTCTTTCCAAAGGATCTGTTCACCTCATGACCAGCTTCACCACTATGAAAGCAGTAAGCCAACACGAAAAGAGAACATGGGCTGCTCGCAACAGATGAACACCCACTGCTGCATACTGCGCAAGCCTGACTTCGTATGATGGGCTGTACTCCCAGCCTTACGTGTGGGAAAATGACCCACTCCTCCAGCCTCCTCCTCTAATAAACTTTCACCACA
Source organism: Pezoporus wallicus (assembly GCF_028554395.1). Taxonomy (NCBI): domain Eukaryota; kingdom Metazoa; phylum Chordata; class Aves; order Psittaciformes; family Psittacidae; genus Pezoporus; species Pezoporus wallicus. The sequence continues at coordinate 973,194 of NW_026635941.1, forward strand.
TGCAAGGAAGTCTAACTTTAACCATACACAACAAGCAGAGGGCTGGTTGGTTGATGGACACATGACAGATAACAGCCTGTTTACCATTGTTCCTCCAGTGGAAGTAATTATGTGGCTACTTCCGCCCCCCCCCCCCCAGTAAACTCTTGAAAACATGGGTATCTAAGGCTTTTGTTTCTGTTAGTTTTACTGTAGTCATGTTCAAAAGATGAATGGCAGCATAGGAGAAGGATGACAAACACAAAGAGGGAGGCACAACTGCAGAAGCTCAATTATGAGGACATTACACAATGGAGGGGAGGCAGTTAAAATAGCATATAGGAGCTAAAGGCAAAGCATTAATGGACATGAGGTGCTTAAATATCTAAATATTTTGCCTCCAGCAAACAAAGCCTACCTTGCTACCTAAGACAGCACACATGGCACTTAACTCCTGATAGTTTTTCATTCAAAACCACAACTCAGGAAAGACAAGTCGAGTTCCTCACTCCTGCAGGGAACTGCACATAGAGGGCTATCATAAATTTATGAACTTCCTTCTAAATTACTAGACTTCTTATTCCTTTTGCAAGACAACTGTTGGAGCACCTTACTCTTGCCTAAACTTCCTTGTAATTTCCAGATTAAATTTATTCATGGGCAATTTATATTCATTTGCTCTTGTGATGACATTGCCTTTCATCTTAATTAGATGCTAAGTTCTCCAGGGCACTGACCAAATCTGCATAAGTAAGCATGTAGCTGCGTGGGGCTTAGTTGCTGGCTGGGGTTAAACCACAACAGAGACCAATTACTAGATGTTCAAAAGATAATGTGGGTGGGGAGGGGGAAGAAGGTATTTATTTAGGGAAACGGTAATGGTTTATAAGCAAAAAGGCAGTAAACTAGGTGCACACATGCATGTCTTTACTGGAGAAAAAGAGGGGAAATGACAAACACCGCGTAATAAGCAGAAATCTGGTTTGCAGTCATTCATGAATATAGTATCAGGAAGAGCAGGCACATTTTCTCTCCAGTTAATTCAGTTCCAAAGGACTGAAAAACTGGGCGAAACCCACCTCAGAGAAGATGACAGCACAGAGGTATAAAAGACATTTATGTAGATTCTCTATATTTTTCATGAACAGACCAAAAAGTAAAAAAAAAAAAAAAAAAAAAAACAAAAAAACACAGAGCAAGACAGACTGAAACTCAGTCACTCACCCAAACACCTGTAGGGAACCACAATATGTGGGTGACTATTGCACTGCTTCCATCCCCTCTTGCACCAGTTCTGGATTGTAACGGGCTGGTTGGCTTCAACAACATTGGTGATTTGTAATTCGGGGTAAACCTAGCATTAGAAGAGTAAAAAAGACAAATATTATCACAGGTATGCACTCTGGGTCATGCAATACTGTTACACATTTGGAACATGGATATCACAATACAATATTCTCTTTTCCCATCGTCTCCCTCTTCTGCTAAGTAACATTTTTACTTCATGGTGTATGTGCACTTACTTGGAAAACTGGTGTGCTTGTTCATCATCTGAGCTGTCAGCTCAGAATACTATGGTGGTCAACAGCTGGTTGTCAAAATGTAACTTGCTTAAGGTAGAGATCACATTTGCTTAAGCTAGAGATCAGCTAAACAGATTTTACAGTTGACTAAGATACCCTCTCCTCCATGTCTAGGCTGTTGCTCTCCTTGGAAAACTCCATATACTGTGCCTAATCTCCATGCATCTAAAATTAACAGCATATTTATGTTACTACAATAATTTTAGCAAGTATCATAATACTATCCCACTGCAGTCTGTGTACTATTAACAGCCTGTTGAATCAGTTTTTCATATTTAGGTTTACATCACCTATATAAACCTATCCCCAACTTACTTAAAATGCCGAGATCAAAATCCTGTCTGCTTTTAATACTGCAATGCTCTTCTATGCCCACAACCATGCCACCAGCAAACTGGATGACGTATTTATTGGCAAGCCACAGCTTCGATCAAGCCACGTATTTGTTTTTTTATGTCCCTCAGTCCCTTTATCCCTTTTCTAATTTTACTGTCAGTAAGGGCTTATCTGGCCTCTTTTGTCAAGAAGAGGTCTGAGCTACTGACCTTTTGTACAGATCCACCTCCCTGTCACCTTCTACATGTGCATTTTGGTTCCCTGAGACACTGTCTGAACACTATGCTGCGGTTCATGCTGTGAAAAATTTCAGAGCATGCAAAACACATTCCTTATGGATAAAACTGAATGGGAATATGTGTTCCTGGGGCACACCTAGCAGATAGATAGTCCAGGCCACAGCAGACTAGAGCTAACTAAAGTGAAGCCTGCACAGTGCCCCCAGCATGGATGCTCAGCCGCTGCTGCTTCACTCCCAGCTCGCACTGCACCACAGCAGTTGCTAACACAGCCTATGGCTCTCGCTTCTGAGTTTTCAAATCAGCAGTCTGTCTGCCCTAGCATCATACTCAGAAGGTACTAGTTTTCCTTTGCCTTTCCCCAAGCAATCCTTACCAATTTCCAAGTATGTCAGATCTGAGGATTTAGGTGGACTGAAAACTACAGTCTACGTATACCTACCAGTGGAAAAGACAGAAACAGAAACGAGCCTGAGGAAAAATAAGTAATTGGAGATGGTCTAAAAACACCCTGTAGAAAAAGGAACATGACTCCAGCTAAAGAGAGCTGGGCTGAGATTTGGTGAATTTTGGGATTCTAAACCCAATGCTTGGAAAATCACCCTGCGAAACTTAGGAGCAGTGCCCTGAGGAAAAAGGATTTATCTCCACCACCTATCTCCCCCAAGCTCACAGCATCCCAGCGGGCACTTCCCTGACCGAAGACTTAAAATGTAATTGTGGCAAAAATGAAGGATGCAGACTATTGAACTGCAGCTTGTTTCAAACTTTAAAAGACACTAATAAACAACAGTACAGCCTTTTCAGATTTGAGATCAGTAGTCTTTGAGTGAACATGGACTGGGTCACAGGCATGGTAACAAAAGAAAGTAATCACAGCATAATTTGAAACACTTGGGTCAAGCTTCTTACTTCCATTAAAAGACAGGAGGGCACTAAAATAATTGTAAAATTGAACTATATTAACAGCTTAATAGACAAAACAAGGCCAGGCACAGTGACAATGCCAAGAAAATTACTATAGAAACACTATGAAACAATGCTTATACTAAAGAGACTGAATGCCAACCTTGCTATTACAAAACAGCATTTTTTAGACAGATATCTCTTGCTTTGTGTTAAGTACTTCACAGAAGCCATCTGATAAGTTTTTTTTGCCAGCTTTAACAGCACACTCAGCTCACAACAATTAGTGTGCAGAGGTTTCAGACAGCAACCTACATTAACCCAGCACACAAGACACAGTTCACTTTAAGAAAGCCCACAGAGTAGAACTCAGAACTTAAGAGTGAAAGTTTCCTGCACTCAGAAGACTGCAGCTTTGCTTTGCTCTTTTTGTCAGCAGGTGACATGGGCTGATGGTCACTGTCCACATTACAAATATATCACCATTTTTACAGTACTTGTATAAAGCAGAGGAGCTTGCTGCTCCCTCTGCTCCACCACTGCTTCAAATACTGAACTCTGAACTGGAACAGCAAGGCTCCAAATTCAAGGAAAGCTCTCCTTTCCTCTTCAATCTCTTTTCTCTTGGGTCCCCTCAGCTCCACCAAACATGCTCATGCCCCTGACTCTTGTCACAGCACAGCCAAAATGGATTAGGAGGTCACCATGACGAGGAAATTTCACACCTCAGCTACTGTATAAATATTACTCCACAGGGCATCATGGCTGCCTGAAGAGCTAACAAGCCAAGATGCAAGAAAATCAGATCCTTCTGTGATGCCTTTAGCATCATCATGCTGCACTCTTCCAAGTTCTTATGCCTGCAGACATCACATCTGAGTAATTACAGCCCACAGCTACGTAATACTGCATGCTGTCACAAACCACGCACTTGATGTATCACTGTGTCACTGAGACGCTCTCATCAGAGACATTTTAACGTTGCTTGGGGTTAAGCAGCACTTGTCACATACAGAGGAAGCAAATGCCTTAAGTGAAGGTAACTAAAAAAAAAAAAAAATAAAAATGTCACAAAGTTTTGACTGGAATGTTAAAAAAAAATGAAATTAAGGAAAAAAAACACCTCAAAGCAATTTATGCATCCACAGGAACATGGGGGTAGCTTTAAAATGACAGAAAATAGGATTCTGATCTGTGAGAATAAAGACACACTTGGTTGCTTTCCTAAGGAGAACTCTACTGTAGAACCTTACTGAAACAATAGGATTGTGAGGGGAGAGGGGGAAATCAGTGTTTTATTTTTTACATTTGCCAAACCCACCTTTTTGGGCTCTGGTTAGTACAGTGGACCAAATTCTAGTAGTTAACAGAATTTGTCAAGAGCACACAGGGGCGAAGACATACAAAGAACCCTCCTCTTCTGTTTCTACATCAGTTACTAAACTCCTAATTTCTTTTGACAGCTCGCACAAAGCTCCGTCCACCCTTCACAAGAGAAAACAGGCTTTGGATTTCATTATCAGTATGTTAATGCCAGCAGCGTGCACGCACTGAGGAAAGCTCTCTTCACTAGACTTACGTAAGGTTTTTGCTCTGAATTGAAGTGGGACCTACTTAGTGGCACAGAAAAATGAGTCTCGCATTTATTTTTAGTGTCCCTAATGAGCCACTGGTCCTTCTAGAGTTAGGGCAAGCAAGAATAGGAAGCTACAGGAGATCCAAACTTCCACCGTTATTGTAACTTGCTTGCAGAGTAATTCCTTTAGTATATTTCAAAGGAAACAGTGGAAGAAACAGAGGTCAACATAATCTAAAACTTTTAACTGTCAACCAAGTCATACCTAGATCTTAATTTACTTCCATTTTCATTACTAAGCTTCCCCTATTACACCGACTTCAGAAACAAACATCTAAAAAGCCTCTGCACTCTGACTACTTAGTATTTAGTGTAATCTTGTTTACGTTCTCATTTACCACTACCAAGCCTGGTGACAAACGGATTTAGGACTCAAACGCAGATATGCTTAAGGAAAGAAAGGGCATTTTAATCTGTCTGCATACAAAGGCGTTGATAGAGGGGTGACAGTGCTACAATAAACTAGTCGAGTATGTGTTACCTAACAGGAGAACAAATCTAGGAAAACCAAAAAGATACAACTGAGGAAACCATTAAAACAAAGCAGCGTACACGCAGCCACCACCACAACCACCCCCGCCACCTGCGGACCGAAGACCAGCTGGGAGACCTTCTGGCACAGCCAACACAGGCGGGTGCACACACCAGGAATGCCAGGCACACACATAGGGTGGGGAGATCATTTCAGGAAAGTCCAGATGGGCCAGAGGATGACAGTCACCAGTATGCTATGGGCAAGAGGCAAGCATTGCTCGCAGGTGCATGGGGCGGCGAGGCCCTCCTGGAATACCAGGCCCAGTGCATGGGGGAAACAGCTCAGGGGGACTTGGATGAGGATGAGCTGAAGAGCAGCGAGGAGATCACATATCCTGCGCAGAAGGACCCAACTCCACAGACAGTCCATTTAGTATGGCCAAGCTTGGCTGAAGCTTACAAACACCTTCGTAAATTTAAAACTTGTGAGCGTCTTGATTTACTACACTTGTTTGAGGGTGGAAGGGAGCTCTGGAGGTCTCCTGGCCCTACTCCTCTGCTCAAAAGCTGGTTGCTCAGGACTGTGTCCAGACAACTCTTATGTATCTCCAGGATGGAGACTCCACAGCCTCTCAGGGTAATCCTTCACCAGGGCTCAAACACCAGCATTAAACTCAACTGAGATCTCTGAGCAATACTTTTTTTTTATTCAATCCCTGATATATGATTATACAAGTAGGCTTTTCTCTACACAGTCATAAACACACAGCAAATGAACTCTGTACATCTTGATGCGATCCTGAAGTAATGGTTGAGCATAATCATGAGGCACAGTCATCTCTGAAACTAAATGACATTTACACACAAAACCATAGTATTTCACCTCTTGGTATTATTCATTACACCTCTCATCATCTAGAGTAACTACAACCATTCAGAATATTGCTTCTTTTATCATATATTCAAATAAATTTTTTAAAGGTTTACAAGGTTAGCTCGTGACTAGGGGTTTAGTGGAGCTATTTCAATTTACTGATGCATTTTTTCTTACACAATTAGAATAACAATAGAAATATGTAAATATAAAACATGCAGTACTATTATAATGTATATGGATGGAATCAGTGATACAGATTTATTCTTATTTCTGCTTGAACTTAAGGATCTTTTCCTCTATATTCCAAAAGCAGAATCATCCTAGGGAAGAGACCAAGATTCATCTTCAGAACAAATGATCCAAGTTACTAATGGAGTATGAAACACATACATCCACACATACATCCACACACTTGCAAATACACAGAAGTACATGCACTCATGCACTCCTTGTAAAATACAGGGTAGGGTTACACTTAACATGAAATACAAAAAAAAAAAAGGAAGAAAGAAACACTATTTTCGAGTAAAGAATGTAAGGCATAATCAGGAACTGGTGTCCACCTTTGCCATCAATTTGGAATGGCAGAGATCCTGGGCAACAGGCAAAACCAAACTTTTTAAAATTAAGGTGCAAAATTAACATGTAATGAATTGCCATTTTTTATTTAAACACCTCCATTTTTTCTCCAAAGTGCATACCACATCAGTTTGAATGCTGTTCCAAATCAGAGATGTGTTTTAGTTTAACTGCACCAAATCCTGTATCAGTTTGAAGTGGACATATTTTTCTTACTATAATTTCCTTCTACCCTCTTTCCTTATCCTTCAGTTGTTTGCTGTACCTAGCCATGACATCCTGGCTTAAATCAGATCACACATTTGGTTTCTAGATCTTCTTTGACCCTAAGCTTCAGCACCTGGCACAGGAAGACTTTGAAACCAGCCTGAATTCAGTTATAACGCTCAACTCCTACTCTCCCAATGACAAGAGTCTGCTCAGTCTCTCTGCAACGTGCCACTGATGGACAGGTGCTAAAGCACTCCAGAGCTGACAGGTATTTACAAGCTGCCATTCTGCTTGAAACCTGTCTCAGACAGCCAGTGACAGTATCTGTATTAAAAACTAAATGCAAGACTGACTAGCAAGGAATGCTCATATAGATAAAATAAATGAAGAAATTACTGTTGCAAACAGTCAGAAACTAATTAGGGTGGCTTTAGCAGTTGCACCTTTAACAACTTGAATCATCTGAATGACTTGATTTACTTAAAGAAAGGGGAAGATAAGCAAACTAGGATACACTTTGGATTACATCCAGACTCTCCCTCCTACTCTTGTCCCCTACATTCCCAACCAAACAAGCTGGTCTGTGAGCAAGTTTACTTACAACTGGACTATGAAACTTTGTACTACGAATATTCTATACTTACACTATCCATGTTACCTTAAGAATGAGAACTGTTCACAGAAATTATCAGACGAGTCACTTTATAAAAACAGTAAACCAAAGTCACAGATGTGACACAGGTAACTATTTATCGCTGTGCTTTAAGAGATTTTTCTTTACCACTTCAGTGAAGTAGTCAGTGGACAGCTACTGTAAGCACAAAATACCCACAAGTGTTTAGGAAGACTGTGGTCTTAAAATGGTTTGTGGAAAACGTCCTTTGACAGCAAGCACATCTGAAGGACAGCTAAATAATGCTTCAACTATGAAAAAAGCCTTCAGTTCCAGATTAACAAACTGTAGCTGGATCAAAACTAATTCTGTTTCTTTCTGGAGTGTATCTTCAAGTAAATAAATAAAATCCTTCTGAAGGATTTTCCTTTCAGAGGGCAGAAAGCAACCTACATGTTCAAAACACAGAAAGAAACAGAAGAACAGCTCCTTCCCAGTGTTTTACATTGGTACGTTACTGAAGAGCAGCAGCGAGCCTACACGCTGAACACATTCTCAAGTGTTTGGCATGTCTACACAGAGAACACAGTAATTGTTCCTGTGGGTACATGCACAATGTCTCTGCAAGCCTTCCAATCCATGAGTTCAGGAGCAGCGATGCTGCAGAGTCCCAGCTGTCCTGGATCAGCTGCAGCAGTAGTGGCATCACATGAGCAGCAATGACACAAGCACCGCCAGCCCTGAATGAAATGCCCTGTTCTCAGTGTTGCAGCCCTGTATCTGGAAAATAGACAGCTATACACAGGTTCCAGTTATTATACATGTCTCATGTCAAAATATTCTAGTTTATTACTAGTTTTTACAAACACTTTTCTACATTACTGTAGAGCGTCTCAGCATAAGGTAATTTTCAATCTTTATTCAGTAAGATTTAAAACCCAATTGGGACTAGGGAAGCAAGAATTTTTAAAGAGTGGTGGTCTGGGATTTTGTTTGGGATTTGTTTTGCTGTTGTTGGTGTTCGCTTGGTTGGGTTTTGTGTTGGTTTTGTTGTTATTGTTGTTACTTAGTGCTGCAAAGTCATGTAATTTAAAGACTAAAAATTATGTCAAACTAAAAACCTCTATGAAAAAAAGATGAGCCTCACAAAGTCTTGTGGAAATAAATACTCTCCCTTAAGCTCTCATTTATAAATGAGGAAAAATCAATCACTGTATTGCACACACAACATATGCAGCACACAACACAGGCAATGAATGTTTGTTACCTTTATGATTCCTCCCATTTCAACCAGCTATCCTAATTTTTTGCCTGTTTCTTCAGCAACTGCTGGCCCCAGGTATGATTTTTAACCCTTGCTTCCTGTGCACCTGCTCTAGCCATAACTCTTGGTTAGGCCTGCAGGCTAACCAGGCAAAACAGCAGCCACTGTAACCCTAAACCACAGTAACCTCTGGTACATCAGCTCTGCAGTCCTCTTGCCCAAACACAGAGATTTTAGAGGCACAGGCACAACCCTTGCACTGAATTATAGAATCATAGAATAGTTAGGGTTGAAAAGGACCTTAAGATCATCTAGTTCCAACCCCCCCTGCCATGGGCAAGGACACCTTCCACTAAACCATGACATCCAAGGCTCTGTCCAACCTGGCCTTGAACACCGCCAGGGATGGAAAATTCACCACTTCCCTAAGCAACCCATTCCATTGCCTCACTGCCAAGCAAGGTGGAGGGTAGAAGTCATGCAACCTTTAGAAAGGTTGACACACCAACACAAAAAAAAACATGCTATGTGTGGTCCTTGATCAGAGTTAACAACTAGCACAAGGGTGTTTTATCAGCACTGTCAGACTAAAGCCAAAACACAGCACTGCACCAGCTTCTAGGAAGGAGAAAAAACCTAAAAATAACTGTTGCAGCTGAACCCAGGACATTCTGGCACTGACAGTGGTAGAAACGCGAGCTGGTTTTGGTACAGTGGCCAGGTGGGTTGGTTCATCCACACGAAGTTTCACATGTACACAGTCTCATCTCTTAAAAATCCCCATGTGCCTTAACCTGGAATTTCATGGAAGACTGCCACTTACCTTGTAATTAAAGCATTCAGAAAATCTGCCAGATGTGTGATAACCTACTCAACCTAATTCACGCACAGAGCCCTGTGACTTCACTCAGACTTAACTGAACGCTTGCACACTGGCTTTCTCTGAGTGCCTTCCTCTGCACACAAGCAAGACAGAAAACTATGAAAGCAGAAGTAAAGCTGCATGGTCAAGCACATTTCAAGTCCTTCATTTTATAACACAAGTATGTTTACATGCAGTAAGGAAACCAAACCAAAAACTTAGCTCTGCCAGGCAAAATCCACTTACCATATCAGGAGTCTAAAGTCTCTTCTGTGTAATTATGAAGCATATCCAGCTCCTCATACTGTAAAACCTCAGAGTAAACACAGGTGGACTTATGGTCGCTTCTAAACTGCTTCCCTGTCCACCTTAAGCACTTACTGGTTTAAATGCAATGAGCACTTCTATCTCTTTGTAGCAGAAAGTTTTACTCGCAGGGAGACAGCAAGGCCCGCTTTGTCTTGCCACCATATGCCTGTTCACAATTTTACTCCACTTGAGCACAAACACAGAAAATGAGATTATATCTGCCTGTTACTCTGTGGCACTGCCAGCAGCAATTAACAGTTTGGGGTTTGGAGGGTTCTATTTTGTCCTTTTCTGTTTGCTTGTACCTTCGTATTTTTTAGTTAAAGTTCTGCAGGAATAAGATTAAGTATTAGAGCAGTGAGATGGAATAATATCTAATGAAGTTACAGGATATTTTTATCACGCACAAAGGATATGGACTCCTGTGTTCCCAAGAGGGAAATAACAAGCAGCCAGGATTAAAGATAGACAGACAGATAGACAGATATTAAATAAATAAAAATCTCTTTTAGTCATGATAGAAGATTTCATCCACCCCATTCCTTCTTTATGGATTTAAGGGTTGCCTGAAGCACTGTGTCCCCCTAATCAAGGAAGATGGGACAGTGTAAGCAGCTAGAGAATTTGGGTCAAGATTTCCATATTCTTCTGCAGGCTGCCATCCCTCCAACAGCGCACGTCAGTGGGAGGAACGTAAGGCACAAGGAAGGAGTGTCAATACACACTGACATCAATATACAAACTGACAGTGATCTGTTCAAGGAAACCGATACACAGTTTTACATAGGTGTTTAAACAAAACTGTGCTGGCTACAGTACCAGCATCCAAGGGACTGCAACAAAGGCTCAGCTACCTGATGTTGGAGAAGCAGTCCTTAGTAGGACTATTCTTCTAAAAAAATTCAAACATTAAAAAAAAAAAAACCCCAAAAAAATGCCCCACACAAACCACAACAAGCAATAAACATCACCACAACAATAACAAAACCCCCAAACAAACGTCTGACCTGTCATTGTATTTTCATTATGAAAATGAAACATCATGTCACCTCAGGCATGACAGCATTTCAAGGGCCAGCAGGGAAAGAAACAGATTTTGTACCAGCAATTTCTGCCTAAACCTGGGGTGCAATTCTAAAGGTATGAAATTAAACAATTTAATAGCTTTTTGAAAATCACTACATGTGGAAAGCCGCAATTTCCATTTCCCTGGGTTTTGAAAGAAATAATAAATATGGGCTATAATACACATTTTAAATCATCAGATTATCTACCTGAACTAGTTTCAAGAGCTTCACCTAAAGAAACTTCCCACCTGTCTTGTCAAACAGGAACACTATGTGACTGTAACTAAGTTGTTAGTTATGCTCTTCGAGTACTGCACAGTACAAAATATACCTAAGCAGTAGCATAAAAGCTATAAAACTATAATTGGAAAAGAAATAAAATAATTGTCCTCTATTCAATAATTTCCAACTTCCACTGCTTACAAGATTACCTACTTTATGACAAAGTTGCCTTTGGAGCCATGCAAGGACTGTCACAAAGTAACAGGCGTGGGAACTCACTTTTAATAATCTAATTAATTTATGCATTGTTGAGTTTACTGGGGAAATAGCCAAAGGGTAATTTATTAATCTAAGAGCCTAGATTCAGTTGTACGCATGCCCCAAGAGACAAACGCGGCTGTGAGTTCTCTTTTCATGAAACCAGCTTCAGGCTCTAGTACAAAGAATGTGAAGTGGTAACGTAAGGTCGTATTCTGAAACTGCTGTTGTACTCTGTTATCCAGAATACAAGGAAACCATGCATGGTTTAGTTCTGTAGTGAAAGGAATACAGGAAAAGTCTGGGAAATCTGCAAGTTAGAAACAGACTACCTGATGTTCTGAAATACAACTTGACCTTAAAAATAATAATAATAAAAAGTTGAACATGAAGAATGAAGCTAAAGGGAGCACATCTGTATAAACATTCAGATCAGTTACATTTCTTGTTTGTGAATGGCAGAGGAATGTGCATTCCATTTTATATTTCCCTGCCTTGGTTCTTCAAGAAAGGATACCTACAGCAATTATGTCAGTAGCTCTAGGATGATACTGCACTTTTTTTCCTCTTAAATCAAGCAGCAATATTTTTCATTAATTCTTGTGCTTGTGCATGAAATACACATTATATAGACTACAGCTTTAAAATACAAACACAGTATATTTAGTATTCAAGTTCTTTCTCAGAACAGTTGGTCCACAGTAGTCAACTGCCTCACCACTATCGTGCACAGATATAGTTATTCTGCCTGCAAACTGCTCTCTTAGGACAGCAACCTAGAGAATACATGTCTGAAGATAAATCAGGTATTTCTTAATTCCATTAGCAATATTAACTATATATCAGATTAAATGAAGTTCATAGTCAAAGCTCATCTACAGAAACTGTCTCTTAGGCGTTTTCTAAAGCCTAATCTACTCAAGGGACCCAAATTTGGAGCCACTACCAAGACAGAAATAAATTTAGTCTTTAACATTTCACATGTGTCTGTTTCAAATAGAAGACTATAAAATAACAATGTTCCAAAACTCAAGACAATAAATTTCAGTACTGCAGTCTGAATGTTGAATAAGCTGCACGCATGTACTTCAGCCTGATTAGATCCACATGGACTTATTCAATATTTTAGTTTACACTTGCATTATTAATCTGGAACAGTTTTCCAGTGTGAAAGCAATGGAAACCTGAGCAGGTGACACAAGGAAGAAAATCTCCTGAGAAAGCAGCTCGTACATACATGGTGCAAATTCTGCTCTATATGGAACAGGATCTACTGCTCATGTCTTTGGTAACACACACGGAGCATTACTTAAAGTTAATGTCCAATAGGGTATTAGGAAATTTTCATTAGCCATTAGAAGCACTATGGCTCTCCAGATCCCTTAGAATTAACTTTTACTTGTAAACTGCACTTGACAGAAGAGAAGAAGGGAATGGAAAGGGATGTAACAACTGCCACCTGCAAATGTCTTCGTAAGAAAGCTTAGACTGGTTGGTACTTCATTTCCACCTGCTAAATTGGACTGAAAACCAAACTAATCCCAATTTTCTGCTAAATACTGTAGCTGCTAAAGAAATAAGCTGCCACCCTGAGTCCATGGAGGATGTCCATGTGGATATTTAACAGGAGAACCTCTCAACCACCTCCCCTTTTGAGAACAAGAGCTTTCAGCCAACGATCCTTCAGATGAAGTTGTGCCCTGGAGTCTACAGGTTTTGAAAGCAAAGCAAGAAATGAAGCATGCATCATCATCTGTGCTTTACTATATAGTGAAGCCCTACCATCCTTCTTCCCCAACAGACTTCCAATCTGTCGGACAGCATGTGCACACTGGAGCAACGCCGGTAGTGACAGACTGAGATCTGAAATAGAAGGACACCTGTATCGTCTCCCAGGGCAATTCAGCTGCAGAACACTCAGTCTGCACTCTTTATTAGTAAAATCACAGCACCTTATTACTGTTTTTTCAGAAGGAAAACCAATGTAGCAGAAACCCCCCCCTCTGCTGCTACATTACCACAAGAGACCCACCTGGCTTGGTTTATTTTCCAGCAGCAAGAACACATGAGGTGGAGCTCAGAGCCCCTCAGACCCACACTCCACCACTGCATATTTTCAGCAAGCCCCACTACTCACAGGCTCCAACATCTTCCAACAGCAGAGAAGACAACAGGGATCAAAGCTTTTGAGTAATCTTTTTACTTAACAGGTAACGAACATTGCTGTAGAGCTGGCTATTGAACCTCACAGACATGGGAATGGTTCTGACAAAAGCTGACAAATCTTAAGCATGTATATAAGCACCAAGTCTAGATGTACACAACACTCCCAGTCATTGGGTTGTCTATAGGCATCTGTGCCTTTAACAGAAGCAGCTCAGAAGTGTGTAAATCAAAGAACAAACTGTCTTAGTGCTCCATCCCCCACCAAAAAAGAAGCTAAACATTCTCTTGCCAGCCTTCTCCTTCCTGCAGTCTGTTCCCATACAGATGGTAAAACGTTTTTTCGAGGCCTTGTACTGCATGCTCCACTGAAGTCAATGGGAACCCTGACACTGACTTCTCTAACAGAAAGACTGAATCCACCAACGCAAAAAAAAAGCCAGAAAAGTGAAAAGCTTTTTTTGCTCTTTGGCTTTCCATCTCCTACAAAAGAACAATCTCAAAAGGATTAGGAAGGTCGCCAAATGGAGAAACCAGAAGCGCTTCAAATTGCTCCCAATGACTCAACTGACCACAGGGATGTTAATCCCTAGAGAACAACACTGCTGTGGCATAATATTAAGTCCAACCAGATCCAACAAAACTTCCACACCAATATATGTAAGACCTTATTCTCCAGCAGAAATGGGACGTGCATTTGAAGGTGCTCAAAAGCAAGATGGGTAAAGGGAGCGTTAGTTTATACTTAAAAAATCCAAGTTGATTATGAATCCCTGAGATGCGCTGATCCTGAATTTTTTCAGGACAGAGTAGGAAGGGATGTAATCCCGCATCTGTTTTCCAATCCAAAATGCTGCACAGCCAGAACATGCCCATGCACATATCCTTCTGCGCCATGCCTCTCGCCAGAGGTCTCCCAACCCTCTCACACCATGGGTGAGCATCCAAGAGCAGAGAGCAACCATCTCAGCCAGACACTGTCATAAAGTCAAAAGGGCAAATCTCAATCCACGTACTATGTGAATCAAGCTATACTAGCTCAAGCATGTACAAATGAAACATGATATTTAAAAAGTGATGTCTACTTCACATGAGTAAGTGTTAACAGGTTACCGAAAGCATGACACAGCTATTTGCCAAGCTGTAACTCCTACCTTGGGTGACCTGCTGTTACTAGAAATCTGAACCACGCTACCTCAAGTAAGGTGGTCCTAAAGCATGATTCAAAAACAGCTTCTACCATCTCTGAGTACATGAGGGTGGAATAAGTTAAATACTACTATCATTTTTAAGAGCTTAGCACCAACTTTCTGAACTTCATATACCTCAAGCTTATAGGAGACTTTTGAAGGGGACAGCAATGAGGTGTGCAATAGGATTTAATTTCAGTTGAAGCTTGTAACCCATTCTCACAGAGACACAATCTCCAAAGAAATACAAAGACATGACCATAGAAAATGCTCTACTGTGTTAAAAAAACTTAGGCTTCAGACTGCAAATTCAGTCATTCCTGACTGCTGGCACTCAAGTTGGTTTCCTGTCTTGCTGATTGTTATTTTTAAGATACACTGGAAAAATGGCATGGTAGCATTAAAAACCAGGAAAGAAAGCATGACCCTGGTTGAATATGCTTTAACAAAGCCAATGGAGAGGGCAGGTCTGCATATAGCATCAGTCCTCTTTCTGCCTAAGCTTTTCATTATCCCCATGCTGGACATTAGTGCCCCTTGCACAGATGAAGATTAGGTTCCTCTAACAGGCTCCTACCAGGCAGCCACACAAAAACCTTTCACAAAGTAAACAGTATATGAAAACCTTCAGTTACCTCACTCTGACTGCTGGTAGGGGGAAACAAAAAAATAAAAGGGTGGGGGGGGGAGGGGAAGAAAGAAAAGAAAAAAAAAGAACATTTTAGTATGATGCAGATTAACATTTCCAATTCTGAAGCTAAGAAAACAGAAGCTACAAATGCCCAGAAGAGGACACCACATGCTGAGTACACTGACTTATAAAAGGTGCTGATGGAATCTACCAGAGTCCACTATCATTTCTTCTTGTTCACTGTGTAAGAATTCCCCAATTAATCAGTTGCTTGAGGCAACTAATTAACATGCAACTGTTGTGGCTGCATCCAACCAAACACCTCAAACCCAGCATATTCTGCACAGGAGAGCCAGGCAAAGGCATCAAGGAAAGAATAACAAGGAGCTTCAAGTACCATTTGACAAGTACTATCAAACTCAACCTTTGGCATCATGCTCTTCATCATCAAAAATGTTTCCTATAACAGTATGTAACAGATTGGCACCATGAACAGCAGCTCAGTAGAAAAAAATGTATTTTTTTTTAATATTAACTGCTACATGAACAATTCTATTTGGAGTCATCAGGGTAATCCCAACTCAGGTAGCAGTAACACAATCTGGTGATTTTTTATTCTTACATGATCCTCCAACTTGACAATTCCTTAAAATCCAAAAAGAACTTTAATAGTAAAAGCAAGTATAATAATTTATGTCTCTCACTTCCGTTTCAGAGCAAGACCGGCAAACAATACGTTAAGTTATATTAAATTAATTGAATCTATGGCACCCTTTCTCCAACAGGAACTAAGTTCACTGAACTGGACCAAGTAAAAATAAGTAAATCAAGTCTGACCTTTCCATCAAGTACTTCCAGATGGAAAGGATTTTCAAGCTGATGAAGAAACAAAAAACCCTTAACACTCTGTGCTGCATTGGCTCATTCTGTGAGAGAGATTACTTCTTACTTTGCAGAACTGCACCTACGCTTCTGTTGAAACTTCAGGAGATGAAAAAAAGCAGATCAAAGCTTTAAAAGCTCTTATCTCCAGGATTATGTTATGATGCAATCTACCTTATTACTGCGCTCTGTGGCTTAGCAGTTTCTGTTGTTCAGCAGAGTAACTGCTTCAGAGATAAGCATTAATTTCTTTAGTACTCATGAAAGTGAGACATTAAACTAAACTGCAGTTCTTTCTCCAATGGAGAATTTAAGCAGCAAAGTCAATGTAAGGATTTACACAGACTTCAAATAGCTCTGTATCAAACTCCTAGTGCAGTGCAAGCAGTTCTGCATCAATCTATTGCCACTCCCCTGTGGCAACCACCACACTGACCCTCTAAAGCCCTGTAAGTCAGCCCAGAGCTTCTCCCTCTTCTATGACATGGCAACAGTGTGATAAATACATCCCATTAATTTGCAAATATCTAATCCACTTCTGCATTACGTTTAAGACAGGATTTATGTTTGCTAAAAAGCAACAAAGAACCCTAATCTTAGAAAACAGCACAAGACTGATGTTCCTGAGAACAGCCCACTCCACCTCTAGTTGCAAAACCATGGAAGAAGCAAAAGCAACAACAAAACAAGCAGCAGTTAGGACTCTACACTTGATACGGAGGGTCCATATCCTTTTTGTCAAAATACTTATGGCAGGCCTGTGGAAGTAGTTTACCATGTGATCCAAGAAAACTCCGTTTCAGATCAGATAATCACGACAAGGATATTGCATATATCAAATATCTCAGTCTTTCATTCATCCATCAATTCTTTTCTGTCCTTCCTGCTGTCATCATCCTGACTAAAAATACCAGCCTTGTTCACATTTCTTCATTTTCACCTGGCTTCTTTTCTCTCCTTTTCTGCACACATTCTGGTATTTTGAATTTGTTTGTTCTCCACTAATGGCCCTACTGCTGCCCAAAATTAAATCATGGAGCCACATTTGCATCTCTAACATGTGGCCCGTTCTTCATTACAGGCTTGATTTGACATCTGTCTTCTAGACCTTATAACATCCTTCCCCCCCCCCCATTTAAATTGCTCCTGTTGTCTTTGTCTTATCGCCAGAGAAAACTTGCTGGGGAAATTTTGGGCTTAACTGGATGTGTTCTTCTGAAAACACATAAAGCCAAGAGACAAAAAGATGCAGTGCCTTCAAAAACACCTAAAAAGCTTCTCCTTCTCCAGCTGTTCAAACACTACAGCAAAGCCATCCTCTGGTCAGCTGTCATAAGAAGTCCTGCTTTCCCCTTCCACCTCCTTTGGTGAGCTGGGTTAAGAAAGAAACTCATGTTTTTTTTCTGTTTGTTTGCGGGGTTTAGCTTTGTGCAGTTCAGCTCCCTAAATGTCCTCACTGCAAGATCAGACATATGCTAAAATCTGGCAGAGAAGAAATGAGGAGGAAGAGGAAAGAAAACTGACTCTTTCTGCAACAGCATGTACTGCTTAAACTCAACACTTCTGCTAAACAGCTCTGTAGCAGCACTGCTCTTAGTTTGGTAAGAAACTCTAAAATTAGCTCACATAATATGACTGTCTCATAAGAGAGACTGTTCCTGCAACAGATCTTAAGCTACAACAGCTCAGGATGCTGAAGCTGAAAGTATGCAGAAGTGGGGACACTGAGGAAATTCAAAACTGATTGAATATGGAAGACTTCTTAGTCTTCCATGTTGCTCTGAACCCCAAACCACAGCAGTGCTCTTCATGTGAAATGCCTGGGGTAAAGGAATGAAACCATGATAGGAACACATCACACCGCTGCTCAACAGAGAGGCTCTGATCCATACTGACACCAGCATCTTAACAGCCATCTTCCAGACTTCAGCAAGTAATCACGTATTAGCATATCCACTAATGAGTTCTCGGCAATAGCTCAAAATGTGAGTTTCTATGACAATCTCCTCTAAAACACCAAAAAAAAAGTATACACATATTAACTTACAAGATATTACAAGTTCAGCTTTAATAAGATCAGTCTTATTCTATCCTCTTAGGTTCCTTGTTTAGAAGCATAAATGTTATTCCTTGGATGATCCCTTCTGATTTTTTTATTCCTCTTTGATGGTGTACACCGACTTGCCAAGCTGTGTGGGAACTTGGACAAGCAACATAAGCTGCAACACTTCACAGACGTTTAAAGAAATGCTCATCAAAATAAATTTTTTAATTTTTTTTTTTTTAAAAGTCTGTAATTAGCTCAAAGAAGGAAAAGCAAAATACTAAAGGATCTTGATAGTGCCTCAAAACATTACAGTTTCCCATATGCAACCCAAAGTTAAATTTACAAAGAAGTCATTTATTGAGCACAACTCTCTGGCAGAGCTCTCTTTCCAGGCCAAATGGAAGAAAGGAGTAATAATGAATGGAGGACATGAGATGTTTTATAAATGCCTATGAAGACATATGACTTACGACAAGAACCAAATTAAATTGCCTTGGTTTATATTCTAATGGAAACCTTGTGCAGTTTCTTCAAACTGGAATTAGGACATCTTGCACATCATTACATTTCCATGGGGTCAGTGCTCTTCTGACCTACACTGATATTTATAGAAAAAGAAACTAAGCTAGCAAGAAAAAAATGTGTATCAGATCGTATTTTCTCATATCCAGATTAACAGAAGAAAAAAATTAAACATGGTATTGTCATTACCACACAAGTAATTTTCTTTTTTTCTCTCCTGTTAATATATGTAACCGTTACCAGTACCCACAAAATACAAAGCTGATGTTTTAACAGATACAGTGATGCATCCTCTAAACACTTTCTAGCAGAAGGTCCTGTCTTACCTAAAGAGAAGGAGACTTTCTCTTTCCCTAGCAAGGGTTTACCCTAAGGTCTCACCCTCCTCAAATAAAAGAAAATAAAGGCTAAAATTCTGTTTAAACTCATTAAAAAAACCCATGTTATATGTATACAAAACGGGAAAAGGTGGATGAAGCCATCAATAGCTGGCCAGATATTCAGAAACATCTTCATAATTATAATTAAAATTAATCAACAACCACCTAGAACAATTTTTTGTAAATCTAGAAAAACAGAATATCAGTGGAATTTTTTAGCCAGAGGTATTCAGTCTTTGGAAGATTAAAGCAGGCACTCAGTACAGCACTACCTAATAATTTTAACAGGATAAAAGCTGACTAGATTATTATGCTGCTGTATGAATTACAAAGTGGTGGTAATAAGCTGCCTGGGGAAAAAAAGTGAATGTTCTAGAAATCAAGAAGTATTTCTCCCATCCAATCTAGCAGCACTGCCCTGCTATGAATTCAAGCAAGCATCACCTTCCAGACAACTTCAAAGCTACACAGCACAAGAAGCTGTCTTTACTTTTTTATTTTTGCCTACAGAACTGGCAATTGAAGCTATCTATGAGTGTTATGTCCTTTTACTTGCAAGGACAGACTTCTGAACATGAACCTATTCTGTGTGACCAATCTGGACAGATCAGCCCACTAACGCCACTAATAAGCTTCACATGCACTGTTACAGTAAAATCAACGTATTTGTAGTCATTATTTCTGATTTCCATATATTTCAAAGTACATGGACACAGGTGAAACAGGGGAGAGCTAAAAAAGCAAGGGGTGGGGGGAAAAAGGAGAAAAAAGAAACCTGCCCACTTCTTCCCCCGCAAAAAAAGAAAACCCCTAGAATCAAGTACCACTACCACCGCAATACCAGAAGAAAAAGCAGTAAGACAAAGTATACTCCCTATTCACACATACACACAGTCCTGCACAGAGACTTTTTGTGTCTTTCTGTTTCAGCTCTTTCTGGTCTTCTGTATGAAGACCAGAAAGAGCTGAAATCCCTTTAAGCACTCAAAACCACGCAGACCTCCAAACCCTGCAGGTAGCCTCAGCTCTCAGGACCACCATCTGCAGAGGTACACTTGCTGTTAGAGCTGCTGTTTCAGTGCCCTTAAATGGACACAAGTCTGATATCGCCAGAGCACGATTCCTTCCTCTTTTGTCCGCTTACTGCTAATACCTCTTCATGAGCCAGTGCTAACACAGAAGCTGGATCAAGAAACTGATCTACCTCTGAAACCAACCCCCTAAGAATAAAAACTACATCATAGTGGAAGCTGTCAGGAGTTAGAGAGGTCCCAGAATGACCTTTAGCAAAAGTGGGATAGATTTGTGCCAAACCATGCAAGCATGGTCTAAAAAGGTAGAGGAAAAAGAAAGTATATCACCAAGGACATTCCCTCCTTAAAAGGGCTGATATGTAACAGCTGTACATTTATAATACATTTTTCTTTCCTTAAGATAATCATCACACTTCATGCCTAATATCTCTTGGGCTTATAATATTATTTACTAAAGGACAGCTGCTACCAGCCCATCTCAGAGCTACATAGCGTAAGATGTTTGGGAGATGTATCTGTAAAGGAAACAGCAGACAACTTACTATGATAACTGTGTGTGTCAGAGGGAAAAAAGAATGGAGAAACACAGCAGTAAAGATCCGCTGTGTTGCCCCCACCAAGTGCAGGAGAGGTAACAACTCTACAGACTTCCTCCAAAGCTACACAGCCCTCTCAGAAGTTTCTTGGGCTCCAATAAGGCCAAGCACTGGACCAGCTGAGCTTTGCTCCCTTCCCTTTGTATGCAGAGAGACTCGTGCAAACACGGTTAGCTGGTCTTTCTGTAACCTTGAGGAGCAAAGCCACAAGCACAGAGCACAGCATGTTGATGACAATGTAAAACATTTTCTTCCTGTCTTTTTTATCTCCAATTTAGCAGATTTCTTTTGACATCTTCATCACATGCTATATCATTGTCTGCTAGCTCAACTATGAACCAAAAAAGGCAATAGGACTACCATGCATACAGCCTTTACATTCATGTATTTTAAAGGACAGAAGGAATAATTGCATTCCTGGCACAAACACTGTGCTGGTGGAACCCGCAGATTAAGTTGAACCATTCATCTAGTCCATCATGTCTGCAAAATTCAAATTTAATCTAGAGGAAAATGCAGCATTGCAGCTTCATTAAACACTGCAGCACACACTTGCTTAAATAAATATTTATGCGATCCTTGCCTATTTTCACCTTTCTTCCCCCCTCCACCTCAAAGCAGAAGCAGCCTCCTTCCACAAGGAAAAAAAAGTGCTGCTTCAAAAAGAGCTGGAAAACTAATCATGAAAGCAGCAACATACTAAGATCCTCATGTTTTTTATTTCTTAGAGACATGCAAAAAAAGGTCTGTGTAGGGAGAAAACGACAGGGGACCCTTTTTATTTCATTCATGAAAGGCAGGCATTATCTTGTAACATATGCTCCAAGTTTCATTAGCCACTTGATTTGAAATGTATTTAAATGGTACACTACAGTCTGGGCTCAAAAGCCCAGCCTTCTTTTTCAAGAGGGTTCTATGGTGAGCATATTAAGGGTAAATATATCACCAAGCAGCAGACCCTGCATTTCCAAAATCTAAGCCTCCATTGAAGCAAATGAGAGTTAAGCAGTGGCAGACAGAATGAACTAATTCAACTTGCGCTGTCGACCAAAAGCTACATCAAAAAAAAAACAAAACACCTCAATAATCAATGCCAAAAGTGCTAATATACTGTTCACCTGAACTTTTAAGCATGACTGTACATGTCGCAGAATATACCAACACACATTTCTCTTGAAAATGTCATTTGTTTTTCAGGACAATCTGTGCTGCCAAAAATCTGTATGTTTTCCATGACGTTTCATTAAATGGATCATTTTCCTCAGAGCAAAATGTATGGCTTTTCAGGCTGCTGAATTTAGAGTGGTACAGGTTTACAATTGATTTTGTTCTTCAATACAATGGCTATTTGGTTTGAGAAACTAGAAAGAGCACATTATGCAGCCTTGATAAAAACAACATACTAGGATGAAAATGACAAGGTAACATGGAGAGAAACCATTATCAAAGCAGCAAGACCATTTTCATCACATCTCAAATTCTCTTCTCAGAAGAAAAGATCAAATTATTTTTTTCCTTTTTATAACATCAGCATCCCTGGTAGTTCAGCAACCCTTTAACAAACCTTCAGAAGCTCTCAACAAGGACAAAGACTGGAGAAGGAGGGAACTGCTGCCATTAGTCCTGCCTGATTCTGCGTGACATGGGCCCAGGGCAACAAGAGTAAAAGGATTATTGAAAATGGTGGTGGTAGGGAGCCAAGCAAGTAAGTAAAAACGAAGACAGGGAAGTCATTCGATGGCCTTTTCGACCCACCTACAAAACAGGGGACTTGAGGACTGCTTTGAAGCTGGGGGTTGTGTGGTGAGTTAATTTCAAGGCCTTATTATGGTCACTTTCCAGCTTGTGCTGGATCTGGCTAAGAAGTGGCTTCATGTTTAGGCAAAGTTCCTGGTAAAACCCATGGCATTAACACAGAATATTTGATAAAAATGACAAGAAGGTAATTTTAAAAAGTATTATGCTTAGAGATTAGAAATGTCAACACTCTTCTGTCAACAGCTATAATGAATTACCTGTTATCTGAATTTACCCTACTATTTTCTGCTCTATGTAACACAAAGATGCAATTAGGAGTATAGCAGCATTCATTATTAATTCTTCTCTTTTTCCTTTCTGGGGAGGACTTTAATAAATACACGTTCAGTGAAAAAATGCTTGTGGATATCAGTGGCACTAAGAAAGAAAGTGGACAAAAGAAATCAAGCAGTCATGATATGGTTTTAGAAATGCCAGATGTAACACCTGCCAGGGCAAACATACACCCTACATCTGTAAGTTATGCTAAGCATTAAAAAAAAACTAAGACCAACCCGAAACGGAACAGCTCCACACATATTTAAAATGCAAATGAGCACCTCCAAACTAAACTGAGTAGGGAAAAAAAATGTATTAGACAAAATGATTTTTTTGCCAGCTGTATTGTTTTTACAGTTCATTTTGGACACCAAGCTCAGCACAGATGGCAAAATGATTTCAGTCCTTCAAGGAACTCATATAATGTATCCTAATTACTAGACATAAAATTTAGACCATAGGAGTTGTTCAAAACTGCTAATGTAATAAAATATACACCGGTTTGTTCATTCTGAGCACTCATTCTGTTTAAACAGGGAAATGAGCACACCTAAATTAACCTCCTAACTCTGCATATTCACATGACTCTGAAAACACACTTTGCCAAAGGGCAAGCTCCAGATCAGTTTCATGAAAACTGTTCAGCAAGACAAGGAGCTGATGGGCGTTGAAATGCACCTTCCTTCAACCGTAATATGTCACTTCAGTGCTTTAATATGTATGGGTGGGGGCAACTGGCTTCTTCCACAAAACAAGAAAGAGCAAACTCCAGGTGCAGTGGTCCCTACCTATTTTATGGCATCAGCTAATCACCCATCAGGGGCTGTTAGGATGAAACCTTCCCCAAGGGGCTGGTTATCCAGCAATCATGTATGGCAGGGTTTTTCCAACACCCCTCCAAAACAGCTGGTACTGCAATGTCAGCAGCAGGACTATACTGACTGATGGCCTGATGTGAAGCGTCAGCTACACTCACACCACATTAATGATTTTGGCACACATGCAGTTGTAACCACTCCCTTTACACTAAAGCAATGTTGCATGGGCATGATCTGCAAGATTCAAGTCCTGCAGCAACTCATGCCATTTTACTTTTCAGCACAGGTACAATTAATATGAAGGCATGCTAGCTAGTCTGACGTTAGAAAGACCACTAGCAAACAGTACTTCTGTAACCATCATCTCATTCCACCTAAGAAAGCTTGATTAGCTTGTATTTAAATTAAAAAGAAGAAAAGCCATCAGCTTTGGCTGAGCTCTGGAGAATGCACAGGTATGAAGGCAGACGAGATGGATGTACTGTGCTTCCACAACCACTTATTCAGTAGCAGTTTAACTGAGGTCAAAGAAGTTAGAAGGCAGCGTTCAAGTATCTCCACTTCCTTTCAAATGAGTAACATACAGTCTGAGCTTTATCATCTTTAAACTGTGTGATGTTTTGTCCAAATATAAATTCAGACAGTTCCTGTGCTGCACTGAGCTCCCACTCAAAATGAAGCGAAGCAACAACAAGCCATATAAACCTTTAAAACATGTAGGTGGTTCTGCTTATTCCCCATTCCTTCCTTTCTGCCCTTGCAATGCTCCTCAACTGCTACTTTCTACATCAAGACTTCAAAATCCACCTACGCTGGCAATGGACGAGGAGAGGCAACGAAGGCAATATCAAGAAAAAATACAAGGCTCCTGGTACATCTCTGTAGGAGAAATTTAAGTCCTTCTGTACTCCATGCACCTTCCAGACCAGGGCTCTGCCCACCATCCAGGCATCCGGCCTTGCGTCCTACAGCCAGTTGCTGGCATGCATGGGGGAAAGATAGGGCAGAAGAGCCAGGACACCAGCAGTTTCCCACCAAGAAGCAGGAAGCATACTGGTAAGCACAGCAAAGAAAGGTTGGTTGGTTTTTTTTCAGCCAGATTCCTATGTTTTATAGCACACCACAGCAGAGCTGATCACTTCAGGTTAATGAAAGTACACTGCTTTATCACACACTGATTTTAGCTAATCAATATGATTATGTGTAAGATGTCCACCCCATTTTTAGGGAGTAAACCTGCTAGCACCTTGCCCCACAACAGGGCAGAACACCCTAAGCTGTGCTTTTAACTGTAGCTAAAGAGAATCTCTGAAGTTGTGACATGATCATCTAATAAGCAGAAGAACTTTTGAGTACCCAAATCAAGGCTACCACCACAACGGAGTTTCAAAATTTACCCTTAAAAACACACATAACAAAGGTCTCTGTTTCTCAAGTCAGGAGAAAAATTTGAGACTGGCAAAAAAAAAAAACAACCAACCTCCGGTTAAAGTGACCTGGAGAGGTCACCAGACCTTCCTCTACTCCAGGCAGGGCCTACCTCTAAGCCAGACCAATTTGCTCAGGCCCTTGCCCAGTTCAGCTCTCCTAGTCTCCAAGGGTGGGGACTGTACAGCCTGCTTGGGTGCCTGTGCCACCACATGGCCACTCTCATGGCAAAGACATTTTTTCTCACATGAAGTCAAAAAAATATTTTCCTTATTACTCCCTTTGTAATCTAACAGTATGAGGCTGCTACCTTCTGACTGCTTTTGCTTTCCTCTTCCCTCTTTTTAAGAGGGGTTTTTGAGTTTGTTTGGGTGTGGGAGGGTTTTTTTGTTCGGGTTTTTTTCAAATGCCACCCACAATTCCAAAATGGGCTCACATCCAGCTGAGATTTACAGTTCCAAGGCCTCATTCTGGAGCCCTTCCCTACCAGTGGTATTTGTAACTGAATTGCCAAGTTACTGAGCTATTCATGCCTTAAAACCTCCCAAACTTTCTACTCTTAATTCCTGTAAATTCATGTATTTCTTTCTATAACTTTAAATAGAGCCTTATTACCCTATGGACATTTATTAACTGCTTCTCTACTTCCATCTTCTTACTCTTTTTCTCACCTTCAGTAATTTCACTACGCATAAATTAACTTTATATAAATCAGACAACAGAAGGTCCGCAGAAACCTCCAAAACCTTACTAGTAGTAGGTTACCTTTGGTATTTTAGTCAGTGGTAAACAAAAGTATTAATTTCACAAAGTAATACTCAGTAAAAAGACAAAGCTACTGGTGAAAAATAATTTTAGTAACCACTACAACATTAAAATGAATGTTCTAGACCATAAAGGCCAAACCTGGGAAAAAAAACGAATAAAACACTGCAAGAAACAGAAGGAACAATCAATGGGTAAAAGACGGGAATAGAGATGCCAAAAGAGCAGAGATCCTAAGCATGAATTATATTGCTTTCTAAAGAGGCATTTTCACAGAAATTGATTTGACATTTAGGAAGCAATGTAGCTACTGCCATGGCAATAAGCAATAGCCCCTGCTTTAAAAGAAAATATAATAAAAAACAGAGGTGGTACAAAAAGACATAAGGACTAAAGCAACTCAAGCCATGCCCTTTTGTTTCATAGCATGAAATCCACATTTTCTTTTCACATTGTCACACACACTGGTACGAGGTCATCACGGTATCACAGCATGGAGACAAAACAAAATTAGATCCACAATCTGTTCTTAGGACATAAGGGAGTGGTAATAAGTTTCTCCTCTGAAATATGAAATCAATCATTGTGACTTCATCTGTAGGGCAGGCTTTATCTATTAAGAAAACCTGAATGGTTCAGTGTGCAGCAGAGACCAGTAACTCTGGACTGCCCCAGTGTATTTCAGTATCATGGCAGGATGACAGAAGACATGTTACAGCTGACTCTTTCAAGATCAGCCCAGAAAGAACAAAGGCATTTTAAAGAATAAACTGTCACCACAGCTTTATTCAAAATACTTTGTAAGAAGCTCACCCTGCATACACTATACAAAAATTATCCCCCATGGGTAGAAGACACAGGGACAGAATTGTCCAATAACAGTCCCTGTAACTCCCCCAGCAACCACTTTTTGAAGCTGTTTAACAGGTTCCAGAGAAAGCTTCTTTAAAAAGGACAAAAGACAACGGAGTAGGAGAGAAAAAGGAAAATAGACAGGGAATGTCCCTACAGACTTGGCTCTCCAGCACACCCCTGCAGCTTAGTGCTTTAGAAGAAGAACCACCACAGCTGTTTTCGAGGATGGGACTTACTTCCTGGCAGTACTGGAGAATCCCTTCCTTTGTCCCAATGCAGGTCTTGGTGCCAGAGGGGTCTGACTCCCACTTTCCGTTCTGCACGTTCATGTGCATGTTGAGTTTCCCACAGAACATGGCAATCTGGGGCTCTGCCAGCAGCCCAGCATTTCCATCAGCTGGCACCTGCAAGAAGAAGAAGAAATGACAAAAAAAGGTTTAATTCCACACCTGACATTTCAGTCTATCCAAAGCAGAAACAGCTCAAGCAAGCCTGAACCAAACCCTAGGCTTACCCACCCATGGCAGCAAAGGCTGAAACTGTTTGATTCACGCAGGTTTGAGAAGCGTTAATGCAGTCTTCATACGAATCCAGAACACAATACTGATCCTGCCCCTCTACTCTGCTCTTGTGAGACCTCACTTGGAATACTGTGTGCAGTTCTGGTGTCCTCAACATAAAAAGGACATGGAACTGTTGGAACAAGTCCAGAGGAGGGCCACGAGGATGATCAGGGGGCTGGAGCACCTCCTGTATGAAGTCAGGCTGAGGAAGTTGGGGCTGTTCAGCCTGGAGAAGAGAAGGCTGCGTGGAGACCTCATAGCAGCCTTCCAGTATCTGAAGGGGGCCTACAGGGATGCTGGAGAGGGACTCTTCATTAGGGACTGTAGTGATAGGACAAGGGGTAATGGGCTCAAACTTAAACAGGGGAAGTTTAGATTGGATATAAGGAAGAAATTCTTTCCTGCTAGGGTGGTGAGGCACTGGAATGGGTTGCCCAGGGAGGCTGTGAATGCTCCATCCCTGGTGGTTTTCAAGGCCAGGTTGGACAGAGCCTTGGGTGGCATGGTTTAGTGTGAGGTGTCCCTGCCCATGGCAGGGGGGTTGGAACTAGATGATCTTAAGGTCCTTTCCTAACTATTCTATGATTCTAACACAGATTTTAAAGCTGTAACCAAACTGTTGCCCAAATATAGTCACCTTGTCAACTTGGTTAAACACACAACAACGATCATTCTTGAAGCATGATTATAGAATTTTATTTTCCACATGTATTCAGTGTACTGAGAGGAAGAGTTCACTAATAATTAACAAAAAAGTAACAAGTTTTCCCCAAGAGCTTCCTAAAAAAAACCCACAATGTATCTTTTTTCCAGCGTTTAGCACACAGGCTTTTATCTTATCATGCCTTATAAAGACCATGGGTTAAAAGCAGCAGTTTCCAAGTGAGATTCGTCTCAACTGAATCTTAAAATGCAGTGGCTGGGATGGTATCGAAATGGGACTGCTAAAGGTCTAGCTCACAGCCAAATATTACAGACTGTCATCTACTCAAACAAGCATTAAAACACCCAGGTTGATGACAGGCCACCCTATAGTGCTCTTACTCACCTCCTTTGGGCACGCTCCCTGCAACACCCTGACTCAGCACCACCCAGCTGCCTTCCCCCTTTAAGTGCCCCATCTTCTGGGGTACAGAGCCAAACATCAGAGATGCCCTCAACTACTTCCCAATTACATGCACTTCTGGAATATCTGTGAGCTTCCCACCTTATAATATGTATTTATAAACCACCTTAACACTCCTCCCCCACAAACCTCAACACTGGTTTAAATCCCTCCCATGGGACTGCAGTATTAAGGCAAACAAGTCAAGAGTTCTCTCTTTCAGCCTTCTGCTCTCTCATGTAGCCAACCTCAGAAGGTATAAGCTGAAAGTACTCGCTTCAGTTTTACCATCTGAGAAAACACAACACAAAGATAAATCTCCTCTTCAAGCTAAATTCCTCAAGTCCATGGCTCTCCATTGCCCCATATGCCCCAAAGGCAAGCATGTCACACTTGAGGTACAGCAGAATATGCAATTAGGTTTAAATATCTATTTTTAACTTTTAATCTTTAGCTAGAAGGCTTCTCAAGGGGAAAATCAGAAACATTTTAAAAATTAATGAAAAACTGAAGAAACAGAATTACTGTCTCACACGAGGTATGCAAACCCTGTATCTTCAGTTTCCCTACTCTTTACTTAAACAAACACAAAACAGCTTCATGAATAATAAAATCACACCAAGAAACATTGCAGTCAACATCTAACTACCCTATTAGCTTAGCATTGTTAGTTAAAATGCCACAATTAAGACAAGTTGGGTTTTTGTTTTCCTTTTTATTTTTCTTTTTTTTAGAAAACAACATTAATTTTCCTGCCCTCAGGAACACTTATATTGGCACAGATTTCTCTTTACTATCTCAATTTTTCTTCTCCAGTGGAAGGAGTAAGCACTGTATGATTTAACAGTCAACCATCACTGTCCTTCCACTGGGTAATTAGAGAGTTTTCCAGTAACCAGGATGACACCTTGTCTGGCTTGCTTTAATTAGTGAAACTATCACTGGCTTACTCCCTCTAACATCTTCAGAAACTGGAGAACATATCAAACTTGACACATCTGTATCAAACACTTGCAAAAAAATCCTCCAAATTAATGATTTTCTTTCTTTATAGATGCACCACAACCCTATCAAAACTTCAATAAAAATAGAAGCGCGTCATTCCACAGGTGACGTGCGTAATGTGAAACCTACTCAGAGTCAGCTCTTCCACCTGAGATCTCTATTAAATTAATAGTACAGTAGGAGATCTACTTATCTTTTTTCACTCAAAATCTTAAGCTGAAATTTCATGGAGACCTTCCCTAGTGGCTTTGTAATAGGGAACTTTTGATTATTTTCTGCCTTACCCAAGGAAGCTAAGAAGGCACCTAAAAGTGGCAGAAAACAAAGGGACTATTTACTTAAGAGTGGTATCAATTTAGCTCTAACAATATGACAACCTGTGACTGTCTACTTACAATCTCATTCCCTTCAAAAATCACATAACATCTCCCAGCTTAATGACATTACCAGCGCAAGCCATGATCACATGGAGCTTTCTACATTTTGAGCTGGCAGGGTCACACTGATGAACTGCTCTGCATAGCACTTCTTTATATTGATTAGGACAGCTAAATGTTTCTAATCATAAAGAAATATTGGAGCAATTAATACACACTGTCAACAGAACTAAACATTTAGATCACAGGATGATTTAGGTTGCAAAAGACGTCTGACATCATTGAGTCCAACAGTAAACCTAACACTGCCAAGTTAAACCAAACTGAAAGCCAAAAATAAAAGGTTAAACTTAGTTGATTTCAAGAGAGGATTCTAGTCTGCATAACTTATTGATAAGGTAAAACCTAATGAACTATTACTGACTTTAACAGAGACATCCAGCAGCAGTTTTATCATAAAGAGGACTGAACAACAGTATTTTGGGAGATAGTGGGGAGGAAGTAGCACTTTAAGAATACATGCACTTCAAAAGATAAGTTAACTCAACAAATGGCAGGAGAGTAAGATAAAACTAAATGTGGTAATTTGTCCCATACATGCTGCCATAATATTCTTAAACACGCAAATTCACGAATCACTGGTCATATCAAAAGGTATATCCAGCTTAAATAAGCAACCTGGTGAAGAATTTTATGTATCATTCACATTTTCTTCACAGCCAGTGGTTTAATTCATTTACATTCATTTTCTGACAAGAAAAATCATCTGCATTACAATGCAATTAAATAATCTAGAGCACTGATCTACATAGATAAGCAGCTTTTATCCAGTAATGCTGAATAACATAAAGCTACAGTCCAGTTTGTTACAATAACGCCTATAGCGGCAAATCTCTCCTTGACTAATCCTAAAGCTCTTGGGCAGATTAGTCTCCCAAAGAATAACTCATGCAACACAAATGACATTAACAGCAATTATTTCCTTTACTAGTATTCTGCAAAAGTAAAAATCTCCAAGCTTATTAACAAAACTGTAATCACATATTATTTTTGTCTATTTTGCATATGACCTCAAAGAAGTAGCACGTGCTTTTTCCAAGCCTCTTGGCAAATCATTAAATAACAGTAGGACCAATTAGCATGTCGGCTCACAGTGACCCCAAAGTTATGCTTTGGCTTTCACAGTATATCCAGTTTGTAAATAAAATGCTACTCATCACTTCTACACCACATCTGGATCACAGATGTATTTCTAGAATGGGAACTACCTGAATTTTAAAAACGGCAACTAATGCATTCTGAAAGATTACCTCAATCAATTGTACACTATTTAGAGCTCTGTATACACTAGCCTAGTATGTCACAAGATGTTGAGGTACCAGCTTGACATTTTTTATAGAGGAAACAAAATTATTAAGTTGTTATGCATCTTTTAATTATTAACTTTCAAAAGTGTAGCGAGGGTACACATTTGGAAAGAAAGGATCCACAGCCGTGCTAATGCTCAATGCTGACAGCAGGCTCTCCCTTAAAGAGTTTCAGCATCGCAGGGGCCTGTCGTTCAGCTGACAGACTCATTTCACCTCCAGTTGTGCACACCATCCTGCGTGCTCTTCTGCCACATCTCCTTCTTATGAGCAGTTACATGCTGAAGCATTTAAAATGTTATTTGACAGTAATGAAAATTAAAATACCTTTCACGTACAGGTTCTTGGCATTTTGCCTACTCTCAAAGAGAAAGCATAGTTAAGAACTCATCCTATAGGTGGGGATATTAAAAAAAGGAAAACCAGTCAACACTAAAGACTAGGATCAGAAGACAACTCCGTAAGAGAAAGCCTATCAGATATATAACTGCTTATTGGTTATAACTGCTTTGAATAAGGAAAGAAGACTGACATAATTCAGAAGTTTTCCCAACAGACTGTGTCAATTAAATAGTTTAGAACAAAAGAAGGTTAAGTCCTGGAAAATACACCTGAATGACTTTGTTTAATTACTGGAGCACGTCTTTGAAAACAGAAGTTTCATGGTATTTTTCTGATTCTTTTGAGAGGGAAAACAATCATTCCAAGTACTTGTTTGATATCAAAATATCAAACTAAATACAAGAAAACCCATCATGTAAGCATTAAGAGATTAGTATGTAGGGAATCTGTTTCCTTCCCATGCTAAATTATAGTACAGTGGTACCGTTGCTTTCCCATCTTCAGCCCTGGTAATTTAACACATTTGAGTAGAGGTGCAAAGGGTCTTTAGTACATCCATGCACTCCACATCCATAAGGCATGCTGGATGCCATTTATACAGTTTCTGAAACACTCAAAAAGGATTTTGGTAGCAGAATACAGAAGACTGAAAGAAGTTTACCTAATTACAAAATTTACAAAGGAACAGTCTACCTTATCAAAGTGTGAGAATTTTTTTTAACTCATTACCATTTAATTTTAACATCAAAGGGCTTTTTCCTATCAAACACCATTATTTCAGACAGAAAGCATAGCCTTCTCTCCATCCACTCTCTGTGTCACTGCTTTCTGCAGTTACAAAAGTAATTAGTGTATTCACTAATAGCTTTTCATAATCCCTATTTCAACAACAAGCATTGTTTTTTTTTCACAACTAAGGCTATATTCAGAAAACATAGGCTGCAAGGTTTTACCCTCAAGAGGTTTTCCATAGAGACTAAAGTAACACAACTGCACTCCAGATAGCTCCACTATTAACTTATAATTAAGGACTACAATATAATATGAAAATAAGCACCAGACCTTGTATGTGCTATTATTAAACATTGAAACATAAAAAAACATTCCCCAGTGGTCCCTAAGACGGCTACCATGATTTAGGTTGTTTTATTCTGCAAACACTAACCTGAAGCTACTTTCGTAAGCCTTCAAAGCGTATTTAATCTGTATTAATTGCTTCATTTGCAGTTACTTTCAAGGAGAGGACATTCTGTAACAACCTCCATACTCAAGAACAACAAATGTCCTCCTTATTTTAGGAAGTGATTAAAATAATCCTTCACTGCTTTCCATTTTTAATGCTAACACCAGTTCCAAACATTCAACCAAGAAGTCGGTGACTACAGTTTTTAGGTTTAATAACTTCTGCTGACAATAAAAATCAAACAGGGGCTCAAAATTTGTGAAGCATTAAGCATACTCAAGTAACACGCCACCCTTCCAAACCATGCCTGTACTTCATGCAAACTTTTATACCACATTCATGTTGAAATCTGAGGTTTCTCACTAACTGCAGCAGCACCAATTTGTGTGCAAAGCAGTTTGCCTCCTCTATGGCTATTAACAAAACAGAATTCTATCTTTGAAGCAGAGCTGCTCATAGCTATTTTCTCATATAAAGAGTGGCACTAAAACTAAAGGTACTGAGTGTAAAAGGACTCTCTGCTTGGCCTCATACACTCAGTGAGGAAAACAGCAGATAACCCTGTTAACCCCAGTAGGAAGACCAAGTTTCTTCCACTGGACTATGTCTGGTCTGCTGCACCCTACAAGTGAAGATCAATCCTCAATTCCAGAAGTCTACAGCTCAAAGCAGGCAAATGTCATGCTAATACAGGCTCATGTCACCAGACACAAATCCACGGCTTCTTGCCTGCTGGTTAACCATTCACTTTAGAGAAGAGTGTAAGAGAATACAGACTTTCAGCCTTCCAATTTAAGCCATAAAATGCTAGTTCTCCTCCTAGTTTTATTAGGTACCTAGACAGAACACAAATGCTTTAAAGTCTATTTACATTTAAAATCCTGCTCACATACATAAATTAAAAAAAAAAACAAACAAAAACCAACTCTTCTTATAAATACAATCAGGACAAAGAAAAAAATAAAAAAAATAAAGCACTCAAATTAGAAAGGGAGGAAATATCAAATTATTGTCTCCCCACAGCTTTAAGATAGCTGTCTCAAAACCAAGAAAAATTTCCATCGCTGTGCTTCTCCTTGGAGACGAACTGTGTCGCAAGAGGTTGTCAAAATCAACATGAATAATTCAGAAACAGGGTTTTATTGTATAACGTTAATATACAAACAGCAACAGCAATTATTGTTGTCAACAGCCTATTGAAACAGGCCAAAAAGAAAAAAAAATTACTGGTTGCTCAGTACAGTTGCTCCCTTCTGAAGACAAAGATTTCTGGCAAACAGTAATGTCCCTAAACTATAGAAATCCCTGAGAAGATCCAGATCTGCTTTACAAAATGCCATCAGATTTGAAGAAGCTTAAGCACTCTGTAAACTAAAAAGCACCTGAAATTTGGTTGAGAAACAAAAATCTCCACTGAAAAGCTCCTGGAAAATCAGAGATGTTTATTTGCCCTATTTGACCCAAGAGTAAATACTTGTATGCAGTCCTCCTGGCATGCTATCAACCCAATACCAATGCTAAAAGGGCATCACAACAGCACACTGCCCACTTCTCCACAGCAGCTCAAGGATGGCATGCTCTACAAATATATTAAAAGCAAATCTGTCTCCAAGGCTACAGAGAAAGCAATAGTTTTATCAGAACTACCTTCTGGCAGATGACCACTGTCCCCACCCATACCATTTACATATGCTGTATTTATTGCATACGTCTTAGTTTTAACACTTCCCTCAGGTCACATTCCAAGCACTGGTAGCATGCTACCTGAACCCAGGGCTCAGGCATCAGTCTACCCTGGAATCAAAACAAGTTCCAAAATCAAACCAAAAATCAGCCAGGACTAAGCACTGAGCATTCAAAGATATCTCATGAAGCAACTGGGAGGTAGAGTGCTCCCATCCCCAAAGGGCAGAGCAATCCAGAAACCAATTGTTTACACGAGATACTTGTAAGACTTCAGCAGCAATTTTGCTATCGTATCTATAACAAAGACCAGACCTGCATACAAGTGCGAGCACACACCCAAGAGAGGCAGGATTTCCCCAGCCTGGGCCCCTGCAGAGCCTGTCCAGCTTCACCATGCAAACGTTTCCATGCTCCCGAGAGGACTCTGAAAAACTATAATTCAGCTACAAAAACCAGCATCTGGTCAAAAATGTGAGGAAAGTATCAGCCAGGGAGCAGGGTGGGAAATAAAGATTTTGCAAGGAAAATTAAGAGTGTATTAAGAAGTTTTTTTGGTTGGATTTATGGTTTTGGGTTTGTTTTGTTTTGGTTTTTTTTTTAAACAAAAAGCCCCTCAATTGAGATGCTGAAGCAATCTAGTTATTTACATGGCTATATAATGTGCTGACTAATAGCAGCAGAGTACACAACAAACAAAAAAACCACAAACAAAACCAAACAAAACTCACACAAAATTAGAAAACACACGAATTCCTGTCAGAATTAAATATCCTCCATCATCTAACTTGGGAAAAAAAAGAAGGAAAAAAATGGAATCCAGCAAGTGTGCAATTTTGACAAAAGAAGTGTTTAATAACACCAATATATATATGACAAGTGTTATGATTTCTTTTGGTATGTCCAGCAATGCAGAAATTTTATGATACTGACTTTAAATGTCATCACCTGAAAGCCTGTCATTACCCCAAAACACAGTATTTTTTTTAAAGAACCAAATTGAGATTTTCAACTGAAATAATTCAGTACAAACCATGTAATTCCAGCATTTTATTTTCTACTCCAACACTCAGAGCCACTATCACTTACTTTATCTTATATAAACATATCAAGTATAAGAAAAAAGTATATTTCACAGCGACACAACAGGCTACAGAACTATTCCAAGCTTAGTAATAGCTTTTGAGATCCTATTATACCCATGAAACTTACTCATGTAAAATTGAAATTACATGGCAAGAGCAAGTACACAAGAGTTATAAATAAGGTCTAATTTTCATTTATGTTAAAGCATCTTTTTTCTTACGAAAGAGTGAATTATGTGAAATGGAAAATTACCATACGCAGAGCCAGACCCCAACCCATGAAACAAATTTAAGTTGTATCTGCCAGGTCAAAAATTGAGGAACAATCTAGTTCAATTTGATAAGCAAGTTAATATTTGAGCAATGTCAGCTTCTCAAATTAACCACATCACTCAAATGTCAGTGCTATCTAAATTACTGACTTATTTTTAAACAGAATAGCACTCCTCACTTTTCAGAAATTCATGCAAAGTAGCTGTTGACTTTAAGATGGCTTCGCATCTCATTCATCACATTTCCAGTTCCTCATTCACTTATGCATCTCAAGGAAAAAGAAGTCTTCCATACAACATCTTTGCTGCATTTTTACACTGTTTATTTTGTCAACTTTTCCTGCTAAAACTGGGCTGCAAAGGATAGTTTGTAAAGAGGACGTTATTCCATTTGAGAGATACTTGCATCTTACCCCTATTCCATAAAATTTGTTAGTATTCAACCTGTCACAGAATCGTATCTTTCATTTAGAAGGATTTTGAAGAAGAAAGAAGGAAATAAGTTATTTAAATTACTCCTTCAGCACTGTTTTTATTCTTTTTAGGTTCTATATGGGATGCCATCAGGACACAGCAGCAGACTTTGTTTACAGCCCACTCCCATTTTAAAGGGCTCTGTTTAAATGCTTGGCCTTGTAACTTTCTAAATAAATAATAATAAACTTAAAAAAACATGCCCAGTATGAAAACCACAATACTCTAATTACACTTCCAAGCTTGACTCTTCTATGACTAATTTATTACACAGTAATAAAAAACATCCTGCATTTTTGACACTATAGTAATTAGACAAAGTGAGTTAAAGTACACAAGGCACCCAAGTTTTCCTGAAAAACCTCCTTAAGGGATACCAGATTTTTCCAGATTTGGAAAATCCTGCAGGCTTCATCATTTTCCTGCTGCAGAAAGACAACAATGAAATACTGAACTAATTACTCCAAAGCCGCAGAATTATTACTGCAGTGGAGGAAATATACAGTGCATTTTGTAAGCTCCTCCAAGAAGGAACAGAAGCTGAAACCCGTCTGCTCAGCAGATTTTTCTTCTGTTACAGTCTGACTGAACAAACCCTTATCTACCCGAGCAGAAATTCACGACCAGAAGAGCTGATGTTTTGTTTGTGAAACAGGACCTCCACCCTTCATCAACTGAATTTCAAAGGAAGCTCTGAGGTTGACACTTTACTGTCATTATTTATTTTGCATACAGATCATTATCTGCCCTCAGCACAGAGGCACAACCTACATCGACAAATTAACTGCTTAGTTTAGCAGACCACATTGCTTATGTTATTCTTCAAACTATGTAGAATGGCATCCTCCTCTGCTGCCATTTGGCTGAACTACAAGTATCTGAACAGAGCCATGTGAGAAGTCTGATGTAACTCACTAGTTTTAACATGAAGCGCGCTTCAGCTATTTTACACTGTTACAGCAGTCCATACATATGCCAAAGGTCCCTCTCATATTAATCTGATGCAGAACTATTCTTTGCCCAGTCATCAAGCCTGTGAGTCACAGTCTTCTCTGAAAGTTGTCCCACTGGATGGCTTACTACTATTACTATTATCAATTTCATTCCACAAATAATGTGGAGATGAATTAACAAGGTATTTCTGGCATTTGCTGACTTTAACCACTAGTGTTTAGCAAGTTGAGGACTCTCTGCTACAAGGAAGAGCACGTCCATAAGAACCTTCCTAAGGTATTATTTACCCTACCCAAGATGCCAACACATCTCTAATTAGACAAACCTTTTTTAGCTCACAAAAATACCAATGTGAGCAAGCCAAAAGGAACTAATACGTCAACACTAGGATTAAACAACATAGCGAATTACCTGGATTACTTTCCAAACACATACAGAAGCCTGATACTAGTTGCTACATGGCAAAGTCAAATAGATGGCTGACA
This sequence comes from Pezoporus wallicus, assembly GCF_028554395.1. Classification (NCBI taxonomy): domain Eukaryota; kingdom Metazoa; phylum Chordata; class Aves; order Psittaciformes; family Psittacidae; genus Pezoporus; species Pezoporus wallicus. The sequence goes on from NW_026635941.1 coordinate 1,010,890, forward strand.
GATTTTGATTCATTCTGAGTTGAACAGAAGGTCCAGTCCTTCAACCCTCCCTCCATAAATGTGTATGAAATTCTACCTCCTCACAACAGCAATAGTGATAAGGTAATTAATACAGCATTACTAGACGTGCCATGCTGAAACAAATCCTGCCCTGGATCTCTTTTCAGGGTATTTGAATCACCCACTACTAAATAAAAAATAAAATAATTAAACAAACAAACACCACCACCCAGGAGCCAGGAGTCTTAATCTTATCGGAAATAATAAACCAAAGGAGTTATTGGCTTGACCATGCAAGCCAGTTATTCTATAAAACACAACTCCTCAGCTTGAAGAACTAAATAAAACAACCCAAAAATCAGACTTAAGGGAATTCAGTCAGACTTAAATCAATTTCCAATGACATAGGAAAGAGAACTGGATAATTGGAATCTGGATATCTGGAAAGAATCAGATAACTGTGAGAAGTCAACAACTTTCCAAAATCCATTATGCAATTCAAGTTTAAAAAAAAAAAAAAAAAAGGGCAAAAAAAAAAAAAAAACCAAAACCCCCCCCCCCCCCCCCCAACTAATATGTAGGAAGCACTACAGAACAGGAGCCAACTGCCCCATACATGAAGGCCAGTGCTACAGAAGCACATGAATTTTTCCGAGTCATGCATTTAAATTTCCAAACCCTACCTGTGGGGTATCTTAGAGTACCTGTTCCTTGGGTCTAAAAAAATTTACATTTAGAGACACAGCCTTCATCTGAACTCTTCCGCAGATGGTCTTTACAAAGAAACCTTTCTGATTTCACAGAAAAGAAAGCATGTTCTGATGTCCTCTCTCTTTCCTATTCACAACAGGTATCACCACCATGGGTTCTGGATTTCTGATCTTACCGAGCACTACAGTGGGGGGAGGATTAGATCCTATAAATTCAAGGACTTTCTTCCAGTTATTATCACAACTTTCTGATAATGCAGCAGTAGGTATCGCATACAAGCTTACCTATGCAAAACTTTGAAACATGAGAAAAATTGTGCCAGACAGCTCTCACTCTTCCATGAGGACATGCTCTTATTACACTTAACAGAAGCTCACACAAATGTTTCACATGCAGGCAAGGATAGAGAAAGTAAGTGACTGAAGAGGTGGACTAGATGCCAAAATTCAGAATGGGAGTTTTGGGGGGTTTAAGCTATACTAAAGACCCCGAGTGTCCTCCGGTAGGTCTGCTCACTAATAGCAACTGCTCTCCATCTTGACAACAGTGAGAACAGGAGAGAGATTCTCACAGACATTTGATTTGGAGGCTTATGAACATCCTTAAAGACTACTACAAATTCATAGTAATTGAATTTAAAGTTGTATGAAAGAGGTCAAGATCAACTCTGAGGCACTTTCAGATCATCAAATAATGCAGATGAGATTGCTCATTGTTAATTATTGTTATCAGATGAGAGAACTGGTCCAAATAAAACAACATAATAAAGATGAAGTGCTGTTTCCTTACAAATAAGCTAAAGCCCCCAAAGCATTAGCCCGTTCCTAAGGGAATAAAAAAAAATAATCTTCAGTTTCTTTAATCATGTTGAAACCACATACTTCAAGACAAAAATGCTCATTTTTCAATACTGCCATTATATTACTGGTATTTTGAACACAAATCCTTCAAAGAGTGCAGATTTTTTGTCTTTTGAATGAATAATCTGGAAGATTAATACAGCATCTTGCTTTGTAAAACTCATCAGATGTAGTATTGTTTCTTCATTTGTGACGATTATCATCAGGATGATACACTTTCCCAACTCCACTGTTTTACTGAGATATAATAAGTTTTTACTGAGATATAATAAGAGTGTGTGAAAGATGTCACACACTCTCCATTGACAGAGGGGAAGAAAAACTTTTCTGTAGTACAGCTCCAGGCTCTGTAACCAAATAAAAGTCCTACTGAACACTTAGGATGCCTCATAACGGAAGTACAAGCAACCTTATTTCTATTCACTAACAGAAAAACAAGCAAGATGGCTGTCAACTTTTATTTAAGTCTAGCTAGGTCAAAATGTGCAGTGAAAGCAGAAATAATGTTTATTTTACTTCACTTGCTGCAATGCTTAAGGACTCTAAGTAGGGATGCTGATGCCTCATCAGGAATTTGACCAGAGTACTAGATGTACACAAGCTATCCATGATCCGCACAGTGTGGCAACACATAACAGTATTTCCTCTCCAGTCCTCTCCACAGATTTATTTGCAGATATTAAAAATTCTTTATGACCTACGCTGACAAAACAGTTGCCCCAAGCTGCAACACAGTCTCTTTTCTGAATCTTTTTTCCTCTTCTGAACAATATGCTCTCTGAAAGCTGCACACACTTGTTTTCACACACTCAATCTCAGAGCAAGAAACCTTTAAATCTGGTATGTCTTTTACAAATGGTTTCTCTTGTCATGCTGAGAGGTTGAAAGAAACTGTACTACTAAAAATACAACACAAAATACAGCTGACATCAGGTATCACCTTAAAACTCTGCTCTCATTCCATGTAAAGGCTAAGATATTCTAGAGTGGCCAACAGCTGCCTATTTCCCACCTTCAGAAGACTCCCTTCATGTTCTCCTTCCCATCTCCAGCCCCATTCAGTTGGTGAAACAAGCAGCAGCTCAGAATATGAGCTGCAATTATTTTGGTAAAATTCCTTGAAAATGCCAATGGGGAAGTAAGAAAAGAGTAAAAAGATCACAGAATGGTTTAGGTTGGACCGGACCTCAAAGATCATCTGGTTCCAAGTGCACTGCTATGGGCAGGGAGTGCATCACAGAGCTCAAATGTCCAAGCAGGTAGTTTTCCAGCTTCATGTTAGCCTTGACATTATCTCAAGCACTACCTTCGTACAGTAAGTCACCAAGGACTGCTTAGTGCTTGCAACCCAAACTAGCTGAAAAGGTCAGACTTGCACTGGAGCTTAGGATCCTTCTCAGTGGTAACCACCACCTTCCAGCAAGAGACAAGCTCAACACTGATCTACAGGCAAGCAGCCTTCCCACAGCTCCCCCCTTCCTACCCATGAACTCAGGAAGGCAGGCATGGCTTCCCAGTGTTTGCTGAGATATCAAGAGGCTTCAACTTAACACAGCACAGCAGCATAGTGTTCAGACCCAGAAATCCTGGCAACAGGAGAGGATACACAGCCCTCTTACTTGTGCCCAGCCCAGGCTTAGCCATGCATTCATCATCACCTTTAGTCTGCAGTGATTAAGTACTCCACACAATGCATGACCTGAAACTGAAAATACAGCAATTCCTAGTTATTACGCTCGCAGGATGTATGTGCATACCAATACCAATGGGCATTCATGGTATAGCTCTGTATTGGCAAAATCAGCAACAACCACATTACTTTGGAAACTGTGTAACTTTTAAGAGCCCCTCAAGTCATTCCAACCAACAGCATGGTTTTCCTTTTTGCTGACATGGTCACCAACAATATCTTTCATCCTCACTCTCTGGCATCAGCCAGTGTACATTACATGGTTCTTCCCTCTGCTAATGTAATAGAGACTATCATCCATTAACACCAGCATTGTTTTTTTACTTGCATTGTTATAAACATGAGGAAAGCTGAAGTTCTTTCAAGGTAACCAAGAATACCACCAGAAGTTTAGCTTCAGATATATTTTGTTACATAAAGGCAGAAAATAAACATCAAATCTAAACTAACGAAATGAGGCTAAGAAGCAGTACAGTAACAGTGAAAGAATACTAGTATTTCAGACAAGCCATAGGAATAACCAGTCTATGTACTTCCTTTAGACGCACTCACTGCAATCTTTAGCACAGACCTCAAGCAGTCTCTTGGTCTCATGCACTGATCCCTGAACAGATCAAATTGCTGAAGGAAGGCTCAGTACCTACTGTGGGCGCCTATAGAGACTTACTTCCCTTAAAAAATGTACATACTTTTATATAAAACATCCTATTATTTTCAAACATGAAAAGCATACAAAGTAATTCATCACATGAAACAGACATAACGAGTGTTTTAATTCGTATTAATATAACACAAAGATTTTGAAAAGTGAACTCAGTTGTGTCAAATCACAATAAAAATAACATTTTTTACATTTCAGAAGTAAATTACAGCAATGAACTCAACCCTGGCTCCAAGGAGCACTAAGTATTGGTAAAATATCACACAGGGATTTTTCCTCCCCTCACCATTTCCTGACCTTGGCAAACATCTGTTCACTTTATCAAGTTCCAAATGCAAACTACTGTGAAAATTTTGGTTCTTCTACAACAATTTCTCAGCTTTCAACAGAAAGAGTTATTGTTTTCACCAGGTGTGTCCTTACACATTCATAGTGAGCTGAATTCCATATCCATGCCTTTCAACATCTCAGCAAATCTTCAGAATGTTTGCCTGTTAAGTTCAGAGTCTACAACACACACTTCTTCCCACACTGTATAGCAGAATAAATTAAATGAAGGTTTGTTTTAAATGTCATGCCATCAGTTCTTAAACCTTTCCAAGCAAGTACGGATTTCATACCATTTTCTGATGTTTGCAAGGTTTCAGGGCAGTTGTGTCACCAGGCTTTTTTGGCTTGTTTTCACAAGACTTGGAAAACTCTCTTCTCCATACAAATACTATGTTCTATGTCTAGCTCAGGCAACCTCCTCATTTCTTAGACACAAGCTGTCCAAACATGCACCTACCCACTCTTGATCAGCAACTTTTCATTAAAATCTGTCAAAAGCGACTAGCCTGAATAAGCAGACACTGTAAATCCATTTCAACAACCACACAACAGATGCATATGATTACACATACAGCAACATCTGAAGCATGAAAAAGCTGACTGATCACCTGCACCAGGGCTTGCATGAAAAAAACAAGGTACAGAAACAGCAATATGAAGATGTTTTCAGAAGCAGCTGTAAAGGAGGAAGAAAACCACCACTGAGTTTCTCTTCTAGGTTCAGGACCATTCAGGTCACCGGCAAAGTACTGCTGCATTGAGGGAAACGGAAGACACTTCAGTAAGAGATATCCAAGCAACCTTCTGAACCATTGAAAAGCCACCACTGCCATTGAAGAGGAGACCGAATTAAAGACCTGCAAGGGTTCAGACCACACTTTCTGTGGTTTTGTTGTACCACCCCAACTAGGCTGAAAATCTGGGTCAGAGCTGTGAGGTGGACATACCTAGAAATGTTCCTACAGTAAGATCCCCTCAAAGGATGTCTTTCCCGCTCCCCCAAAACAACACTGTATTTCATTAAATACATTAGTACCCATTTTTAAAAGTCCAGATAACACCAAGTGTTAGGATCACTGGAGAGGACAGCGCAGTGCAGACAGTACATAGTGCCTGCAGGGCACACAGCCATGCAGGGCTCACCCCACCCTCCAAGGAGGAACATCCCTTGGGGATGCAGCTACACCAGCAGAATGCATTAACTCTCAGATGGTATTTCACAGTACAGTAAGCACATTACTCTGCTTTATCCAGTAAGGTGGCAAGCTTGTTAAAAACTATCAGTGCCCTTGCCCCACTGTGACTTGCCCCAAGGTGGCACTGCTTGACTCAAACACAGCACAAAACTTTAACCAGATGGGTTGAAAAATCCTAAAAACTTGTTTCTGTAAATCTAGATTTGGGGATATGGAACTATTTTTACTGTACTATCTGTATATTAAACTTTCTGCAAAGTCTTTTCAGAAAGACAAAGTTAAGACACAAATTACTACTGCTAAAATTTTATGTGAAGCAGACTGGAGAGTTAACAGCAAACTACTATAAAAAGCAAACAGCCCAAATCAATTTTATTTATCAAATAGCTTCTCCAGACCACCATTCAAGCACTCTTTCCCTCATTCTTTATTCTGCTGAAAACAGCACATGGCTACAAAACCTGCATTGTTCCAGCTGCCATTCAGACTTTCACAAATCCCAGGTCTCCAACGCAACACAAATCAACACAAGCATTCATTTTTGGAATGGACTAGTGTTACATGGTTGACATTTTCATTCTGAACCTGCACATGCAACTTCTTTACTACTTCATCATATAATAAGAAAGCACACGTGCAAAGCAAAGGTAAGTTCTTCCTCTCTCTTTGCACAGCACAGTTTACAAGGGACAGAAAGTAGAGTCGCTACCACAAGACTTGTCTTCCCTTGCCATTAGTAAAATGGGATCAGCTGTAATAAAAATACTCCCTACAGTTCCCCTCAGAAGAAACCACTACAGGGTTTCCTTGGAGAGGAAATGCAGTAAGGAGAAGGGGGACATGACTGAAGGGATGTCAGAGGAGAGGAAGAGAAAGGATGCCCACTTTTTTTCTTTTAGCCCACTCCACTTTCAAAGCTTTCCCAGGCAGTTCTGCTGAATTTTGAATGATGGAAATGTAAGATTACAGCATCACAGAAAGTACTTGCTATTAGTCAATCTGAAATACCCCATTCAGCTTTGGAAAACATCTGTTATGGACAAACAGACTGAGGCAGAGCAAACACAAAGACGGTATCAATTTAAATGTCTACCAAGCTTCAAGGAATACCAAAATAAGTGCAGAACGTGGAATGAAGCTGGCTGTCAGAAGCCAGTTTCAGGAACTATAATTGGACTCTGTGACAAAAATAGTTCATTTATATTCTATTCAATTTTCTTTTTTTCACATCCACCTTCACAATCAAGAGATCCGAAGGAAACATCACATTTTCATCAATACGGATATATGTCTGCATTAATTCAACTATCAAAGCTGACCTTAATACAATTAACAAAAATAATTTCCTTCCTAAATGGATCATCTTGTTTTCAAAAATTCATTGAGGCCATGAAACTAAACCCAGTTTGAAATTGCCAGCAATTAAATCCTTGCTTTAAACTGTAAAGAAAAAGCGTATCTCACACAAAACTGCTCTACAAAACATCCACCAAAAAATTTATTAAAAATATTAATATATTTCTTAGATCTGCAGTCTCCCTCCACATCACCCTTACCTGATGAAAGGAAGTTACTTTAACAAGGATAGAATCACAGAATGGTTTGGGTTGGAAGGGACTTGGTTCCAACCCCCCTGCCATGGCACGGACACCTTCCACTAGACCAGGTTGCTCAAAGCCCTGTCTAACCTGGCCTTGAACACTGCCAGGGATGGGGCATCCACAACTTCTCTGAGCAACCTGTGACAGTGTCTCACCACTCTCACAGGGAAGAATTTCTTCCTAATATGACCTAAATCTCTCCTCTATCACTTTAAAGCCATTTCCCTCATCCTGTCACTACAGGCCCTTTAAGAGTCTCCACCTTTTTTGTAGGCCTCCCTTTAGGTACTGGAAAACTGCTATAAAGTCTTTGCGGAGTCTTCTCCAGGCTGAACAAGCCCAACTCTCTCATCTGGTCTTCACAGGAAAGGTGTTTCAGCCTTCTGAGCACCTTTGTAGCCCTCCTCCGGACTTGCTCCAGCAAGTCCATGTCCTTCTTATGTTGAGGGCTCCAGAGCTGAACACAATACTCCAAACAAACAATAAAGCCCTTGTTCTTATTAAATAACTTGCTATTTGATTATTATTATTAAATAATAACAAACCTGAAGAATCAAAGGCAATTATTACTCCTTAGAAAAACTGGCACACATGCTGCCTAGAATACCCGTCTCTGACCTTAGGGCAAGGATGAGGGGAGGAAAACAGGCAGACAAAAAGGAAAATTAAAATAGCCTTTTATTTTTCTGCACAACCAAGACTGCTGCAATATACACAACAACACAGCAGTGACAACTCCACCCCATACACTAGCTAAATCCACTGGACAATACAGACCTCTAGCCAGTTTGCCAACGACACAAGTTAAAGAGTAAAAGGTGGAATTATCTTCTCACAAACAAAACAAACAGTAACCTCAGCACAGTGTCCCAAACAAACCCACAAGGCAAAGTGCAAAATGCTCCTTGCCCAACCAGATCAACACACTGGTTGGAGTATCCATTGCTTCCCTGGAGCAGAACAATGCTTGCTCACAAAACTAGGTGCCACTGAAGCTACAGAAACCACCTATAAACCAAAACACTCGTCTTAAGACAGACCAATTCCAAGCAGATTTTCCGCTGATTTCTTGTTTTGAAGAATGATGTTACCTGTTAGACAATCCCAGGGACTGTTAGCTTCTTAAGTCAGGATGGTGATGAACTGGACCACAAACTCAGTCGGGCAGCTTCCTCTTCTGCTACCAGCACATGAAGGGCTGAGACAACCCTTTTTGAGCTACCACAGCAACACTGTATGCATGGATCACGTGGAATTTTTTTTATTACAGAAATGTTATCCCATTTTCTAATTCTCCATTCAATTTATCACAAACAAATTACAAAAGGCAGAAAATAAACCTGTGGTCAGGCAGGCATCAAAACACTCAGTGCAAGCCACACGATGCAAACGTAACAAGATCATGCAGGGCGCCATTGGATCTGGTCGCACCGAGACCAAATCGATTGAGGCAACTGCAAGTGCCCAAGCTGGCAGTACACAAGACTGAGCAGCCACAGCAGAGCAACACACTGCACGAGTCTGTGCAAAGCCCATCTGTCAGCAAAAACTACATATAGCAGTGGCCTAATTAACACCAACTTGCAATGAGGACAACACACAGAAGAACAAACAAGTATGCTTCACACATTGAAAACACAACCTGAAATAGTTCAGAATCTGAAAACGGAGGCAAAAGCCAAAGCAACAAAGCAAGCTAACCTCTGTGCCTCTTTACAACATGATGCCACCCTGCCTGACCCCCCAGGGATCCAGCCAGGTGCTTGCCTGCTTTCAGCATTAAAGAGTTAAGACATCTCCCTCTAAGACAGGCAGATCATTTGACTTTTCATCTCATCCTAATTCAAGAATGGTAACTTGACATTTGCTTTTGTCAGCCACCTCGACACATTTCCCCTCTGCTGCCAACTTAACACACTGCAACAGTAACTTCAGCAAACATCTGAAAACCACGAGTAAAAGTAATGCTTAGGTGAGAACATTACTGCATCCATCAAGGCTTATTAGATTACTGAAAAATACTGCTTGCTTTCTGCAAAAGCAAAGCCTAACACTCAGATGCGAGCTGCCATATGAAGCTGTTCATCTTCATATTCTTACAGCTCCAATCTTATCTCCTTTCTAAGGCCCTGACACACAGCAGAGCCCAGCCTTGCAGCATCTCTGTCATCCCAATTCATATACAATTACAGGTAAGACAGAACATCTCTTCCAGCAATAACAATGATGGCGGAAGACAGTGCAAATCAGTCTAGAGATGCTTGCATGCTGTACACATTCAGTTCCTGCAAGTACGTATCGGTATTATCTGAGCTGCTACACTTCACCTTTGACTTTATTACTGCAAAGGTCAACTTTAGGATAGTATTAGCAGGCTGAATCTAATGTACTGTTTATTAAGGTGAGGTGCATTAGATAACCCTAAGCTTACATTTTCCACTCAAGTGAGCAAATACAAATTCAGAGACACCAATGAGCCCTGTGCATCTGACCCTCTCCTCAGATAGGCGCTCTACAGCTGGCCGTAAATTAGCATTAGTTATCTTTAGGATGCATACATGTCAACACACAAGCACAAACACTGTTCGCAACTCCAACAGCCTGCAGTGCCACCTCAAGACTGATTTTCACCTACCATAGGCTTTTTATTTCCACCCTATGGTCATCACCCCATTTAGCAAGTGTCGTCTTACTTTCACATCTCTGAAGCTGTTTACATCTTCACACCAAATAGGTAACAACATAGGAGATGACTTGCCAAGAATTTATAAACAAAAAACAAAACAAGAAAACCTGAGCTAGCCTCTGTATTTTAAGTGAGCAATAATTTCTTTTAATTTTATTAGAGAGTCCACATAATCAGTACTTAGAAAAAAAATCCAACCAAAACCACACACACCCCTACAGGTTGGGCATCCAGTTCTGCCAGCTTTAGCCTAGATATAAACATAACATACAAACCACATCAAAACATTCTTAAAACATCCACTTCACGGCCAGAAAGAAAGCATTCAGCTACCGCAAAGGACACAGGAACCTGTTCCTTGCTCTTGCACTGCTCCTTTAAATGATGAACACAACAAACCCCTCGAGGTTAGGAAGGGATGCCTGGGGAGCCTGGGTCCCAGCCACATGCCGGCTCAGCACATTTCCTCAGTGCTAATGCATTTGCAACAGCGGATGTGACAGCGCCCTTGCTGCCCTCAGAGGAATGTGCTTTTAGATTACATGAAGGAGTCACTGAAGTGCTTTGGAAGAGATGGGGATTGTTTTAACCGGTCATTCCCAAACGGGCACTTCTTTTTTTCCCTTATAAAAAGGGGAGAGGTGCAAAAAAAAAAAAAAACAACAAACAAACAAACAAAAAAACATCTGCAAGCTGAACTTTTCTGTTTACAAACACTATTTAAGACCATATCCCTCATCCCCTTCATTAGGAGCCTTGGAAGGACAGTGATGTGTACTCACAACTTCTGACCAACAGACATGGCAACCCGAGTGCCTTTATATTAGATGGGTGACACAACAGGCATCAACTCCTTGCATTACAATCACCAGTCACAAAGAAATTTCTAAAGCAGTTTATTTTCTTTTTAGCATGTGCTGTTGCATTTCTGACCATGGTTCAGTAACTACACTACCCTAAGACAAACTAAGTGTCCCTACAAGCTGCCATGGCTGGAAGACATTGTCCCTCCCACCACTGCTGCAGCTGAGACTACATTAAACACAGAAAGGACCTGCAAAGTAGAACAGCTGTGCTTCTACCAGTCCTCAGTGCATTTCACTACCAATCACACCTAGTCCAGCCATGTGGCACGGGCACCCATGAGGGGCCAGCATGTTTCAGGCGTGTTCCTGAAGAACATCTTCTAGTTGGGTTCCACCATGAAGAAGCCAGCATGCTCCAAGGTGACGCTGCAGCACAGCACCAAGCCCAGTAAGTCAACCCATAAGCCCCACCTTGCTCATGGTTGCGATTTGAACATAAATACTAATATAGGCACAGAATAAAGGCACCAACTTTAATCAAAAGGGAACACCAAAATCAGACTCACCAAGTTTCTTGAAGCCAAACTGCTGCACCAACTCACCCTGTATTGTAACACAAACCTATTCCATTCTCTATACTTGCTGTGGTATCTTCCCCTTCAAGGCTTAACATGTCTTTTCAATGGAGTTTCTCAACTGATAGCAGCACATGTCAGATAGCCAAACAAGGCTCATCATGACTTCTTCCACCTCCCAAGAGGCTCTAACGTAGGTGCACAAAATGCACCTAGTCCAAAATAGCTAGGGTTCTGGATGCTGGTCTTTTTTCTTCACTTACTTTTACAAAGTTATTAGAAATAACTGAGACACCAATCAGACCTGCTGGCAAACTGACAACTAGTGCCATGTAGTATAAACTCATTCAGAACTGGTAGGGACAGGGAGGCAGTCTCCCTCAAAACCGTAGCAACTGTTCAACTGTATCAGGAGTGCCTCAGCTCCTAAAGGTATGGGCGAAGCTGACAAAAAGATGCAGCCAGTAGGGGAGCTGTAGTACCCTGCCAAAGCCTACTCTGGTCCTGCATCAATTCCCCAGGAGAAGGGAATCAGTAGATACTCACCCACCCCCACTTCTAAAGAAGATCATTTTAAGAGCTAATTTTCATTGAGAGAAAATTGTTTCCTTCTGACACCTCAGAAAAATTATCTGTGTGGGAACTGTATGTGCTCGCACACAGAGAAGGGAAAACAACAATCCGAGTCAAGCACACCCACTCGCTAACGCAAACCAAAATCTGCAGCAAAAGGCAGAAACTCCATCTCTGCACAGGGCACAAGAGAGGTGCTTCTGCCATGGCATAAAGCAGAAACCTGTGGCTCGCACCACAGCTCTGAGGACGAGGACTGAAGAAGGGAGGCAGACCAGGGAGCAGAGGTGGCAGGCACAGCAGAGATGGTGCAGCCATGCCAAGCAGACAAAAACACGAGTTAGTAAAACTTTCCAGCACCAAAGCCAACAGAGGCATGCACTGCACATCACTTTCCTAGTGATAAAATCACATGCTTTGGTTGTAATAATTAATGCATCTTTCCCATCTCCTCCCATCATTAAGAACCAGGAAGAGAGAGAAATCCACCCTGAGATATAGGTGTGTCCACTAAACCAGCGTTAACACAGTATTTGCTCTATGTGTACCTTCAAGTACAACAGGGCTATATATTACAGTTTCAGGCAACCAACCCACGTCTACAAAATTAAACTAGCATATTTCTTCACACAAGTCATAACACTGCTTGCATTAGCATGGAAACCAACTACAAAATTAAAACTTTACTGAATATTGAGGGGACAGCACAGGCTTGCTGAGATGAGGCATTTTCATTCCAAATAAGAGCCTCTCCTTCATCAATACTGCATTTTTAGCTACGTTTAAACAAAACTTCATTTTTCCACAAGTGAGCAATTTCTCAAAAATTCCCAGCTGCCTGTTGCAAGTGCCAACAATCCAGCAATTATGATAAGCATTTCTGAACACCTAATCAAAACAATGCAAGCTGTAGAACTGCATTATTTATTCTGCAGACACATATTCATAACCAGCGCACTGCCTCTGAAAACAAAGCTATTATATCCTTTCCATTTTAGGGTTGTTTTTTTTTTTTGTTCTTTTTTTTTTTTTAAGGTGTATTGAAACTCATGCAATTAACTTGTCAAGTGTTGGTTTACAAGCCACCTGCCCATTACTGTCATTTGTAAGGGAATACAGCTTGCTTGCACCCTTATACCAAATCTAGGCATTGCACATAACTCACACCACATACTGTACATAAAACTGGCTAAGACCAAAACCAAAAAGACCAGCATTTACTATTCTGAGCACCAGAAACATCTTAATACAATACATGTGATCACAAAGATGGGAGAATCAGTCTGGGAAGGTTCAAGAATAAAGTATGTCAGAGGGGCAGCTACCCCTCTGGCAAAAAACACACACCAAAAACGCACTCTAAAAGAACACCACAAAACAAACAAAAAGAAAAATCATTTGCTTTAGTTATGGGTTTGTTGTTTTTTTTTAAACTAAGGAATTTTTGAAGTATCATTTCAGGTCTGAGAGGAAAAGACAAAGGGGAGGGTAAGTTTCTAAGCAGACTAAAACAAACCAGTAGCACAGATTTGTACAAATATGTTTAAAAAGACATGCAAAGTCTCAGTTTAGCTCTATACATGTTCAACCCCTACTGCATTTCTACACTCTTTGCATCTTCTGCTCCTGACACTCAACATTTCCACTGCAGAGGTAAACCCTCTGAAAGACATGAGTGTATAACCAGAATAACAGACTTGCAATCAGTGAAACCCACCCATTACCAAACCTCCAATTTAAACAAATTTTCCAAAGTAATATTTCCAAGAACAAAACCCATAATTTTAAAAGAAGTACTTCAGAAAGCTGTATCGTCCCCAGTGTCCTAAAGGAAACTTAAAAATCGCACACAGCAAAGCATCTTTTATGGATCTGAAGAGCCACATCCCAACAAGGTAGGCAGGCTACCCAAAACCTGTGTACCCTTCCTGCCTCAGATGCATTTTCTCCTTTCAAAGCACAAGCAGAACAAAGGGATGTGGTACACACAATTCAAAACCTTTAATATTCTCGACACTGTACCAATTTAGATGCCATAAGTGATTCAACTACATAGGGCTGAAAACGCAGAGGCACTTCCCAGAGGAAGTTTTATGTGCTTTTTCATAACATGTAATTAGAGCCATGGGAATGGCTGGCTGAAAAAAACAGCCCCTTCCTTTTCTGAGCATTTTGATTCAAAAAAAAAAAAAAATCCCCATCAGTTCTGGATTTCTGTACCACCTGGTTTAGCAAAGGAACCTGGTATCCTACAATATACATTGTTAATTCAAAGCAAGCGGTAGAAGATTGAATCTGCAAGTTATACATTAACAGAATTTATAGGCATTTTAATTAAGTGCTAAACCACATGAAGATTAATTAGTAATTGTAAAGCTTTCTCCCTGCTCTTGATTCTTGCAAGAGATTCACTAGCTCTCAAAAAACACTCTTGAAGTTGTTTATTGCCTCTTCCCATTAACTCAAGAAAACTATTAAGTCACAAACCACAGGGCAGCATACAAGGTCTTCCTGTTTTTCCTCCCTTGCAGATCACCTTCAGGCAGACCAACAATTTGGCTGCTGACATGATTAAAAGCAGCCTTTGAATTAGGAAACCTGTGACACCATTATGGTTCTTGAAGTAAGATAGCTAGACTAACAGCTGGGGGTGGCATTTCTTTGGGGTGTTTTTTACTGGGTTTTGTTTTTTTTTTCTTCCTAGATAAACCTTATACTGCACTGTTTCTCCTGAAACAAGAATTAAAACTGTTAGAGCAAGACAAAAGCAGCTGAATACCAAAAAAGACCTGACAGACACAGCACTGACCCAAAGACATATTTAACATGAATTACAAAAGCATTTATTGATGGCATAATAAGAACAGGAATTTTCACCCGCGTGGAAGACACTCAAAAGCCCTGGAGGGACAGCTCCTGACAACACCCATCCATCAGCCAGGATGGGCAGGAGAGCTGCAGAGAAGAAGCCCCAGAATTGCAGTGCTGGGCAAAGGGAGGGAGAACCTAAGAGGTGTCTGTACACACTCTTTTGGAATGGGCAAAGTAAAGGCAAGAATTCAAAGCAAATCTTAAGACTTCAGACAAGCACAGGCTGAACAAAACAAATGGTGCTCTGACGGAGTGGCGAGATAAGCAGAGACACCCACAGTCACTTCAAATTTTCTTTCACCTCCCTCGATGAGCGCATACCTTGCCAGAAGCCTAATTCCAAGGAAAGCTCTCGGCAAGGGTACCATACTGAAAATTAACTTGTAGATTTCTGATGTGCTTAATTCCTCACCCAAATCATTCTCTGTAACTAAAAAGCAGTAAGTAATGGACAAAACCAAAGTCTGCACTCCGGCTTAAATGCAGCATTCCCGAGGGCTCACATGGCATTTTACATCAGCCTCAGCTGTCACAGAAACACTGGGGAGCTATCACTCCTAAGATACATTATTTAGTGATGATCCTCCCAAGGTTTTTGCCTTTTGCAGGCTCAGCCATTTAAAAAATGAGAAGGCTTGAAAATGCATTAAAGTATTCCTTTATCTGTTAAGGTCACTTACACCTCAAGCCAACTCCTTAAAAATTGTTTCTTTTAAAATTTCTGTTTTGGAACACCACAGAGCTGGGCTAATGCATGAAGCAAAGATGTAAGCAGATACAATCCAAACTTGCTTGGCACT
This sequence comes from Pezoporus wallicus, assembly GCF_028554395.1. Taxonomy (NCBI): domain Eukaryota; kingdom Metazoa; phylum Chordata; class Aves; order Psittaciformes; family Psittacidae; genus Pezoporus; species Pezoporus wallicus. The sequence continues at coordinate 1,026,250 of NW_026635941.1, forward strand.
ACCCAGCAGCATGAGAAATAGCCCCAACCAGCCCAGCCTGCTGATGTCCAGCTCCAACCCCTTTTGTTTCAGCAGGACTGATAAAATCCCTATACCTTTCAAAGGGCTTAGAAAGCTTATCACTTACCTTTTATCACAACTTAACACTAAGAACAGACACTTTCCAATTGTTTCTTTGAATAGTTCTGCAAATAGTAAGGCACTTATCTGTGAAATCCCAAACCATACTAAGCAGCTCACAACAGGTTTAAATAAAATAAGTAAAACAAGTTTAATGCTTATAATTAGATCTTGGTAACACCAAAACTCTTATCCTAAAATCAACAAGCAAATAACTTATGCTGTATTTGCAAACAGTGTTACTGTCTACAAAATCTTGTTGGACTGGACACTGCTGTATTCCCCTTGGGGTGCATGCTTAAAGGCATGGGAAGCTCCCCGCAGGTATGGGATTTAAATCCCACAATCTGAACAGAGAACATCTGATCTGACCTCCTGCACATCCCAAGCCATTACATTTCTCTTGTTCACCATGATTAAGCCCAACATCTTGTATTTACTTCTTTGGTAAAAATTAGTTGCACAGTCTTCACATCTGGAGCCAAAAACATGAGTTTCCCTTCTCAGCTTGCCCCAAGCCCATACTGTCAAAAACAGGTCCCCAGTTTCCTATGTAAGTGCCTTCAAGACAGCAGTACATGGCATGCCTTTCCTTGCCTGATACTTCCTTTCTGTGAAAGCAACTAAAGCGTGCTCTTCCTTCTGACAAATTACAGATCGTTTTTCTCATCTGGTTTTACCTCCGGAGATGGAATTTAAAAACTCCTCCCTCCCCCCAGTTATTACCTTTATCCGTCAGAGCAACAGAGTAATTCCTGTCCCAGCCTTCTCTTTTGTGAGCCCTTCTTAGAGAGGATGGGCTCAGCTCCCCAAGCCCACATCTAGCACACAGCAGGGTAACATCAAATCTATGCTGATTTTATCTAAACTTGCCCCACAGCAAAGCCTGCTGCTCAGTTGCAGGGTGGCAAGGGGGCAGGAGATGCAGGCAGAGGAGGAGCCCAGGGCAGGGAGAACAGCAGGATGCACTGCTGGCTTCACCCAACAATAATTCTTCCCATGGCCCATTTTCCATACAGGCTCCAGGCCTCAACATCCCTCATTAAAATGAGATGGCCACTGAATTACTAGCCGTGATGTCAAACACCAGTTTTACAACAACAGAAGACTCCTACCTGCTACTGTTGAGTCCCACAAGTCAACTGCTCCATTTAAATCACATTTTGCCTTTCTACTTATAAAAGGAGTACATAACAGCCTTTCATTACTCGGAAGTTTTAAGGGACAGATTTAATTAAAGCTTTCTTCCTCTTACCAGTTAAGAGATACAATTTCCTTAAAACACATTACAAACATGCATGCATGCATTTATATTCAAGCATGTGCAGCCCCACACAAACAGAAGAGATTGATTCAGCGAGCCAAGCAGCGTATGTCAGCTTCAGTCTGCAGAGCCTGGGTCTTGACCTTCAGTATTTCTGCCCATCACCCACAGAAGTTCTGTTAGATTTAAACAGGAATTTAGCAATTTAGAATTTGTATTGTAACTATATATTAATCTAAAGCTGTTTGACAAATCCTAAGTCTCATTTAAATAAATTTTCAGAAATAGTTTAGATTGTGATTTCAAAGTAAAACTGCCGTGATTTTACCCTGCTGTTCATCAGAGATTACATTTTCTCTCCAACCTCAGCTGTTTATCGGCTTTTCCTGCAAACACCTTCAGAAAGGCATTAGCTCTTCTGCCCAAAGGAAAGCCCCCCTTTAATTTGTTAGGCACTTAACAAAGCCTGTCAGCTATGGCAAGGCAAGAGCTGATCACAGGAGGCCAACACACACATGGGTACCATAACCCTCCCTTCCTGAGCACACAGTAGGAACTGCCCATAATGGGCATCTACCCCTCTCATGCTGACCCATCTCGTCTTGGCCATTCACCAAAACAAAACAGGCTGTAACTCAACCAGGCAAGTCACAGTTTTTATCAGAGATGTCACCTCAGCCTAGATTCAAACAGGCTTGACAGGCTAGAGCAGTAGAATGTGAAACGCTTCAACAGCTCAGAGATGCGGTCACAGCTATGAAGAACACTTTGCACGTGGCAACTGGCTTTTCAGGCATTAACGCTAGCAAGAAAATGAAAACAAGATCCTCACAACTTATATCACCACTATGAGAAACAAAAGAACTCAATGCCAAAGTAGAAATGAATCTAATCAAAAGTGAAAGAGACTGCCACTGCCCAGGTCCCTTTGGGGACCTTCAGAAGTCTTTAAAACTCCCTCAAACACACCACGTACTCTGGGTCCCTTATTTGGTCTTTGACTTTTCAGGCTTTACAACTCCAGAGCTGCAGAAGAACACCAAAAAAGCTTCAAAACAACCCAAAAGCTACATGCTACATGTCTAGATGCTTGCCAATGCTAGGCATGCACAAAACCCCCTTATTTCCATACTCAACAATTAAAACTATCACCAATCAACATTTAGTACATTTAGGTTTACAACATCTATAAACAAACAAGCCCAAACTAACAAATGCAATTTTAAAGCCACTACCTTTTAGCTGCATTAAGTGTTTTCTTCTTTTCCCCAGTTTATCTTCCCTTAGATAATACCGTATTTTTCACTGTTTATGAGAACAAATTTACAGGCATTTTATGGGATGCATATTAAAAAGAAGGGGTCTTTTTTCGAAGGAAAACCAAACAACTGGAAGTCATGACTTCATTTACAGGGATGCTGGGGAGGGACTCTTCATTAGAGACTGTAGTGACAGGACAAGGGGTAACGGGTTAAAACTTAAACAGGGGAAGTTTAGATTGGATATAAGGAAGAAATTCTTTCCTGTTAGGCTGGTGAGGCACTGGAATAGGTTGCCCAGGGAGGTTGTGAATGCTCCATCCCTGGCAGCGTTCAAGACCAGGTTGGACAAGGCCTTGGGTGTACGATTTAGCGTAAGGTGTCTCTGCCCGCAGCAGGGGGGTTGGAACTAGATGATCTTAAGGTCCTTTCCAACCCTAACGATTCTATGATTCTACAAGGAGCTTTGAAAATTAACTACAACAGAATCAAACCTTTAACCATTATACATCAAAAAAATTCCTCCCTCCATGTTTTCAGGTAAGACATAGGGAACAAATGTCCTTATGTTTCCAAGCTACCTTTCAAACGATGAGAAAGAAGAATGCTTTAAAACTACTGTATCAGCTCAGTAATCTCTATTTGCGATCCAAAGCTAAAACTACAAATAAATTTACTCAACTAAGCATAGAAAGAAGAACAAGTTAGCCATTTGTCTCAAAACTGAATTATGGTATCTGACAAAGCAAGGGCGGGAGGGAGGATATCAGCCCTTTGCAGAAATCATAATTTAGAGAAAAAAACCACAACGTTATAAGGATTAGAGCTCTCAGAATAAGCAATCTCTACTTCAAAAATGTGCTGATAAGGTAGGAGAAGGTTTGCCACAGGAACAAAGACAATGTGATAGTATAACCGGGAGATCAGGAATAACTCCAAAATCCTGCCCCATCTCTACTTTTTTGTTGTTTTGTTTTTTTTTTCTATGTGCGTCCATTGGATACCACTACTAAATTTTCAAGGTGAATGAGGCAACTTGCACCTTCACTATCAAAAACACCCCAAATTAATTGTGCATGTCAAATCTGTTAGCACCAAATAACTGTATTACCTGAATTTGAGCTGTGTATCTCTAAACTTCTTCATAGTTTGAAAAATCTTGAAGTCCAGTATTAATACAGTTCCCAAACAATGCACGGTTTTGCTCACTCTGCCCCCTGAACCCATCTGGAACTCCTATTAAACATGCACTTTGTTCTACTGATTGCAATTCCAAACAGAAATTACGTGAAGCATACAAACTGTCATACTGGATCACACTGGTAGCTGCTCTGAAAAGGAGCAATTTTAAATGCCTTTACTAACAGGTAAAGCCAGGTTTGCCCCATTCCTGTCACGTTATCTACTGTGGTTGAATAGATAAGCTCTGCTCTATGGGAAGACAGACTAGAAAAGGACAAATAGAGAATTCGTATCTGGATTAGCTCAAAATGGGTCAGTGGAAACCGAACAGTTATCCATCCCTGAATGAAGCCCCTTAGGGATTTCCACCTTTTGCAGCAACTTAATGTTAACCTTCAGCAATCTGGAACTAAAGAAGAGTTAGCTGTGAGAAGACTGCTCATACCCTGCAGCAGGTTACAAGAGGGAAGCTAGTGGACTAACACCTTAATTAAATGCTATTATACAGACTTCAACAAACACGGTTTTAGAGGTTCACGGTCTTCCCCAAAGCAGCTCCTTGCTCTTTCAGCTGAGCTAGTTCAATTGTTTGTGCCCATTTTCCAGCTTGGGTCTCTGAAGCATCTGCCAAAAGATGACATCTATCAAAGAAAGTACAGCTTATTTCGTTCAATGTGGCATAAGATGACATAAGATAAAACCAGCCTAGAGATGGGTCAAAGAGCACTGAAAAGACTGAGCTTACATAGTGGTGGCCATTGGTGAAAGCAGGAAGAGCAGCTTTCAGCAGCCACCTCCAGAGCTCGGCAGGCTGACAGCTGAACAGGAGTGTTTAACTACCACTTGAAAAGAGCAGCCAGGTAACAAAAAACATGTCCTGGTTCATATGCTCCTCTGTTTAAAGCTCAGCTGTCCCACAGTCCATGGTATGCCATCAGTTCACTAGATGGTTTGCTTCTTTTGGACACCCTTGTAAATCATCACAATCTACACCTACCTTTTAAGTCCTCAAGATCAAGTTCTCCTGAACTTGCTGGGAGGGCCATCAAGAAATCAAAAGCCAGAAGTCCTCCTTCTCAGAAGAAACCACAGCACTTAAAAAGCTGTTACACTGGGAGCTACAATAAAGAAACCAGCAATACCTGTATCTATCGCTCTCCTGTTTCTATTAATCAAAGGAGGGCAAGAAGCCTAAAACACGCAACTATAGAAGAGCAGTGTTCTTATCGCCAGTAGCTGGTTTAAGGTTTTCCCCCTTTCTAAAAAGCATCACTTATTCTAGTATCTTTGCATTCATGCTTATCATCTGGAAAGCATGTTTTCCGCACCAATGCAAGATAATGGCACTAATTATATTAATTAAATTTAACTAATTAAATTAAAAAGTGGACTGTATCACCCCTTACCCATATTTCCATCAGGTGAACTTTGGATTTGTACTTATTTGAATCATTGTTAAGCATGTGTTCACAACATGCAGTGTGTCAAAACAATCCTATATCCTCCACATAGCAAGGAGCTTGAGGTATGGCATTATATTTTTTTACTAAGCACTCATATATACACACACACACATTAATTGTCTTTACAATCAATCCCCCTTTATTTCATTTCTCTTTTGTTAAATGACTAAATTCTCACAAGGAAAGGAAGCTATTTTTGGTATACTGGAGGCATCTCCAGAGCTTTTGGAATCTACAACAGAGCACACCAAGACTTAATAATCAGGCTGGTCCCTAAACGTTATTTTTAAATGAAAATTAATGAAAAAAAGATGACAAATATCCAGGTTTCAGAACCACTGTCACGCGATAATCAAGGGCAGAAAAGTGACTTATTTAGAGCTGAAGACTCAAAACCACACACCAGCCATTACTGGCTGATACTGTCAGCTGGTCTGGTATCACCAAAAGGGATGGAAAATTTGTTTTCAAACATTAACTGTAGGTGTTTCTAAAGGACAATCAGGGAAGGAGGACAGATTCTAGATCAAGTTGTGGGAACAAAGCCTCATCAAAAGACTTCATTCAGTTATAAACAAAACCAAAAAGCAGGTCAGGGTGAAAGTTTAACTTCTATTAAGAAGAGTCCCTTGCCTCCAAATTATTCCAGGCCCAAACTTGTTACCAACACTGCTCTTGGCAATCCTCAGCCTAGAGGCAACTGCTGTAAACTCTCATTGCGAGAGCATGCTCTAACAGTTAACCAAGCTTACAGGAAGTCATTAAGTATTTTCAATTTGCTTTACTTCTAATCTTCTTACACCACAGGATTTTTTTTCAAAATCCCCAGACTTTAAATCTAATAACACACAGCTCTAGACATACGTGTTAAAACCACACCAGACAGCTCACCTAACTTCAATGAACCTATTACCATATACAGATCCAATTATGTTTTTATCAGGAGCAGTCTAGAACTTCATCTCTTCATTATCTGGATATAAGCAGATATATAACTAACTACTGGTTGAATACATCCTATACACTAATGTATATACACAGACGTACACATATGGTGATTTTAATGCCATACATTAATTATGCAAATATATCAGGGATTTCAATTTACATTTTCATACATTATATAAACACAGGTGATTTTAATGCATTATGTGTATACATACACACAGACCTTTGACAGATACAAACACTTTTTTATTAAACCCAAATACAATTTTTTTGACTCCTGGATATTGCATACATTTTTTGGAAGATGCGACATGTCAAAACAACACTTGCTCAAAAAATTCAGGATTAAGGATGCAAATTAAGCGTAAGAGACACTGCGTTAAAAATAAACAAGTAACAGCTTGGAGACATGTTTAAATGCAAAGGTGAACCAACCAAACATGGATGAGGCAAGGTGCCCAGCAAGCGTGCACAGGCTCTGTTCTTGGAGCTCTGTTTTCAAGACGCAACTGCAGAAAGCCCAGCGCAGCCTGGTCTGATCTCAGAGGAGATCTCTGAGTCTCCTCTGGACCAGAGACCTCCTGCGATCCTACCTAGAAATTTCTTAATCAAGTCTCCACACCCAACAGCCTGTGTTAATTATTTTTTAATTATTAAAAAAAAAAGAAAGAAATTATTCTGCTCAGAAAAACAGCTGCCAATTCATCAAGCAGTGACATGAAGTTAAAATGTTCTTCAGCTATTTTGCTAAGCTTTGTATTGGAAAAGAACTGCCAATCAAAAGAAATTGTCATCCCTCTTTTCCATACATCTTACAAACCAAGCTGTTTATTATCCTTTACAGTCTATTAAACGCATGCAAAGGGAAGTCATGAAAAGCCATCAAAGATGATCTATATTTCTTGTAGGTTTGCCACACAATGCAACTCCAATCAATTACAACTGATTAAGAAAGATCACTTGCATCTGTCATAGAAATGGCTCATGGGAAAAAATGGAAATAAGAATCTGTCAGCTCCCTCATGTTTTCATGTGTTTTGTGAAGCAGCACAACAGCTGATCACCCACCCCCCCCACCCTGAAAACACATTTGGAGAGAAAGCGAGTCTCAAAATCATCTGTTGCTTGTTAATCAAACAAAAGGCAAATGAGGGAGCAAAGGAGATGCTGCATTTTTCATTCAGCTCATTTATTCACCTGACTGCCAAGGGTCCCGATGGTGCATCAGGACCCACAGAGCCTGCCCTGCCCCACTGACGCATGCAGCCACCCATACCAGCACAGCAGCATTTTAAACAGGCAGCACAAAAACGGACCCTCCAACAGACACAAAGGCTTTACCAGGGGAATTTGGGAACAGAACCAATGGGAAGAGAAACCAACAGCCTGTAATGGAAGGCAAGGAAAGGCTTCATTCCCCTTCCCATGTTACAAAGTAATTTCTTAAAGTCTGCTTGAAAACTAAACAATGAAGAAAGAAGTATACAGGGTTTTCCGCTTAAAGAAAAAAAAAAATAAGAACCTATAAAGCACTACATTATCCATTAAAAAAAAAAAAACAAACAACTGTCAGGCAATGTAATTTTTATCAACTAACCTTCTGAGAGCCAGCCTGCATGATATCAATGCGTTAACTTGATTTCCGTCAGCTGGTAAAAGAGTCTCACTTACAAACATGGAGCTAGAGCAGCAAGCAGAGCAGGCATGGCAGAAATCCCAATAATCAATAATTAGAAGAACATGGATCATTAACGTAAATTCACATGGATAATTACTGTCAATTTATCTATTGAAATCAGGCAATAAATGGAAAGATACTAAATGGAAAAACAGCTACTGAAAAATCCAAGTTTTGAAAATTGAGAGCTCTCAGCTAATGGATTTCCTAACCCCAGTAAGTATGAGTCACCTGAGTGGCAGAAGCAGCATGCTAAGCAACCACAACATCACCACAGCATCACTAAGGATTATTTCCTTTAAAGCTGCATAAATAAATATTAATCTCCCTGCAATTTTAGAAAGGAATTCTTCATGTGTAATATAGAAAGAATTTGTTTTGTTCCCACTTTCCCTCCTCCTTATACCATTCCCTGTAACTGTAAAAGCAAAGTGCAGGTTCTTTCTTGCTTTCCGCAAAGCATTTGTTAAAATGGCAGGGAAAATGTTTCATTTCAGAAGATCTAAAGAGAATCTAACTCAAACATCAGTCTCACACTTGAGTATAAGACGACAATTCCAGTGCAGTAAATGTACGTACACAATTCCTATTATGAAATACCTTTTTATTACAAAAACACTTCCCAAAACGTCAGCCTTTGAGTATCAAAACTGACAAATGCTGGTCACAAGACAACCAGACCCTAAACCTACCCAGCTACCAAACATTAAAAAAACCCACCACAAACAAAATAGGATAAATGCAAAGCTTCAGATGTTTCATGTGGAATGACAGAACAAGATTGAAAGCTGTTGCAAAAACATCAGTGCTCACTGAAGCAAACACTTCAAGGCGAAAGATGTCTCTGAATATTCTGGATTATCAGAGGCTGACACCATTGCGGAGGTCTCCAAGTACAGAATCTCCTTTGAACGGTTTTGGTGCAAAATCCAAGCCCCCTTTCTTGTGAGCACCTTTACAGTGGCAATGCCTACATCCCTATCTGTAAGGCCAGGGTGACAGGGACCCAACAGAAACACCCATCCCTCCGTGGTCTATCCTGACACACAGACTCAATAGTAAAACCACATTTTTCACTTCACTTGCGCACCCAAGGCAGAGATTTCCTTCTGTTGCACTCAGACAACAAATGGTTGCATCAAGCTGATAAAAACCAAATGAGTTTTGGAACTGGAAGCTTTAAACCTCTGCACATCTTTACAACTGCTCAGCTTGATAAACACTGCTCAATACCGGCAAGAACACTCAGCGAAGCAAGAGCCTGTGGCTGGCAGCCTTGGCACTGGGCATGGAGAGCCAGGATGAAGAGCTGTCTCCTCTTGTGTGTCAGGTACCAAGGTACCTCCCGGGAGGGGCACCTGAGCCACAGGGCTGCATCCCCCTCCCCAGGGGAGGGCACAAGCTTCAGGCTTCGCTTCCTGTCTCAAGGTTGGCATTCACCTCACTTCTCCCATCCCCTTGAGCCCCTAAATGCAGAAGTAGGGGTTAACACTAGAGAAGGGCAAAAACTGAGGTCTCAAGACCAAGGTCTGGCAACCAGGGACGAAAAGAGCCCAGAAGATAACTCTCCTCTCCCACACCTTTTTGCGTGGGGGAACACCGACACCACCCATACCGGCTCCCCTTTAAGGTCGGGACTTGCGCCCCTCACCAGGATGCTCCCGGCTCCCCTTTCCCCGGCAGGAACCGCTGTGCGCTGGCACCCCCGGCCGGAGGGGCGGTACTGGAAACCCCTCCCACCCCCAGCCCTACACTGAGGGACCCCGGTCGGAGGGTGGAGGCAGGCCAGGGCGGGCAGGGGCGGCAGCGGAGGGGCGCGGGCTTCTGGCGTCCGCAGCGCGCACAGCGGCGCGTCTCTGCTGCACTGCAGAGGCGCCATCTTCTCGCGGCTCCGCGCCGCCCGGCACCGGCCCGCGGGGGGAGGAGGAGGAGCAGAGGGGAAGAAGGGGAACACGGCACCGCTCGGCCCCGGCCACCGCCCCCTTCCCACGCAGCCCCGCGCCGCACGGGCAGGGCCCCTGCGCCAGCCCGCGGGGATCTCCCCACTGCCGCCGCGCACACCTGCCTGCGGGTGCGCCATGGGGGAGGCGCTGCCCTGCCCTCCTCCCCCGGCAGCACCCCCGCAGCCCGGCTCTGCGTCCCGCGGCTCCTGCCCCGCAAGGGGATGCCGCCAGGTGCCCCGCCCGCAGCGCTCCCGCACGCAGGGGAAGTTTCCCTTCCCAGCCCCCGGCGGAGGAACCCTCTCGGCAGAGCCAGCGTCTCCGCGGGGCGCGCTCGCCCCTTCCCCCACCCTGCCCGTCGGCTGGAGCCGACGCCCGGACCCCCGCCCGCCGCGCCAAGCGGCTCCGCGGGGGCCGAAGTTAACGGGGGAGCGCCCGGCAGCCGGACAACGAAGGGAGCCGGCCCCGGCAGCAGGGACGGAGCCGGCCGCTCACAGCCCGCCGCGGACATCCGTGGCGGGGGCGGCTGGTGCCAGTCCTGGGCTCTCCAAGCCCACTTCCTCCTCGCCGCCCCGCTCGGCGGGAGCACCCCTATTGTTCGGTGGCAGGAGGGCGACGGCAGCCAGGAAAGAAGCCCCCCCCCCCCCCCCCGCCCGGCTGCCTGAAGGTGCTGGAGAACCTCGCCCGCCCCGCCCCGGCTGAGCCCCCGGCGCAGAGGCGGCTGCGGGAAGACAAAGCGTCGGAGGAGGAGGACGGCGGGGAAGCCCCCGCCCGGCCGGCCCCTGCCCCGCTTACCTCGAGAGCCCGAGCGGCGCCGGAGGCCAGCAACAGGAGGGCTAAGTGGGGCAGCATCGCGGCGGCCGGGAGGGGGGGAGGAAGGGAAAGAGGGAGGCCGGCCGGCGAGAGACGGCAGGGTCCGGCTGTAAATCCGCGGGGCCGCACTGCTGCCGGGAAGAGCAACTGAGCTGCGGGGGCACCAGCCGAGCGGCGCGGCGGGGCCGGTCAGCTGATGGTCCGGACCGCCCCCGAGCGGGCGGTGCGGTGCGGTGCGGCCCAGCCCGGCTCTCCCCGCCCCGCGGAGACCCCTAGCGGCGGCGCCCGGGCGGAGCAGCGCTTGGGGCGGCCCTCAGCGCCGGCGGGCTGGAGCGGGCCCGCCTTTCTCCTCCGGACCACCGCGCCGTGGCCCCCGTGCCCGGCCACCGTGGGGTTAGGCATAAGCAGCAAGGCGGCTCGGTGCGGCCTTGGGCTGGCTCCTAGGCTAGCCTTAAAGCATTGGAGGGGTTGCCCTCGTAGCGGTAGTTCGCAGGTGCAGAGTCCTTCTTGGCTGTCTGGACACCATCGATAACCGTTTTAAAGCCACCGCACCGCCCTGCCCACTGCTGCTGCAGGAGGGCCCCCGCAGGAGTCCCGGGGCTTCGGTGCGCCATCACCCCTCTGTAGTGTTGTGTACAGGAATGCAACCGCCATGGTTGCAGGGCGTCCACAAAAAAAAAAAAAACACCAAATCCAAACAGCTAGGTGATTTGGAGGCTATTTAACAAGTTCTGGCTTTCCTGGCAAGGCCACACACCAGCCCGGGGTCTTCAGTCGCTATCCAGGTGGAGGTGATGAGCAAGCACAGGTGGGCTGTACCTGAAGTGCCAGAAGCCTAAGCCTCATGTTTGTCAGCATAGGGAGGCAGCTGTGGTCCCCATGGTATTCCTTTGCCCACTGCTAATTGCAAGATCAATGCTAAATTTGTGGGACTGCTATCGGTAACAAAGGCACATGGGAGCATCGGCAGAGCAGAGATTTATTGTACTTGAAGGAGAAAGAAATAAAGCTAAAATGTAGGGCTTTTGTCAGACAGCTTGTAATCAAGAGGCCAAAGCAAACTACTTTCTTTGCTTCTCAAGTATTGGTATAGTAAAGCTGTAAGGAGAGCTGAAAATGAGTATTAGGAGAGTTTCATGTTGAAACAGCTGCTATTGTATCCAAAATTCAGTGTGACACCACCTGACCCATTCTGCCTATGACTGGTGGACTCCATGGCAGCATCTCTGCTCCCACCAGGGCTCCAAAGGTGGCAGCTAGTGGACCCACGCTGTAATAGGGACCTGCACCCAGGCCACGTAAGCGGCTGGAGGTCGGCATCTCCGCAGCATATGGCTCAGATCAGAAGCCTGGACTCTGTTGTCACTGCCACTCACACTCATCTTCTGTTGCGGTCAGAACTGAAATCCACCGAGGCTCTTGGCAAAAGCTGCACCGGATGCAGACGGGTGCTCACATACCAGGGGAGAGCAACCTGAGTTGCTGTGTGCAGGCAGGCTGCAACATGCTGAGGGAAACCCTATTACACTATGTTTTGTCCCCATAGCCAGGCCCTATACAGTTAGAAGACTGTTCTTAGACAAGTATGAATCTTCTCATCCAAGTGAACAAACCAGCAATGTATGAAGGCTTTGGGGAACTGCTCGTCGTGCTTACTGAATTTGAGACATCTCTGACAGGCAGATAACACATGAGGCTCCTCCCTCCCCTCCAGACATACAGATCTGAAATATATCCAACAAGTGCAATTGGTAGGTGCTTTTAAGAAACACACTTCAATGACACAACACAACCTAAAATGAGTTAAACAGCAACAGTGGCAGGTTTATCTGTAATAATGTAATACTGTTCTGATTCTTGGGATAATGATCACATGGCTTTGAGGGGTTAGGGAAGGATTTGCTGTGCACGATTCTAACTGGTTGACTTCTACACCCAGCCACTGGAAAGGCAGTGCCATGGTTGCAGATAACCAACATCCTGCTGAAGCTGATGGAGGTGATTCAAAACCAATTCTTCCCAGAAACAATGGAGGCAATCAGAAGGAAGCTTTCTCCAAATTCGGGGGGGGGGGGGGGGGGGAGGATATAAAAATAAAAAATTAGGCTTTCAAATGGGATAGATGGAAGACCAAAATAGATTCATATAGCCCTTTTGTTGTAAGTTGGCTTGGTAAATCTTTGTAGTCACTTCTTTCTAGTGCTAAAATCAAACATTATTTCCACTGCTGCTTCTCTGGATGAGCCAAGCCTGATTCTTTCCTCACAGTGGGCAGACTGGAGGTCCTTTCTCCCCAGTGGCTGGGAGTGGGGCAGTCAAGTGGGATTGCACACCTTGGGGGAGAGCAGGGAAGTTCAAATGAAAAGGTAGGGAAAGGCAAATGTACTGGAAGACATCTGTAAGATAGGTGTTTCCATTTACAGCCAATAAAAACTAGTGACAATATCCAAAATCCAGTGACAATATTTGAAATCCAGTGACAATATTTGCTAAGATTTCATGAAGCTAACCATGCTGAAAGGTCATAACTAAAGACTCTTCTGAAAGCTGTTTGTGAGGTGTACAAAATTTGGAGATGACCTGCTGGTAGGAAATAAAGCAGAGATTGTGTCCTATTTTCCATGTTCTCTTTTCAGGATCTCTACAGAAGGTCCAATACACTTTTTTCCTTGCTTTCCCTACTTGTCATCTCAGCATAGAAATTCAGTCTTACCAGGCCTTGGAAGCTGTCCCAGCTGGCATCCAGTGAAGCCCGCTACCACCTCACAACCGGGTGAACAATGGAAATGGTCTTTCCAAGGATGAGAGCAGCACAGGTTGGATCACAGCATGATGGGACTTTTGAATCTAATAAAATGCTTTCAGCTTGTAATCCCAAACTTTGATCAGATGTGATTTTCTCTTTAATTGCTGAACTTTGTTATTCAGTCTAAATCTGATAACTTTCAAAGTGATGAGCAAGTATGCATATCAAGTTTCATTTTTTGACCACTTCTGTACTCGGCCTGTGTATGTGCAAATGATGTTTAATATTATTTTACAGCCTTTCCGTTTTAATATATTACCTATATAGAAATATTGTTCAGCCTTACAGTTTTCTCATTGAACACTCATGAAGCAAGTGGACCTAATCCACAAATGCTGATATTACTCTGCAATAGGCAATAAAACACCTCAGCCTGCTTCATAACCTAATAAATTCCAGTGGTAAATAAGTGAAGAGGCATTTCACCTATGTTTTGTTGCCACACTCACCAAAGCAGCACATTGTCGGGTCAGAGGTATATTTTGTCCTGAAAAGAGTCCTTTCTTTTGGTGGAGAGAGAGAAATTTTTAAATTCTCCAGCCCCCCTCCCAAAACAATATCTCATTGAAGGTGTTTCGGGGGGAAACAAAAGCAGTATCACAACCCTTGGAACATGCTTCAGTTACTTTTACGCAATAAACCTGCCCCTTCCATGGATCTCCCAGCAGAGAGTTGTAATGGAAGGATTCATGCATGTTTTCTGAAGGGGGACAGGCAGCCTGTGGCATGGACACAATGACAGCATTGTCAGATATCTGCAAGTAAGTGCAAGTGGTTTTGTAGAATACATGTAATTTACCGATGTTCACTGAATTTCCGATGGTGGATGCTTATTTCATGCACATCAACAAAATTAGTGTTATTAGTCCGATTCTCAGGTGTATTTTTGTTAGTAAGGATGATTCCTCAGACAGATTCTTTCAGTACAATACTACAGCCAGTACTTTAATGGAGATTTCTCCACTTGCTCTCAACTCTGAGGAGAGGGCTCCAAATTGGCAAACTTGAGTTTTTATTCAGACTTTGATGCTGACTCACTGTCTCCTTCTGGAGTTGCTTCACTTCAGCGCTCACCATTTTCTTTGCTGGGGATAACACATTTTCCCTGCCTTTGTGATTCATAGAGGGAGCAGAACAAAGCACTAGGGTTAGTGTTTCTGAGAGAACCTCTGCAGGTTAAAGGCTTGGATCCTACTGAGGTGGCGCCTTCTGTGTTAGTCCCAGTTAAGGAGTTTTTCTGTACTCTGAAAACTACTACAGCATAAATTGCCATATTTATTTCAGACAATTCCAGCAGGAATTTGTATTTCCGGATAGTATGGAATTAATTTTAATGGGAAACCTTTCGATATTGTGCTACACCTTGAACCACTGCAGGTATAATTAATCTGCTCACTGTCATGCAAGTGTCCTCTAGAGACATTTTATTCCTTTGGAGTCAGTCCGCAGCCCTGAGAAAGAGACTCTCTAAATATTAATCCGAAATAGGAAGGGAGAGATTCTACCTAATCAACCCTACACAAGTGCATGCTGTTAGCAATGACAATGACAATAGATGTGGATATGATTTCAAATAGTGAACAGTTGATCCTTGTCTGAATTCTGCAAAGCGCTGTCAGGTTTTGGCTTTTACCGGTGCAGTACACAGTTAGGTAGGCAGTAGCCATAGCGACCTACTCAAATGCAAATGATTTGTTCTGCATAGCACAGAAGTATTAAGAGTAGATGGTATCTACTGGAGCAGGTACACAATACAAATGGGAAAGCCAAGTGACTAATGAAATCACAGTCCAGAATCCCAGGAGTGCTCAGTTGAGGAAATGAAATGGAGATGCAAACAACAGTAATTGCTCCAGTGATTAGGGTGTGAGCATACATGGCCATCATTCCTTACCAAACAGATTGAGTGTTACTACAGCTTCTCCCTTCATTGACAGAAGCTGCTGTTGCTTGCTGATGGTGGCTGCTTCTTCATTTGATTCTGTACTCCTGATGTTGTGCACCCAATTACTACATAATGCATATATTCCTAGCAGAATCAGGGCTAAACATTTAACATTCCTTTTTTTTTTTTGTTCACCACTTCATGCACTGAATCTTCCTAGATACTTTTGGCCTCATGCCTTGTGGTCAATTTACCAGTAAAGTATTGCAGGAGCAGGCTTTCTGGTGGTGTTTTTCCTTACCGTCCTATATGCAAACAACTCAATACTAACATGCTTTTCCCAACAAATAAAAAAGTCACCCTACAGTACAACAAGCCAATTTTTTTTTCAGGCAAGTCTTGTTTAGCACTGCTCAGAGGACAGTCAGCACTTCTGAAAGGCTAAAGCAGGCCCTTGGGAGCATCTAACTCCACAGGAACTCCAGAGCAAATATTCAAATGATAGTTAGCTATTTGCACCCCTGTAACTGAAAGTTACAATGTGCTTTTTGCATGTTATGAAGGCCACCAGATGAAATGGTTATGGTGCTCTCAGCCACTTTTCAGCAGCTTGTTCTACTGTGATTTGTATTCCCAGATAAAACAACATTGCAGTTTGTGGTGTGAATACCCCAAATCATTAATATTTCACAAAAGTAGAGGCAACTAACAGGATGTATTTGATTTCTCTCAATATCTGAGTGCACTACTAAGCTTTTTAAGCACTATTCAGACGTCATTAATTTTTTTTTTTATTTTTTTTTTCTCTGTTAAAGATTTACTTAGTATTTTTGTCCCCTCCTATGCTTACCTGGTGCTTTGCCCATCTCTTCACAGACACAGCTCTAGAGCTTTGTCCACAGCTTCCTCTCCATGGGATCTAGCTCTTCTGCAGCTTTGCCCAGAGCTGTCCTGCTGTTTTACATGTGTCCAGCCCTCCCCAAAAACCAGGACTTCCTGAACACTCCTCCCAGCTTTTGGGTTCTTGTTACCTCCTCTTCCATAGTATGAGATTGACCATATTAACACATACCTGATTTCCCTCACAGACTTTGTACATGAGAGAAGGGTGTGGCTGATAAATCAACTAACTGCACAGTTATTAAACAAGTCTTGGTATTTTTGAATTCCAAGCCACACAAGCCTTCCATGGTTATTTGAATGGATCCCAAGATAAAAAAGAGGTTGCTAGCTGAGTAAAAGGAGCTGTCTGTACAGTCAGACACGGTGCTTTGTTTCAACACTGTCTTGGAACTGAAATAAGAAACAAACAGGAAATTCGGCAGATGGTGTATGTGTGTATATATATACATAAAATACGTCTTCGATTCTAAGTTCAGTTAACTGAAGACATTTGTACAGAATGAGAAAATACATTGTTATTTTGATTCTTTCAGCATAGTTCCCCAGATCCTAAAATACCTGCTAATTGCTAACACAGCAGGTTGAGATGCTCAAAGACCCAAAGGCAATGCTCGACTCGATTTTGAAGGTGTCAGCTAGTTTGCAGTGGTGAAATTAAAACCAATAAATTTAAGAACAGTAGTGGACCCAACTTAATGCAGAGCATCTGTTTGTCAAGAAATTTCAATGAAAGCATCCCTGTTCCTCAACTTGCTTATAGGAGGCTTAACTCACCACATGAACTAGCCTTTCCTCAACTGTTCCTGAAGAAAAAAAATATACTAGGTTTTCTTAAGGCTGTGAAAAGCTGAAGCAGTCAAGAGAGGCTGTTCAGAGGAAGTGTAGTCTGAGGCCTTTATGTTATAAAATGACGAATTTAGCTGGAACACAACTCCACCGATACTCGGCAGGTGATAAGGAAGTCTGTGAAGCCATAAGCCTGCCCCTCAAATGTGAACAGAAACACCAAATCCAAGAAACTCTTACATGGGTACAATGATTTCAGCAGTAGCTGGGTGTGTATGTGCCACAGGTTTCTGTCATGTCGTTCCCTATACAGCTATTTGAGAAACTAAAAGCATTACCTGAAAGACTATGGCTCCAGCTGGAGGGATGGAAATGTGAGCTATAAACAACAGTGATGCTGCTGTAGCCCCAGATGCTCTCTCTGTAAACAACTGGGGCTTTCACTCTGACAAATGGCATCACCCTCCACAGTGCTGATATATTTGCATTCCCAGTGCCATGCTGCAGCAGCATTTGTGGTAGGAGAAGTGGGAGGCAGAGGCTAAAGTGTGCATCTGTAACTCGCCGTTTGTAAATTCATATTAGGAGACCGTGAAAGAGTGTCATGGAATAGCCTGTGCAGAAGGCCTGTTCTTGTTACAAAAATCTGGTATTTTTTTCAAGATCTGCAGTTCAAGCCAAGTTGTAGACCTGAAAATAAAGGGAAAATGTGCTTTAAATTAAAAGTAATGCTTCTTGTTGGCTTCCTGTATTATTACATGCTGCAGAGATTTCTCATGCCTCCTATGGTTATCATCCAGAGGTGAATTTATTTTGCAGAATAAAACGCAAGAATGGGGAAGAGGAGGAAGCTTCAAAATATTACATCCTTTGCTGAGCCCTGTTATGGACCCTCCCTGCAGCTGTAATTCACATTTGCCAGGCGGGCTGACTCAGTGTCCTCAGAAATTTGCACTGAGGCATTTTCTCATATATTAGCTGATGCTCAAAATAATGTGGCTAGGCTAATAGGCACACAGGATCAGATTACTTGGTGAGACAGTTGATATCATTCTGGGACAAGGACCGGTATCATCTCACATGGCCCTGAAAACTGGCTGTAGGGTGGCTATCAGCACATGGGTATCACAAACTGTTATTACAAAGCATATTGCGCAGTGCAGCTATGCAGATTAGGTGATCATCAAAATATAAATGAACTCTTCCGAGAGATTAGTTTCTGTAGAGTCTCATAGTAAGACCGAAATCACTGATGAGAGGCCAGGAGCATAATAAAGCAGCTGCACAACAGTACAGGAACAGACATGCTCAGTCCATCTAGGAATTGCAACCATCTTTTATAAAATACTCACAGTATTAGAAGCATGAAAGTTTGATCACCAGCCCATAAATCAGTGACTGCAGGAGCTTTGTAATGGATGGTTTTGTGCTGAAGAAGGAGGTGGGGGGCAATTGCAGTGAAGAACCGCAGACTGTTCTGTATACAAGAATAATGCCATTCTTAGATATTCTGCGTTTTGTAGTCACCCTGCAATTTCTCTCAGTAAAAGGATTTTAAAATATTTCTACAAGTTGATTTAGCATACATCTGCCTTATTCCTTTATGCACACACACACGAAATAATAAAGAAAAGAGGACCTATCTTTCCCTCACTTACAGCCAAGACACAAAAACATACTGGGAGTAGGACAGTAGATGAAATTTCCTTCTCCAAAGCAGAATTTGTGACAGGCACTCACTGGTTCCATTGAAAAAGGCTATAAAACTAGACTTTGTGTACTGGCAAGCTAAAGCAAGGCTCTTCTCATCAGCTGTTAACACAGTATCCCAACCTGCTCATGCTGGATACAGAGGGCTTGTATATGCTGTGCCTTCTGCCTCACCAGCCAGCAGGGTTGGAGGGCTGCAGGGCTGCCCCTTACCTGCCTTCGGGCTGAGGCCCAGGCACCCAGCACCTGCGCAGCTCACACAGTGTGGTTGTTCATGCGCCCATCAGCAGAGGTGTGAACATCAAAATATTCATTGTAACAGAGATGCTGACATTATTCTTTGCATTTTTTTAATGAGCTACTAGTGAAGCATTGAAAGTGATGTGGCAGCTTTTATATTAGCATGGAAACACACAAAGTTAAAGAGGATCAGTGTCATGTTAGACATTTCAAGAACCATCTGTTTTTTTCATGATAGCAACACAGAACAGAAGAGAGAACAGACTCTGACACCTATGTCTGAAGCCTATCTTTGTGCATAAAGACCTCCCCACAAACTAACTCTGGGTTCAGTTTACTGTGAGCTACTGCACTATGCAATCATAGAGGGAATCAGATTAAGCTGTAAAAGCTAAAATCCAGTTAAAGCTCACTACATTCTGTTTTCAAAAGCACTTAGTTCGAACCTGACTTCATTTAATTTAAAGCCACTTTTGAAAATGTGAGAAATGACTCTAAAATCACTGAGGTTATTTCAAATAAATCACCTGACATATCTTACTTGCACATTCATTACCCCAAGTAGAGCCTCAATTGTTTTTCCAATTATAAAACAAAACCGCATGTTTTAAGAGGTGGCAGGCAGTTTACAGCACAGCTGAGGTGGCAAATATAGCTGTCATTTGCTCTGAGTTTTGAACATAATACATTCAGGAAACCTCATACAAATTCAATTTCCAGAGACAGAAGAGAAATTCTTACGGCAGAGTAAATAAATGAAAAGTTCTACTAGAATTAGCAGATTAGCAAAACATAATGTACAAGTATTTCTATTGTAATAGCTGTACAGTATATCTGCTAAACCATGGCTATAAACCTAAATGTATTGACAATAATAAGCAGATATAAATGCTTATGTGCAGCCTCTAAGGTAGCAAATTAAAAAAAAAATATTTGCAGGTAATTAAGCAGATAAATCAAATATTAATGGGTCCAATAGTTAATCTGTTCCATTTGGCTTATGCTTTTTACACCAAATGTAGTAGAGCTCTTACTGTCACACTATGAAAGTAACTATTCCTTCACCCTCCTCCTGGCTTAAACATTATATCTCTGCCCAGAAATTATTTCTATACATGAGTATATTAAATATATATATCATATACACATATAAATATTTATAACATGATACACTCACTATGGTGTATTTTTTAGCTAAAGATCTGTTAAGGTAGTTATTGATCTAGATCTATAAATCTAGATGAGAAAAGCAGCCCTGACCCCCATTAATCATGTGGGCTGGTGGCAGCAACACATTAGCCTTGCTGCATGTTGGTGACATTCAGAACTGAGTCGTCACTGATCACTTAATCTCATGAAAAATGTTTAAGAAAGCAGGACATTTCTTGTACTTACTACATGCTTGCAGGCTGACCCAGGTCTCATCATGATCAACAAAAGCCTTTTTATTAACTAGCGGATACCAGATAGAATTTGGAGAGAACAATCCTACAGTCTCCAGTTCATGTAAAAAAAAAAAATACTGAAGATACTCTGATGCAATTCCACAGCCATTTAAACCAGCCCGTGTGAGGGTAACTGATCTCTGCTTTCAGCCTGGCTTTTCCACCTTCTGTCTTACTCCAGCACCCGCATGTAGGTAATGAGTCCATTCAGAACTGATTTGGCTGAAACACACAGCTTGGGGTTTTTTTGTGAGATTTGTTTGTACAGTCATCTCAGCCTATATAGGCTTAAACTATCACTGGAACCACAGGTTCATTCTTCAGGAAACATCCTGAACCTAGTGTGAAAAAGACACTAAAAATCAGTGTGCTTACATTACCAAAATATGTATGTCCATGTACATGTACATGTCTGTGAATATAGATATATATGCATCAATAGGAATTACTATGAGTAAAGATACATTTTTCTGCTCTTGCAGAAGTGCATCAGCTACTGTGTTTAGGTCGGATGTTAATGGTATGTTGCTCAAGCTCAAATATAATTACCTAAATTCCTTCAGATATCCGCATTAAAAAATAAAAAAAAAGGAAAGGACTTATGTGTAGCAGCAAGGATACAAATGGCTGGTGTATTTCCAACACATTTCAGATAAACTTTGAGAGCTACATAATATGTCATAACAGTAGTCTGAATTAAGCAGCAGCATCCGTAGGAAGTAGTTGACTTACTCTGTGCTATGTCTCTGCCTGTGCAGACAAGGGACCCATGTTAAAGAGAAAATATGGACTGAAAATACAGTGATATATTTAATTAAATGTTTTGACTTAATTTCTTCAGGATTATACATGGGCAGCACTTAGTCAAAATGATGCTAAAGTTGTGTTTTTCAAAACCGTTCAGAGTTGACATAGTTCTACTCCCAGGTAAAAATCAGTAGGAGTTTTATTGCTGACTTCCACAGAATAGAAGCCAACATTGAGCACTTCTGAAAATAGCTTTCCATCTGTATATTTATTTAAATGAATAGTAGAAATGGGAACTGAAAAGATCAGGCTTTTAATTTTGAAAGTTAAAGTTAAATATAGGTTACTACACTAGAAACTAAAACACAAGAAACACAAGTCAAACTTTAACACTTTTTGCTCTCATTAATAGAATTGGAAGGAATGGATGTCAAACAGCTCCACTGCCCCAGTGACACAGCCCCAGGATTTCTGAGCTTATTAGACACCATTGACTCTCTACTAATGGCCTTTCATGCTTCCAGTGGGCAGATGAGGACTCTAACAGAGCCATTTAGAAGTAAGTCCTGGGTAGTCAGAGGCTCCCTAAAAGAAATTATTGTACCAGCCAAGGCAGCCAACCCCACTCTTTTCTATGTTCAGGTAGATTTCTACTTCCCATTTTCTCAAAATGGTCCTTTTCTTTTGCTGCTGAATATGGTTGCTTTCTGCAAAAGAATATCTCTGTGACAAATAGCTGTTGGCATTGAGCCATTACAGCATTTACTGTAGTTAATATATAACATATGAATAATCCTATTGACTGCGGCGAGGCTCTTGGAAGTCTTGGAGGCTCAGTTCTGAAGTGGTGAGGTGCAGGAAGGAGTAGCTGTGCAACACTTCCCTCAGGAAGTAGTAAGAAGAAGCTGTGTCTAAGGGAGGTGGTTCTTTATCTTGTCTAGGGACTGAGACAGCTTGAAGCAGCTCTGCAACCAACACTAGTTTCTCTTGCTTTCAAGTTCGAAGTAGGCAAAACTCCAAACCAAAGACCCCAAAGGCAGTGCCAGATAGACCCAGGAAATCTTCTCAGTAACATCTAAGTAACAAAAGCCAATTACAGTCACAGCCTCCTGATTTCTGATTCTTAAACTTAAAATACGCCAGGCAATAGAGGAAATAACAGCTTTTATTTTTTCTTTATCTTTTACTTTTTTTTCAATCATAGCTTTACATTTAAGTATTGCTTTGGTTTTGTTTTGGTGTTTGGTTTGGGGTTTTTTTGTTGTTTATTTTTTGGTTGTTTTTCTTCAGTGGGAAGTGTCTGTTGAAGTTCACCTCTTGCAAATAAGAGAAAAGTCCGGAGACTGAGATTCTATCCTTAAGTTTTCATTGGATCTTGATGGTAGAAGAAAGATACTCAGTGACATTTGAGGCATGGGAACTGGGTCTCTATTCCACCCAAAATCCAATTGTTATTGTCTATTGCTTTTGCAACTATTTTTTAATGTGTTGCAGACCAACAATCAGCTACTTACAAAAGCAATGTTGTCTCTGTTTATATTTGGGATGCATATTCCTATTCAAATTTTGGTAAGACATTTTCTGATTTTACTTGGGGTTGTTTTTTACCCTGTGTAATCTCTGAGTTCGTGCGTTCAAACATGCATTTAAACACAAGATTATTCAAAGTCATGAATGTCTGGCATGTTTTAAGAGTTGTTTTTTTTTCTGATCAGAGGTTTGAAATCGTTGGTGTACTTTGTTATATTACCCAATTCAGATCTAAGTACATCTTTTACTGATTTGCCAACCCAGGTGGCACCTCCAGTATTATGTTTTGATCTGGTTTTCTTCTTTTCTTTAAATAGATCTTTAAGTCAAGATCTCAGGAAGTCAAGAAAAGAGGAAATAGTATTAAAGATGAGATAAGCTTATCTTCCATGGCACTTAGAGCTTGATGATCCCACATTTCGAGCATATTTGCTTGTATTTTTAATCTCAGCATATTAGAGAAGCTCATTCAAATATCAAGGTCTGCAGAATGGAATTAGTTTTGTCATTATTTTTCCTTTGTTTTTTAGATGCTGTAGAGAACTAATAATGCTTTCAGGTTTGAGCTAATAATTGTTCTCTACAACCAAAGTCCAGAAAGCTTTACATCTAATGCTTCACATAGAATATTTCTGCCCTGTGATCAGTTTAAAGTTGACTTAATTCAAGTTGAAACTATCCTAGTCAAAGATGTTAGATCTAGAACAGGTAACACCAATGAAAACATGCAAAAGAAAGTACAAGGATGAAATAAGAATATTGATGCAGATTTTAGTCACTCTGATTTTCCACAGAACATTTTATCAAGTTCTAGAACTTGTCCCTCAACCCAGCATATCTTAAAAGTTACCTCAGTGCTCCTTGAGGTTGTGGTTGAAGCCTGTGTTTGACAATCCTGCTTCATCCTCAGCAGCGTTCTGCCATTTGAGTACCCCTATGTTTAGGCGGAGACACAGATCGCAGAGGCTGCTATGAATTTGTTGATGGAGATTCTTCAGACGCTCATGAGACTTCATTCCAAGTTCTAGAAGAATTTCTCTGACCTGTCCTCATTACTGTATAGCAACAAGTAACACATTTGCACACACGTTCCTAAAACCCCACAGTGCCAGCACAGTTTGCAGCCTGCAGAAAGAATCACATTTTGGTATTGTCACTTGTCCTAAAAAAAGCAACATATAAGCACATAAAAGTAGGAAAAAAAGGTGTCTTTCACAAAAAAAAGTCTTTGCTTCTTCTAATTGCTGTCATTGGAATCACAAGTGGGCACATTTACTGACCTCTGTTGACTATGTAGCAGTGCTATGCACACCTCTTCATCACAGATTGCTTATCTATGCATGTCATTTATGGTCATATCATAGAGTGGTTTTCAGTGTTTTGGAGGGTGTACTTTCCTTATGTCTCCTTTAATGTGCAGTAAGTTATGAGCAGAGCTGGAAACTTCTGCATAGCTAGATCTACAACACAATCTGTTGTTGTTTCAGGATGTGATTTAAGAGAAGTTCGGCTCCTCTAGTCTCATGCACACATCTGCCAAAATATTCAAGTAAATTGCATTAGGAATGAAGTCATACTATCATACAATATAATAATGAAAGTGGCTGATTATGTTGCCTACTATAGAGCTGGGTCTTTATAGTAGACAAAGGAGATTCAACGCCTTTTAAGGAAAAAAAAAAAGACTATCTGAAGTAATGACCTTTAAAAATTATTTGTCAAGTAAGAAAATATTGGAGCATATCTTTTTAGACTCAATTATCTCAATATTCAAAAAGAAAAGAGCTTATCAAACTGAGCAGACCCTCCCTTTTTCAGAACACCATATTTGAAGGTAATCTTGTACATCAATTTCCTTAGAAAGAAACAGTCATAAATGTAACAAGCCAAAAATATCCACTACAAAAGAGATGCCTAAGCACACACAGAGAGTTAAAATCAAAGAAACTTAATGCTGCATGAGCCAGTACACATCAAAGGAAGGTATGATAGAGTCATGCCAATAAATTGGTAGTGATGCAAGAGTTTTATGAGCCTTGGCAGTCCTGTTGGTCTAGCCATTTTTTTGCAGGCATAACAAACAGAAGATACTATCTCTTACTGTTACTGAGATATGATTTAGAGTGATCTGACTTTTTTTTTTCCTTTGAGGCAGGCTGAGTTCACAATAAAGCAAGTGCTGTGTTGAGTTAAATAACAGAAGTGAATAGAAAACCATAAACAAGCCAAGAAGCATGAATGTATTTCACAACTAACGAATCTTTAAAAATCAGTGCTTTGAACAGTGCTCCTTCTTTCTAGATATTCCCACGTACAGTCAATTGGATATAATTCTGTAAATCATATTTTGCTGTGTTTCTAAAAGTTGTGCATATAAAAATAAATCAGAAAGGACAAACGCAGTTGATGAAAAAAATGGGGTTTTATCAATAAAAGTGAAAATGCCAAATCTAAAGTGCTATGGGGTACTTTTGTTTTGCCATTGGTATTGGCATCCAGAGATTTGTGGAGGCATTTCTGACTGCTTGTTTAGACACTGGAGAGCAAACACAATCATTTTTGTGAAGAGAAGTGCAGCCAAATAGGAAATGACTGAGTCAACCAAAAGAATGTCATCTCAGAGTTTCGATTCAGGAAAGTAATTAAGGAAGTGTACAACTTCAAGCACTTGAATAAACCCACTGAAAAGAACAGCATCTGCTCACAAGTAGGTGTCTATCTGTGAGCAATGAAACAATGAGCTTTACTGGGCTCAGTAAGACTGTCTGTTGGAGGAGAGGCAGTTAAATCCCTCTTCCCCTTCCAGAGCGTGTAAAAATACAACTGTTTTGGTAAAAGTTCCCCTAAGCTCCTGCAGTTAATAAACCAATGTAACATTTTTGAAATTTTTATAAGGAACTCTCCTGATAAAACTGTTAAAGCTACACAGCTGATCAAGTTACTGGGTTTATTTATATCAGCAGCATCACTGAAATGATCCCGCAGAGTCTTTAGCATCTATTGCAAAGTCCAGCTGAAACCCTGAGGTTACCGTCCTGGAAAATGGAAGTTGTGGGTGGATGGTCTTCATCCAGTCTGATCATAGATCTTTGTCTATTTGGCAAGTCTTTATTTGAGGAAGCACCATCTGTACCATAAAACTTTGCTGTGGTTGAGTGTTGAAGAGGAAACTGATCTTTTAGGGCATTCTAAAAATGGGCCTATTTCATTATTCCTGTCAGTACACGATAAATTCTTCTGAAGAATGTAAATGTTTTATAGGTTGATTCAGTACCTGAATGACACACTTAATGAACTGCTGACTTCAAAGTACATCCAAAGTCCAATGTTAAGAGGGTTTTTTTAAGGTTACAAGGGACAGAAGTAGAGTTGTGGAGTCTACTGGAGTCATACGCATGATGGCAGGGATACCTTTCCCTCTGTCAGGTTCTGACATGCATTCTTTTTGAAGGCAATTATTGATTTTCTGCCTCCACAAGAAGAAATGATGCAAAAACACCCTCCCGACTTGAGAATACAAATAATGGCTTTATGAAAGAAAGAAACCCCCAATCTTGCCTTTTTAGAAATGGTTATATGTTAAAATGGGAATGGGAAAGGAAATAATGGTGCAAGTGCTTTTTACAGAAAGAAGCGTTGCCCTGAAATAACACTGTGCATTACTTAACTTGCCTGTGGAAGACTTTGACATTATCAAACGGGGCAAACCAAAGTTAGTTATGATATCATTTGCTATAGGTAGATGCTAAGAGTTTGTGCTTAATGTGCTCGCTGTCTCTGTGCTTAATGTGCTCGCTGTCTCTGTGCTTAATGTGCTCGCTGTCTCTCTGACATCACACAAGTGATAATCATCTTTGCTGTGGACAGTAACTTTGGAAATGAAACAAAATGGCTGAATAAGTATGGAGCAATAAAATGTATATTTTACATTTTATAATGTAAGAAAAGTCTGTCATAAGGATTTATAAGTATGCAGTTGCACAGTGTTTTAAGATGAATTGTGTCTGTTCCTTGCTGTGGGCTTTGTGTACTGGTCTTATCTCCGTTGCAGCTTGAAAATGAGCAAGAAAAAATGAACAAGAAATCAAGTTTTGATTCTGCAGATTTGTATGTTTGAGGCAGTAGCATTTTACATTAATGGAAGCATTTGTCTTTTAATATAGTAGATTATATTTTTTCACTTTTTCTTGCTTCCATCTGTATAACCAAAAATATGGGAAGTATCTAGGGGAAAAAGTATTCCAACTGAGAGAAAATATTTGAGTATTGAAAAGATTTGAGTATTGACAGAGCATTTGAGTATTGTGGTTTTGGTTTGTTTGGTTTTTTTTGCCAGTAGCCGTTAAGACCAATATGGTTTTATAATATGAGATATTTGCCTACTCTTGGCATATAATTTAGAGCCTTCATACCCAAGAAAGACAGAAAAGAATTAGGAGCAAGCAGAAGTTTGAAATCAGAAGGAAGTTGAGAAATTGAGATGGAAAATGAAATGCAGACGGGGGAAAGCACATAAGAGAGACAGAATAGGTGGGAGGAATAAATGAGAAGAAATAAAAAAATATAAACAGCAGGAATAAAAACTGGAAGGGCAAAGAGAAGGAAAACATAGGGTGGAGAAATCCAGATGGTATGGAAAATTAAATGACCTCTTTTTCCTTAAAGCTTTCCTTTCAGGTTAGGATAGAAGAACACCAGCAAAAAAATGGATGAAATTTGTGCCTTTTTCAGATTTCACTGAGGAAAGAAGTTCCCACGCTATTTTAGCAACACTCTCAAACACTAAATTTACTTTAAAATATTTCCCTGCCCTTTGCTCCTGAAGAAAATGTCAGCTGAGAAGGAAAAAAAAAAGCTTCATCCTAAACTACTGGTAGTCAGGAAGTGTAAAAGGAACAGGGATGAATCATATTGTGTACATCAGGCACACTGAAAACAGAAGATGGGAACAGAAAAATGAGTGTCTTGTGTTCTATTTGAAGTGTTTTAAATCTGTAGTTTATAAAACAGCAGGTGGGAACAGGTGTCTAGAAATAACTAGCCAATAGATATAATGCCAAGGGATTTTCTTTTCTTTTTTTTTTTCTCAAATCACATATTGCTTCAAGGGTAAAATACAACTATTTTGGTACAGAGGGTCACAAAACCCACCAATAAAAATTTCCAGACCTCAAACCGTTAGAAAACAAACTGGCTGCTACCTCTCTCCTGGACATGGAAGTTTTTCTTTTCCAGGCAAATACTAGATTTCTTATCTACTACAGGGCAATACTTCTTTCTCATACAAATGCCCAAAACAGTGGGATTTATACCACTTTTGTTCTGAGAAAAAATGGCATATCTAGGTTTTAGGGCAGGTCATAGAGAAACACATATTAGCCAGTGAAAGAGTAGGTAGATCTCTGAGGGTGATCCTGAGCCACAGGAAAACAGCATCTGAAGCAACACTAAGGCTATCCAACTTGTTTGCATTTACCATGTCAGATTAGACCATTAGATCATAGACCATTATTTACTGATTGTTTTTTCACATAAGAGGCAGTCCCAGGAGCAGCACCTCAGCCAACAGGAGTATACCAGTTCAGGACAGATCTGTCCATCCTGGTCCTATGCCACTTTCTTTGTGCTATGCTATAGATGAAGTCAGCGTGTTATTGCATCCACACTTTGTCAAGCACTGTTCTGAAATAAGTGCTCCTTAAAAGCAAGGAGAGCTAGCACACTCACTGAGTGAATTCATTTACATCTGCTTGTGTTCAACCCTACCTATTTGGTGAGTCCCCAAATGAAAATAACCATAGAATAATTTATGCTAGAAGGGACATGTTGAGCACACACTCAGTTGAATTGCCCACGTTGTAAATAAAGCCATTAACAGTCTTGGCCACGGTATTGACCCCTGAGGCATGCTACTAGTAATCAGCTGCCAGCTGGCCTTTGTACTGCTGATTACCACCCTTCAAGCCCAGCAGTCCAGCCAAATTTCTACGCACTTTATTGTCCACTTATGCTGTCCAGATCTCACCGATTTGGCAGCAAGAATACTGTAGGAAATAGTGTCAAAGGTCTTGCTAAAGTCGAGGTATAGAACACCCTCTCACCCACTGCTCTCCCTTTCATCACACAGCCAGTGATCTCGTCACAGAGACCAGGAAGGCTGGTCCGGCATGATAACAAAATACTTCTTCTTCAAATAATCTTTGGTTCTTCTCTTCTTCTGGGGTGCACACTGAAAAGAATAACATGCAAATCTGCCCAGTAAATGTGCATGGAATGCATTATTATGTATACATCACTGCAACACCCAACGTCTCAAATTCAAACCCTGGGTGCTATTATAGGGAGATGAAAGAATACTATCTTTGCTCAAAGAGAATTTACACTCAAAGACCAAACCATAAATGACTCGTGATTTCCTGTTACCTGTGTAATACTATTTCTCTTGGGAATGACTGTTCAAGGCATTGGTTTCTAATAAAAGGTAGTTGTTTAAGAGTCAGCTTATGATTTTTTTTATCTAAGAATTCACGAAGCTAAAAACCTCAAAAAGAATTATCAAAAGATACATTTCCACTGTGTATTACAATCAAGGGTATAGTGTTACATGTTTTTGCATAACTACATGGTAAACATTGTTAGACAACAGAAACTTGTACTTGGGAGACTAAGGCTTCAGCTTCAGCTAGAGATGCTTGCCCAAGCTTTCCAAAACACCTACTAGCAGTGTTTTAGAGAAAAACAGATTGTTAATCTTTACGATAGATGTGTTCTGCCCTCTGATGAAAACAGATCATTACCATTACTAATCAAGGATGATCTTCAGAGTACAAGTAATGATTGCTTTTTGTAGAGGTTGTCATTGGCTCCACTGACTTATAGAGAACTCAGCAGCTACATGAGAGCTGAGAGTCCACTGCAAATCCATTGTAGTTGGAAAATTAATGTAAGATAGCAAAAAAACAATAATAAAAAAGGTTATTTCTTTCATTCTCTTCCGGTTCAGTCAGAGAACACCCAAATTACAGCAAACCCTTTAGAGAAAACGAAATAAACTGATATCAGATAACTTACCTCTAAAAATTATCTTGGACGTCAACAACAGAAGTGGACATGAAAATCTTTGAGTTTTCATGGACACTAAAGTACCGCAAAGAAATTTTGTATCCAATTCCAGAAGAAATGTTTCCTGGTTTGTTTTGTCCAAATCATTCCTTACTCACACAAGCTTTGGCTAAGTTGAATTTCAATGACTTTCAATCACACCCCATTCTAACTTAAAAGTTTCATATCATACTGTCTCTGTTGCTAGAGCTCAGGAGATGTCAGGATGGACTGAAAGCAGTCTGAATCCATTCATAAGCCTTGACACATTTATACACAAACAGGAATAGGCCAAACTCCAGCATGTTCTGAAAACTGACATTCAGCACACTTGGTTCCTCACAGCTCTCTGTCATGCAGGCTGGACAGTCGAAGCATAGCACTGGCTTCAACATAACATAACTCCCTACCAGTGGATGTTCTGGTTTAAAACCTTTCCTGGAGCTGGGAGCATGCGCTGTGTCTCAGCTGCAGCCACAGGAACTGTAGAGAGGGCCTGGCAGGTTCCAGCCCCCTCAGGCCCCTCCAATGTGCTGGATGATCACACACAACTTCCCAGCCTCCTTTTAAGCATGGTGATGCAACTGGACCGCTTGCAGAGCTGAATGCAGGGCTTTGCCAAATAGAGACAACTTCATTAGCAAAAAGAGGGGGTTCTGTGCTGATTTGAGGGGGAACTGGGTTGAAACTTTTTTAGTTTTCAAAAAAAGGACAAATAGTAAAGGTGTGGATGCCCCATCCCTGTAAGTGTTCAAGGCCAGGATGGATGGGGTTTTGAGCAACTTGGTCTAGTAGAAGGTGTCCCTACCCATGGCAGGGGGTTGGAACTACATTAGTTTCAAGGCCCCTTCCAATCCAAACCATTCTAGGATTTTATGACAAGTGACTGTGCTAAAATAAGGGAGCGATGACAGATCAGATCATTGATTTTCCTTGGAAAAATTTTGGAAATTCAGTTTGCAAAATCATAATCTAGAGGTACACATCAAACAAATTCAGTTCTTCTGGTGACAAAATTCAAGAAGCAGGATATACTGAATCAGGCCTTTTCCTGGGCTATACCTGGAAGAAAACACTTTTAAGCCTGTTGTAATAGGGAGAAATATGAAATATTATTCTCTGTCAACAATGACTAGAAACAAAACACTGCAAGCACAGTGCAGATGGTTAAGAGCTTCTCATGTAATGCAGTCTTATGTAAAAGTGTCCTCCTCTGTCCTCCAGCATCAACAGGAAACAGTTTCGTGTCCTTCAGCATGGCTTGAAAATACATTTTCATTATACTACCCTGTGTTGGTGCTTTTAGATTTAAATCGTATGCAAAGCTGAGTGCTCTATGATGATTAGGAGAATTTTCCTTTGAGTCTGTAGGTTCACTTCATTCCAGAACAGGAAGCTGGTTTATTTACTTGCTTAATACAGCATCAGCATGATGAGCAGGATAGCTTTCTAGCTGCAAATGAAAAGGTTCGGAGATTAGCACTTTCCCCCAATGGATGTTATGGCTCATATACCAAAGAGCCCTGAATGGAGATGCTGGAGATGTTTCAGGCCTTAAAACTGTAAAACTATGTGTTAACTCAGATGAGTCTCGTATTTTATTACTACAGATAAAACATACAATTTAATTAAACGTGCACCTATAAAATGTAAGGTTCAGTTAACTCTCAGCTTTATTATAATACAACCTACATAGGTAACTAATGGTAATGTTATGTAAAGAATGAATAGCTTTTCAAGTCATAAAACACCTTGGAGCTATGTTGTTTTCTCAATTTAGAACAGCTCCAATTTCAAGCTCAGTTTCTGTTCACATCGTCACTTAACCCTTCATTTTCTATGCTCTTCCTCACTTGTCTATACAGTTTATCTTTAGACAATGTAATAGATCAATTACCACAGCTGTTTTCTGTATCATAGATTTAAGGCAATTTCAATCTGTATGCATCCAAATCCAGGGCTGAATTTTAAATAGGGAGACACAGTATTTAAAAGAATGCATATACACTGTTACAGTCAGAACATCAGAGCAGCAGACAGTGAAAGTAAATTCGGGTATGCTATTTGCCTGAGTGCATATTTGAAAGTCCAAGGAATTAAGTCACAGGACATTATTTTCTTATGTGTAACCAGATGCCTCAGGGATTCATCTTTTACTTTAGTACCCAGTGATTTATTTTATATCAACAAGTCTGAGTAGGGTGCTTTTCATCCTGATGCTGATGTGACTTTTAACTTCTGTTGTAAAAATAAAATCTAAAGCATTGCTGCTGTGCAAATATATATTCATATCCACTTTGCAAGGTCAAGAGATCCGTTCTTCAGCTGGGATAAAGAGAATAAAATGAAAATGTTACACTTGTTTTGCATTAAAATCAGTGGATAAACCATCCAAGATCTTAGATCATGTACCTCAGTTACCCTGCTGAATGAGAAAAGTGGCCAGTACTTTATCTCTATACTGACTCATGGATGGTGGCAAATGCCCTGTGGGGGTGGTTGCAGCAATAGAAGCAGAGCAACTGGCAACGCAGAGGTGAACCCATCTGAGCTGCTGCACTGTGGAAAGATATCGCTGCCCGGGTGCAGAATCTGGTGGTGAAGGTACGTCATGTAGATGCCCATGTACCCAAGAGTTAGGCCGCTGAGGAACACCAGAACAACCAACAAGTGGATAAAGCGGCTAAGATTGAAGTGGCTCAGTTGGGTTTAGATTGGCAACATAAGGGGGAATTATTTCTGGCCCGGTGGGCCCATGACACTTCAGGCCATCAGGGCAGAGATGCAACATATAGATGGGCCCGTGATCGAGGGGTGGACTTAACAATGGACACTATTGCCCAGGTTATTCATGAGTGTGAAACATGTGCTGCAATTAAACAAGCCAAGCGGTTAAAGCCTCTTTGGTATGGAGGACGATGGTTGAAGTATAAATATGGGGAGGCCTGGCAGATTGACTATATCACACTGCCACCAACCCGCCAAGGCAAGCGCCATGTGCTTACCATGGTGGAAGCAACCACCGGGTGGCTGGAAACATACGCTGTGCCCCATGCCACTGCCCGGAACACCATCCTGGGCCTTGAGAAACAGATTTTGTGGCGACACGGCACCCCAGAGAGAATTGAGTCAGACAATGGGACTCATTTCCGAAATAACCTTATAGATATTTGGGCCAAAGAGCATGGCATTGAGTGGGTATATCACATCCCCTACCATGCACCAGCCTCTGGGAAAATGGAACGGTACAATGGGCTGTTAAAAACTACACTGAGAGCAATGGGTGGGGGAACTTTCAAGCATTGGGATACACACTTACCAAAGGCCACCTGGTTGGTCAACACCAGAGGATCTGCCAACAGGGCTGGCCCAGCCCAGTCAGAACTTTTACGTATTGTAGAGGGGGACAAAGTTCCCGTGATGCATATGAAGAATTTGCTGGGGAAGACAGTCTGGGTTATTCCTGCTTCAGGTAAAGGCAAACCCATTCATGGGATTGCTTTTGCTCAGGGACCCGGATATACTTGGTGGGTAGTGTGGGAAGATGGGGAAGTCCGATGTATACCTCAAGGGGATTTGATTTTAGGGGAAAACAGCCACTGAACTTACTTGTATGCTATTGCCTGCTATGTAGCACTTCTATAGCTCACCAACTAGATGCCTTCAGGTAACCAGTGACTGACCCCGACTTCCTTCTGACTATCATCTCAACAAAGAATGAACTTTGAGAAAACCAGATGAGCTCAGCAGTGACCCGATGAGTTTTGTGGTGTCATCAGCAGGCAACAACCCAACACTGCACGCTGTCCATCCTGTTCTGAAAGGCTGTTACAAAAGATGGAGCCTGACATCATGGACCGAATGGACTCAGCAGCTTTATAGGGACTGGTTCACGCAGTAGGGAATGATATCTCTCTCTTTGTGTGTGTGTGTGTATATATATATGTATATATATAAGACAAGAGTGATGGCATATTGAAAAGTGTGGGATCTGAGCATGACATGAATGGTATGGAATAAGGGGTGGGTACTGTCTTGGGTTCAGCAGTAGCAGTCATTTTTTCTCCTTCTTAGTAGCTGGTGCAGTGCTGTGTTTTTGACTTTCAGCCTGGAACAGTGCTGATAACACCGATGTTTTTAGTTACTGCTCAGTAATGTTTAGTCTGACCAAGGACTTTGTGAGTCTCATGCTCTGCCAGGGAGGAGGGGAAGCTGGGAGGAAGCAGAGACAGGACACCTGACCCAAACTAGCCAAAGAGGTATTCCATACCACAGCATGTCATGCCCAGTATATAAACTGGGGGCAGTTACCAGGGAGGGCGAGATCACTACTTGGGTCAGGCTGGGTATCGGTCAGAGAATGGTGAGCGGTTGTATTCTCTTCCCCTGTTATTTCCCTTATCATTATTATCATTGGTGGTAGCAGTAGTGGTTTGTGTTATACCTTAGTTACGAAACTGTTCTTATCTCAACCTGTGGGAGTTACGTTCTTTCAATTCTCCTCCCCATCCCTCCGGGAGCAGGTGGAGGAAGAGGCGGGGAGTGAGCACGTGGCTGTGTGGTTCTGAGTTACTGGCTGCGCTTAAAACACAACATGCAGGTACCATACATTTAGAGTACCTTTCTTGAAAACAAGATGCATTTCTGTCCCAAAGACATTGCTTTTTTTTTTTTTTTGTTGTTGAGACAGCCTTAGAATATCCCTTTTTCAGATGGTTATTCTTCAGCCATTTCTTCTTAGAAGAGCGACATTTCAACGTCAATAAATAATATTGGAGGGAATTTTTTGACAAAACAAGTTAGCTCAAATTCTCCCAAGTTCAGCTGGGCATACTGAACACCATGTTTTGTGTAAAACAGGAACGAAACAAAAGCAACTCCTCTCCTTGAGGCAGTGAGTAGTACATTGGATGACAAGAGCAATTTACGCTGTGCAGCGTTTTGTCTGATTCTGGATGCTTCCTTTGTGTATTCGGTAGGCAGCATCTCTGAAGCACACCTT
Organism: Pezoporus wallicus; assembly: GCF_028554395.1. Lineage (NCBI taxonomy): Eukaryota > Metazoa > Chordata > Aves > Psittaciformes > Psittacidae > Pezoporus > Pezoporus wallicus. The sequence goes on from NW_026635941.1 coordinate 1,061,072, forward strand.
TCTTCCTTCACTTTTCTTATCAATGCTTTCCCCCTCATGCCAGGCTGGTTTGCAGAAACCCTAAGCAGATGATCAGCTAAGAGCTACAAGTGCTAAGAGCAACAGAAACAGAAAGTTTAGGTAACGCAGCACAGAAATACCAGGCTTTGGGAGAGGAGAGCAAGGGCAGTTGGAGAACATGGTGCCCTGTCTTTGTAGGGTTTGTGGTAGTCCCCTCTCCCACAGCTTTCTTGCTCAGACCAAGTCAGGGAACTCCACACTGCGCATCACTATGGAGCACCAGTGTAACACCAGGGGCCTTATTGCCCATAGCAAAGCTCAGTGATGGTCTTTACATTCCCTTCAGAAGAGGTACTGCTGTCCAAACGCATGGTATGAATCCTCTCCTGCCCCGTTTGGAGCTCACACTCTGAGAGCTGGTGTCATCCTCACACCCCTGACTTCATAATTTGTTCTGGTTTAGGGAGGTTATTCTGACATGTAGCAAGGCTGCCTAAAGTTGTGCCTCTCCCTTTGTGTCACGCGGAAGTGAGCCACAGTAGAGACCTAAGGCAGTTGTGGAACTGGCCCTTTGTCCAGATTTAATAATTACAACATCATTCATGCCTTTGGCTTTTAGACATTCATTTGTTTCTTGCTGGTTTACAACATTTTTTGCAAGTGGAATAATAGCTCATGAAATAATGCTTTTCTGCAGCCCCTCAGATTTCTAGTTAATGAACAAATTTAAGTCAATCAGGAGTAGACTTAATACAGTTCACATGAAAAGAGAGAGATTACTGCATTAATTAGAAGATTTTAATTGTCATTTGATAGATGTTAAAGGAAACACATTCCAAGGCTATATTGACTGCATTAGTTTTTCTATTCTTTAGTAAGACCAGTTGTCAGGTTACCTGCCTTGTGACAAGAATAAAAATCTGGAGCTTTACAGTATGGGAATTCATCATTCCTTAACAGCTACCCAGAAGGCACATCAGAATCTTTCCCCAATGAAATTCATTGGCCAATTACAAAAGTCATATCTAGAACCATAAAGAAATTAAAAATCCCCAAACTTTTGTTATAAATTGAAAAAAGTCTCATGAAAATTTCCACTGAATTTTGGGTAGTGGAAAAAAATGTGACCACAAGACCTGCTTTCTCTGTCCACGCTTCATAAATGTTTAATTTCAAACTTGTGAGAACACCTTTTATTGATTTATTTTCCCTATGGTGTGCCTTCCAAACCAACCATCCATACACAAGCACAGGGTTAGGGAAACAACTGTAGTATTGGATAAAAATCAGTGTTTTCCTTGCCCGCTGCTTCCTGTTCCTCACCTGGCCCTTTCTATCTGCTGCTTTCCTAGCAGCACAGGTGATGGGGGAATTAAAATCAACTGGAATGAAGGGCAGATAGATTTTTCCACCCAAACAGAAAACAATTTGTTAGAATGATCCCAAAGGAGAAAAGAAATCCATGTGAAAAGCAATCTCTTCTCCCTCAGTGTTTCACATGGAGAAACAACATTTTCAGCCAACTCAGTCCTAGCACATTTGCATGTATATATTTAGAAACAGGCACATTTGATCTCCTGCAGCTGCCTGCTATACAGAGCTTCAGGTTTAGGTTAGAGAGATAGTAAGGCACAACATTTATGAACAGGTAGCACCTGCAATGACCATAACTATTTATTTAAGGAAGAGGGAACATCTTACGCTGTGGTTAAATGGGATGGCAGAATTTGTACTCCTAAATTTGGCTCAGGCTTTTGTTTGAATGTCAGTATTATTCTAAAGTTATTCAGTTTTACCACAATTTGGTGGTTTATTTCTATGATTGAAAATTAAAGACACACACTTGTTTTCATAGGAGCAGAGAAGGCTAACACTGAAGCCTTCTCCAAATCTTCACGCTTTTAGAATAGGGGCAAACTTGCTCTTATCTGTGTGGTGCCCAGTGAACACAGTTTATACCCATCCTTACTGACGGGCCATCTGACTAATGTTTTTTATTTATTTTACAAAGAACAAACTAAATCCTCTTTTCTTTTGGTCAGAACCTAACCAGAAAGAAAGTGATCTTATATTTTATATTTTATGAAACCTCTATCACAAAGCTCACAAAATTCACCATAAAAATGCCTTCTTGGTGCTTTCATCCTGATCTCAACAGCTCTGTGTTGTACTAGAATTTTCTGGTTTTTTTTCCACTATGATCTTCTTGCTCAATTCTCTTACATGCAGAAGGACAACGAGGATACTGTTTGAAGGCAACCATTTTCAGCAAGACTTCCTCAAACAGTTATAGAGGACCTAATGAGGTCATACTCAAAAGAACTGCATCTGTCCCTGCTATGCCTTTGAGATATACATTGGGTACTTCATAAACATTTGCATGAAGAGGCAGGCCGCGAGTCTGGTATTGTAAAATCATTTACTGGAAGTGTGAGGATATAAAGCCTTTCTAGCATCATCTCTTCTATTTGGTCCATAACAGAGATGTGCAAAAGCTAGGTTTATTTTCATTGAACAGTGAGAGAAGCAAAAGGTTACATGCACATATAGTTCAGATAAATTTTCAGATCTTTAAATCTTTGCTTTACAGGAATTAGAATCTTCCACAGTACATTTCATCTCATTCAAAACATGCAACTTGACTCCATTTGAATTCCTAGACTGGCAGGGGTGGTCCCCCTGACTCTGTATTACCCAGAAGCACAGGGTTAGAGCATTCAGAGAGAAATTAGAGGCTCTGGAGGCAAAAACAACACTACTATTACTTTCAGGTTTTTGAGTTTAGCTCATCAGTTTTCCATTTCTACCCCTCCTTCATCCTGCCCCAAGCAAACTATGTTTATTTGGCTGTAACACACAGCTCATTTGGGATAACAAAACCCAGGTATTTCACCAGACTTATTCCTTACTGGAAAACATTCAGCACCTTCTGGAGAGCAGTGTGCGAAGAGGGGCCTCCTTGTCAGACTCAGCATGGAATGCTCAGATGCAGAAGTAAAAATACTAAATTCCCTGATTTTATGGCTGCAGGTCAGCTTAAAGATTAGGAGATGGCAAATGCAACATCTGCCTCAGTTTATGTTCCCAGTACTGGCTAGAGCAAAATAAAAATAGGAAGCAGCAGAGAAAGAAACAGCACAAATTTAGGCACATGGGAAGAACCGCAATCCCATGCCCAGGGAGGGCATGAGCCATACACTTTTAAGGAGGTTCACAACAGTTTTGATGAGTCCAGTTCCAGCAGGAGTTTCCCCCAGGACCTCAGCACAGTCTTTCTGGAAACAGTCTGCACAGGAAGGGCAAATGCTGCCTGCAGGGCTGTTGGGCAGCTCCGCCTTCGCTGTTTCTGAACATCCCTCCCCAGGGTACTCCTGCCTGCACTACCTCATTCCTGTTTGTCACCTGGGCTGAACAGAAAACAGATGTAGCAGCTGCAGGCTTTCCCCTGGCAGCCTGGGTCTCCTCATCACCCCACAGAGTGGCAGTGGCAGAGGTGGCCATCCTGCTCGGATAATGATACGGGACCTCAACATGCAGTGGCAGCATGGTCCAACAACCCCAGGGCTGTGCTGTGCTGGAGCAGGAACCACGGTTTACTTCAGGGGTAGACTCAGGAGAGGCTTTCCTGGTCCTGCCTGACATCCTTTCTGACCCCCGTCCTGATGGGATGCAAGGCTTTAAATGGCTATGAGCCAGCACCTGGGGACCACAGTCTGGGCAAAGGCAAAGAGCAGGGACCTCAGGACCCAGGTCTCTTCTTGGAGGCACTCAAGCCAAAGTAGCCTTAATAATTTAACAGAACAGCAAAGACGTTATCAGAGCTATCTTTCTAAATCCATCGTTCCCTGCTTTCTGCTCTTTGGGTGTGTATCCACGTATACATCACACTACCAGTAACCACAAAGCAATTACTTTCTGCCCATCAGTATTAGCAACACACCTCCACGTAACAGCACTTATCTCTTGTCTGTGAGACATCTCAAATGATTACATTCCTAGAATGCTTTGCCAAGTAAATCTATGAAATAGATGATGTCCTGGCTAAGGGTTTCTAGATGAGAAACACTGACCTTCATTATTTTTCATGGAAAATGTATGGCAGACCTAGTCTGAAAACTTAAAGTCCTGTGGCTATGCTACAAGGCAGCAGTTTTGGATTGGAGTGCTGGCAATAAATAGAAAGTTACCTCCAAGGCCTGAGCAGCAGCTAAACTATTGTAAAGGCAAGTTTCAATTCATTAAAACAAAATTTTGAGTAGAAAAGTAAATTTCGCAGCTGCTAACAAGCATTGATTTTTCTAGAAGTTTTTCTTGGGTTGAGAATAAAAAAGCACTTAAGAACAAAAGTCAACAGTGACATTTTTCTTAATTTTATGTGTCAGTGCATTTATATAAATGACTGAGACATTCTAGTCTCATGTAAGCAGTATGAAATTAATTCTCTTGCTGTTTCCATACAACGGCTTGGGTTGGAAGGGACCTTAAAACTCATCTCATTCCAACCCTCTGCCAATGGAAGGGACATCTTCCACTCAAAAAGGTTGCTCAACGCCCCATCCAACCTGGCCTTGAATGCTGTCAGGGATGGGGCAGCCACAGCTTCTCTGGGCAACCTGTGCCAGGGCCTCACCACCCTCTTCCAGTTTAAAACCATTACCCCTTATCCTGTCCCTACCTGCCCTTGTAAAAAGCCCCTCTTCAGCTTTCTTGTAGGTGCCTTTTAAGCACCAGAAGCTGCTCTAAGTTCTCCCTGAAGCCTTCTTTTTCTCCAGGCTGAACAAGCCCAGCTCTCTCAGCCTGTCTTCACAGGAGAGGTGTTCCAGCCCTTTGAGCATCTTTGTGGGCTCCTCTGGGCTCATTCAAGGTCCACTTCCCTCTTGTGTTTGGGGACCCAGAGCTGAATGCAGCACTGCAGGTGGGGTCTCACAAGAGCAGAGTAGAGGGGCAGGATGACGTCCCTCGACCTGCTGGCCACACTGCTTTTGATGAATATTTTTTCAGTTCCTCCTAGTTATGTGCCAACATCCCAGAAACATACTTCTCCCTTTACCGTCTCACATGATGCTGAGTGTCCACAACAAAATAACACTAAGAGCAGTTTCAGGGTTGTTTTGCTTGCAAGCTTCTTCCAGAATCCTCCACTGTCCCTTTTTAACTACATTTCTAACCTTTATAAAAACAAAACACTGAGGATGATACTAAATCTTTACCAGACTACCTGTAGGAAAACACCAATATTTTCATAGTATACATGACAAATACTTGGTACATCTCAGCGCAAAGCTGCTCCTGCTGCAAGCACTCATCAGCTTTCGCTGAGAATATCAACATGGGGACTATCAAATCCAAAAGCTTATTTGGGCCCCTGGAAGGTATTTTGCCAAAAGGCGTTAAGGCAGTTCTGGGCTCTAATGGTTAAAACAGATTTAACCGTGTTGTAAATCACTTGCAGCACACTGTATTGACCACAGAGCAGGGACAATGATTGCCAACAAGACAAAATACAAAGTGAAATAACATTTACCATTTTGGCTTTTTTTCTGAATAGTATTGTAAAGTTTAAGAGGATTTTTACTCAGGAGATTGAAGAGAATGTACTGCCTATTGGTTATAATCAGGGCCCCATGGTAATCATGGTGTTTATTAGGATATGGTAAAGAAACCATCCTCAAGCCCATGAAGACAATACCCATGTATAATACAAAACAGGAATGTGACCACCTGGTAAGTTGTAAGGTAGTAGCAATTAAACAAACACATGTAGGAGAAAAGTCTACTGCTTTAAAACTCACTGGGTCAAATGCCTTACTGATAGAACTTTATTAAGATCAACTGAGTCTTATCATGAATGGAGCAGTTTAACAGAAATTATGAGGAAAAATTAGATGCCTTTTTAAAATAAACAAACAACAAAACAAAGGGGTTTTGTCTCTCCAAAGTAATGAATGAGCAGTTCTAGAATGAGAAAAGCTTATTCTTTTTTTCATTGAATGAATAGGAAACAGATTAATTCTGAGAGCTCGTCACGATACAACCTGCTTGTTTATGCTTCAGAGACCCTGCATCCAAAGGATCCTTGATGAACTCTTGTTACGCAGCTTATCCACTCCAGTGTAATCCATGATCAAAGCTAAACAGAGGTGTTTGCTTGCAGTCTAGCTGCATTGAAGGTACTCAGCTAGAAACCACCCTCCTAGTGTGAAACGTTACAATCCATAATGAATCATTTCAGTAATGTGATCATGAGTTATTGATCATGAGTTACATCATAATAATTCTATGCCCAACATCTGAAAATTTAGGTCATGAGAAAATAAAAGTGAAGTCAGAGAGTGAGGAGCTGAGCAGCTACTCAGACTCACTTTCCTTTCTTAAGGCAAAACCAAACAGCTTCATGAATGCTGGAAAGATGTAGCATAAAAAAGCTATTGTATGACTTATCATTGTAAGATGCTCATCACAAGTGTGAGTAATTTCTTAATAAGCAGTGAGAAATCAGATCAATGCTAGTAAGAATCCAACAGCTGCACCAACCATAAAATTTCTGTACCTTGCATGGCATACCATTCAGCAGAACAAACAAATTCTGATGTATACAGTCCTTAAAGGTATTATGTTTCAGCCCATCTGCTAGTGCAAGAGAGCATACATGGGGACAGAGGAAAGGTATTATGTTTCAGCCCATCTGCTAGTGCAAGAGAGCATACATGGGGACAGAGGTGTTTTCCTTCTTCCTTCAGTACACTGGTTACTTACAGAGACTGTAGGACACATGGTAGGTAGGAGTCTCTTCTGAGCTTTTTCATCCTTGTCCTGCACAGATATAGTACACACAAATCAGAGATTATGAGGAGACCCGTGCTGATCCAAACCTTCAGCAACAGGAAGATAAAGGCAAGCTGGGAAAACCATGTGTCACAGGTGGTAGCATCATTCCAATTGACCTGCACTCTTCAATTCCTAAACTATTAGTATTAATAATTTATAAGTATCAAATGAAATTGTTATTTGCAAAGTCTTTTTTCCAGTTAAGCAAGTTAATACATCAATGAATTAGCAAACAGAAGGAAACAGAAAATAAATTATAATATCATATTTGTATTTACATTAAATGGTCACTTGTATTAATGTTTATAGCTGGTTTATCTGAGGGCAACATCCTATGATTCATTATTCATCAACATTAATGAACCTTTTGTCCTTTAATTTTGATAGAGTTTGTCCACAACATAACTTGAGTACAATTTTTGAAGGACATTTTGAGAATATCAAGGAGCTGAAGCAGGAAAAGACGTCTGACAAGGGAAGAGTACATTAGAGAAGATGTGTCCCTATGCATATAAAGAAATCATACAGTTAAATTCCATTTTAACTGCCATTTTACTGCCATTAAATTAACCACAAAGTCAATCCTTACTAGCACCTCCTGAAACCCATACTCCAACATACACTCTCAGAAAGCACCTGACAACCACGTGTTAAAGAGACTGCAGTAGTGGCTGCATCCTTGGTAGAAGGATGCTGCTGCTATCCTTCGTTATATAAAATGCCAAAACTCCCATTCTGCTGGGGCCTGTTCAGCCTGCTTACTTCAAGAGAATGGTCTTACCACCAGGATAATGGCTGTCATCTGTAGGAGAAGAAAAGAAAAACCTCCATCCATAGTGATTTTCAAGACCCAAATGCAGAAAGCCCTGAGCAGCCTGGCCTGATCCCAAAGCTCATCCTGCTTTGAGCAGGAGCTTGAGCCAGAGACTTCCTGAGCACCCTTCCCACTCAAGGGATTCCATGAAAAGGAAGCACAGCAGCAAGAAGCCATAATCCTTATCCCTTTTGCTGAAACTGTGAAGGATCTGAGAAGGCAAATCATATGAGTACCTACATGTCCAAAATAGTCATTGCAGAGAAAATGAGGACACCCCACTTCCCTGTTCCAGTGTATGTTACCAAAGACATGCCACACTCAGCAGTTAGTACTTACAACAGAAGACACAAAAACTTTTCTGGAGTGATGCTTTAGAAGAGAAAACAATCCTTGATCTATTCTTGAAAAGAAACAAAAGTATTAAGCACAGATACTGACTTGGGATCCTAACTGGAGGAAGACATGGAGCCACAGGTAAAATACAGAGCCCTAAAAAGGCAGAATTTATGATATGCCCTTATCCTCATATTCTTTAAGAATACATTTAGACAGAATATAGGCTGACAAGCTGCATAGTTTCTGAATCCCTTCTGTGGTACTCGGCTATTCCCACTGCAGCTTGTGAGAAGCCAACACATAACCACTACTCCACTTAGGCCAAGTGCCTAGGAATTCACTGTAGCAGGGTCCCAGTTGTGGGAATACTGCGGTCTCACTGCTTTACAACAAAACAAAGATCAAATAAAAAAAACCCCAACCTATGTTCCTTCCTGTCTCTTGCAAAAGTGAGGATTTTATGCAAAACTGCATAGGTAAGTAGGAACAGAAGGTTTATAATCCTAATTTTAGGTTGCATAAAATAGCTTTTAGGTAGTTAAATTACATTCTGAAGTGCCAAATATTGCTACGTTTTTCTTATACAAAGGCTGTTTAATTGGATTCCCTGAGCTACAGTAGCCTAGCTCTGGAGTCAAAGGTGACTGCTGTTAGAACATCAGAAGGTAAAGCATTTTTTCTATATAATATATAGTACCTCAGTGATGTTTTTGGTGGAATGAGATATAAAAGGACCTATTTAACTGACTTGTATGATGTCTAATAGATAAAGCTAGAGAAATTCAGGCAAAAAAAAAAAAGCACATCTCACTTGATGAAGGGTATTTATTCTCTATCCAATGAATCTGTAAATCAACATCATTAACTGTTTAGAAACTGTTCAGGCAGAAAGTAAGGGTTTGATGCAAAAAACCATTTCATGAAGTTATGGACACAGCTCTGCAAGATGGCAAATTATTCCTGTAATGCTTTCCAGGGCATTAGTCATTTTGCTAGCAGCAGTGCTACCACCACTGGGCCACTACCATTAAAACCCACACGAAACAGAACTTCAATAGAAACCAGTAGTCAGGCCTTTTCTTAACAGACTGATCTGTTTTTCAGAACCTAATCTGTGAAACAAATAGATAAAATTCCCTCTTATTTGATCCTTTCTAAAGCCTCCTTTCCTCATAAGGGGTCCATTCCCATTCACTCCATGAACATCTCCAAAGAGATCTCCTAGCCAAGGAGTAAAAATATCCCTTCTCTTTACTTTGTGTCCTCTTTTTTCTTATGGGGCTGTGTGCTGGCTTTTTAATTGAGATCCAGGCTCGCTGCAGATGGCCACCTTTGTTCCATAAACGTTTGTCTGGGCAGCCTCTCTTTATTCACAGCTTCAGGTAAGTTCATCTCCATTAGTGGATATTAAACCACAAACAGGAACTTTAACAACTGTTATATGGATTTCGTGCCTCTAAAATAGCCTTTAATAGTCTTTAAGCATAATTTGACACTTTTCTTGGTGTTCTTGGTGTGCTAAGATTAAATACTGAGTTTGGGACAGAATTCTGTCCTTGCCTGCCCTTGCAGAGAATTCTGTGTCTTAATATCTTTGTAAAATCAGAGAATTCTGTGTCTTAATATCTTTGTAAAATCATCACTGTGTAAGTATCAAAGACATCAAAGCTCGCAGTCGTGTTTGATTCAGGGTAAGACCATTGCTCTCTGAAAGCTCTTCTATGCTAGGATGGGACATTATGACAGTAAGAAAAATTCTTTAACATTATCACAGCGTTGGGACTCAGGAATCATTCATTTGTACTTAACTTGAAGAACTCGGCCTGTTTGCTTCCATTTCCTAGTGTGAAAATTGGAGATACTTTGTACAGACTTTCATATTCTGCTACTAAATGCAGACTGCAATGCTTCATTTTATTCTTTTCTGTTCCCATTTTCTTCAAGAGTACTTCTTGCTGTCCTGTTTCATCTGAATATAGAAAAGCTGTAATTCCAAATAAGCGGCTATGCTTTGAGTTTTCTAGTTCACATAGCATAAGGGAAAAGTTAGAGACCTCTTGAATATACCTTGCTTAAAGCTGTTAGAGTTACAGGTCCTAGACAATACACAATTTTAGGATAAAAGTCCACAGTAGAGATTTCTCAGGATGTAGATAAATACATATCTTTTTTTCAGTAGTGGACTGAGGTGGCTTCAAGTCTTTCCATCTCCACTGTCAGCTCTTGCTTGTACATCGTGGTTTATCACCATCCGAGATAAATCTATGCAATATGAGATTATGTTGTAATCCTGATAAGCACAGCAATTCACTTTTTACATTAAAAAAGCGCCCTTTCTGGTGCTGGTCTGCAATCAGTTGCAATGGCATGCCTGAAAGGGCAGTCAAAGAGAGCATACAGGGCAAGTGAGGGCTTAAGCCTCTTAAAACTGCTTTGGCCCTAGAGAAGGTGCAGTTTCAGAAGACATGATTCAGTTTCAACACCTCACATATTGTGTCTCCAATGCTATGATTCAGCTGAAAACATATAGAGTAGGAAGGTAAAATCAGAGTTGAGAAATGTCCAGTTCAGTAACTGTGTTTACAGTAGGTGCCAGCCACCTCGCTTTATACCCATTTCTGTACATCAGTATAGCTGCTGATTTAGTGAAGTAATGAAACCATGCCTAATTTTAAGCATGTGAGGAGTCCCATTGGGTTCAAAGAGATTATTCATATGCTGAAGTACATTGCTGAATCAGTGCTGAAATGAAAATAGTTACATAATTACAGGATTATATGAACATAGAGTTGCAAATCTGAGAGAGAAAAAGAGAAAGGCTAATTTACAGGATGGTGGGAACATTTAATTGCAGTTTAGACATGGAAGAATATCCACCACCATAAATGACGACACAAAACAGCATGTCTTTTACAAGCACTGTGGCATCTTTAACTTGCAAGGCTTAAACTGTTAACCCAAGCAGGTGTATGAATAGCACAGTGCTGCAAACAAATTTGCACATACAGCCTTTGTATATTCCATTCTGTACCTGTACACTTATATACGTGAAAATATCTGCTTTTCAACACCGACAGGTTTTCCCTCTAACCCAACACCATTTTCCCCACTCTGTATTACTCAGGCAGTAACTGTATTATTTTACAAGCTATTCTATTATCCCAGCTATAGGAGCAGAAATCTCTGCCTCTAACAGACTACTGGCCTATATTGCTTTTTTAAAATCATCTATCACTGATTAAACTCAGCATCTATGTCCAAATACACAGGCTTTGGGGACTTATTATCCAGAATAGGATTCAGAGCTAAACATTAAATCTACCAATGGTAGAAGGCAAACCTGCCTTGCAAGTACGGATTATCTTATGTTGCAGTGGAGGGTGACCTGAGTGCCTCCACTGCCCACAACATCCTTCTCTTATAGTTTTTCACTTTTTCTTCCTACAGCAAAGGACAAGTGCTCTACTGCAGCTGGCAACATAATGTGTTCAGGCAAAACCTTCACAGGAGCTGCCTCAGGGCAACATAATCTCCATGATGGGTGGGTGAATGTATCATCTTCTGGCCCAATCTAAGATGCCCTGTTAGCTTTTCAGAGCCTAAATGTGGTTTAAAGGTCAGAACAGAAAACCTTTGTGTGTCCAAATCCTGTCCCCCTCTGAATTTCACATCACTCAATTGTGACTAGAGAGAGGTTTCTCCCTCTCTTCTGTTATAACACTCTGGTGTTACAAGCAGCTTCTGAAGGGAGATGTCTACAGTTATCCACTGAAAGAATGGGCCTGGCCTATCTTCTAAGTTATCTAGCTGGCCACATGCAATTCTCAGTCACATCTCGCTAAATCAGTGAGGTTGCATCAATGTAAGACTACATTCTGACCTTAGCTGTGCTGTTGTGCACACCCAGCTTCCTCAGCTGAATAGCTGAAGACTATGGACAAGGTTAGTAATGTCTAATAATATTAATGAAACTGGAAGCTGTAACTCTATATAACAAGTTTGTGAGGCGTTGTTCACATGGCTTTTTCCTTCCTCTAAATTTCTTACCACTGACTGCTACCATTCAATGAGATGATACCGCAATTTTTCAAGGGGTGGCAGCTCAGATGTGGACAGGCCACAGCTCTGCTTTGCAAATCAATACAGCTTGGAATAAATCTCAATAATCCATGTCTGTGTGAGGGTAGAATAAGAATGGCAAAGCCCACAGCAAAAATCTAATACATTAGGAGGAAGTAATTGAGACGCCCCTTAGTCTGTTTGGTTAGCAGGCAGAACAAGTCTGGGGTGGTTTTATGAGAATGCTTGATGTGTGATGCTTATTTTTATTTGTTCTTCAATTCCATTGAGTGCTCCTTCTAAAAGAACACAGGGCTATCAAAACAGCCCAAAACAAAAACCAGTAACAACTTCACAATAAGGACTTAAAAACCATGTCAGTGTTAAATATACTTGCAGAAAATCTTGGTAGTGTCAAGACATAACATGCCTTACAAAATGGCTTCCCAAACCTATAAACTTGCATAAATACAAGCAAAGATCACCAAGATCAACTGAGGTTGAGACAACAGTTTTCTGTGGTAAAAGAGAAATACTCTAAGCTTGCTGATACGATATGCTATACTTTGTGTCAGTTTTCCATCATTTAAATCAGAGTTTCTGGAGGACAAAAGCCTGATTTGAGAAGACAGAAACAATTTACTGGGTTTCAGAGCACAAACCTGGCACTGAAAGTTGTGCTTTCATAGTCTTTGTTACACTATTGTGACTTCAGTACTTGGTATCCTCTGTTCCAGAGATGGAGGATCACATTCATAGCTGGGAGTTTCTGTAGTGACAGACTCATGACTGTGCTGTAAGAGTAAATCCCTGTGCTCAGTACTCTGTCTTCACCTCACTGTATCATGTACAAATAGATGATCAACAGTGCACTTAATGTAGCCGATGTAACCCCAATATGATACGTAGCTTTGGACACTTATCTCTGTTGAAGCGTATTTTTGTTCAGGTATGTGAGAAAAGGTTTCCCAGCTATTCCTGGTAGACTTTAACTCCTGAAAAATTATGTAAGTTTGAGCATCTGCAGATAGGTGACTTTTTGCTGTTTCTCCCCCCCGCCCCATTCCCCTCCTCTAAACAGCACAAAGTGCTTGGTTCTGTTGTGAATCAATTGCCTATTATGCTTGCAAAAGCCAGACTCTAGCAGCAGGAGTTTCTCAGCAGGGAGGACTGTGGCTGTGGAGGGCCACTCAGCCCAGGCCTTCTGCCAAAGCCCCGCAGCAGCTCTCTGAAGCAGCTGGGGGTTTCTCCCAGGCACCTATGAACCCATAACCAAGATCTTTATCTGCTTACATGTTAAGCTTGCACCAGAACCAAGAAGTCTTAAAGCAGCCCAACCTCCGCAGAAACAAGAACTGGGGGAGCGCAAAGGCAGGGGTTTTCAACTCCTAATCATCTGATACTCTCCCTGACAGAAACACAGCGGCAGCGCTCTCATTGTGGTTACAGGAATCACTACTCAAGCAGCTGGCAAAAGAAACAAAACGGCATTGTCTGGTCAGTCAGGAAGCAAGGGGGGGGTTGAGATCAATGGTAGCTAACCTCCTGAGCTCAAGTTTAAAGCCCTGAACAACAGTCCCCTGGAGCCTGAGGTCTGCAAGCACTGGGTAAAATTAAACAAGGAAAACCAGTTCACTTGGATTCATTCAGTCAAGCAGTTTCTTTGACAAAATTTGTAATGCTGATGATTCGTGAAAAAAAGGGGAAACCCATGATTTAATGAGCTTCACTTAAGTAACTGTGATTTTCACATCATGACGCCAAGTGTACTGTATCTTCATAGGTGGCCTCTGATGTCAAATACTGCCTTAGGCCAGTGTCACTGTTCTGCTATCCCAGAAAAGTTCATCCCAGGAAAAGCCTTAGCAGCTTGGTGTTTAAAACGCGAATTTCAAAGGGGTTTTGCTTTTTTTTCCTAATTATTTTCCAAAAGTTAAAAGCATGCTAGGTCTTTATGCAATAAGAAAACACACCCTCTTAATCTTTTGATTTCTTCTTTCTGCTGCCATTTCTTAAAATGACTGAAGCAGTGGTTTCAACAAAAATTGAGCAATCACAAACAAATCTCTCAAAACTGTAAATGTTAAGCCAAGAATATGTGCAAACATCATAATCTTGCAATTTCTCTTGTTTATTTCAGTAAACTCTGATTAAAGCTTCTTACATGGTTTAAATAATCAGCTAAAACAGTTGTGGAAGAGTCCTCGTTCCTTTGTGTGGTCAAATATACTAGAAGTCATTTCTATGACAAAAGTGTTAGCTGAAAGAAGAAAAGGAAATTCACTACTTGAAAATTTCCTGCTCTAACTTGGAAATACCCTTGGAACATGAGCCCATCATCAAACATCAACAACATGATTACTGAGCATCAAAGGTTCAACATAAATTACCTTCCTCCTGCCTAAGAGTTGGGTTTTCTGCTCTGGGATTAGGAGAAATTGGTTTTAGGGGAAAAAACAAAACTAAACAAAACCCAACAAAAAAAAAAACAGTTAAACTTTGTGAAAAGGCTGGTATTTCCATTTTTAGTGAGCTTCCTTCCAGCTCATGAGAATGAGCTTGCAGAACACCGACTGCGAAAGCATTTAACTGATTATAAGTGAAACCCTCCTGACTTTGCAATTACCTTTGATTAGCAAAGGGCACTTAAGGAAATATGATCACAACCTTTGGCTAGAAATCTCCTTGAGATTTCAGCATGAGAGAAGTGAGCACCAGGAGCTGAAGGGTAGCAAGGAAAAGTGCTGCTAAAAAAAAAAATAATAAATCATAGAATCACAGAATGGTTTGGGTTGGAAGGGAACTTAAAGCTCATCCAGTTCCAACCCCACGCCATAGGCAGGGATACCTTCCCATAGATCAGGTTGCTCAAAGCCCTGCCCAACCTGGCCTTGAACGCTGCCAGGGATGGGGCAGCCACAGCTTCTCTGGGCAACCTCTGCCAGTGTCTCGCCACTCTCATAGTGAAGGATTTCTTCCTAATATCTATTCTAAATCTCCCCTCTTGTCCTGTCACTACATGTCCCTTGTAAAAGTCCTTCTCCAGATTTCTTGTAGGCCCCCTTTAGGTACTGGAAGCTGCTCTGATATCTCCCCAGAGTCTTCTCCAGGCTGAACAAGCCCAACTCTCTCAGCTTGTCTCCATAGGAGAGGTGCTCCAGTCCCCCTGAGCATCTTCATGGCCTCCTCTGGACTTGTTTTGGACAGGTCCAAATCCTTCTTATGTTGGGGTTTCCAGAGCTGAACGCAGCACTGCAGGTGAGGTCTCACCAGAGCAGAGGGACAGAATCACCTCCCTCAACCTGTTGGTCACACTTCTTTAGATGCGGCCCAGCATACAGTGGCTTTCTGGGCTGCAAGCACACGCTGCTGGGTCATTTCCAGGAGGACCTGCTTCATGGTCTTGCCAGGCACCAAGGTGAGATGGACCGGCCTATAGATCCTTGGGTCTTCTTTTTTATCCTTTTAAAAATTTGAGATTTCATTTCCCGCTTTCCAGTCAGTGGGAACTTCACTGGATTGACACAGCTTCTCAAATATGATGGATAATGGCTTGGCAACTTCATCTGCCGTTTCCCTCAGGATCCGTGGATGCATCTCATCAGGTCTCATGGACTTGTGCTCCTTTAAGTTCCTTAGATGGTCTCAAATCTGATCTTCTCCTACGGTGGGCAGTTCTTCCTCCCAGTTCCCACCTTTGCCTTCTGCAGCTTGGGCAGCGTGGCTGGAGCACTTCCCAATGAAGACCAAGGCAAAAAATATCATCAAGTACCTCATCCTTCTCCATGTCCAGATAACTAGGTCTCCCATATGGCCAGAGAGGGCCTGCATTTTCCCTAGTCTTCCTTTTATCACCAATGTACCTATAGGACCTTTTCTTGTTGCCCTTGACATCCCTGGCCAGATTACATTCTGTGCGAGGTTTAGCTTTCCTAACCTGATTCCTTGCTGCTCAGGTAATTTCTTTGTATTCCTCCCAGACATCCTGTCCTTGCTGCCACCCTCTGTAGGCTTCCTTTCTGTATCTGAGTTTGCCCAGGAGAAACTTTTTCATTCATGCAGGCCTCCTGGCATTCTTGCCTAACTTCTTTGTTGGGATGCATCACTCCTGAGCTTGCGAGAGGTGATAGTTGAATATTTTTTACCAGCTCTCTTGGGCCCCTCTTCCCGTGGTACTCTACCAAGCAGATCCTTCAAGAGGGGAAAGCCTGCTCTCCTGAAGTCCAGGGTAGTGAGCTTGCTGTGCACCTTCCTCACTGCCTTAAGGATCTTGAACTCCATTATTTCATGGTCTCTGCATCCAAGGCTGCCCTTGAGCTTCACACTCCCCACCAGCCTCTGCCTGTTGGTGAGAACAAGGTCCAGTACAGCCCCTCTCCTTATTGGCTCCTCTATCAGTTGGAGAAGGAAGTTATCATCAGTAAGTTCCAGGAACCTCCTGGATTGCTGGTGCCCTGCTGTGTTGTCCTTCCACCAGATATTAGGGTGGTTGAAGTCCCCCATGAAGACCAGGGCTTGTAAACATGAGGCTGCTCCTATCAGTCTATAGAGGGCCTCATCTGCTCGATCCTCCTGGTTGGGCAGCCTGTAGCAGACCCCCACTGTAATATTCCCTGTCCCTGCTCTCCCTTTAATGCTGACCCACAGTGTCACAGTCAGCTCCTCATCC
The DNA here is from genome assembly GCF_028554395.1 of Pezoporus wallicus. Lineage (NCBI taxonomy): Eukaryota > Metazoa > Chordata > Aves > Psittaciformes > Psittacidae > Pezoporus > Pezoporus wallicus. The sequence goes on from NW_026635941.1 coordinate 1,077,781, forward strand.
ATCTCCAGGCAGAGCTCCACACACTCCAACCAGCTATTGACACAGAGGGTGACACTCGCTTCTTGCTCCCTGCCTGTCCTTCCTAAAAAGCCTGTATCCTTCACAACACTCCAGTCACAGGATGTGCCCCACCACATCTCCATGATGCCAATAAGATCATAGCGCTGTTAGTCCTTATAGTTATGCTAATGTAATATTACTCCTTATAGTACTTTTAAATTTGTAGGCTGTAAGTAGGCTGGTTTTCTCATTTATTTTTTATATCTATTTTAAGAGATTAAAACCTTCATGAAATAAAGCCTGATGAGAAGTAAATAAAGCCCTTTATCATCAGGCTACATCCTGTCTCCTTAATCATGCATCTATTTCCAGTATATGCCTGTCAAAGATCAGCTGCTATCTCAGGAGATAAAAAACCCAGGCTCCCAAAGCCAGCACGGAGGGGCTGATCTTGCAGGTTCTCTGTATCTGTGGTCTCCACTGGGTTTTCATGCCCAGCTTCAAGTGATGGATTAACCACAGTTGCTGCAGGGTGGTGGCAGACCAGGCATCAACGCCCGGCAACATCGCAGAGCAGTATCCCAGGGCAAGCACAATCTGAGTATTTCCCAGACAGAACAGATGAAGCTTGTGACAAAGTTCCCCTTGGCACAGTACATGTCAGCAGCCAGGAGCTCTCCCTCTGGCAATTCGCAGAGTCCATCTTTCCTTGTTTATGACAATCTATCAGCATTCTTCTGGCCTTGTGTTTTATTTGGCAGTGTGGCAGCATCTTTGGGAGATCCAGTGAAACTCCAGCCACATCTAGTCAGAAAATAGATGGTGCGTAAAATACCATAAAGTCTCTTATGAACACACTGACAGGCCATGCCGCAGGGCCCTGTGAGCAGCAGGTGAGAGCTGTGAAGGATCTTTGCGTTCCAGCCGGAGACTGATCGAAGTTATTCCCTTGAGTGTGCAGACCTCTGGTTTTCAGAGGAAGCCAAGGCTCTGTAGGATAAGGGGAAAGGCTGAAGCTTCTTCTAACTGTCCCTGATAGCACTTCATCAGGGACACTGTTCACATGCTTGTCTTTCAGGGCAAGTGATAAAATCTATAGGTAAAAGAATACAGTATATGGCAGAGCAGAGATTACACACTGCTATAACGCATTTCTGTTCTAGGTCAGCTTTATCATGTGTTTTAGGCTTTCCTCCCCAGCCCCCACCCCAAAGCCCAATTCTCTGAATCTTCCGCAGTTCTCTCCTCACTTCTTGCTTCTATCCGTCCACATGTTGAAGCAGCTTTGCTATTGGCAGAAAGCAACATTCCTCAATAATCCATTTAACCTGGGATTTCATTTAGGCAGATCTTCCAACAGTTCACTCATGCAAGAGTCAGGTCTGTCTCTCAAAACGTGGGAGAGGTCTGTTACTGCATTGAGTTTCCTTGCAAAATTATAGCATGATTTATAGTTAAGTTTTTTAACGACTACTGTTTCTTAGGCATGGGAGAAATTACAGAATTAAGGACGTGAGCAATGTTTCCTTGGCTCATTGACAGTAAAACTAGGCTGAGCATTTACATATCAAGGACTAGTGTGGATTCCATACTTATTTACAACACAGTAAATTGATATTATCTAATCACTATTACTACTTAGAACACCTATGGATTTTGGAAGCCTTATGCTCTCCTACAGATAGATTAACAGTTTATTGGGCAAGGAACTGGAGTATTTGAGAGTGAAACATCTGACTCCAGCAAAGTCAGCGAAAGTTGTAGAATGGAGTAGGAGTTCTTTGGACAGCCAAAGTTTTACTCTGCTTTGTACATCCATTAGTACAGACCAGGACAGCATCAAAGCCAGCCTAACTCCACAGTCATATATCAACACAGGGCAGTCCTGTCCAAGCACAACACAAATAGGAACATCCTGCAGACATGGCTAGAAAGCAAAATATTGCACAGGAGTGCCACAAGATCCCTGAAGTGGCACTCACAGAAGTTCAGTCAGGTTTCTTTAAGATACAGGATTACAGGTCTGGAGATCTTCCTTTCAATGGCTGACTCGTACAGATTGCCAGGAATGTTAAGACACAAACATCCCCTTTAGTTCTTCAGCTTTCCTCACGACAGATTGCCAGGAATGTTAAGACACAAACATCCCCTTTAGTTCTTCAGCTTTCCTCACTACAGCTGCCACAAACACACTACACCTCACAAGCACACTGGAAAACTAGACCTGATTTTGTCAGGCATGTGCTGGTCACAGAACCACACTGGTTCCACAGAACACTGGTTCCACTACGTGTGTTGGCAAGTTAGACCGTGCAAGCTGAAAATGTGTGACATGGCTTTTTCCTCCCTCAAAAGTACCCAGCAAGTGTCAGCCCTAATTCCATGCAAATCAGATTTTAATTTGTTGCAGCTTGTAAAGAGTTAATAGTTAAGCCAAGAGAAACAAACACTGAGAAACAACAACACTATTACGGCTACATTACATCCTTTAACACACTCCTTAGGACCCTGAGTGTACATATTTGAAGGAATAATTTTCAGACCATTAAGTACAATGCCTTCCCAAAGAAAACATTCTTGCCTGATCACTTCTAGAAATAGCTGATATCTCAGGCTATGAAAGCAAATTGTTATGGATCAAACTAAAGTAGGATTTGAAAACAGTCCAGCCAGGCTAGTGAAAAGGCTATGTATAATTCACCCTCATTCTGAGCTGAAGGGTTTTTTTCTTTTGATTGAAAAGTCTGTGCTCCTTAGCAAGGAGGTATCAACGAATCAGAAATGCCAAATGCAGAACAGTTCCTTGAGTTTATAAAGGTTTTCTCTGCAACACATTAGGTGTAAAGTGGTATGCAAAATCACATCAGCTTGTGCAAGACTGTTCACCATTCTGAGCCTTTATTTACATTATGGTGTTTGGGAAAAATCCAGTAGATTAAAAAATGAGAAGGGTTAACACAGAAATCAAACACTTCTTTTAGGTGTTGTTTTATAGGCTTACTCCTCTCTTGAGTCTTATGAGCACTGCTGAGTTATGAGAAGAGCTGGATTATGATTTTATTCTTTTCCTCTCCCTCAGTGTTTCCCCTTCCCCCCAGAATCGCTTTATCTGCAATGAGAATTCATGTCAGAAAGCCCTCAGCAAAGCTAACATTTTCAAAACATGCAGTTTTGGACCCTGCAAGGCCTTCAGCAGGCATCTCACTTTCCTGCTAAGCACAGGAGGAAAGCTGTAGACATGGTCACTGGAAAGATTAATGTTCTGAGAGATGTATTTTTTTTTAAGATGAATAAGGTAAGATATCAGCCTGTATTTTGTAGATTTGGTGCAACTACTAAGATAAACCAAATGAAAGCTTATTGCACCATATGCTTAAAATAAAGAACTCAGTATTAAGAAAACTTGCTATTATTTCAACTGAGAAAGCACATCCATCTCTATCACTGCGCTCTATGCATGCATATGCAAGACAGATTTAATCAGTGGCTGAAGTCATACTGTGTCAGAAACACTAAAGTAATACATATATTAGGTCTCATGGATGTAGCAGAGGTTCGTTCTTCTGGGGAGCTATTTATAACACCTTATAATGAAGGTAAGAAGGTCCCTTCTCTGCAATCATACAGATATTCCTTCAGAAGGATTAAATCCTTTGAATTACAACTTGGAAACGCTGAGCTCTGCTGTGAGCTTGATGGCAAGCCTGGCTCTGAATACAGTGTTTTTGTATCTCAATGGAATAGCTACACCAGTCACATTTGTAACTCTGGCTGCCTTTAGGGTTTCGCAGAGTTGGCTTTGTGTTTCCATTAAACAGAAGCTGTGGGTTTCTAGGTGCCTGACAGCCACTTGAAAGTCAATTTGTAGTTGTTTATGCCTATTTCACTAGAACTGCTCCTCATGGTATTAGCCAAGGGGACAGCAGCAAACATGTAGCACAACATTTCAAGTGACCCATGAAAGGGAGGCAATGGGGAGTTTTACAGGCTGTTACAAGCAATCCTGCATTTCCACTTGGCAGGACTTGGACACACACAGAGGAATTCATTTGGATGCAGGCAAAAATCACCAAGAGCTGGACTGACTTAGGATTCCCTGGAAGATCATAAAAATACAGTGGTGTTCTGGATTTATTCCTAAGGTTCAGTCTGTTTTGCCCCAGTACTTACTGTATTTCAACACTTACACATTATTCTCCTTACACTTGTCTAGTCACCCCTATTTTACATTTACTTCATTTTATCTTTTAGGGATAGATTAAACCCAGCAGCTCTGCCTCTTCCCCTGCCTGTAAATTAAACCTCTATAGCTAAAACTGATTTTATCTTCAAAGTTTATGTATCATATCCTTTTTGTTCTCCAGGAAGACACTGCTGTTGTCAGGTATGGGGTGACACTATATTCAGTTCCTGTTATCATGAGACTTGATGCTTGTAAAACTTAACCGCAAAATCCATTTTGCTTGTTGCCAAAAGAATACAGTCTAGTATACAAGCTGGCTTTTATTTTAAGTTACATTTATGGTCTATATGGTATGAAGTTAAACTTAAAAAGGAATACTATAAACCGATGTAATGATTCCTCTGAGATTATAGAGAGGCCAAAAACCACCTAAGGTAAGAAGCAAGGATTCACCAATTCACTTTATAAAGTCAAACTGACAATTAAGAACAAATTATTCTTGCTTGAAATTATCCAAGCACATTATCTGTATTTCGTGCCTTTTAATATCACACACAGAGTCCATGTGGGACACCATAAAACTGTGACCCAACAGTGGGGAGGAGATAATTCTGTATATTAAGAGATGAATGTCTCAAAACAGTATTAAATACACTTAAATGCATGTGGACTGTCTTGAACCCATCAGTCTACAAGCCCTACCAGCTCTAACTATATCCAAGTTGGAGGGACCAGAAGAATCTGCTGAACTGTAGTGCACACCCCACTTACATCCCATGTTCATCGTGTGTTAGACTTCAGCATAGATCACTGGGAAGAGTTGTGTGTGTTCATGAGGACAAGAACAACCCCTCAGTGCTCACTCACCTCTCCCCAACCCCCCATTTTAATTTGGGATTAAGGCTTGAGGGTGAACCACAGAGCACAGCTATACCACTGTATCAATACAGTTTTAGTCTGCCCCTAGTTAAAAATATAACAACACATCAAAGTCACTGAATCTCCTCCTCCTATCACCTCCCACACAATATGTTTACCAAACTAAAATAGGACAAGATCTTATGCTGGAGAGACAGAAGCAAGCTTTTGAATACAACAAGAATATCCCACATGGATTAACATGAAATAGAAGTACATTTAATGTAACACTGTGGTACACACAATGAAAGAGAATGCAGATCGGCCATTAATTAGCCATCTTTTATCAGCATCAGTTGAAGCCTGGAGTAACAGCTCAACAGTATATCAAAATGAGCATCACATATGCCATGCTCAATTTCTGCCCCATTTGTTGAATTACCTCAACTCAGAATCCAGACATTACAGTAGCAAACCTCACCATCTCCTTTCCAGCTACTGGAAGTTTGGCAGCAAACAAGACAGTAGCATTAATTCCTGAGTGAAAAGTCATACCAAGGTGAAGGAATACGATCACAGTGTTGCCAAACTTGATCTTGGGAGTATTCAAAGGCAGACTTTTATCTATAGAAATATATCTGTCCTCCAAGATGGACTCAGACTGTCTAAATTAAACTGCTTTTAATCTGCTTCTAGAAGATCCAGCCTCTAAGATAATTTTGAGGAATTTCTTATCTTGCATGTAACGTGTCATTTCCTTTAATGACTGTCCTACTACAGGGTTGGTCTTTCCTCTAGCCGCTTGCAATTGTAAGTATTCTTCAATATTTAATGGTGCTTTCAGCTTAATCCAATATTTTCTCTTTTTCAAAAGCCTCATTGGCACTGATAGGATAAACTTGAAGTTCAGATTCAAAGTCTTATGGTTGGAGGTGAAAAAATCAGGAAAGAATTCCACAGTGCCTGGTAAACATCCAAGCACACACTTGGAGTAGATGCCCAAGTCTCCTTAAAGTCTGTTTCTCTGTAGATAATAGAACAGAACCTTTTGTAGTCAAGTCCCTCAAGCCAGCATACCGGCTGCTTCTGTTCCCCTTCCAAGACAACACGTCAGGAAGCACGTTTGATAAAGACATCATGCAAACTTTGCATTTAGAAAGTCTTCTTGAAACCATCCTTTGCATGCACTGAGAGCCAGAGCCATGTGACAAGACTTCTTTAACCAGTGTCTGGGAAAACAGCCACCACACACTCACACCCCCCACCCCAAAACTGTGATGCTATACACTTATTCAGCACAAAGATGTAATGGGAAACGTCTTTTTAGAGAAGAACAGATTTTTTCCTCCAGCTATACAGAACAATCCTTAGTTTTTATTCTAGGACAAAACTGAGAATCACAATATACATACTTTTAAATCTAGCTATAATTATCAGCACTGTGCATAGAAGGCATTTAAAGAGTTTATCCCCATTTATTTAAGTACTCCAATGGGTATTTGCATTGCAGTAATTTTTTTGCCTTTTTCACTGAGTCACACAGGATTGATTGACAATTGCTAGAAGTGAAATATCTACATTTATGTATTTTATGCTTATGTATTGTGTTGGCTTTGGCTGGGATAGAGTTAATTTTCCTCATAGTATCTGGTATGGGGCTGTGTTTTGGATTTGTGCTAGAAACAGTGTTGATAAAACAGGGATGTTTTAGCTGTTGCTGAGCAGTGCTTACACAGAGCCAAGGCTTTTTCTGCTTCTCACCCCACCCCACCCCACCAATGAGTAGTCTGGGGGTGCACAAGAAGCAGGGATGGGACACAGCTGTGATGCTGTCCTCTCCCACCTGACCCAAGGGATATTCCACACCACCATGCTCAGCATGTAAAGCTGGGGAAGAAGAAGGGGGAAGCATTTGGAGTGATGGCATTTGTCTTCCCAAGTAACCATTGCATGCGATTGAGCCCTGCTGTCCTGGAGATGGCTGAGCACCTGCTGATGGGGAGTGGAGAATGAATTCCTTGTTTTGCTTTGCCTGCATGCACAGCTTTTGCTTTACCTACTAAACTGTCTTTATTTCAACTCACAAGTTTTCTCACTTTTATCCTTCCAGTTCTCTCCCTGGTCCTGCTGGGGGGAGGGGGGGAGAGGGGGAGTGAATGAGCAGCTGTGTGGGGCTTAGCTGACAGTCAGGATTAAATCTCAAGACATCCCACAGCAAGTAAGAGACTGGACTGGGCTCATGATTAAAGCTGGTTAATGTTCTGTGCAACCGATCCTTCTTCAAGAAGATTTCTGATTAGAAAGAAATACATTTGAATTAATCCAGTCTTTCTCTCTCAATTTAGTACCCAAGAAATGTCATTAGCAAGGTCTGAAAGGGAAATGCTCAACACAGTTGCATGGAAGTAAAACACCACCTTGAACCAGAAAGCATCTCAAAATGATGACCAGAAAGCAGCAGAGGCACCTCAGAGGGTACAGAGGCTGCATCCAGCAGTTCCAGACAGCCAGGTAAGTGATGATTCATTTTGCCCATCTCCTGCTACCCCCACATGCTGGGGAGCAGCAGGCAGCCAGGGCTGATGCCAGAGAATGGCAGCAGCCCTGACAGGGAGGCAGAAGAGTCAGCCAAATGAGAAAGCCTGCAGGACCCGAGTCACATTTCTTGCTGCTTCTCCAGCAGGCAGCAGGGATCACTCCTAACAGGGCTCTTGTGAGTCAGGGTGCCTCCACGGGGCTGCCATTGCCTCATCCTCCTCCTGCACCTCTGTACTTGCATGTGCTGGCAGCACTTTGACAGTAATAAGATGAATTCTGTTAGCTGCTCACACATTTTCCAGGACAGCCACTCTTTCCCAACCAGTACAGAAACCTCAGTCGATGTGAATTCCATGTCTCTGGAAGATTTACCTCCTGTTAATATGAGCTACATCCCAAACTCATATATTCCAGTAGTCATTTACAGAACTCTCTGGACCAAGAGCCATTTCTCAATAAGGAGAGGAAAGATACAGTCTTACAGTACACTGTAGCAAACACAGTTTGGTACTTTTGAGGTGTTTTAGAAGTAAGACGTTTGGCTGTTTATGAAACAATTTACATTGAGAATATCCAGCATCTTTAATGAAATACTTGGTATTTCTCCTAACTGATCTTATAATTAGATCTCATTCTTACATGAAATAAAGTTCAAACCACTAACCAACAAGCATAAATTAAATCCATTGTGATAAATGCCAGTTGACACAGGGATGTGTCTTATTTGCCTTTAGGGGCGATGCCCCAAAATACAAACTTTTCTTGTATTTATCTTTCTCTTATTCATGGGTAAGCCTCACTATGAAACAGCAGTTTTTCCTCCAGAGTGAATAAAGTTATTATCAACACCTTTTCTACTTGAACTAACGTGCTATTGCCTCTAGAATTATAAGGCTGAGGATTAAACCCAAGAATTGGCTGTCCCTCTTTAATCTAATACATATCAGCAGCAGCACAAAACAGAAGCCATCATGCAATAACTGGCTTCCTGAAACACAGCAGATTTGAAATACTTACACCAGCTCCTGGCCGATCAGAAGAATAATAAATGGAAGAGGCAAGGGTTCCTTCACTGCTACTCTTAATAAATACAGTATTTAAAATACGTAACTTCAGAAACGTGTTCATGTTTCATCCTTTAAACCCAAACAACAATTCCTTTTATTATGAAGAGATCAAGCGTTCAAGAAATGAAGTGCCAGGAAATGAATCCAGAGTTTATTTTAGTAGATTCATTGTTACCTGCAGACACAGACTAAGCAAACATTTCCTTCAGCAACGAAGTCAATAGCAGCCTTTCCAGCTGTTCTAATGACTGCCTTTTTTGACATCTCAGTTGATAGTTGCCAGCTCCATATTAGTTTGTTGAACTGACACCCACACAGCAACAGAGAAAACTGAGACAGTGTTAATTTTAATATCCACGCTCTTCAAAGGTGAGCAGTTCCCTCACATATTCATGGTATAATTAAGAAGTTATATCATTATCAGACAAGGAACTGAACTGCTCAGCACTTCAGAGATCCATAAGGCAAAGGCTGGCAATGGCTGAGGATTCAGCCCTGTTTAGGGCTGCAGCTCCCTGCTGCAGCCCACAAACTGCCTGCAATAGGGTATAGCACTGATGCTCTGCAGAATTGTGCCACACAGTAGGTATTCACTTACAAAAAATGAGCTGTGACTTTACTAAGGCTGCTTAGGGGCAATACTGGGCAGCTGAAGAATTAAGAAATCTTCCTGCCGCATGTTTTGAGAGGTACTACTGGATTTGTTCCACAGTCATTCCTCCCTCTGATTTAGTTTGCTCTCATTTTTATCGCTAGCTTTGTTTACATCAGAAATACTGAAGCATGAAAATGGAGTTACAGAAAATGGTACTGACAATAAACCCCTTCAGTTTTCCTATTCCTTGAACAACGTCTTCCCCATACATACTGGGGAGGGAGCAGACTTCATATTTACCTTCTGGATCTTCCTGGCAGAGGAGTTGCTGGCAAGTGATTCACCTCAGTGAGGATTTTCCTGTCCACTGGAATTACTGTGCTGCTGTGATGGGAGAACATTTATTCATGCACCTTCCCTTCCCCCTTCCAGGATTTTTACACACTCATACACAAAGGTACATGTTTGCTCACATGCATATATGTCTCCTTTCCAACCCTAACTATTCTATGGTTTCTATGTGTAAATACATGCTTATGCACAGAGCAGGTCTTGTTTCTGTGTCACTAAAGCAAACAATTCTGTCATGCCTCAGAAAACAAAAGCTGGCAAGCATTTTTTGTTCTGAAATGAAATGAATGGCTTGCCATACCACTGTGGAAAAAAAAGAAGCCTTAACAGATACCACAAAGTGCACATCTGAGGAGCCTCAGGAACAGAGGTGTTATCATCAGGGTGTGACTTGTGTCTCAGCAAAGGGTCAGATTTAAAAAACAGTTCTTGCTTTCTTGAAACAGGAATTGGACACTCAAGAACTCCACCAGTCTGGAGCTCTTGCAGTTACTGTGGTGCCAGAGAATGACCACAATTTACAGATACATGCACCCTCCACCCCACCCCCCTCTCCCCAAAACTGATTTCATTGCAATCACAACATAGAGCTCAATGGACGTTACCCAGAGTTATAGGGCCTACTAAGAACAACTCCTGAATTTGCTGTAATTCCTTAGGGCTTAAAGTTTTTTTGTCTGCATTGAAACAGCCAAGAGATTTACATTGCTTTTCTTGTCTCTCACTTGAAATTTCAAGAGCTGCAGATCTTTCATCACGGCATATAACCCACTAACATGCAGGGGAGACCAGGGGATTACCCCTCTCTGCTAACCATAGTGTTGTAAGTATAGATCAATAACAAAGCCACAAGCATGCAATACCATTTGGGTACCCTCAGCCTAACCTACCTGCTACTTCAGAAGATGTATGGCTCCACCTCTCCTAGGTCATCTCCACCAGCCCTACAATGCTCTTCCAAGGAGCCTGAAGAATCTAGAACACCCTGAGGACTGGTATTTAACCAACTGAAGCTCACCCCAGGTGTTTAGACTACACATTTTATTGAGGATCCACCAGCAGGCAGTGAGGAGAATAAGGTGTCTTTAGTGGGTGATTAATTTAGCTTAACAGTTATCTAACAGCTACTCTGTAATAGGCAGATTTTTCTTCAGAAGCTCAGAGTCTCAGATAGCCTAAACAAGGCATACTTTAAAAGAGATGTGCCAACACTTTGTATGAGAGTCAGTAAATTTCATGTTTATCTACCTTAAAGCAAGAGAGGGGGGAAAGGAGGAAAAAGAAAAGCCTGAGTAAAAAAAACCCAGACCCTCAAGAAGCAGGGTATGCTTCCTTTTCAGATAATCCTTCTTTTTTATAGGCAGCGTTGTCCTCTTTCTAGCAAAGTATTTAAGCCAGAGACCAATGATGGAGTAGGCTGTCAGATATCCAATACACATAATCACTTCTATGGTCTGGTTTCCCTTCTCATCAATATAGCTTAGGCAACATGACAGATGTAGCTTTTATTTGTTTTCTTGTTTACTTTAATGGCATCAGGGTGAGTTGCTGCCTGGATGAAGGCCATTTCATTGGCCTTTAAAAAAAAACAAACAACAGGGATGTAAATTGACAGTGGCCAGAACAAAAGGCAGGAACCAATCATTCTGCTACCAAATACCAAATGGTATTTTTGGTAGCATGCATCCCTGGGTACGTAAACCTCAACATTTTCAAACAAAGTAAAGAAACAAAGATACTTGTTTGCTCAGTGCATAATATATATAAATATACATATTAACATACCAGAGAAAGGACCTGCCATGGACCCAAATTCTACGGCAATTTTTGAAATCAAAGCCAATATGCATAGGTTGGTGGTGTACTACTGAATCAAATCTATCCATGACTATCCCCTGGCTCTGGGGTCAGGAGCCATGGAGCACCGTGAGCCCAGCTCCCTCAAGCAGCCTGGCTGCAGGCAGGCTGTCCATGGGCTCCCTGGTCCATTGTGCATCTGATCATTGTACCCAGGAACTGTTCACTGGGGCTGGTGTGAGGCTCAGCTCCCCTCTGGCCAACACACTGAAGGAAAGATTGAGGAGGTGAAGAGGATTCAAACCACAGGCACTGAGCCTTGGTGCTGGCAGGGCTGCTCCCCAGAAGAGCCAGGCATCCACAACAGGTACAAGGAAGCTGTTGCAGGAGCATCTGAAAAGAGAGCGGCGAGATTTTCCTGAGGAAGATGAAGATCCAGTTGTGAAAATGGTAGAGAGCTGTATGCTGGGGAAACAGGAGGTTCTCCACATCCTGAGACTCAACTGGGTGTTATCCAAAACCTGCACCAGTATTCAGACATGCAGCTTTGGCTACCACTGAAAGGGAGCCAGCAAAAAAAAAAGACCACAGATACTGTTCAGAGATGACAAATGAGATAAAATAGATGAAGTTTTGCATGAAATCTGTGAACTGGGCTGAAGAAAGACCCACTTTTCAATTTTTTCTAGAAGTCCTAGGATCTCAAGGACACCTTGGGTTGTTTAAACACTTTTCATGAGTCTTTCTACAGCTGCTTCTCTGGTTTAACATTAATAATCCCATGGATGTTGAACTCTTGCTGATCTGAACACAAGGGTACTAATCTAAGCCCACGAAAGGTTTTCGTATGTGTGAGCTGTACCGACTGATCTTTTTGTGACTGAGAATAGAATTTGGGGATGAATGCTATTAGACTAAAGACGTGCTGTAAGTATTTAACAGAGCCAAAGTTTTATGTAACCAAGAAATGGCTAACAAAGAGCCAGTGTTATTTTACAATACTTCATCCAAGAACTCACAGAAACTTCTTTACTTCCAAAACATCAATTCTGCAGTTTCCCATGAAGAGGATGTCTTCTTTTGCTATAAATGTGAAATCTTATTCAGAAAAGAGGCCCGCTTATTTATTTAGAGAGGCAATACAAAGCAAAGGCTCACCATAAGAGCTCTTGGTTTCTTGGGCTGCTTATTTAAAACAAGGCTTACAGATAAAGCAAGAACATAAAAATACCTATGTTTGGAGTACAACTTCAGGGAGGACAGAGAACAGCAGGATCACTTCTAATGGTATTCCCTCTTTATACATGCCTTTGAAAATGTAGTAAAGATATCCTGTATCCTCTCTCTTTCTTGAGGAGCTGAGGGAACCATTTTGGATCAATGATGTTTCTCGGATTTGTTACATCCCTTAGTAAGTAAGCTGAGACACAGAGAAGTATTCACCATGATACCACTCTCTTACGTTCAAAATGATTTGTTTATCACATAATCATTTATGGCTTAAAAAAAAAATTAGATGCTGAAGCTAAATCATCTTGTATATAGCATTGTGAATATAAACGGACACTTTGATCATAGCTGACACAATGGATTGTCTCCCCGAGAATAATTTGGATATTAGACTCAAGTGTGCTTGCCCGCCATCATGACTATAGTAAGTTAAGCTACTTAAATATGATTAGCTTCTGAAATGGATTTTACTGAATCAGTGGAGAGGGGAGAAAATGAGAAAATAAAGTTTCTTTACTGCTGAGTACTACAAATACTGAGCGTCACTTTGGCTGCACAAATTGAGTTTTGTCTTGTTTTAATTTATTGCACAGGACAGATGTCACACAAACACTGTCTTCTCTTCAGGCAGCAGTTTAAATGATAGCGTATAAGAAGCTCAAATTTAGATTCCGTTTATGAGAAAATAGCTCACACAGTATGTCAGCTCTACCAGAGGCGTTGTACAGAGATTAAAGACTGTTAGGAGTCAAGGCTGCTGAGTTGTGCTAACAAGTTCCATGTTGTCTGGATCCACACAGATAAATATGAGACCTGGCTTTTGTCTCTTGTTCAGTATGAACTAGGATCTTGTTTGCCTGCCTTTCTGTAGAGAGGTCAAGAGCCATGGCTATCTTTGCTTCCCCAAAGAAGCAACCTGTTCTTCACGACAAGTTATAGTGCAAGGTTCAGCCTGATGTGATTTCAGAGAGTTCAGACATGAAATTTCTGTAATGTAAAGAGAAACAAAAGACCTTAAGGTTGATAATGAGAAAAAAAACAGGAGGAACATTATTAACTATATCTACTTCCATTAGCAGCAGCGGTATTAATTAATGTTGCAAAATCAAGAAATTGATCTTATAGTCATTAAGAAGTTGCATTAAATGGTAGCATAAATTCAGTGTAAACAATGTCCTATTCAGCTGGGGTTTTAGTGGTTTAACTTTCACTCAGCATAAACATACAAACAAGTCATTATGTTCAGGTTAGTGAGGATCTAAAAGAGAAGGAAGAAATTGGCTTCTTCCCTGGTGTTACCTGGAAGGTAGCCTTTAGCATGGACAGGATGGGGCAGATCTTCACTGGAAAAGCATTTAGCTGTAAGGGATGTCAGCTGGGCTGTGTGTGGTTGTGCAGGTCAGACCCTGGTTCCTGCAGTCAGGAATGATGAAACACTTTTTTTTTGGAGTGAAAACATTCCTGAGAAAGGCAAGAACACAAACTGGTTGAATCCCAGGGAAGCAAGTTTTAATGCAACTGTGAGTCGAGTTTTACTTAGAATTAACTTCTGGAGTTATTCTGGAGTTATTGTTATGATTAAGCTGTGTGGAGAATTACACCAATTAAATGGAATAGACTGTAAGAGAGAACTTTCCTGTTGCAGTGTTTTACCTGGGGCTGTTCATGGCACGAGCATTTCAAGCAGTTACAAACCTTCTAAAAATCTGTATTTATTTGTTAATTCTTTCAGTCTCATTTTCAGTTGTGGGCAAACGGGAGGTCAGGGATACATGGATACATACTAATGAAAAGCTTCTAGGAAAACACCGAGTGTGTCCCTTCCCCTGGGAAAGAGAGATGTCAACACTGTGTTTTTACCAAGACAGATATGATTATTGCAGTTCTGTTTGCATAGTTTTATTGGAGATTTTTTTGATAATCATAATAGATGAAGAAATGATGGCCTTCCACCGAAAGCTAGGGAAACATAAAAAAACTTATTTATCACTGCATTAAAGGAATTCACTGTTCAAGAGGTGTCTGCAAGCCGACCTCCCACCTCTTTGAACCTGATTTGGTTGGAGAGAAACAGAAAAACAGTGGCGCTTGAAAACTCAAAACTGCACTGCAAAAATCTGCTTTGATGTCAACATGGACCTTCAGCTGCCATTGCCACAGTCAGATGTTTTAGAAGTACTGATTTTCTTATACCAGTGATATAAGTCCAGAGAGTGCTTAGTGGCTTTTTCTTTTTTCAAAGTTAAGCACATTATCTCACCTGTTTCAGAACGTTTTTCTGCCAGAGAACCCATATGATACTAGATTGCTGTGAGTGTGACTGCCTGCCAAGTCACCTTTGTCTCTTCACTATTCAAAGTGACACAAATGTAGGAAACTGCAGTCTGAATAACTGTGCTTACAGCAACCCATTTCCCTCAACAAAGAGAACAACAGTCATAGAATCACAGAATAGTTAGGTTTGGAAAGGACCTTAAGATCATCTAGTTCCAACCCCCCTGCAGGGACACCTTACGCTAAATCATATCACCCAAGGCCTCGTCCAACCTGGTCTTGAACACTGCCAGGGATGGAGCATTCACAACCTCCCTGGGCAACCCATTCCAGTGCCTCACCACCCTAACAGGAAAGAATTTCCTTCTTAGATCCAATCTAAACTTCCCCTGTTTAAGTTTGAACCCATTACCCCTTGTCCTGTCACTACAGTCCCTAATGAAGAGTCCCTCCCCAGCATCCCTATAGACCCACTTCAGATATTGGAAGGCTGCTATGAGGTCTCCACGCAGCCTTCTCTTCTCCAGGCTGAACAGCACCAACTTCCTCAGCCTATCTTCATACAGGAGGTGCTCCAGTCCCCTGATCATCCTCGTGGCCTTCCTCTGGACTTGTTCCAACAGTTCCATGTCCTTTTTATGTTGAGGACACCAGAACTGCACACAAGACTCCAGGTGAGGTCTCACAAGAGCAGAGTAGAGGGGCAGGATCACCTCCTTCGACCTGCTGGTCACGCTCCTTTTGATGCAGCCCAGGATACCGTTGGCTTTCTGGGCTGCAAGTGCACACTGAAGCCGGCCCATGTTCATTTTCTCATCGACCAACACCCCCAAGTCCTTCTCCGCAGGGCTGCTTTGAATCTCTTCTCTGTCCAACCTGTAGCTCTGCCTGGGATTGCTCCTACCCAGGTGTAGGACCTTGCACTTGGCATGGTTAAACTTCATGAGATTGGCATCAGCCCACCTCACAAGCGTGTCAAGGTCCCTCTGGATGGCATTCCTTCCCTCCAGTGTATCCACTGAACCACACAGCTTGGTGTCATCAGCAAACTTGCTGAGGGCGCACTCAATCCCACTGTCCATGTCACCAACAAAGATGTTAAATAAGACCGGTCCCAACACGGATCCCTGAGGGACACCACTCGTTACTGGTCTCCAGCCAGACATTGAGCCATTGACCACAACTCTTTGTGTGCAGCCAGCCAGCCAGTTCTTTATCCACCGAGTTGTCCATCCATCAAATCGATGTCGCTCCAATTTAGAGACAAGGATGTTGTGTGGGACAGTGTCAAACGCTTTGCACAAGTCCAGGTAGATGACATCAACTGCTCTACCCCTGTCCATCAGTTCTGTAGCCCCATCATGGAAGGCCACCAAATTGGTCAGGCAGGATTTCCCCTTACTGAAGCCATGCTGGCTGTCACCAAGCACCTTGTTGATTTTCATGTGCCTTAGCATGCCTTCCAAGAGAATCTGCTCCAAGATTTTGTCAGGCACAGAGGTGAGACTGACTGGTCTGTAATTCCCCGGGTCATCCATTTTCCCTTCTTGAAAATGGGGGTTATATTTCCCTTTTTCCAGTCGTCGGGAACTTCCCCTGACTGCCATGATTTCTCAAATATGATGGCTAGAGGCTTTGCAACTTCATTTGCCAGCTCCTTCAGGACCCGCAGATGGATCTCATCAGGACCCATGGACTTGTGCACTTTCAGATTTTTAAGATGGTCTCGAACCAGTTCCTCTCCTACAGTGGGTGCAAGGTCTTCATTCTCACAGTCCCTGCATCTGCCTTCCAAGACTTGGGTGGTTTGGTCAGAGCCTTTGCCAGTGATGACCGAGGCAAAGAAGTCATTCAGAACCTCAGCCTTCTCCAAATCCCGTGTAGCCAGTTCTCCTAAGAGCTTCCTGAGGGGGCCTACATTCTCTCTAGTCTGTTTTTTATTTGCTATGTACTTGTAGAATCCCTTCCTCTTATCTTTAATACCTCTAGCTAAGTTTAATTCTAACTGAGCCTTAGCTTTCCTAACCTGGTCCCTAGCTTCCCGGGCAACATCCCTGTACTCTTCCTATGCCACCTGTCCTTGCTTCCACTTATTATAAGCCTCTTTTTTCATTTGAATTTTCCTCAGGAGCTCCTTATCCATCCAAGGAGGTCTCCTGGCCCTCCTGCTGCACTTCCTTCTGGTTGGGATGTAAGACTCCTGAGCTTGTAGCAGGTGATCCTTGAATATCAACCAACAGTCTTGGACCCCTCTGCCCTCTAGGGCTGTATCCCATGGAACCTTCCTAAGCAGGTTCCTGAAGAGGCCAAAGTCTGCTCTTTTGAAGTCCAGGGCAGTGAGCTTGCTGCACGCTCTTCTCACTGTCCTGAGGATCTCAAATTCGAGCATCTCATGATCGCTGCATCCAAGGCTGCCCTGGAGAGTCACATTTCCAACAAGCCCTTCCCTGTTGGTGAGCACAAGGTCAAGCATGGCACCTCTCCTTGTTGTCTCCTCTATTACTTGCAGAAGGAAGTTGTCTTCTACACAATCGAGGAACCTCCTGGATTGCTTGTGCCGGGCCGTACCGTCCTTCCAACAGATATCAGGGTGGTTGAAGTCACCCATGAGAACAAGGCCTGCAAGCATGAGGCTTTTCCTATCTGTCTATGGAGTGCTTCATCCACAGGTTCTCCTTGATCAGGCGGTCTGTAACAGATCCCCACAGTAATGTCTCCCATAGCTATATTCCCTTTAACCCTGACCCACAAACTCTCTGTGGACTGCTCACCTGTCCCCAGACAGAGTTCCATACTCTCCAGCCTATCCCTAACATAAAGGGCAACTCCCCCTCCCCGCCTGCCAGGCCTGTCTTTCCTAAAGAGCCTGTAACCTTCCATTCCAACACTGCAGTCATAGGAGCAATCCCACCATGTTTCTGTGATGCCTATTATCTCATACCCCCGTAGATGTGCACACATCTCTAATTCCTCTTGTTTGTTCCCCATACTACGGGCATTTGTATAGAGGCATCTGAGCCGAGCTCCAACTGAAGCCGGCTCATTGGCTGGAGCAGCTGGGGTATCTCTACATTGCTCCGAGCATTTATTATAGGTGCTGGCAACTGACTGGGTGTGTTGGAAGGGAATGATGCCCCCCTCCCCCAGCACATCCAGTTTAAAGCCTCCTTGACCAGTCTGGCAAGCCTCCTACCAAAACTGCTCTTTCCCTTCTTTATCATCAGACCAGCTCCACCAGCCCCCACTAGACCTGGCCCACAAACTCGGGTCCCCTGTTCAAGGCACCCAAACCCCTGACTACGACACCACCCTTTTAACCATTTATTAACCTGGCCAATCCTCCTAGGTTTTCTTAGGTCCTCCCCTTTATCCTGGAGAATTGATGAAAGACTATCTGAGCTCCAGAGCCCCTAACCTCCTCCCCCAGGGCTCTGTAGTCCTTCTTTATGTTCCTCAGGCTACTACTATCTATATCCCTAGCACCCACATGTATCACCAGGAGTGGGTAATAGTCCGTGGGACTTACTAGAGCAGGCAGCCTCTCTGCCACATCCCTGATCCGTGCCCCCGGTAGGCAGCACACCTCCCTTGAGACAGGGTCTGGCCGGCAGACAAGTGCTTCTGTCCCTTTCAGTGTAGAGTCCCCTACTACTACGACCCGCCGCTTTTTCCTAGCAGCACCAGTAGAGATCTTCTTTAGCAGCGCGTCAGCCGGCTGTTTCTGGCTCGAGGGCGCTTCCTCATTAGCCCCCTGCAGGACAGCAAAGCGGTTCTGCGTGGGGACAGGGGATTTAGGGGGAAGCCCCTTGCTTTTGGTTGGCCTTTTCCTTCTTTTTTTTTTTTTGTTGTTTTTCTTTTGTCACTAATTCCCAGCTTCCCAGGTTAACGGCCTCCTTCTTTCCTTCATGAGGTAGAGGTGAAGCTCGAGGCCCCTGCACAGTTTGGGCGTGGGGCAAACATTCCTGCTTCCTCTCAGCTTCCCTGACATCTCACAGCCTATTAACAGCATCCCGCAGCTCAGCCCCTGCTGCAGGAGGACCTCCATCAGGGAGCACCGAGTGCAGCCCTGCCCATTGTGCACCCTGCCCTCACCAGACCAGTGCAGGCACTCTCTACACCCCGAGCTCTGCACTGCAGCCTCCCCTCTCATCGGCTCTGTCTGGGTGCCTACGCTGCCACCGCCGGGGCAGCCAGAGCAGAACTCCCCTATCAGGCCCTGCTCACACGACCAGTGCTCACCATCCCGCTCGCCTGCCCACACAAACTGCCTCCACCCGCTCCTGGTGGCCCGCGCTCCCTGGGTCAGGTTTTTACCCACTGAGGGCTGGTGCCATCCTCCTGGCTCCGCCCCTGTGAGTCCCTGCTCTCTCTCGTCAGCTGAGCTGCCGGCTCCTGGGCAGGTCCTGTGGAGGACTTGAGCCTCCCTCGGTGGCTCTCGCCGCTCTGAGTTGAGGCTCCTGGACGCTGATGTCCCACCCCGCCCCGCTCCGGTGTTGAAGGCGTCCTCTCTCGAGCTACTCACCTCAGCAATTCATGTGGCAAACCATTTTACAGTGCTAATACACAGTTACAGAGCAATCCCACGAAATACAATTTTATTACTATTTGCCCAGCATCATTTATGCAGAATGCTTTGGTTCAGAAGGAAAATAAGGAAAATATGAAAATTAAAATAATGACGAAGACCTAAAGAAAACAAGAAAAAAAATTGTCCCAGTAGGACTCTAAAGGTCAAGCTAAACAAGGTTATCTCTGGTTACCCTCCAAGTGATTCTCCCAAAAGGCCCCATCTTCTGTTAAATCACCTATCTTTGACCTTTTTATAGTCCTGAATGGTAATTTATTCCTGGGCTGGCTGAAATATGAAGTCCCTGGTGTTGCCACAATGTTTAGGCAGAACACACTGCAGATATAGAAGAGCAACTGCTTGTGTGTGCAGTTATACGTGTCAGAGGTGCTTGGAAGGAGAGAAGGGTTTTTTTGGGGAGGCACACTGCTGTACTGATCTCTAGTGAAGCGGGGTACAGCTCACTGCGACAGGGACTTAACTCACTCAGTGAACTGAGCCATGACTCAGCCTTGCTGGTGATGGGTTGCCTTGGGCTATGAGCTCAACTCAGTTTTACAATGGGTGAGTCTTGAGTTATTTCTTCCAACACTGACAGTCAATTTTTCCATTTTACTCCTTGTATGGGCAGCCTAGGCAACCCTTTTTAGGCCCTCCTGGCCTTCTAGCACTCCTTTGGGTGAGAAAGGTCCATCCCGAGGTAGCGTCTTGAGGCAAGACAGGGCTTTGAGAGAGCTTCAAGGAGCTTGCAGAGTGTCACTCAGGTTTTGCTGGGGAACAGTATTCCCTCTGCAAACCCTTTCCACCACCCATAAGCCAAGTCCGAGGAATTCATGATTACTTTTGTCAAAAGCAGGTTGCAAAAACTGCCAGGATCATTCTGTTTTCACCCATACCCACAGGCAGATTTCTGCAGAGGGCTATCCACTAATATGGCTAAAGACACAGGTCTTTCCTATTTTGCAAAGACCTGTGTATTGTCCATCTTTCACGAATGCACACAATCCACTCCACTGCCCCTTTTTCATGGTTGTTACAGGTAGCACAGATGATGTGAGTGGCAGTCTCCTAAAAGCTTTATGGCTAGCAGACAGGGCACACCAGTCCATTAACCTGTTCAAGTTTTTTAAGGGCCTCCTCACAAGAACCATACCTGAAGCACTTCACGACTTTAAGTGGTTCTGTTTCACAATGTCCTGTATTACAGAGAAATGCCATCCCTACCTTACAGACAGGGAACTGAAGCACAGCAAAAATTAGATATTGAAAATCACAGCTGTAGCAGAGTTATGAGAAAAGCAAAGTACTTCCTAGGTGAGTCCTATTCATTCAACTATCCTATTAACAGTTGGAGAGGAAATATTTGGAGAGGAAAATGAGGGTAAAATAATGAAGGAAAAAGATATTAATAGAAAGAAAAGAACCACAAGAAAGAGAGATCTATTACCAACTGATTTTACTGTGTAATCGGGCAATTGCTCATTTTGAGTGCTTGAGAGTGTCCCCTGTCACATAAATAAAATGGCATTTGGGGCAAGTTTTCATATTTCATTTACTGCTGCTGTGAGTGTGGGATGTATGGGAATGACAAGGGCCACTGGATGAGGGAGCAATATCTACTTTGACCCAGGACCCCCAGGGAAAGCAGAAAATAGAAAAGCAGGACAGTGAGAAGAAAATCTCTGGCTAGTGGTTAGAGAACATGTTCTGTAAATAGGTTAAACACTGAGCAGCGGCCAGCTGCTTCTAAACACTGCAAGCATATGCAGCTCCGGGTACTGCTGATTAAAACTGAGGCACTTGGAGTCAGATCTTTGTTCTGAGGAAATGGCACAGAGCTTCAGGCACTCAAGTTTCAGAAACTGAGGCCAAACTCAACTGGAGCGTAAAAAGAAAGAAAATAAAGACAAGGAAAACCAGCCATTCTGCAAAGTGAACTCCAGCCACCATCCCTTGGGTATCTCATAAATAGGGTTTCAACAGATACTCACCTTTGGGAAGCAGTCTGAAACTCAAACAAAGGCTGTATTTACATAATTACATAAACTAAACTTTCCTAGAGTATTCCTGCTCCCATTTTAATCAAGGGGCCTTTTTTTTTTGCAATAAAACCAAAAATCTAGACATTTACCTACCATCTCCCAAGACAACACCATTATTATAAAATAAAAGCAGGTTTAGAGAGTTAATAACAAAGTACAGATTATGTTTTCTTGAGAAAAAAAGAAGAATCAGTCCATAATATATTGCTCACAATAAAGAGCAAACCTCAGGTTTCATGCAGCAATATTAATTACCAAGGAGAGAGAATGAAAGAAATCAAGTCAGATTAAGATTCTTCTGAATAACAGCAGAGAAGATAGAGTGTACCTTCTGAATAAACAGATTATTACAGAGAGTAAAATTAGCAGGCAATCTTCAGTGATGCCTGCCTCTAACAGTTCTCCATATGACTTCTTGTGGGCAGGCCCAGGAGACAACAACTGAGGGCAGAATGATTATTTCAGCTTCCCGCGTTATTATTCTGCAGCCTTGCTCAGAGCAAGGGGATATTAACTATTCCACCTCTTCTCTGCGCTGCGGAGAAATTAGACTTCACATCGGCATGTAATGTACAAGTAACAAATAACTGCTTATCGCAAAAGCTTTTTGATCTGAAACTATGAAAAATGGCATGCAGAAGAGAAAGGGCTTTGTGCATTACTGCTGGAGGAATAATACATTTCAAATAATTGCACTAAAATAAGATTGCTGTCCAGAAAGCGGTGTAATAACCACAGGTTCTCATATATGAAAGACCAAGGTACGTGCTTTACATGTTGCAGTGAGAATACTCCCACTGATTTTGGTGGACTCAGCCATTGTCCTGTGCAGACCAGGATAGAGCCCTCCACAGCACAGTCCCCCAAGGCCGCACAACGCAATGCTACCCAGGCTGTGCCATTCTCCTGCTCTTTGCCTAACACTGTCTTTTAGGAGCTGGTTCTTTACTTAATGTATACACATTTCACCCCCTTTGGAAGCAAGGTTTGTGAAGGCCCTGGTCTCTGGAGGAATTTATTGCAGGCTGCCTCTAAAGAAAGCTCTGCTTTCTGCCAAGGGGACAAAAAACCCTAATAATGTCCATGGTGCTGGAGCCTGACAGCCTGCATGGGTCTTCCCAAGCCCTCATGAAGTCATCAGCGACGTTGTGGTTACCGCTTCATGCCTTTGAATGTCTCAACCTTGACTTAATATTCTTATTCAGCCTGCTGAGCAGAGCAAGGAACGGATAAGGGATCCTCAGAGGGGCCTAGAGGAATCCATGTTGCTGAGACACATCCTACATAAGCTGGAGGTCCTGAAGGCCTGCTGGTGTTGGGGAGAGATGAAGGACCACTCCACAGTGTGCTCTCAAAGGATGGGGTGCCATGTGGAGAGTGCAAGAAAGCAGGCAGTCCCAGGGCTGCTCTGAATCACTTCTCCACCCAGCCTGTATTTGGGCTTGGGATTGCCCCAACCCAGTTGGAGGACTTTGCACTTGGCCTTGTTGAACTTCATGATGTTGGCACTGGCCCATCTCTTGAGCCTGTACAGGTAGCTCAAGATGGCAACTCCTCCCTCCAGCATGTCAGCTGCACCACACAGCTTAGTGCCATTGGTCCCCAAAAGAGGAAAGTGCTTTGCCTTAGGGAGTAATGAAAAGTATCTCTCAAAAAAGAGAAACAAGGACTCACCCTTCTGAGAGGAGGAACTGCACTCAGATCAGAAGAGTTTGGGACAAGGGATTTTTACTCACATATTCTTGCTCTACAGTCAGCTTCCAAAGGAAAGGGAGAGGGAGCTGAAGTGTGAAAATCACCTAGGGACATAAGAAAGATAATTTGCCAAACTACCTGCTGACTTCAGTCTCATTAAACTCACATTTCCAGCAAGGATTTGTGAAGAAGCTGGCATATCCCAGCTGTGTATGAGGTGCCAGCCACCAGGGATGGAGGCAGCCCAAGGAGAGGGGCTGTCAGGGGCATTGTCGTGGTTTAAACCCAGTCAGGTAACTTGTTACACCGGGTGGTGAATTCATTGTTTCTTCATCTCGCTTCACCCTTTTTGCCTCCTTTTTGCTTGTTCTCTTGCGTACAGGGGCAACTGATATTGGTACGAATTGGTCCTCTGGTTTGGCTGCAGTGATTATCACTGTGGTTTGAGTAGCAACTGTACTTGTTGCTGGGGGTGGTGTAGCTACCGTGCTTGGAGCTGGGGTAACCGCGCTGTCTGTTGCAGTTGAAGTTTGAGCAGCTGCTGTACTTGCCACTGGGGTAGCTGCGCAGTTCATTGCAGCCAAAGTTTGAGTAGCGACTGTCACTTTGCCCTCAAATCCGCCGACATTCTTTTCCTTTTGAAGGTGCTGGATAGTGTTGAACAAGGCCCTGTAAGCATAGGCCAAGCCCCAGCACGTTGCCGTGATTTGTCCATCTCTGGTATGGCCAGAATGACCACACACCTCATTTAAGTGTTTTACTAATTCTTCTGGATTTTGCAGTTGTTCGGTAGTGAAATTCCAAAGTACTGGAGGGGCCCACTGACCTAGATACTTGCCCATACTATCCCACACACCCTGCCACTCATGGCTGTCCAGCCTCAGGGAAAATCTCTCGGTCCTCCTACATCGTCGTTTGACCCCAGACAAGACCCAAACCTGAATCTGCTTAACTCTTGAAATCAGTAGTGGGCAAAACACACTCTGTATGCGTGTTAGCATGGTGATTCCCATCACCATCAGCAAACAAGTCTCAACAGCATTAAAAGGCCATTCAAAAAATTCAAAACTCTCAAATGTAAATGGTCTGGGGGGACGACTAGGAGGGTAAAAGGATGTCTCCTTCACAGGTTGAGCACCTGAGAAGGAGAAAAAAGATGTGTAATTGCTAAGCACCTCCATCACATATCTCCCAAAGTATAAAGGTGGTGACCACACTGGGAACATAAGCCAGATCAGTTTCATGATCAATGATTCTATTGTATTACAAGTCATTACCATAAAGTACAATGGGATAAAAACCTTAGCCCAAGCCCCACACTTGAAAAACACTAATACAGCCAATACCGGATGGACGTAAGATATGGTATACTGAAACTGTGAGATCAAGAGGAAAAACCTTGAGAGCCAATAAATCATCATTGTGACGAGTGACTATCAATCCAGTCAGATCTGTTCTTATCTCAACCCCTCGTGCCCCACGTTGGGCGCCAAAAAGAACTGTCGTGGTTTAAACCCAGTCAGGTAACTTGTTCACTCACTCCCAGTGAGTGGTGCCGAGCTGACAACAATCAAGGTCCGTGTCCGTCTCCCCCCCCCCCCCCCCCCCCCCTCCCTGCACCGGGGCTCTCCCCTTCCCCGCTCCCGGAGGAACGGGGAGGAGGATCGAGAGAGTGCAACTCCTACGGGTTGAGACAAGAACAGTCCAGCAACAAATCACCACCGCTACTATCAGCTAAAACAATGATAAGGGAAAATAACAAGGGAAGAGAATACGATACCACCGGCCAAGAAAACGAGTTCCACCCGGAAGCTCCTGTCCTTCCGGGTAACTCCCAGTTACCCCCCACCCCGGGCATGACGTGCTGTGGTATGGAATACCTCCCCGGCTAGCCCGGGTCAGGCGCCCCGTCTCTGCTTCCTCACAGCTTCCCCTCCTCCCTGGCAGAGCATGAGCCTCACAGAGTCCTTGGTCAGGGTAAACATCACTTAGCAACAACCAACAACATCGGCTTCACCAACACTGTTCTCAAACTAGAAGTCAAAACACAGCACTGCACCAGTTAACACAAAGAAAAAAACATGACTGCTACTGCTGAACCCAGGACAGGCATCCAGCCCACCCCACGGCTGAGCAGTGGCAGTGCAGACCAACTCCACCACCTCCCGCTGCTTCGGAATCCTCACTGCCCAGGGTCCCCACCAAACGCAGATGCCAATGGCACCATCACAGAGAGCGAGGCACTGTGGTGCTGTGCCTTGTGGCAACAGGGCAGCCATCACAATTCATCCCATCCAGTGCATACAAATTGAACTTACAGCTTCAGTTCAGGTTTAAATGTGAAGGGAGCTCTTCCCTTCTTCAGCTCAGCTGAGGTTTTTAAACAACTGTATCTTCCCCATGTGAAAGATGGGTTTTGCCTAGTTTTTTTAAGTTGTGAGATACCTAACTATCTCACTGAAAATGGGGGGTAGCAGTGACTCCTGTAGTTTGCAGCATATGGTTGAGGAGAGGAAAGTTGCTGTCAATATTAAAACAAACAACCCTGACTTGTATTTCCACTTGATTTTGCAATAAGGTAACTAGGACTGGTTATTAGCTTAGCCTGTGGTAAAACATCTTTTCTTCCTTTATTTAAGCCTGGAGATTTCCTGCATAGAAATATGAATGCATAAACAGTAAATCTCAATTTTCTGGAAAGCTCTGAGAAGATGCAGTAAATCTCTTTCAAATATAATACTAATTTACCACAAGGAGCTGGCAATCAGCAGAATTTGAGCTGAGAAACCTCTCTGCCCCTTCCCAGACTCATCAGATCTGCAGGGCATGCAGGCAGCCACTGGATAGGTGGCAGCCTTCCTGACTTTTGCATGGTGGTCCCAATGGGTGTGCTGCATAATCCTCTAAATCTACCAAGGAAAACCCTCTAGGCAAACAAGACAGACACATGAAAACCCCATGAAAACTTGGAGACGAGGTCATTTTAGCCTAAGTGGGTTATAAAACCAGAGTAGCTGGAAAGCTTTCCTCTATTACAGTAATTTCATCACCTCCAGGTCTTGACATTATTCAGCATTCAGCAATTGTGGAAAACAGAGGGACAAATCCTTCCCCTCCCCTTTTCCTAAAGCCCCAGGTCATTTCAGGGTAAAAACCCCATCTTATCCAACTGGAATTCACCCTTCATTATCAAAAGAGAACCTTCTTGTAGGCTAAATTGAAAACTTTCACCATTAGGTATGAAGCTTTAAAATGGGGTGCTTCCCAACTCACTTTGATGGTTTTAAATTCCTTCTGGTCTTGATGACACCACTGCAGTGAGCACAAGGGTCATGATGCTTCTTTCCACTAAGGGGCTTAAGGGCAGATTTAGTGGCCTGCAGTCACCACAAGAACTGGTATCAGTGGCATCGTCTCAGGTTTAGATGGTGTCCTGGGTTCAGCAGTAGCAGTCATGTTTTTTCCTTTGTGTTAACTGGTGCAGTGCTGTGTTTTGACTTCTAGTTTTGAGAACAGCGTTGGTGAAGCCGATGTTGTCGGTTGTTGCTAAGTGATGTTTACCCTGACCAAGGACTGTGAGGCTCATGCTCTGCCAGGGAAGAGGGGAGGCTGTGAGGAAGCAGAGGCGGGGCGCCTGACCCGGGCTAGCCGGGGAGGTATTCCATACCACAGCACGTCATGCCCGGGGTGGGGGGTAACTGGGAGTTACTCGGAAGGACAGGAGCTTCCGGGTGGAACTCGTTTTCTTGGCCGGTGGTATCGTATTCTCTTCCCTTGTTATTTTCCCTTATCATTGTTTTAGCTGATAGTAGCGGTGGTGATTTGTTGCTGGACTGTTCTTGTCTCAACCCGTAGGAGTTGCACTCTCTCGATCCTCCTCCCCGTTCCTCCGGGAGCGGGGAAGGGGAGAGCCCCGGTGCAGGGAGGGGGGGGAGACGAACACGGACCTTGATTGTTGTCAGCTCGGCACCACTCACTGGGAGTGAGTGAACAAGTTACCTGACTGGGTTTAAACCACGACAGTTCTTTTTTGGCGCCCAACGTGGGGCACGAGGGGTTGAGATAAGAACAGATCTGACTGGATTGATAGTCACTCGTCACAATGCTGATTTATTGGCTCTCAAGGTTTTTCCTCTTGATCTCACAGTTTCAGTATACCATATCTTACGTCCATCCGGTATTGGCTGTATTAGTGTTTTTCAAGTGTGGGGCTTGGGCTAAGGTTTTTATCCCATTGTACTTTATGGTAATGACTTGTAATACAATAGAATCATTGATCATGAAACTGATCTGGTTTATGTTCCCAGTGTGGTCACCACCTTTATACTTTGGGAGGTATATGATGGAGGTGCTTAGCAATTACACATCTTTTTTCTCCTTCTCAGGTGCTCAACCTGTGAAGGAGACATCCTTTTACCCTCCTAGTCGTCCCCCCAGACCATTTACATTTGAGAGTTTTGAATTTTTTAAATGGCCTTTTAATGCTCTTGAGACTTGTTTGCTGATGGTGATGGGAATCACCATGCTAACACGCATACAGAGTGTGTTTTGCCCACTACTGATTTCAAGAGTTAAGCAGATTCAGGTTTGGGTCTTGTCTGGGGTCAAACTACGATGTAGGAGGACCGAGAGATTTTCCCAGAGGCTGGACAGCCATGAGTGGCAGGGTGTGTGGGATAGTATGGGCAAGTATCTAGGTCAGTGGGCCCCTCCAGTATTTTGGAATTTCACTACCGAACAACTGCAAAATCCAGAAGAATTAGTAAAACACTTAAATGATGTGTGTGGTCATTCTGGCCATACCAGAGATGGACAAATCACGGCAACGTGCTGGGGCTTGGCCTATGCTTACAGGGCCTTGTTCAACACTATCCAGCACCTTCAAAAGGAAAAGAATGTCGGCGGATTTGAGGGCAAAGTGACAGTCGCTACTCAAACTTTGGCTGCAATGAACTGCGCAGCTACCCCAGTGGCAAGTACAGCAGCTGCTCAAACTTCAACTGCAACAGACAGCGCGGTTACCCCAGCTCCAAGCACGGTAGCTACACCACCCCCAGCAACAAGTACAGTCGCTACTCAAACCACAGTGATAATCACTGCAGCCAAACCAGAGGACCAATTCGTACCAATATCAGTTGCCCCTGTACGCAAGAGAACAAGCAAAAAGGAGGCAAAAAGGGTGAAGCGAGATGAAGAACCAATGAATTCACCACCCGGTCCAGAATCTGATCAGGAGTCATCATCACATGACGAAGAAGAAGAAGAAGAGGTAACTTCTCGACCTCGGACCTCAACTGAGCTGCGGAATATGCGAAAAGATTTTACCCGTCAACCAGGGGAGCACATCATCACCTGGTTACTCCGATGCTGGGACAATGGGGCCGATGGTCACAAACTAGAAGGTACAGAAGCCAAGCAGCTGGGATCACTTGCTAGAGAAGGGGGAATTGACAAAGCAATTGCAAGAGAGAAAAAGTCCCTCAGCCTTTGGAGGAGGCTCTTGGCAGCTGTGAAAGAAAGGTTTCCGTACAAGGACGATGTTACGAGTCGTTCGGCCAAGTGGACTACTATAGACAAAGGCATCCAGTCTCTGAGGGAATCGGCCATCGTAGAGATGCTCTATCACATCAAGCCGAATAACGGGGATACACCTATAGATCCAGATGAAGTTGAATGTACACGACCCATGTGGCGAAAACTTACACGGAATGCACCGTCATCATATGCCCATTCATTGGCAACAGTGACCTGGAATGACATAGTACCACTAACAGTGGATGAAATGGTTCATAAACTCCGAGAGTTCGAAGACAATCTCACTCCTTCCATCATCTCAGCTGTGAAAAAACTGTCCCAGGACCTCGACAAATTGAGGGACGATGTATCTGATTTATCCAGCTCCTCACGTGTACCAACACGCGTCTCAGCTATTAACAAAAGACGTCCTATTGTTCAAGAGAGGAGATACAGAAGGTATACGCCACGGGGTACCCTATGGTTTTACCTGCTGGATCACGGAGAAGACATGACAAAGTGGGATGGAAAACCTACTTCAGCTTTGGAGGAACGGGTGAGTGAACTGAAGAGGGGAGCAAGGGCCAAGACTGATCGTCCCATGAGAGCTACGGCTTCAGTCTCTGGTGAGCAGTTTCCCAGATGGAGTGGAAGAGCTGATTTTACTCCAGCTCCTGTGATAACGAAGAATAATCCCTTTCAACACGACTTAAGTGTCCAATGCTGTGACGACCATTAGAGGGGCCCTGCCTCCAGCCAGGTGGAGGTAGGGGACAATCGGATTTACTGGACTGTGTGGATCAGATGGCCTGGCACATCAGTCCCACAGAAGTATAAGGCTCTAGTAGATACCGGTGCACAGTGTACCCTGATGCCATCAAGCTGTCAAGGGGTGGAACCCATCTATATTTCTGGAGTAACAGGAGGATCCCAAGAGTTGACTGTGCTGGAGGCTGAAATCAGCCTGACTGGGAGGGAGTGGCAAAAGCACCCTATTGTGACTGGTCCAGAGGCTCCATGCATCCTCGGCATAGACTACCTCAAGAGAGGGTACTTCAAAGACCCAAAAGGGTACCGGTGGGCTTTTGGTATTGCTGCTTTGGAGACTGAGGAAATTGAGCAGCTGTCCACCTTGCCTGGTCTCTCAGAAGATCCCTCTGCTGTGGGGTTGCTGAAAGTTGAAGAACAACAAGTGCCAATTGCGACCACAACAGTGCACCGGCGGCAATATCGCACCAACCGAGACTCCCTGATTCCCATCCATCAGCTGATCCGTAGACTGGAGAGTCAGGGGGTGATCAGCAGGACCCGCTCACCCTTCAATAGCCCCATATGGCCAGTGCGAAAGTCTAATGGAGAATGGAGACTAACAGTAGACTATCGTGGCCTGAATGAAGTCACACCACCATTGAGTGCTGCCGTACCGGACATGCTAGAACTTCAGTATGAACTAGAGTCAAAAGCAGCCAAGTGGTATGCCACGATTGATATTGCCAATGCATTTTTCTCCATTCCTTTGGCAGCAGAGTGCAGGCCACAGTTTGCTTTTACTTGGAGGGGTGTCCAGTTCACTTGGAACCGACTGCCCCAGGGGTGGAAACACAGCCCTACCATTTGCCATGGACTGATCCAGACTGCACTGGAACAGGGGCAAGCTCCAGAACACCTGCAATACATTGATGACATTATTGTGTGGGGCGATACAGCGGAAGAAGTCTTTGAGAAAGGGAGGAAAATAATCCAAATCCTGCTGAAAGCCGGTTTTGCCATAAAACGGAGTAAGGTCAAGGGACCTGCACAGGAGATTCAATTTTTGGGAATAAAATGGCAAGATGGACGTAGACAGATCCCCACAGATGTGATCAACAAGATAACAGCAATGTCTCCACCAACTAATAAGAAAGAAACGCAAGCTTTCTTGGGTGCAGTGGGGTTCTGGAGAATGCACATCCCAAATTACAGTTCGATTGTAAGCCCTCTCTATCATGTGACCCGGAAGAAGAATGATTTTAAATGGGGCCCTGAGCAGCAACAAGCCTTTGAGCAAATTAAACGCGAGATAGTTCATGCAGTAGCCCTTGGACCTGTCCGGACCGGGCCAGATGTAAAAAATGTGCTGTACACTGCAGCTGGGGAGAACGGTCCTACCTGGAGCCTCTGGCAGAAAGCTCCAGGGGAGACTCGAGGTCGACCCCTCGGCTTTTGGAGTCGGGGATACAAAGGATCTGAGGCCAGCTATACCCCAACTGAGAAAGAGATACTGGCAGCCTATGAAGGGGTTCGAGCTGCTTCGGAAGTGATTGGCACTGAAGCACAGCTCCTCCTGGCACCCCGGCTGCCCGTGCTGGGCTGGATGTTCAAAGGCAGGGTCTCCTCTACACATCATGCAACTGATGCTACATGGAGTAAATGGGCTGCACTAATTACACAACGAACTCGAATAGGAAATCCCAGTCGTCCAGGCATTCTAGAAGTCATCATGGACTGGCCAGAGGGCAAAGATTTCGGAATGTCACCAGAGGAGGAGGTGGTGCGTGCTGAAGAGGCCCCACCATATAATAAACTGTCAGAAAGTGAAAAGCAGTATGCCTTGTTTACTGATGGCTCTTGCCGTATTGTGGGAAAGCATCGGAGATGGAAGGCAGCTGTATGGAGTCCTGGACGACAAGTTGCAGAAACTGCTGAAGAAGAGGGTGAATCGAGTCAATTTGCCGAGGTGAAAGCCATCCAGCTGGCCCTGGACATTGCTGAACGAGAAAAGTGGCCAGTACTTTATCTCTATACTGACTCATGGATGGTGGCAAATGCCCTGTGGGGGTGGTTGAAGCAATGGAAGCAGAGCAACTGGCAACGCAGAGGTAAACCCATCTGGGCTGCTGCACTGTGGAAAGATATTGCTGCCTGGGTGCAGAACCTGGTGGTGAAGGTACGTCATGTAGATGCCCATGTACCCAAGAGTCGGGCCACTGAGGAACACCAGAACAACCAACAAGTGGATAAAGCGGCTAAGATTGAAGTGGCTCAGATGGACTTAGATTGGCAACATAAAGGTGAATTATTTTTGGCCCGGTGGGCCCATGACACTTCAGGCCATCAGGGCAGAGATGCAACATATAGATGGGCCCGTGACCGAGGGGTGGACTTAACAATGGACACTATTGCCCAGGTTATTCATGAGTGTGAAACATGTGCTGCAATTAAACAAGCCAAGCGGTTAAAGCCTCTTTGGTATGGAGGACGATGGTTGAAGTATAAATATGGGGAGGCCTGGCAGATTGACTATATCACACTGCCACCAACCCGCCAAGGCAAGCGCCATGTGCTTACCATGGTGGAAGCAACCACCGGGTGGCTGGAAACATACGCTGTGCCCCATGCCACTGCCCGGAACACCATCCTGGGCCTTGAGAAACAGATTTTGTGGCGACACGGCACCCCAGAGAGAATTGAGTCAGACAATGGGACTCATTTCCGGAATAACCTTATAGATATTTGGGCCAAAGAGCATGGCATTGAGTGGGTATATCACATCCCCTACCATGCACCAGCCTCTGGGAAAATCGAACGGTACAATGGGCTGTTAAAAACTACACTGAGAGCGATGGGTGGGGGAACTTTCAAGCATTGGGATACACATTTACCAAAGGCCACCTGGTTGGTCAACACCAGAGGATCTGCCAACAGGGCTGGCCCAGCCCAGTCAGAACTTTTACATATTGTAGAGGGGGACAAAGTTCCCGTGGTGCATATGAAGAATTTGCTGGGGAAGACAGTCTGGGTTATTCCTGCTTCAGGTAAAGGCAAACCCATTCATGGGATTGCTTTTGCTCAGGGACCTGGATATACTTGGTGGGTAATGCGGGAAGATGGGGAAGTCCGATGTATACCTCAAGGGGATTTGATTTTAGGGGAAAACAGCCAGTGAACTCAATTGTATGCTGTTGCCTGCTGTGTAATGCTTTTATAGCCCATCAACTAGATGTCTCCAGGTCACCAGCGACTGGCCCTGACTTCCCTCCAGCCATCATCCCAACAGAGAATGAACTTGGAACATCATGGACCGGATGGACTCGGCAGCATTATAGGGATTGGTCCATGCACTAAGAAAATGATTTTTTTTCCTCTTGGTCTGTATGTATATGGATGTATATATGTGGGAGAGCGATGGTGTATTGAAAATGTGGGATCTGAGCACGACGTGAATGGTATGGAATAAGGGGTGGATAATGTCCTGGGTTCAGCAGTAGCAGTCATGTTTTTTCCTTTGTGTTAACTGGTGCAGTGCTGTGTTTTGACTTCTAGTTTTGAGAACAGCGTTGGTGAAGCCGATGTTGTCGGTTGTTGCTAAGTGATGTTTACCCTGACCAAGGACTGTGAGGCTCATGCTCTGCCAGGGAAGAGGGGAGGCTGTGAGGAAGCAGAGGCGGGGCGCCTGACCCGGGCTAGCCGGGGAGGTATTCCATACCACAGCACGTCATGCCCGGGGTGGGGGGTAACTGGGAGTTACTCGGAAGGACAGGAGCTTCCGGGTGGAACTCGTTTTCTTGGCCGGTGGTATCGTATTCTCTTCCCTTGTTATTTTCCCTTATCATTGTTTTAGCTGATAGTAGCGGTGGTGATTTGTTGCTGGACTGTTCTTGTCTCAACCCGTGGGAGTTGCACTCTCTCGATCCTCCTCCCCGTTCCTCCGGGAGCGGGGAAGGGGAGAGCCCCGGTGCAGGGAGGGGGGGGGAGACGAACACGGACCTTGATTGTTGTCAGCTCGGCACCACTCACTGGGAGTGAGTGAACAAGTTACCTGACTGGGTTTAAACCACGACAGATGGTCAAGTGTCTGTATCACACTACAGCCCAGGAAAAGATAAATGTCAAGATCAGTGACAGAGCCAATGGTGAGCCTTAGCCAAGCTCAGAAATACTACACTGGTAATAGAAAACATGTTAATCACCAGTGAAGCCAAATGCACCATGGGAGCTTCATCTTCCATGTGAATGGATGCTCAGACCAAAAGGTTTCTTTAAAAGGCATTCCCTCTCTTATGGTACTCATGCTACCTTTGGTGGGATATCAGATCTCACTGAACTCAATTCACCTGACTCAAATTCACCAGCAACAACAGGGGAAATGGCGGCAGCAAACACATGGAGCGAGGGGCTTACAGCCATGGTCTTGGTGTCTGGTGCAGTTTCTGCAGAGCCTCTGCGTAACTACCCATTGTGGGTCTGCCTGTTGCATCCTCTCTTCATTGTGGGTCTGACTGTTGCATCCTCTCTGCTGTCCTCACACTTCCACATTGCCACACAGACTGAGCCTGAAGACTTGCTGGCACATTTCAATGAATGATGCTGGTAAGACACTTGAACTTGTATTCAATATTTCTGTTCAATTCTTCACTCAAACCCTAACTTGATGCTGAGTAATTTTATTCCTTACAGACCAGCAAATCATACGTAAGGA
Organism: Pezoporus wallicus; assembly: GCF_028554395.1. Classification (NCBI taxonomy): domain Eukaryota; kingdom Metazoa; phylum Chordata; class Aves; order Psittaciformes; family Psittacidae; genus Pezoporus; species Pezoporus wallicus. The sequence continues at coordinate 1,111,950 of NW_026635941.1, forward strand.
AACCATTAAGAAAATAGAAAGCTATTTAGTGATGGGGCTGTCTCTAATAAATAGAGATTGTAAAAAGGTATTATGTTCATTTTCAATTATTCATATTTCCAACAACTAACTGACACATCCTCAAGTTCCAACTTCCATCCACACTGGCTACAAAATATCATTTTCACTATGATTGGAATGGCTGTTACTGGCTGTCAATTAAAATATATATCATGTACCGGGCAATAGAATCTGACAACACCAGGAAGAAATAACACTTGACAGCCCCTTGGGAAATATATAGGCAAGAGAAGACTGAAAATTGCTGAAGATCTTTACCTACAGCTGCTTACTTTTAAGCACTGACCTCCAAGATATGAAGAACAGAAAGATTTACCTGCACTTGAAAATCTCCCTTGCCTCCTGTTGTTCTCTTTCCTTTTCATAACCAGGATAAATGAAATATTTCTAAATCACAGATTGCATTCTGCATATTTTAAAGAAGGAGCATCAGTTACTCCCACTGCCCAGCATGAGAAACTCCCTATAGCAGAAATCCTTGTCTGTCATTTTCCTGCCCCATTTTCCAGGGTGGACTGGAGCTAATAACCTGAAGTGTGGAAGTGCTCAGGTGAAGCCCAGGGAAGATTCATCATTTTGTTAGTTTAGCCCTTATATCCACTGGCATTGGCCTTTCACAGCAATGTATGATTCATGCAGGTAGAGGACTTCTTTTTTTCAGGAGCTGGGAAGTCAAACACAATATCCTCAGCTCTTGGTTAGGTGCCCAGATGTGGACAACTTCTGCAAAGTTAACTACACTGTCTCAAAAATCAACACTAAATATTGCCAAGTGGGCTGTATAATTGCCTAACAGCTCCCAAGGCTGGATGCAGATGCTCAGAGCTGTGTCCATTCCCTCCAGGCTCTGTCTGCACTGTCACCAGGCTCTGCAGGAGGGCAAGGATAGGCATAGCTACTGCCAGGGGTCAGCCTGTACTCTGCTTTCTTACTCCTGGGACATGGAAGAAACAAATGGCAGAGACCTAATTGCCCTTTTCAATTCAAAGGTTGAAAATACCAGCTCATCAGATTGACATAAAATGGATAAGTGTATTTCTGGATGTAGGTCACATTTTGCTTAATTCAACTTCATCATGCATGCCAGTCTTACGTGAGGGTCATGGTGAACCCGGCACAAGGAAACCAGGCACCTTGTTCTGCCTAGGTCAGAATTATTCTTCCGTCGCAGACAGAACTTATCACTGTTGTCATATTTAATTTACGAAAACTCTCATCAGGTACCTTTGATTATCACGATCAAAACAAGTCTATTATCTATGGATGGAGAAGTGGTTTAAAATGTCAGTGAATCTTGAGCTTCAGCTAGTGGGATGCTTTGTTTTCCCTGAATTTCCACAAGACAAGACTTAAGATCTGAATCAGTCCCTTTTATTATCCTTATTCCTTGGACCACTGTCCAAGCCTACTGCTGAGTAGGTTTAGGTCTCAGCAGCTAGAGAAGGAACATATGTTGGCTCCTGATCTTTCTTTAAATGGATTATGACAGGTATGGAAGGGACAGGAGCATCAGAATGCTACTCTTCTGGCTTTAAAGATAAGCATCAGTGAACCTCCATGCTTATGTTGTGACTTTTTCCAGGCTTCTTGATTATCAGGTCAATCTTAACTTTCCACAGGACTGCAATCCTTGAGATATACAGCATCCCCTCTCTGCATCACATCCCTAGTCACGGCTTGTCCTCTATTTCACTTACAGAAGCTGGCCAGAAATTATAATCAGCAATAAACACCAGCAACCTGAAGGAAATGTGGATTTGAATGATAGATTTTTCAATGAAACTAAGTACAGTGGGGCGTGAGGGCTTGTGGCTGGGGAGAAGGAGCCCAGGGAAATATAACTTCCCTAGTTTGATTGTATCCCATAGTGAGAGCTGGTGGAAACTTTCTTTCACTCTGCCAGTCTCTCAGATGTGTCAGCAACCACTACACTTTGCTGTAGTCTCTCACAGATGGGAACGATTGGACCTGATGATCATGAAGGTCTTTTCCAACCTGGTTGATTCCATGACTCCTTGAAGATGGATACACAGTAATAGCATGCCTGTGGCAGACCTCTTAAACATAGGTTCACAGTCTGTCTGTAAGGAGCCCAAATCTATCACACAGCAGGGATGGTTTATCTCCAAGTTCATCACTATGTGCACACACATGTATCAGCTGATTCCCAAACCAACCCAAGCGGATGGTTGATCCCCCAGCCTCCACCTCAGAACAAGAGCACTAACAAATGAGGAACATGCAGAACATATACATCTATTTTAATTTCTAAATCTCAAGAATTTACCTGATGAGGTTTCAGCTGAGGCACAGCAGTGGAGACCACACTATGACAGCACTTTCCTGATGAATGCCCACAAGAACTGTGTTGTTTTTAAACACAGAAATAATGATGATGATAATTGACAAGGGCAGCCTCAGATGATTTCATGAATTCTTGCTATGTGAGGTAGCAGGTACAGAAGCAACCTTATCTCTCAGCTGTCAATGAACGGCAGGTAACCTCATACTGCTTTTATGCATTGGCAAGTAATCAACCACCCCAAGCCCATTACCATAACAAAGCATCTCGCTGCACTGATACTCAGCCTCAAACAAGGGCTCATTGCAAATATACAGATTTATTCCATATTTATGTTCTGCGTATTCCACTGTACAATCTATATAATCTGCTATTGTTCAAGTTTCAGGGCTTATTGGAAGAGCTTGAACTCCACTACACGGTTTACCAGACTCCCAGCCATAGATTATCATTTTGTTTAATTAAGCACAGCCTATTCCTCAGCAGGTTACCACCTGTGTAAGACCAAGGGACATCAGGCATCTAAAAATTAAGCCAGGAAGTATATTTCATCAAAAAGGGTAAAAACAATTTCCCAGTTGAGCGATTGTTCATAAAGGTCCAAATGCAAAGCAGGGGGCTACAGGTACTGAAATCACAAGGCAGCCCATGGAACGTCCGGGCTTTGCTGTTGCACAGATGCCTGTAACACACCCTCCCCGTCTGTTAAAGATGCTCTGCAGTGAAGGAGAACAGAAACCTTTCAGAAAAAAGCAGACATGCTATCAACTTGGTAGCTGGCAACACACAGGGAAAAAGCAAGACATCTCTCAGACCTGAGCTAACCCAGAAAGCAGATGTGGCCATGACTTCTTTTTCCCTTTCCTCTTTCTAAACTTACTGACCACAATTTGATTTTTGGGAAAAAAGAGCAAGACAGTGGAGCTTCACCACAGGCAAAGCTGGGTCCAGGGGGGATCTCAGGATAGGTGTGGCCGGCTGGCCTTCCTCCCTTGCAGAAGAGGTGATGTTTCTCACCAGGGCAGGGATGGCTCTTGCAGAGCCCAGCCTCCCCAGGCAGCCCCTAGCAGTGGTGTTGCAGCAGGGCAGGGGAAGAGCTCTGCTTGGGAAAGGTTTTTCTGCAATCAGCACTCTTCTGAAAAGCTCTTTGGTGAAGTTCTCTGGCAAGCAGCAGTAAAATAAGGATGCAGCCCTAAGGGAACTTGATGGAGCGTGTAAAATAAGGGCAATGAGATGAGCCAGTGGCGAATGTGCTGTGATATAAAAAATAGGGGGCAATTTGGATAAACTGCTGAAAGGTTTTTTTCAGAAAACTACCTGCAATGGGCGCCTTCCCATCGATACAACATGGGATCTATTGAGGGAAATTTGGGGATTGCTTGCCAGCCATGAAAAAATGGTTTTGCACGTGTTCCTGAAAATGAATGTACTGCAGATGTGCTGCGGGGCTTGAGTTAAAACGGCCAGCTTGGCACTAGTGCACACGAAAGAAGGGCTGAAGTCTCCCCCTGCCCCAGAAGCTTTCCTGCGAGTGAGCAGAGGGGTCAGCTGAAGTCTCAGGCCCGGGGAAAACCAGCATTGCACAGCTCCCACTTCAGCCTCCCTCCTGCAGGCTTCAGCTGTTTAAAATCAGCTGCATTCCCTGGCAGCAGGCCGGTTCGCCTCCATGAGGGAAGCAGTTCCATATGCTGGGCTGACAAAACCCCTCACTTTCTTCAGAAACACCTAAGTCTTTGGCTTTCCTTTTGTTTCTCTTGGCTTTAGTCCATTCTTAGTCACCACTGTGATAGCAATGGCATTCAAAGCCTCTCCTTTCCTACTTTGCAATAAGGACGCAAAATACTAATGGGACAACAGAAATAATGGACATTTTTCAGTTCAAGTGCTGTGTAAATATTGACCATCTAATCTTCACAGCAAACCGGACAAATGTTTCTGCTCCAGTTACTGCCTCCAGCACCTTGATTTACATGATCCCCAAGCCGGAGCTCCCTATATCCTTTTCTGGGCTATTCTCCCAGTTGAGTGACAGCTCTTCAGCACACTGTGTGCTCACTGCTTTAGCTCTTCCCACAGTGAGTCACAGGCACCAGCACCAGCCCTCTGTAGGTCATAAAAAATCACACCATTTTTTGACCATTTTGTTTTTCCCTATCTCTTTCCCTTTTGTAAAGTGAGGGGCTACCACTTCGCATTTCTTTAGTTCTCTGTTTGCTCATCTCTTTTGGCTGGACACCAAAATCATGACAAAGCAGGAGGAGTACTTTTACGTGGATGCACTACAATCCAGGCTTGGACAGGGGCTCTGCTTTTTGGACCTCAGACATTCACAGATTCATAGAACCACAGAATGCCTTGGGTAGGAAGGGACCTTAAAAGCTCATCCAGTTCCAACCCCCCTGCCAGGGGCAGGGACACCTTCCAGTAGGCCACCTTGCTCAAACCCCTGTCCTTGAACACTTCCAGGTATGGGGCAGCCACAATCTCTCTGGACAACTTGTTCCAGTGTCTCACCACCCTCACAATGAAGAATTTCTTCCTGATACCTGACCTAAATCTATCTAACCTAAAGCCTCTTTCAGCTTAAAACCATTCCCCCTTGTCCTGTCACTACATGCCTTTGCAAGACGTCCTTCTCCAGATTTTCTGGAGACCCCTTTAGGTCCTGGCAGGCTGCTGTAAGGTCTCCCCTGAGCCTTCTCTTCTCCGGGCTGAACAAGCCCAACTCTCTCAGCCTGTCTTCATAGGAGAGGTGCTCCAGCACTCAGATCTTCATGGCCTCCTCCTCTGGGACTCATTCCAGCAGGTCCACATCCTTCTCATACTGGGGGCCCCAGAGCTGAACGCAGCACTGCAGGTGGGATCCCATGAGAGCAGAGGGGGAGAATCACCTCCCTTTACCAGCCAGTGATGCTTCTTTTGATGCAGCCCAGTATATAGTTGACTTTGTGGCCTGTAAGTGCACATTGCTGGCTCATGTTGAGCCTCCTACCAATCAACATTGCTGCAGTATAAAAAACAGCACTAGACTGGGTGTATCTATTGGAAAGTAATAATAGAGACCACTTGATGAAAGTTCCTGGTCATTATTTTCTCAAGGTATTTTGTGGAAGCACTGACATTTCACTGAAGCTGAAGAAATACATTTAATTTCACTTAATTCTTTTCTGCAATTTCTGCCTCAGGGTGTTACATATTATTATTGTGTGCTGCTAAGTACCTGTTGTGTTTTATTCCAAGGTGACTGAAATAATTATTTTTTTGAGTTACTAAAGCATTTGGAGAGCTTCCAGGATGAAAGTGAATACAGAAATGCCAAACATCTACTATTCGAATAGATTGCCATCAGTTCTCCATGAACTATCCCATCTAATCCAAAAAACCCACTGTGATTTCACAAAGAGTCTTGAGAACGTTTGCTTTAAATTGAAATACTCTATTTCTGCTATACCAAGAACACTGTTAATATTGATCCAGGTGCTCTACAGAGCAATCTAATCTTTTCATTGTGGCACTATTGAAAATCTGGTCTAGTGCACTGGTAAAACTGCATCTCTCAAAGTTACCAACATTAAAAAAGCAAATTGTTACATTTTTCATTAATTAAAAAAGGCTTATAATAGCATTAATGATCCTTTCGTCAGACTGTGTCATTTAGGTAATGGCAGCCTAACACATTAACTTCCCTTGGCTTCGCCTTGGCCTTCTAAGGCCTCCAACTGATTATTACCTAATTTGTAAAGTCTCCCAAATGGGTCATTAGCTCTTAAATAGATTTCTCCTGCTGTTTGGTATATACCGTGGAAACAGTAGGCTGTCAGAGACATAACTGGTTTCAAAGTAGCTCTTTCTGGGAAAAGAAAAAAAAGAGGTAAAAGAAACGCAAGATTAAATTAAGTTTGTGAAATGCATCAGGGCTTGAAATATCCCTGGAACACGATTAACTAAGACATCACACATTTCCCCCACCCCCCACAGAAGAGGACTGGCATCAGAATGTGTGCAAGCATATGTGCCCTTGTAAGCACCTGCAATTCCTGCTGCTTCCGACCCTTAACAGGCAATCGTGCAACCAAGCAGTCACTTAATGTGCTAAACCAGGAAACCAAGGAGAAAGGCTCAAGGGACCAGATTCTGTGCTTCTGGCATGGTCACTTTCCCTCTCTGCCTCCCCAGCTCAGCCTAGAAACTGTGAACCAAAGGCAGAGCAACCTCAGACCGCAAGAAATCAGCAGCATTTGGCCCAGGATACACTACGCTCACTGACCAAATTTGTGGTAACAGCCGCTGCCAAGTGAGAAAAGAAAAAGTTTGGCCTTTCTCAGCCATAAAATTACATTTTCGTATTTTTTGTTCTTACAATATGATGTAGAGCATTAGACTGAAACAAGTCAGTGTGACTAAGTAAAAACTCTTTGTGCTAACCCACTCATCTGCAAGCTATTCATGTGAAACAGAATAAATGACTACTGGCCAGCAGTATCTGCACTGCAGGAACTTTGAATATGTAGGTGTTAAATAAATTACATGTTTCCACACAAGGAAATAACACTTAAGGTATAATAACACTCCAACTTTTTCAACTAAACTCAACTAATATAACTTCAGTATTAGCAAATGCTTCCATTTGTTTATGCAGCAACTTTTGTTCTATTCTTTCACTTTTATAAATCTTTCAGACTCCTTCCTCTTCTCTGGCTCTCTCAGGTTTATGTATTTTCAATACAAAATCACCACCTCTTTCTGAAAATAGGCTACTCTGTACTAGTTCTACCTGGTTTGCTGAAAGGGCAATACCCTTTCATGTAATATAAAACACCTTTATGTTTTATGCTGTTAGCAAGGACAGGAGATGTGTCCTTGGAGACTAAAATCACTGCCTGGTATGGCTCCATATATGGAGATCTGCAGAACACTAATTGACCTACTAAATTCAATATCCTCACTAATGTTTTCATAGCAAACAAACAGTTCTCTATCACTATGAAATTCCCAATTTCCTATTTCCATAATTTTCCCATGAAATAAGCCACGTATACATTGTATGTACTCCAGTCACTGACCTTTATATACAATCACTGACCCGCAATACCATCACAGGCAACATGCAATCGTAAAGCTGAAAACAGAGGACTTCATGATCAAATACTTCTAGTTCTTTTCCAGAAATGCCTTTTTATTTAAGAAATCTGCTTTATAACTTGTTCTGACAAATGTCACGGCTGGAGAAATTCTTCCACTAAGGGAAGATTTATGATCTGTAGGAGTTTTCTTTCTCTGTATTTTTCAGGACAGTGGATTCATCAAACACAAAGTGCTCTTTGATTTGTGTGTCTGCATGTTCAGCACAAAGAAATGAAGTACAGGAATGGGAAAAATGACAATACTCTTTATCTACAGGTAACATTTTGGCACAAAATAGCATCTGGTGTGATCAGCTGGAAAGTGCTGAGGTACAAGCACAGAATGATGTGATAGGAACAGGATTCCCGCAGAGAAAATTATGCTTATTCTGTTCTTCATGCTGGCCACCATGTTGGCAGGCACATCAATACCCCAGCAGATGGTTTTGAGTAGGGACTAAAAACATACTGCATGCAGAAGGTTGCCCTTCATGGAAGGATTTAATCTGAGGAACATCCATCTCTTGAGAGGTCAAGGGTACCAGCTGAAATGTCACAGGACATAGCCCACAGCAGCAGAGCAGAAGCAGTTGTAAGGATAACCTAGTTTAGGACTTGTCACACCTGAGCAGCAAAAGAGAAATTACTTCCTTGGAGTCTTCTCCAAGGAACCAGCAGCTCAAAACCTGTGATGCAGCTCAGTCTTCCACTGACTGGGTTACAAATACCTAGGTAGCCAGGGGGCCTCTGATTCAAGGCTCAGTTTGGCCAAGGGTCACAACACAGATCTTCTGTACTTAGACTGGTGAGGACTGAGGCGATTTGCGCTTTCAAGTGGAGTTTCAAGAGGGTAAGGTTAGTCAGCCTGGAAAGGACAAATACCACTATAAAATCTGAGCAAGAACATTCAATAAGGTCTTGTTTACAAGAAAGCCTCTGAATAACTTTTATGTTCAAAGTTATAAAGTTGCTTGAGTGCTTCCTGGAATCAGGACTGAATGCCAAAAATACCAGACTTAGGCTGTCAGCTGACTTCACTGAGATATGGCACCACCTTTTGCAAGCTGCTTTCTTATTCATTAATACACTGATCTACCTGAAGAGAAAATGAGGGCTACACTGGAAAACATCTAAATGAGTTCTGATCTTTGGGAATCAGTAGTAATCTGCAGTCTCTCCCTCTGAAATGGACCTCATACCACAGCTGTCCAGGACTCTAGGTGCCATATTTTTGCCACCTTTCACTGTTTTGGCTGTAGCATTCTCAAACTGTCCAGCCACCCAACTCAAGCTAAGGGTGTTCAGCACTTTTAAATCCTGAAAGAGAACCCCTGTCTTTGTGGTTTGCATATAAAAATGAGAAATATGTTAGTCTTACAACTGAAGGATGATTCTTTACGAGATACTCTCTTCTGAAGTCAAACAGCTGCCCCTGAATTACAGTTAACTTCGTAAGTATACGGAAAATTTTAAGTCATAAGGGTCTGTACTTCATATAGCGGAGGGTAAGTAATTTTGAAGAATATGCATGACAAATGCATAAAAGTATTATTCGGTGACTTACAGTTTTAAAAAGGCCAAGACAACAGTCAAAAGTAGTCTGATGCTCACAGTTTCTATGCTCATCTCTTTGGTTAGGCTGAATATCATTTTTACTGGGAAACAATATGATAAAAGAAGTCTTTATGCAACCCAATTGAAGATAAAAATGTGATGTTTGAGTATCTGGTTTGTGTTTCTTCTCCCACTTGTGAGTGTTCCTGATTCAGTATTTTTAAAAAATCAAAGTATCATTTGCTGATAAAAAGTCATTGTAGCATATTTCCAATGTATACAGTTTTTAATACCAGAGAAATCAGCTATAAATTAGTGTTTCACATATAAAAATGCTCTTTATGTTTTACCTTTCAGACCACAAACTAGTCTCACACTATTTAAAAGTAAAAACCTGCACTTGGTCAAAAAATAATACCCGTCATTTTTGGTTACTGAATAACTCTGACAGCACTTCTCCCTGCAATGTGCTTATCAGGCCAACATGCACAGCTGATCACTGGATATGATCAGTCTGAAGCAGAAATTGAAAATAGCTTCAATCTTTCTTGTTCTTCCTTATTCTCCTCATTTAAAGGAAAGGTGTAACACATACTTGAAGGCAACAGTTGAATGTTCTCCCAGAATAAGGCCCAGCAGCCGCCTCCTGTGCTTTTGAAACAGCTTGTTGAACCATTTGTAGCACTTGCATGTTCTTTCTTGGGAAGACCCTCACTCCTGTGTGCTGTAAGGGGCTGCAGGTGAAGCTAAGCACTGATGCTAAGCACTGCTCATCAGGCACTAACTTGCAGGAACTGTTTCTTTGGTTACGTGTTGTTTCATCATGAAACATGGAAGGTCCAGAGTGATCAGTATTTTTCTCCATCCTGAGCCATGGTGACCCTCCCAGGTTATTTCAACACTTAGCCATATGAGTTGATGCAGACAGCCATATGTGTTGATGCAGACCTCATCATATCTGTCCCTGAGCCGATAATATTTGTCTTAATGGTGCTGGCTGTTTCAACAGGCAGTTAATATCCATGTGAAGCCATGTAGTTATTTCCCTGAATATCCAGGGTATGGAGGGGGTGGGGGATACTGTATCGAAGTCTGTGGGGTTGGAGTATAAGGTGGAGGTAGGTCAACTGGGTACTCCATTTCATATTCATAACTGTATGGTGGTGGAGCCACTGGAATGGGAGAAAGAAGAAGACATAGTTACAAATCTTTTTATTCAGATGCAGGCCCCCGGATATTTTCTAGTTGACATTCAGACTTCCTTACAACAGATGTAAAGTCTCCTAGCTATGCACTTTCTTTGTTTTCAGACTGTCATTAAACAGCCACTTTTGTCAATGTAAGCTCTGCTTAGCTGTGAGCTCACCAGAATGCTGTGCTGGTAACAGTATTTGAGTGGCCATATAGCAGATGACACCAGGATGATGTGGCAGAGCTAAACTTTTTTAGGGGAGGAAGGTTAGGTTTTTATCAGATCCATTCCATTCCATCCCCTTCAGCAGCAACATGGATTTATGTTGTCTCAGTATAACAACATATTTTTTGCTGATCTCCACAGACCTCTCAAACACCCTCTCAAACCCCAGGAGATGTGTGACATGCCATATCATGCCAAACATAACAGCATCACACTTCCCAGAGCAAACGCTGGACATCTTCCTAGGGCTCAGGCCGAGTTAAAACAAAGCTTTTGCCTTGTTCACCCTAAAAGAGACATCTGAGGAGAACCCAGCGTTTGTAAACTGGGTCAGGCAGTTTTGTTAGAGAAACAACAAAAATATTCACAAACAGCTGAAAACATTTTCTCAACTACTTCTACTAAAACTTAGACAAGAAGGATTCGTTACTGCACAGTAAATGCTGCAGAGTGATAGCATGGTAGGAACTGAAGGCTCCATATCAAGACTGCATTAGTTGCTACAAATGTAAAGGTCCAGAGTCTGCTCATGTCTCCACAGATGGAGATACATCCCCTCCCTAGATGCCTCAAGCAGACTGGCAGTGAAATAGCACTTGAGTAGAGAGGAAACAGAAACCTAAGATGTATATGATGGGGGGAAGAGACACAAATCCCATTGTGTCATAGAAAGCACTCCCTGCCCTCTGGAAACCCAGCTTTTGCTGTGGCTGAGGCCAAAGGGCTCCACTTGGCTGCTCCCATCCAAAACAGTTAATGGCAGTGGGGAGGGTTTGTCACAAATCCTGCAGCCAAAGCCAGGTCAGTCATTACTCCAGAATGTTCATGACAGCAGGGAACAGAGAAATCATTTCAGAGCTTCCCCATCCTCTAAAAACTGCTGCTGCTGCTGATAGGAAGAACTGCTCGAACTAATGTTTGCAGCAGGAAGCAGGAGCGTGCAGAGTCAAACTGCCTGGAGGTGGAGACTGGGGTGAGTCATTGCAGGAACAGACTTGGGGAGGAAAAGGCTACAGCCCTGGAATCTTCATTTTGCTCTTGTTCTTACAGCTTGTAGCAACTGTTATTTTCTGAAGTAGCTCTTCAGCAATTCATGGTTGAGAATATTGCAGTTTTCTTTCATTACTCATCTCTCTATGCAAAACAGTATTACAATGATAAGACTGATTATAGATGGTTTTAGTTTAACTGGAAAGTAAGAACATGAGGGAGCAAACAGACACTGACAGCAGTGAATGTGATAAAGGAACTCATAATAAATATTGCATAGCTTGCCTATAAGCATCCATAATGCACATGGGATTTGCTGCAACCTTTGCAACATGAGGGAATATAAAGAGAGGGATCTCTGAGTGGGATAAGGGAATTTCATCCCTCAAACACCATTGCCTTTTATTACAGTGAACTCGAATTATCCCAAGGCAATCACTCCTGGATTTGTAATTAATAATGCCACTGAAGCAGAGGCACAGCTGCATTGTATAAACACTGTTAGACTGCTTCCAGGGTCAGCTCTCCTCTTCAGCAATGTGGCCACTTTCACATGGTGGGGAGTCCAGACAAATAAGCCTTGCAAGACCCCAGCTGGCTCAGTGCAGATCCACCTTCGGCGCTCCTGTACCCCAGTCACAGACTGATGCAAGCTAACAAGTGTGGTGCAGAACGTGGCTTTGCACAGAGCTACCTCAGGTACAGTGTGATGTACCAATCCCCACTCACTATGGGCACAACTGTGCTGCAGCAGATGCATGAGGGGCCCTTATTCTCCCCCGCGGTGCTCCAGGGCCTGTGACAGCTGACTAGCTCAGTGCCAGAACTGACTTAGGCTCTGTGCTGAGCCTAAAATTGTGCCTGGTGCTGCCCTCCACCTGAAAAAACATTATGCCAAAACAATTTTAACCCACAGACAAGCCTGCACTGAGCATATTCAACATGCAGCCAACTTTGACCAAGGCACAAGGGACATCTCTGCACCATGCTACAAGTTCCTATCAGTCCAGGCATGGTGCAAGGCTGATGCAGAGAACTAGCTGGGATCCAGCACCACATGCCAGGCAGCAGTTCCTCCTGGGACTCACAGAAGAGAACACCCTGCAAAGAAGCCTGTGTGCCTCTGGAGAACTCATGTGGGATCCTGCATCACCCAGCAGGGCTGGTGAGCTCTGGCCAAATACCAGCCAGCTCGGGCTGCATTAGACTTCACATAGCACCACTTGAAGCCTTTGTGCTATGATCCACAGACCTTGTCCAGGTTTTTCCATCGTTGTGGTATGCTGGGAACCTGTTACATCGGGCAATGAAAGGGAGCTGACTGCACATGAACATGAGCAAATACAAGAACCGGAATACAAAAGAACAACTTGATCCATTGCCAGAGAGCCTCTGGCACAGGAGAAGATCTATCTGCACAGTGCAGCACTGTCCTGAGCGAGGTCCCACTGTGCTACTGCAGGCACCGCAAGCCATACAGCTGTGTGAGTATGGCACCTGGCCAGACCTCATTAGCCCACTGAGTAGCTGAATAAATTCGCCCAGGCAGAATGCTGCACTGACGAGCACTGTGCACGCTGAGCTGTCTTGCGTTTCTCAGCAAGGAGTCATGCCGTTCCCCTCCAGACTGAGAATAGCCTCCTGCTGTATTCACATCCCCTGTTTACTGTGGAGCCATAACTATCCAAAGATACACTATCACGAACACCAGCACTCTAGGAGGGGTGTCATTTTGCTTCCTTACCTGGGTATGTGCTGATAGTGTTGATGTGCGTAGCTCGGATGACCCCTACTCGAGTCCCACGGCTGTTCTTCATGCACATGCAGATACAGATGGCAATCCCAGCAATCACTCCCATTATAAATACAATACCAAAAACGATTCCAGCTATCGCTGTGCCTCTGCAAGGAGAATGAAAACATGCAGTCAGTCTCAGACAACTAATGTTTACAAAACAAAATTCTCTCCCAGAAGCAGCCCCCAGTTGAGAAAAGAAGCTCATTATTGATTACTGGAAGTGCTGCAAATTCTGATCCATCACGGCATCTGAATAGAAGAAAGATCTTTGAGACCAAATTGGCAAACTCTGTCAAAGTTGGTTTTTCAATCGTGCCAGCTCACTATGCCAATTTACCATATATTAAATCCTCCCATTCTAGGGCCATCTGAATTTAACAACTTTTAAATATTATTGAGAATAATTTCTTCCCTTTCCCCTCATCACACAAGACTTTTTTTTTTTTCTCCCTAAAAGCATTGCTATGATTTTTTTTTGAAAAGAAAGAGTAAGTTATCCCCAGTAATATATTCCAGAAGCATCCTGAAGCGCCTGCATGCTGTGCTTCCACAGGAAAGCTTTTGCCATTGTTTTATCTTAGGTCAAAAAGTCCTTCTGCTGTGCTTCTGAGCCTGCACATTAAGGAGAGCCTCCTCTTCTTTAAGATGAGCAGCAAGAAGCAAAGCAAATGCCTGCTCTTCCACACATCTGCTGCTGCAGCTGGCACAAGTATTTGAGACTTAAATGATTTCTTTTAAAAAGGTCCAGAGGAAAGAATTTAGCTCATCCCTTGAAGTAATGAATCAGACCTTCCTTGAAATTATATAGAGAGGAAAGAAAGCCTTATTGCATGGATACATGGGAGAAAAACCTCACCAAGAGGCACTGAAGAGCTCCCAATAATACTGAGGGCAAAATCATCCTTTCTGATGAACCCTAGTTCACTCAGCTTTGTTGTCAGGTACAGGCAATGAAGCATAAGTTACATGAAAGATGGTATTTACAGCCTAGCCTTTTATGAAAAAAAAAGCAGTGACTTGCCAGAATATTCTTACTCTGTGCATGTCTTCATCTTCCAGCAAAGGCTTCAAATAGCAACCTTGATGGCATCTTTTTTACTGGACATTTTAATTAATCCAAACTGACAGTCTGTTAACATGCATAAACTCCACTAGGAAGCACTTCCCCATAGACGTGTGGGAACACACAGCAGGCCTGAGTTTCAAACTGCTGCCTTACACCGCACTGGCTGCCACAAAGTCAGCAAGGGTCAGAGGGGACTCAATATTTGAAAAATCAGACGTTCTGCTCAGGAACCTAAATATGAGTTTAAGAGCTTGTTTTTAGGCCCCAACTGCATTCAGGAACTTGGCCAAGATTTGCAGTACAATTATGGAACTGCACAGCATAAATAAACATAGACAATTTGCTGTCTTACTAAAATACACTGCCAGGGAGCTAAACTGCTCTCTGCTGTTATGTAGCAATGAATGAGGAGTGTGCAGGGAGAGCAAACCTGTTAATATTTTGCAGAATATATAAAGGCCTAATTTGCAAAACCCTTTGTCATGGCAGCAAGCACCTGGCCATAAAACCAGTAGCTCAAAACACTGATGTGACCAAGTGCTTTGGTATTAACCACCATGAGTAACAGAGAAACTGCATTACAGAGTTGCAGGGAACTGTGACACTGAAACGATCCCTCTCCCAGGTGGAAGAAGCAGGACCAGCCACTGTTGACTACTGGCCTCAAGCCCTGCATTAGATTTCTGCTTTTTACACAGTCCACTGCTGCCCAGCTCCTGCATCCCAAGTATGTTCTGCCTGCGCGATCTGCTCAAATCCAGACACCACAAAGGTTTCTAGCACTTCCGACCAGCTGCATCCTGAGGAAAACCCAACCTTCATCCTAAGGGCTGACAGAAGTGGGTAACACACAACATGTGTTACCTTTCCACTGCTAGCTTACAACTTCTATATGAATAAAGCCCATTTTAAACACAGTTTAAATAGAGTTTGTCTCAGCAAAAGTATCCCATTCATTCCAGAAGTGGTCAGCCACATGCCATTTGCTCATCTGCCCTGAGCGATGGGTTGCACTCTTCGTGTGCCAGCGCCTACCAGACACCCCAGCCTCACACCCAAGCCCACTCTACCCTCCATGAACAGTAACTGCTCCAAAGCAATATTGCTCCACTAGTTTAAATGATGATTCTGTGATACTTTACATAAGAAGTAAAAGTATTCATAAGGAAAGGAAAAAAAGATTACAAAAGGTCTGATACCATCTTCAAAAGAAGTTTCCACCTTTCCTGAGATATTAAGCAGATAATTATAGACTTGCCAGCTTGCTTTGGGTAATAATGCCAAGATCTGAAGGACTCACTTGCAGTCCTACAGCTTTTCCTATTGACCCCTTGGAGCTGTTGGTTGACTGGTGCTTTGCTGTCTCTGCAAAGAGAAGTGGCAGAGCAAGTCAAAGCTGTAGAAAACCCCTCTGTATCTGCCTGTACCTGAAAGTCAGAAAGGGCTAAATCCACTGGCAAAACTTCAAAGTTGGAAAAGGCCTCTCAGACTAGATGCAACCACACTGGAAAGCAAAAATCCACTTCTAGCCAGACTAGCAAACCTAGGTCAGCAAGCAAAACATGGAATATCCACTATATCCTTGCTGATCCCCTGTGTAGCTCCTCCTGGTATAGCCATGAACCAGAAACAAAAATGGTCACTGAGGAAAGCTTTGCTGACAAAACTGGTTAGTGCAAGTCTTGCTCACAGCTCTGAAATCAGGAAAAGAAGTGGTTTAAATAGCCAGATCCACCGCTGCTTGTGGATTCAGGTTTTCACACTGCAGTGGTAAATTTAGACCCCCTGTGGATGGTTATGCAAGGACAGCCTGAGATATGGAGCAGAAGATGTAGGTCACTTTTAAAATTCTTTTACAGCCTGAGTACCAGCAGAAAGGTGCTTGCTGGTCTCGGTGGGCTTCAGATCAGACCCAATGCCACACACGTGAAATTGTTCCAGGAATCAAGTGGTTGAGTTGAAAAGGATCTGTCTGAGAGGACTGCAAGAGATGTACTCTCCTGAACATATATAATGCTGTACCACTTTCTGACAGTGAGTTAAAACATAAACTCAACATAATTCAGAGACCTGCGGCTCTTGCCACTCACAATGGCTCTCAATAAACCCACGAGCACTCTGCCTCTAAACATCAGGCTGCACCTTCTCAGCACTAAATCCTGGCAGCACAATAGTCACGCAGCACCTGTTGTGGCCACACAGCACAAAAATAAATGCTTGTTCTTACCGTGGAAAGCTGACGGTATGACTAGAAGGTATGGAGAAAAATAAGCATGCATATTTTACAAAATGGTGAAGTTTCTCTTCATGCTAGTGGGTAATTTTTGAAAATAAATACCCCATTAACTAAGTATTCCTTGGCTTATATTTAAAGATGCTTGCTTTGCCTCTCTCTCACTGACATTTTATACCTCTGCATAGACACACAGAGGATAGAGATTTTTTACGCTATCACCACCACAGAGCTGTTCAAGGAAAAGTGCCTAAGAGAAAAAGGACACTATAAAGCAAAAGAAGACCTAGAAACCACACAGCAGAGTCACATAGCAACTAGGAAGTTAGAAATAAAGGATAAACTTTGAAATGGAGCAACCTGAAGGAAAACATTATGCAAAGTCTTTTACAGAAACAAAGCCAATGAAGGGAAAAAGACTGCTACAGAAAAACGATGCAGAGAAAAGTAAAGATGGAGAGGGGGAGAAGTAATTTTAAAGCTGCGGAAGTGTCAAGAGACATTGTCAAGGTAAAAATCAGATATTCAAAGCAGCAGCTTTCCACCAGCTTTTAGCAACATCCTGCTGGAAAGCGTACAAATCTCATTCACAGTTTAACATTTCTGACCCAGCAGAACCCAGTGCAGGGGATCAGGCCTTTTGCTGGTGCCACCAAGGCCCTGGCAATGCTGGAGCAGGGCAGAGCTCTAACTGCTCCTGGACTTGGTGCAGCTGAGGTGCTTGGGGTCAGATAACCCGTCCCTTGGGGGATCTAGTAACCTGGGTGTTTTACACAAGCGGCAGAGGTGTCACCAGTGATTACTCCATCCTATGACAGAGTTGAGATAGCTGGAGAAAAGGTGAGAGACTGAAGAGCAGCCCTGATCCTTTGCGTTTTAATGAGTGGGAATGGAGTTCATTTAGTGCCCCTTTCCCCTCCATAAGGCTGCTACTTCAGGAGTTAGGCAAGCAAAGTGGATGGCAAACTTGCCCAAGATGAATACCACTTCCATGGTCTTCTGCACTTTGCAGACAATGGATCTCAGGGGCCTAAAATTCTTATGGCTCAATAGGATAGTGTTTCCTGAAGGAAGAATGATTACTGGGCAGGCAACTTTTAAATGCATTACCAACATTTGGGAGCCAGGCATACATGGCAGGCACTGCTGTATAGCAAGGACTTTGTTGGCCTCTGTTTTTCCTTTTTGAGTTCTGCCTTAACTTCATATGTGGAGCATAAAACTTTGTCATGGAGCCTGGTTTATTAGTACAGAAATAACTACAAAGAAAAGAAAAAACCTTTCAGACAGCTTTTTCAGAAAGCACACAGACCGCAGTGCAAAATGTGATAAGCCCCATCGCCACTGAGACCGTCACTCCTGAGGCTTCCTATTTGCCCCTGCTTTCCACCCAGGGATCTTCAGCAAAGTGCACGTCCCAAACACCCCACATCACTGCAGCCAAGGAATGCTATGCAGGATGGCCCCTCCGGCCTTCTCCTGCCTCTGAAGTGAGCTCAGGACTGGCTCCAGTTATGGGTCAGGGCAAACCAGCTGAAGCACAGAGGGGGAGATGCTCACCAACCCAGCCAAGCTGCATCACAGACCTCCAGCCACATGCTTCCATCCCAGTGCTGCTTCAATCTCCACCCAAACCCCTCCTGCTGAAACTTGGAATGCTCTCCTTCCCCAATGTTTGCACTCATTCCTCCACGCTTGCACCTACTCAGTGTGCCAGGACAGCCCCAGCTGCTGGCACTGTTCTCCTCCAAGGAAGCCATGGGGACAGTTACCATTTGCACATCCTCCCGTATCATCATCTGGCAGCACCCCTTGCCCACGGGTGCCTTGGAGGCAGCGAATGCTGCCTGGCACTCTGCTGGCTGTCCCCACACCCCTGACTCCTCAGCTTTGTGTGACCCTCACACCCCTGCCCTTTCTGCATTTGTTGTCCTTCACAAGCAGGTAGTTTCTCTTGATTCCTACTTTAGCCTTTCCCCTCTCTGGAACACCTTTAAAGGCTGGATAAGCTACTAGGGGCATGCAGTCCAAAGATGCCTTGGGAAGAGCATAAGGAAGCTTTCCTGGCCTTCTCCAATGATCCACAGCTCAGTAACTTTCTGACCCAGACAGGTTTGTTTGGTTTTTAACTGTATCACTCAGTGAATTTCTCCTCTGCAAACCTGCCCTGCCTCATCCTGAGCTCATGTAAATTTTAGCATCCACAGCCTCATGTAGCAAAGAGCTCCCAGCTTAATTATGTATCTGAGCAACTGTCTTCTCTGGTCTATCCTGAATTGAACGTGATTTTACAGACCTTTAGCATCACACCCGGCAGGAGCCTCAGTCCTATTTGGCTGTTCTGTGTACAGGGAATGTTTCATGACTCTAATCACCCTGGCCAGCCCTCCTTGCACTTTTTCTCATCCTCTTCTGTTGTTTTCTGAGAGCTGCAGCAGAAGCACATAGAACACAGGCACAGTAACATTCACTGTTTTCTTCTCTGTTTTCTTCTCAAATAACCCACGGTATTAGATCCATTTCTGCTTGACTGTCACATAGCTGGAACTAAGGTTTTATGGCACTATTTACCATAATACCAAGCTTCATTTCTGAGATATGTCAGCGCAGAGCCCATCACTTCATGTGGGAGTTTGGGTTGTTTCTCCCTGTATGCATTATGTAGCATTTATAGGCTGTGCCTTGGTGACTCATACCTCTACCAGAGGACACAGGCTAAAGCTAGCACACGTGAACTTAAGCCACTATCTTTTCCAAAGCCCAGCACACTCTGTAATACAGCATCAACTTAGAAACAAGAATTGCAGAATTGACAGAGCTCCACACCAGAGATGTGTGTACACTGGCATAAAGGTCTTTTCATCCTGTAATAGCTCACGCTAGCAATTTTACAGCAATCTGACCAAGTATGGCAAGAAGTTGTTACAAGCATGTGAAGATCAGTATTCCCACTCTGCCTGTGCTGTATTTCATTATCATATTAGTGCAAGGAAGACATGCCATTCCCAGTCTTCACTTTGCACAGCTGATCTCTTCCACCTTGTCTTTCCTAATGTCCAGTACTTTTTAGTTCTCCAGTTAATTTATTGCCAATCTGGCACTGCACCTCTAGAATCATATTAATAATGCATGCAACACATTTTGGAATATTATTGCTAATACTAATAAATACTCCTTAATTTTCCCCTTTCCGGGCATTCAAAAAGAAGTTGGTAAGGGATTTTTTTTAAAACTCATTCTCTGAGACAAAACAATATTTAAAAAATCAATGAGCTTTGATGATCTGATCCAGACACTGACATTTTGAAAAACATACTCTTTGGACTCTTCGTCACACTTGATGTTACTTGGAAGGAGGAGGTGTTGGGCTATTTATTTAATTTGGTTGGCAAGCCCTGTTTTACTTGGACTGACAGCAGAAGTCAGCAGGGTCATGCACTGTTTCCTCTGCCCCTGAGGGAGCAAGCAGACCCATTCTGGGGGTTGTCCCTTTGTTTTCATAAGGAAAAAAAACACATAATGAATGATCTGTGAATGATCTGAAAATGACAGTGACTGTCCAGGGCATTTTGGCTTTAAAGCTGGGGTACCTTGAGAACTCCATGTCAAAATCTGATGAAGGAGTGCCTGAATCAGCTGCGGTGCTCCACAGCTGAACCAGAAGCCTTCTCACCAGTTTTACAGCCCTGGAACACAGATACCAGGGTAGTATGGACTGAAAAGCCATCCAAGTCAAGAATCAGTTAAATAGCCAGCTAGCTGCTGCCTCCTGTTTAAAATTAAATACTCAGTTTACAGAGTAGCAACTCACATGGACCAGGCTTGTCTTTGAGGCGCTCCTTTGCAAGTTGCACTTAGACAAAATTCCAACTAGTACTTCCTTTAAATACACTTTTTACTGCAAGGAGGAAGGAGATGACTGTCTGCTTCCGTAAACAAATCCCTCCTGCCTGTTAAAACTGGGTACAGACTGTACTTGGACAGTACTCTCCTTCTTTTCCTCCTACTCAGTTGTATTTAAGGTGTGTTGTCAAATTCCTTCCAAATGGTTTCCTCTGTGCCGTTCCCTCTCTACCTTGTTACGTTTGCAGGATTATTAACTCAAGCACCAAAACGTCCTGAGTACCACCTGTACAATGAAAAGGTAGTGGGTAATCATCCCAGTTCCTGACCTCCCTCCTGCCAGCTCCATGTGGACAGGTCAGCACTTTGCTCCATATTGTTAAGATAGGTAATCCTACAAAGGGTTAAAAGACAGTACTTTCTGCCTTTTAGTATTACCAGTGCCTGAGCAATAGGGTATCTTCTACAGCTTGTTAGACGGCTGCTGAGCCACTGAAGCGTAACTGTGGCACACTTGCAAAACCAGAGAGAAAATCATATAAACTGCAAACCAAAAGGATATGTAATTACAGCTTGCTCTGGTTTGGGCTATCAGCAGAAGGGTTTTTCAGCCAATTTGCCTTTTGAGAAATACACAGACATTTTGTGCTTACTTCCTTTATGCTAAACCATATGCTTTTCTCCCCACCACGCTGCTCAGACGCTGCTTGGCCACTAGTGCTGCAAAGTGCTTCAAAAGAAGTGATCCTGGAAAGGCCAACGTTGCTCCTCCAGTAGAGGGAGAGTAAAGAAAGCGAGCTCTTCCTCTAGCTGGTTCCCAAACTGCTTTCCCCACCTATGTACAAGGCTGAGATCCCGCTGCTGCCCTAGACAGACCAGGGAGAGAGAGGGATGGCATTGCTCCCACCCTGCTTAAGACTAAGTACACAGCTGGCTCAGAAATAATTTTATGGACAGAGGAAATGATGCATGAAATACACCTGGGAGGTTCATGCCGCAATATAGCAAGCACAATACTTAATACGCAGTGGTGTTATTAATTGATCATGGCTAAGCAAAGATATTTTTATCAGTCCCAGCCTGTCCAGCATTTTCACCAGACTAATATCGTGCATGCATGTGGATGCTGGTTTTGAAACACTGAGTCTGTCTGACAGTTAAAAAAATTCAGCACATTACCAGAATATGAAAAAAAACCCAAACCCTACAATGCATTTTTAAATTGAAATGAGATTTCAAACAAGTCACAAATACAGAAGTAATGGGGGCAAGCTGGTTTTGGGGGTTTTTTGACCTTTCATGTGAAAGAATTCTGATTAAAATACTGCAAGGTTTCCACTTGCCACTTTCTACACTCATGCTCTCTTGCTGCTTCTCTTTGTTTTGCAGCAGCTCCTCTTGCCCCACCTTTCCCTCTCAGACATCCTGTGCTGTTCCCTGCAGTCATGACCTTCCCTTGCTCTGTAATGTGTTTCACATGCTTCCCTGGAAAGGAAACAGAAGCCATAATGCAATTTCCACTTTCCAAAATGTTCCTCATTGTGCTCCCGAATCCAAAGCCAACCTGATGTTGACTTAAATAGAAAGTTACAGCACAAATGTACCTAATGTAGCCTTTGCTTTAATTCAGGGAATTTTATTATTTTTATGCTTGCAGCTTGCACTGCTGGCTGAGCCTTCCATTTAAAACACTTTCTGAATCGACAGCAATGGGAGATGCTGAAACTGCTGCTCAACTTCCAGCACTTTAAGCATTGAAGTACAAGGTCAGGACAATACAATAGGCTTCCAATAAGACTACAGGGTTAGTAACCCCTAGTAATAGCTCATTTCTGGCAGCCAGGTAACTGAGTATAAACACTTAGGAGAATCCCAGGAATACTGTCTTTCTGGTAATTCTTAACAAACTCTTCCTGACCGTGATTTTATTTACACCAGCTTCTTCAAATGCTTGGTTTTGCACACTCCATGAGTTCAGCTCAGAAGAATCCTACAGCTCTCTTCTGGGAAGCTCTTGCTGTAGAAGCCTGACTTACTATTGTGACCTCTTGCCTGTCACATCTCTGAGCTATCGACAGTCAAACCTGCCTAGTTCTACCCAGGCAGATTTTTACCCAGCCTTGCCAGAAAGGCTGACAGTTCAGCCCCTTTTATTATGGATGCTGCCTGCTTTGTGCCTGTAGCAAATCTCACAGCCAGACATGCGTGATGCGTTTTTGATGTGCCAGAGAACACTCTGCTGGGCTGTTTTTTGCCCAGTGAAACAAGTGTGTAGATACTAAGGGAAAATGCCAACAGATGGGGCTCTTAACTCTTGCTCTGGGAGGCAGGGTGGAGGTGACCCGCAGATTGATTCATTTCAAGAGAAAGAACTGTAATGGCTGTAATTAAAAGGAGCATTTCCTCACAATTTCCAAGGCAATGCACTAAACAGAGAGGTAAATGCTAGATACAGAAACCAAAGGAGCGCTCTGCCACACTCCAGGACGTCTTCTGGGCCCTCCCTTCATTTTCTCGCTGTTCGCCTTCATGTCCATCTTCACAGTTTCACGCCACTAAGCCTGTTCCTATCAACTTCACTTGCACAGGTTTGCACAGTGAAGGCTGGTCCTTACTGTATTCAGTATTTTCCACATAAGACTGTCTCCTCAACAGCCTTCTGTGTGCCACCTAGCCACTACCCCGTGCACTGTGGCATGAGTGTAGCTGCTGGCAGAGCTGTGAGATGACGACCACACTTCCTTTAACTGGAACTAAGAAACCAGTGAAACAGAATGAACTGGTTTTTGGCAAAACTCCCTCTACTTCTTAACATGACAATCACGCATTTTGATTGTAGTTTGTAAAAAATGGCAACAAAACCAACAACAAAAATAGTAGTAGCACTCTCAGTGTTCCATTTGGGTGGGAGGGTGCAAGGCATGAGGGTGACTTTCCTCAGCTGTTAAGAGCTGGAACCTGATCCATGGATAAGTCATCCTCAAGGCATTTCACAGAAGTGCTCCTGCTGGCACAGCAGAGACCAGAGCTGGGTGGCTCAGGAGGGCAGCACTGGAAAAGACTTCCCCATTGCTTGAGGCAGCACAAGCTCAAGCTCATACTAAACTCAACTGACCATGTATCCCTGGCAGAAACTCAGTGAGTAAAACAAAGTAGAAACACATTATTTTCCTGCCAGTTAAATATTTTCCAGGAAAGGGTTGTCCTTGAGATGCAAATGCCATTGAATATAACTTTAAGACAATTTTATTGTTTTGTTTGCTAATGAGAAACCTGTTTGTATTATTAACTGTGGCTCTTCTAGGCTGCAACTCTGGACGTTCTAGGTTCCCACAGGGGCTCCCAAAGAGGCCACGGTTCAAGCACTAAGGTTCAAAATACTCTAATGGAGGCAGAAGCCCAAACTTGGTTATCTTGCATTCAGCCCATGCATCATATAAATTTGCATATGGCTGACTAAAGTACTCCTTCCCAATTACGGAACAGTTGATGCCAAGAGAAACATTTATTTCCTTTTTGTTAGTCAGTTCTGAAGACAGAAGTAGCCTCAATGCCAACCTAGTAGCTTATGTGGATCGCTAAATAAGATGTATTTTCAATATTGAAAGATTTCTGCCTAGATGCAATGTAGCCCCTAAAACCACTGGGTGAATCACTGCAAAGAAGTGCATTATCAGCTCCCGGAAGGGACAGCACAAGCCAAATATGAACTTTCAGAGGAATGAAGACCACAGAGTGCAGAGGGAGAAACCACCAAGCAAATGCCACAGGCCAGATACTACAAAACCAGTTGCAGTTTTGTTCCACAAACTGAACTGGAAAAGCATCGTAGAGACCCTCATCCCATAAATGCTCCCTGCTCATAAAGTCCATTTTTCAGGAGTCCATCATTCTCCTTCAAGGACGATCGCAGATCTACCTCTGGCATCCTAGGATATATCCTCATCATCTATTTAAAAGTTGCATGGGACCCCAGATCATCTGGAGTAACTTCTTTTCAGGAATGCACTGTTTCTTCATGAATTGCATCTCTGAAACAAGCTCTGTCTCAGGAGAGATCCGCAGACACTTGAACACAGCAATACCAGGAATGCAAACTGTATTTGTTCACATCACTGGAAAATCATCCCAAGAGCATAATCAGATTGCAGGCCTTGACGCCCCCCCCCGCACCTTCAGGGAAGCGCAGAAAATGCTCCTGTTCCTTGTAATGGAATGTCATGTGGACACCAGCACCATGAGGGAAGAAGCATGGTGACCCACTTGCTGAGACAGTGTTAGTGCTGGTGCTGGTTACCTGGTGACTACATCTGCAACTGGAAACCAGCTTTGACAGTGAAAAGCCAAGCCCTTTCCAGTTCCTGCAGAATTCGTTGCACATCACAAGCAATTTGTGATCCTTTCCTAACTACAATTGATATTTCAGTTGTACTCTGACATTAGTGAGCTATAAATTACTCCTGGAGCAGAAGCTTATTAGCTCTTTTTTAATGATATAGAGGAAGAATGTTGCCATTTTATGCAACAAAGATGAGGAAGATTGGAACCAAAAATCTTTTTTTCACAACAACAACATAAAAATAACAGAGAATAAGACAAGGCAATATAATACCTGAAAATGAACTGCAAACAAAACTGCTTTATGGACCTGAAAAAAAAGGTTTTGACTTTTTGAGAAATCTGATTCTCAGAACATCAAACTGTAGCTCGAAAATACATTTATGATTTATTAAATATCAACCCCAATTGGAAGAT
This sequence comes from Pezoporus wallicus, assembly GCF_028554395.1. Taxonomy (NCBI): domain Eukaryota; kingdom Metazoa; phylum Chordata; class Aves; order Psittaciformes; family Psittacidae; genus Pezoporus; species Pezoporus wallicus. Next base: position 1,137,091 of record NW_026635941.1, read on the forward strand.
TTTACTGCTCTTAGAATTCTGTCTGTTAGACAAATGAAAAAGATGTAGGGTTTGTTTTTTTTTTTTTGTACACTGAATAATCTGAAGTGGTTTCTGGAAGATCTGAGAGAAAAAGTCTGGATTAAGAGATTAAAACCCCAGTGCCATAAATTATGTTTCCTTTTTAAAAAAGAAAATAAATTACGTGCATTGCCTGAGTAACAGCGCAATAGCTTTTTAAAAAGGCAGCTCTAGCTAGCACTGTATATTTTGAGTTGAAATAAATCTATCTGGGTTTTGAATTATCCAGCATAGGGATTTTTCCCTCTTATTTTCCAATAAAAATACTAAGACACTGAGAGTTTAGTTTTAGAAATACTGGAGCGGAGTGAAAGAAAAAAAATGCTTTTCATTTCTCTTTCCATCTCCCTTTTCTAATGTACTTTAATATTCAACTCTTACCCCTGTGAAAGCAATAAAAGCACCTCTTCTGCATTCTTTTCTGCATCAGATTTATGGCACCAATTACATTTTTCTTCCTCATTCTCTCTTCCCAGGTGCTGTGTCAGAGCTTACGAGGACCACAAAGACCCACTGAGTCTAAGCCAGTGGACATTCTGGCTCTAAATCACCATTTGCAAAAGCCTACAATGAGCTTGAAAGCATTTACTTAAGTCTTTGCAGGATTCAAACCTTATTATGTAGCATAAGCAAATTATGGTTTTAGTGGTTTGGAATACCCTCATTAAGCATGCATGAAGTGCCATTTACAAATGTAAAAGGAGTTAAGTGCTTGGGTATATGAATCATTTTATGTTTCTGGAGAAAGGACTATGAGTCAGAAAACTAAAAAAACCTGAAAATTAAACTGCAGTTACAAAAACATGCTGTGGCTCTTACAGATTCCATAAAATGATGAAAGTTGCTTTATCTGAAGGTAGCTATGCTGAGGATGCAGAAGTCACCACATGATAAAAATGTGTGCACATGCTACATTAAGTAGCATTGAGCTAGATTTGACCTCTTCCACTTCAGGAGATGTTTGGGGGCTGGAGAAGAAGAGCCAGTTACTCATGAATCAGCAGTAACTTCCCTCAGAAGTACATGAAATCCTGTCTCATCTGAATGTCCTGGATGAAGGACAGGGAAAGCCCATGGAGCAGCACGAGAGAGCGGACTGAACATCCAGCCCGTTCTTCCCCTATCCCAGGAGATGGGACATTGCTTATTCCAGTAGAGCTGTGCACAAGAGATACCCCTTTGTGCTGGTCCCTTCCTCACAGTTTTGGTGTCACTTTACCTTGCTTTTTATGCTAATAAGTTGTAGCAAATAAAGAACCCTTATTTCTTTGGGCACAGAGCCCAATGCCTTTTTCCCTCTTATGCAGGGTGAGAAGCGCTTTTCCCAAAAGCATCGCTTGGAAACCTCAGGAATGAACTTAAACATATGCTTAGGTTTAAATATCACACCTCCAATGAAGCCAACAGACTTCATGTGCTTTGATGAATAAAAGCCTAAATCCACTGTCTGTCAGACAATTAAAATGCTATCCTTCCATGTGAGTTTTGCCTAAGGTAACAGCTTTGATGCCTGCTTGACTATTTGAAAGGAAACGCTCTGTTCCCTCCTTTCAGAAATGAGAGGAAGCCTGGCAGAAGGCTCTCCCATGCTGTGATTATCACGTCTGACAGTAGTTAAGCACAACCAGGAACACCAAAGTGCAGCCAACCTTCAGGTATCCTTTGCCATACTGTATGCTCTAGTAAGTTCATGCTCTTTAACAGGGCTGAGTGTTTGTCATGGCTCTGTGAAACAACAATGGCATCCACCAGCCAGAATGGCTCATATCCATGCAAATATCTCTGGCAGCAAAAAGAGTCATAGCAACAATCTGAGTTATTTTGACAGAATGATCTGTAAACATAAAATTTTGCAAAGTTTTCCTCGAGGCTTTAAGTACTGTTGCTATGTCACGACCTGCTACTAATCTAGACTTTACACCATTTTGTACAGTGTGAAGGAAGTGACTGAATGCCATTATATGACTTGCAAAATATTCAACATCAAAAGCATTCACAACATATTAATACAGTTTTCATTAAGATATATGTTCACAGGGTCATTTTTTTTTTTTGCAAGTGTCCCAGACCATTACCGTCATTTCAGACTGTAGCTGTTGGAAAGATCAGAAGGGTCAGTCAACAGCGTGGTAAAGTAACACAGAAAAATGTTTCCCCAGGAAAACAGACTGAATTATGTCCCTTGGTGTAAGCAAACCACGTGCCTGACCGATTAAACAAGAATTACACTCTTGAAACAAGAAATGTACTTTAGCCTACACCATCAACTAATGTACTAAAGAGGAACACTGTGATATACACAAGGACGTATACTCTGCCACACAGCAGCTCCCTGTAACAACCCTAATCTGGAAACACTCATCATTAAGAAGGGATTGAAAATGCTATTTCACAGTTTTATATCAAAATGGCATATGCAGGGTCAATCCAGAGATGTATTACTGGAACTAACACACTTATAGAGAAAGCTTGAAATTTTCAATAATCAGATCATAAAAGAATATTTTCAATGATGAGAAGAGTATGGCTCTGGAACAGCTTTCCAGTAGATCTGGCAGGGGTTAGCTACTTGAGAGGTGTGAATATTGAGCTTGGCACATTTATGAAAGCAATTGCGTGATGGGTTGCCTGTGATAGTGGGAGCCCAGTTGCAATGACCCAGGAGTGCAATGCAAGCAGAAGTTCTGAATTCTCAGCTAAGATGCTGTAGGTACAAAAAAAAAATATGCAAAGACATCAAAAGGACTCATGTCTCTGAGTCAGTCCGAAGTCACCAAAGCTCCGGGCAAGCTCTGGGCTCAGAGATTGAGGGAGCGATCTAATTAGCAGCCTCCATTCCAAACCTCTCTGCATTTTCAATTCTTTTCCTTCTGAAGCAGCTGCATGTACCAACTGTTCTCATACAAACATAGGAACACTCTTATATTCAGCAAACATCTACTCCAGCATGGATTTTTTTATCATGTCCAGAAAAATGGAGGTGAGATAGTACCCTCGGACAGATCTCAGGGTCACTTGCCTGATGCATGTCACAGCCCAGCCAATCTGAACTGACAACTCAATTAAATTGTACTGTACAGCAGATTTTCTGAGGCACAAAGTAGAATTATGCTTCCCAACTCTGGGGAAGACAAGTGGTAAATGAAAGAAGAACAGAATGATGTGAAGCAGAAAGGCAGATGGTACAATAAGGCGAAGAAAGTAAAAATGGAAATCTTGAGAGCAACTCCATTGAAGAACCAAAGAGACCAATAAAAGAAAGAATTAATTGGTCCTCTCTGTGCTGCTGAGGATCTCTCCTTGTGCCTCTCAGACTTCAAAGGCTACTTGTACTCAGACAAGCCGAGCTGAACGCAAAGGTCCTGACTCAACAAAACACTTCATCACTTAGAGTGGAACATATGTTTAAATGCTTTGTGGCACTGGGACTCCAGCGCATAAGGGGAATGAAGAAAGTAGGAACACAAAAATAAGTGGCAGTATGTTGGAGTTGGCAGAAGCAGCAGAATGCGCTGCATCTAATACATGACAAGAGCTGAAATGGAAGGAGGCTGTGAACAGAGTTAAGAATTAACAGGGTTTTAAGTACTAACAGCCTAGATGACATAACAACTGAGAAGGTCTAATCCTGAAGTTAAGTGAAGTTAATGAGGCATATTGATTCTCTAAATCAGAGTTTCATAAGCAGTGGTGCTGTACCTTTGCATTGTGCCTCTCTATGGCACAAATGCTGCTTCTCACCCTTTATGTGAATAGTGAACATTTCAACCAGCCTCAGTGTTTGGGACAAGCACACTTTAGGAAGAGGACAGCAATGGCAAACACAGTGTGGGAGTGAGCGAGTGGGGGGGTGTGACGGGAGTATCTAAATTCTGGATGCATGACATGGGAGCATCCAAGAGTAGCAGAAATGTACCAGAAACCTGTGGCTGTATCACCTGGCACACATGTATGCCCATCACAGAATGAGAATCCATCATAGGAAGCCACAACATTTGATGAAATTGCACAGGCACAAATTGCAAAAAAAGGTGATGGAGAATGAGAACAGCAGTTGAGTCAGGTGTCAGCTGTGTTAATTAGCAAATTAGCCACTCTTGTAGGAAATGGATGAAATTCAATCACTGCCCAAAAGCAAAGCATCACCAGGAACACTGAAGAAAAAGACTTCAAAAAAAGGAGAAAAGCAAAACACAACTCTGTAGGATGAAGAAACTAGAGAATGCAGGAAAAAACATGAAAGTGTTTTATCATATGGTTCTCATTGTCAGGCTTTTGCAACAGCCAGTTTACATTCTGAGTCATTTTTTTGCAGTTTCACTATTTCATACTTCAGCTATGTATGTCTGCCTGAACAAAAACCATGACTTAACAATCACGTAAATGCATTTTTATCTGCCAGTCTTTAATGCTGCCCTCATGTCTACAGCACTGAATAGAAGGTAAAGTCGATATGAAACCTATAACGTAAGAGAATATAATGACTGGTGTATGGGACTTAATGGTGTAATTTATTGGAGGCATTTCCTGCCATAAAAACGCACTTGTGCCTGTCTTATGACCTGCCAGCTTGTGAGTAATGAAGTATACTATCTTCTAGCTACTTAATTACTGTAATGTTTTTGTGGTTTGGTTTTGCTTAGGAATTATTTAATAATCCTTTTTTTCCCCATTGTGTATGTACCCTGCTTTATCCCATAGATAATTACAAAGAAAGAGATTTACAACTTCCTTTTTTTTTCAGATCAAAGTACTCATGTGGATAAAGTAACATACATGCTTGCATGTTTTCTAAGACGTTAATTTCAAACATTAGGATATCACTTGGTTTTCAACCTTCATCTCCTGTACTCACCAAAGAAGACAAAGCTTATAACAGGATTGTGACATTATTTTTAAGAAGCTATTTTCATTTTTTTTTAAGTGAATATAAGAAAATAAAATAAAAAGTAGTCACTGTATTTCTAACATCTAAGATATTTATGTTGGAACTACCGTTCAGTATATGCCTCATAGCACAGTCACCTTAGTAAGATATAAATATTGCAGCTGTCAAGAAAGTAGCATGAAGTATCCACGGAATCATTTCAGTCCCTCTGTGCTTTTGCTTTCTTTTGTCAGCAACTTATCTTGAAAGGTGTTTCATCTATTTAAAAATGTTTTTACAACCCCCTCATTTCTTTAATGGCTTTAGGGATTATGAACAGACCCTCCCACCACAAGGGAATTAGATAATACTCTGATAAACATCTGTTTAGAGACTGAAGGTTGTGCTAGACCCATTACCAGACTATGGGTAGTCTGGAGACCCTGTTGTAAACACTAACTTTTGGGAAGCAGAGAAACAGATAAATTAAATCCTTCCATTACAAAACAGCAATTTGACAAAGTGCTTTTTCCTTTTTTTTTTTTTTTCCCCTTCTAAAACAGGGTTCAGGAGATTTCAGAGAAAAAGGATTTCACTACTAATCAGAGGCTTAGGTTAAAGCTCATATGATTTGTGTCTGTCTTTCTTCCTAGGGAACAGCCATGTTTTAATTTTGCCTTTTCCTCATTTACTAATTGCACAGAAATCTGTTTCATTTAGCTTATTTAGCTCCTTACAGAATTAAACTCTACAAAAAACAAAATGTAAATAATGCTCAATCATTTACAGTTTAGACTACCAGCAAACAGTTAGGTCTGATGTGAAGTGAGAGAGTTTAAATGCATATCCAATACAGAAGTCATTATGAAATACTCTGCTCTTCCTAGCCTTAGAGCTATGCTGGATTTCCAGAGGTGCACACTAAGACAGGGGTTTTGATTGCCTTTAACTGGTGTTTTGCACCATGCTTCTGGTCCCACTGCTCAACCTTAAGCCTCAGGTGAACAAGCTGTCTCAAGGTGAGGAAAAGCAGGAGGTCGGGAGAGATCTCCTTCCCAGCTTCCTAAAGAGCCTCACCTCTTTTTAATTAATCAACACCATGCATGTGTAATAATATTCACAATATGGAAAATAGCTTCTCTCTTTCCAGAGGACAAAAAAGTTGTTTCAGACCCCCAGCTGGCTGGAGAGAACATAGGTCTAAGAAAGTTGACAAATATTAATGCAGATACTCAGCAGCCAAGGACCTAGACCAGAGGGTTTCAGAATAATTTCTCCTTGGTAGCATTCAAATGACCCTTACGGTACTTCCTCCCTGTATATGGTCAATGAGAGAAGAAATAGTTTAACTCCTACAGCACTGTATCGAGCAGGTACCCACAGTGCAGCCCAATAAGGAGAGCAAGCTGGAGCAGGTGAAAGGTGTAAGGAGCAGCAAAGCCAACCTGTGACGGACACACCACACCTCTCATTCCCCATCCCACCCTGTGCTGGTCATGGTGGGGAGGCAGAGGAGCTGGGGATGGGAGTGAAGTTGAACCTGCAATAAAGCCTGGAAGAAGGAGGTAAGGGAAAGGACTTTTAGTTATTGTCCCATTTCTTACCATCCAAATCTGTATTTCACTGAAAAAATAAATTAATTTTCCACTGATTGAGTCTGGTTTGCCCATGAAGGTAGTTGGTAAATGACCTCCTTGTCCTTATCTCAACCCACAGCATTTGCTATCTTATTTTCTTTCCCTGTCATGCTCTGGAGGGGGAGTGATCAGGTGGCTGGGAAGGCATCTGACAACCATACAAGGCCAAAGCACCACAAGCAGATAAATAATCTAAAGCCCTAAATCTAATAGTCTTCAATGATTCAGGCTCTCGGAGAGAGATGTTCCAAAAAATCCAAGTAACCAGCACCTATACCAGCAGGAGTCAGATTTTTACTTGAGTAGAAGGGAGGACCTATCTTAGAAACCCCCTAGGACTAGTCCTTAGCTGCCCAGATATTCCCATACACACTGCAGGTACTGCTCAGGTTTCTGCTAACTGCTTACTAAACTGCCACAAATTACAGCTTGATGTATTAAGAGAACACAGACCTGGACTGAATTTACTGTAACTGAAGCTTGACTGCCATTTCAGGGGAGGCAGCACATTTTTTCATTGAATGTCTGAGCTTTTGTTTTGTTTTGGCAATGTTAATGTGACCTCCAGGTCAGGGCAGTAGAAAGTTCTGCCTCTTCCAAAATCTTCTGCTTGGTGCAGGCAAATACAAAGCAATTCACTATAGAGATACCAGAACTGGCATAGACCAGCAAAGAATACATTCTATTTAAAAACGTAACATGCCGGGGCTCAGAGGCAAAGCTCACCTATTCTTGTCTCAAGCTGACATGACATAAAATCAGAGGTAGAACAGCTTTTGTGAACCGAGCTGAGGGAACAGGCCATTCATTAAAATGTCATACTGAAACATTGGAGATAAGTGACAATAGTTTAAATGGAAAGAAAAAATAGAACTGAGGGGCAGAAAAATTCCCTGGGTAGCAGTCCAATAACATTTAAAAGGACTTGACAGTAGCTGGTTAACCATCATTTCCAGAAAACCCCCAAATCTCCATGGCTGAATGTGGAAAGAGAAAGATAAAGACAACCCCAACACTACAAAAGTAAAGGAAACACATTTTCGTCGTTAAGGATAAACTCAGCGAACACCTGTGTATCATCTAGATTTATGAAGATAAAGCTGGATCACACCTCTTAAAAATACCTGTGCCCACCAACCTCCCACAGGGAAACTTCAGGTGCTTTTTTAGTATGTATGCAGCATCCTGTTATGGGGAATTGCAAAGAAATTAGTGAGTGCTAGAAGAGCAAAGCTGGGAAATGCAGCCAAGAAAATCATAGCCTAGAAGTTAGAGGGGTGGCAGAAAGCATATTCACTGCTGTCCTGAGGCTAACAGGGAGGAGGGGATAATACTTAGTCCTTTCCCAACCTACCAGTCTCCACTCCTCGCAACAGGATCTGAGTAAATTTGACTGAAGCAATCAAATAAAATGGAGATGTACTGGAAGGGATAGCATGTCTGTGGTAACTAGAGGTCACAGGCTGGATTTTGCCTCCAGTGCCAGTCTTAAGATAGTGAAGAGAAATCTGAAAAGACAGATGGATTCTTTAAACATTCACTCCTATGTAGCAGCTTTGCTTTGCCAAGATAAGCACTAGAAACCACATTTTCTAAGTTGTGGAAGTTGATGCTGGTGTCCCTAACTGGGTTGTACAATCTTGTTTAGGACAGCAAATTTGCTTTATAAAAGCACTCCTGTAAGGTAAATAAACAATAACCCTGTTTTATAAAAGGAGGCACAAGAGGTTGAACTACAGCAGTTACTGACAACCCAGGATTTCCAGGCCTCACATGTGTTGGCTGCTTCCCACAGGCATCCATCTCCCTATTGCAAAATAAAGCTTTATAATTTCCGAGTGTTTCACTGCATTGATGTGAAGATATTGAAAAGCAATGCTAGAGGCTTCCTCAACAGTTGGAGCACAAAGGTCTGTATGCATGAACTCTGAAATGCAGAGTTCAATGCAGGCTGTAGATCTTTTCCCTTCCCTTAGCATATGCATTCAGAAGGTCTAACACATAAAGAATGTGCTTCAGAAAATGGTGCTGCGCCGAAGAGCCCTTCAGTGATCCAATCTGACTCCAGGCTTGATTTTCCTTCACTATTTGCAAGGAGTTCTCACCCAGAGAGGCTGGCAGACATAAATAAATGTACAGCAGTTTGTGGCTACCAGCAAATTTCCATGATCCGTCAGTTTGGATCTGGGCTAAATATGAACCGAAACTGAAGAAGTGACGGGTCAAGGGCACTGATGTACAAGCAAGGCTGGCAATAAATGGGAAAGTCCAGCCCCAGAAGGTACTAGAGACAGTTTCAATTTCATTCAGGCATCTCTAGTCAAAACCAGACTTTGGGTTTACTGGGTGCTTCTCCTGCCTCAGGCACCCTGGCAAATGGGAAACTTACTGAAACACTAACCCTTGATGTGCTCAATACACAAGCACTGAGGGCTGCAGATAAGCTGCATATAGCTGCTGGAAGCAGTAAACTTTAAGCATTTCCCCTCTTTTGTAGAGTAACCATTAGATTTTTTTCTCCCCCTTTGACTGGATGATGAATGGAAAGGGTGAATCCAAGGCAGACTTACATTGTTGGTTTGCTGCTTGTGTGAAACCAGGGGAAAAGATCTCCAGCTTTCTTGAAGTCCATGTAAATACAGAATACTTCTTTTACTTGGCACTAAGTCATGGGGCAAGAAGCTGGGTGGGATGGAGTCACTCCCTGGGAGAAATATGATTTCTCTTTATTTGTTAATAAACAGGGAAAAAGTCTGGTAGCACATCCCATTCTTCATAGTGTCTTGCACTTCATGTGGCCATTTACATTCATGCAAAAGGACGGTGAAAGTCTGCAAATTAGAAAGGCAGGAGTTTAAACTCACTCTGTTCCTATATTACCACCCAAGATGAAAAGCAGTGCAGGGAGGAAGAAAGTAAATGGTGTATGCATTCACAATAGAAGAGGTAGGAAAAAGATTGTAATATTTCCATGAAATTCTCATGGCAGATTGTGGAAGAGCTTTTTAAACACAACACTGAGACAGTGCTTGGGACACTTCATGCCCTACGGGTATGAAGTCCATGGCCTGAAGCCCCCATCAATCCCTATGATACTCTTTCTTTCACACAGCTAGTGAGTTATTTGACAAGCAACACGCATTTCTCAGACCATTAATACATGCTCAGACCTTAAAAACCAGGAGTGAAATGGTGGCACGAATGTAATGCGACAGTACCCATTCCCCTGGAAATCTTAATGGCACTGCTGTGCACTTTTGAACCATACAGAAAAGTCAAGAAGGTATGTAATAAAATATAAATGAGCTTTTGTAGAACGAATCTGATCAAAATCCCCACAATGTTTTTCCCCTTTTCAACATTTCAGGTCTTTTAATCTGTGTCAACTTTCCCATGTTTCAAATAAACCAGGAACTATTAATGCATTTTCTTTCATTTCAGGAACCTGGCAGGTTCTTGGCTTAGGACTTAGTGATTGTAAACAGTTATTTTTGAGTCTGCATGCACATGAAATGGCTTGGAAGCCACAATGACACTGGCAACATAATTCTTTCAGTGTTATCTATGTGTTGTAAATCCAACCTTTTTTGAAATTCATTGCCTGCCAGGCGAAACTATTCATGCATAATACATATCTTGGAGCAGGACACAAGATTACTGATGTTATATTACTCCCTATTTCTTTTGTTGTGAAAACTCTGCGTTCCTAGCAAACAGAAAAAAAAAAAAAAAAATAATCTCACATCTTTTATAAAGAAAGACCTTTCAACCATTTCTGAGCACTGACTCAAAGTTTGGTATCAGTATAAGAGTTACTCCTGCTCTTCCTTGTCATAAAGTTTTGAATTTGTTCGCATTGTTCATAAACTACCCTCAAAATGACAATAATAAGGAGCATGCTTTTAAAAGAAGCACAATCACAGTACAAGTAACAGCATGCATTATAAAGAAGGTATGTATCAGTCATTCTTGGGGTAATTCTAGCTGTTACAAAATAAAAAATGAAGCAACTCTGAGGTTAAGCCTGTAATTTTCCTCTGAAAGCTGCAAGTCTACATTCTGCTAATATTCTTCACACTTTCGTAAGGCAAGTCAGTGCCACATTTGAGCTCTGCTGTGTCATCTTTTTGAACCTAAGCTTCTCCTTAACCACCCTCAAAACAAATACTTGTTCTCAGGAAAAAATATGCGTGTATTTACTGTGTTGCATACGTGTGGGCAGTGCATCCTGGACACAACAGGACTGCAGATATTCAGGAAGAAAACCTTAAAACCATGCCAGGCGAACTGTCTCTGTGTCAATGGTATAATGCCAGCTCGTAAGGTTTGCCAGCTATGGAAACTTTGGCCTTACTGTGTATAGCTCTTTCCTTTGGGCACAGATGGTCTTACCTGGGGTGTTTGCAAAGGAAATCCTTCTGGTTACAGGAAGTCCCAGGACACAGCACCAAGTCTACACTAAGACGGCCCATCCCTGGCTCACACCTCAATGAACATGACAGATTTGCCAGAGATGGATTTGACACATTACAGAATCACAGAATCATAGAAAGGTTTGGGATGGAATGGACCTTTAAAGCTCATCTAGTTCAACCCCCCTTTAATAACCAGGGATGTCTTCAACAAGGTCAGGTTGCTGAAGTCCCCATCTAACCTGATCTTGAATGTTTCCAGGGATGAGGTATCTACCATATCTCTGGGTAACCTGTTCTGTGTTTCACCACACTCATTCACGGTAAAATAATTCTTCCCTTTTATTTAGCTTGAATCTACCCTCTTCTAATTTAAAACAATTCAAATAATTTCTAGGGACTAGCAGTGCATCAAATGGGAAAGAAACTCAGCCTCCGAGATAAATAAAGACAGCCTGTAACCCTGTTCTTCTGAGTTGTGCCACTGGCCATTTGGGAGTGTAACTGTTCACCTGATCAAAGTTATTTTTGAAGTGTTTCCAAGAAGGTGTTTTTGAAGAATTCAGTGCGACTTAAACTCTCAGCTTTGTACTAGATAATAGTACAGTGAGCAGGCTAGATATGCAGAATTAAATTCTGGAGCAGAAGTCAAGCTGCCAGCAGCTGGTAGCGTGGACCTAAAAACATTAAAGCCTCTGACCCAGGTGTACTGGGTTCTCCCCACACTGTTAATCACATCCAAGTCGGTATTTCTTTCAAGGATTATATGGAGTACAATGATAGTAGGAGTACAATGAAAACATTTGTACTAGCAAATTATGCAAAATAATACATGGCAATTTCTTGGCAGTTTCAAAATAAGGAAATCGAGCTAAGAGGACTTTAGGATAGCTTTTCGTCAGTGACAATATGCCCACTGATGGAGGGAAGTATTTGATTTTACCATCTCACTACTGTGATTTCTTTTAAAAAAACAGAATAATTGTTCAAATCCAGTCTGCTTTCACTTCAGAATCTCAAATGACAGGGCTCAAAGATTCCCTTGCTGTGTTGTTCAAGTTTCTTTCATTATACCTCCTCCCTCCTGGTTTATATCCCTATATAAGTGTGTTTACTCAACCTGCCTTGGGGAACAAGGATGAATTAAAACAGTGGAGAAGATGGACACCAGGGCAGTCTGCAGGAAGACACAAACATGACTGCCAGAAGAGGAAAAAGGAACTTCTTACATGCTAAAGTTATTTTCCATTCTATTCAGAAGTAAATTTAGTCTTGTATGAAAAATCACTTTAAATATGTGACAGTCTCTGCTACCATTTTGGCAAAAGTGACTTTTCCTTCTGAGCAGCCGTTCAAGATTATTTTCATCCTGCTGGTTTCCACACTTGGCCTGGCTGATCTCCTGCCAAGGGCTACTACTAAGCTCTCCACACCTCTGATTCTCACAGCATCTCCACCAGTACTACCGCAGGAGGAAGAGGGTGGCCCAGACAGTCAGCCCTAAATACAGCAACAAAAGGGAGGCATGCTATTGCCAAGAAGGGACAGTAACAAATCACACTCCACTGCCTCTCACATGTAACCATTTCAAGGCTCCAGAGAAAGAAAAACCTTCTCCTTCCTACTGCGTCCAGCAGGACATTTCTTACTGACAACCAAGAAATAAACCACCAGAACCTTGCCAGCACGTGTAGAAACAGAAGCAGATGCGTACTGTGCACTGTTTTTCCAGGGGTAAAGTGTCACAAACTCAGAAATAAAAGACCAGAATTTTCCATTTAAAAATCGTATCACAATTTGTAGACCTGATAGAACTTCAGGATTTTTACCTTTCTGATTCATGAATCAGTGATTTCCTTCCCATGGGTAAAGAAAGGATTTATATTTGAAAGAGTATTTAGGATTTATTGGCAGGATTTGTACTGTAAAGGCATGGAAGGATTTGCAAATCTAATTTCTGACTTATAAAAGCTTTTGAGGATTTTTGTATGGTAAATCCAATTAATGTAATTTTAATGTCATGATTAAAAATCAGGCAACCCTGCCCAACAAATTTTGAACTGTGTCACATCCTCATTAGTGACAGGCACGGGAATAGTTAAGGGTGCCCTGCCATTGAGCAAGGTCATCCGGAAAAAGCCTCAGCTGCCTACCACAGGGGCAAGGGAGACAAGGAGCATGGCTTCCAGCCAGATGGGTGCTGGAGAAGAAGAAGAAACACTGATGACACAGAGGTCCTTAACTTTTTTCTCAGTACCTTCTTTGCTCATTGCTGCCTCTCCTGAGCCACAGCAGGGAAACAGCCAGAGCTCTTATCCACAGAGAGGCAGATGGGAAATCACCTCCTCCTTTTGACCCAGCTGTGTCCCCTCTCCCAGCTCATCCAGGGCAGCAAATATAATGAAAGAAAAGGATCTGGTGGGTGATCAACCCATAGTTTGGGACAGCTGTCTGCAGAGCATGGCTGTCTCCAGCGTAATGAACACAATTCCGCTTCCTGATGCTTTGCTTTCCATGAACCTGTCTTCTGCACCTACCTCTGTTTGAGTCAGGGCCACTCCAAGCATACAGAGTTGGCACCTGGGGAAAGCCTGGGCGAGGAAGGGAAAAACACTGCCCAGCAGTGAGGGGAAAAGGGTCAGAAACAGCCCTGCGAGCCCCGAGTGGAGAGGAAGACAAGGAGGGGATGTGATAGAGGCATCCCCAGCAGCCCCTGGAGAGACCATGCTGGAGCAAGTATCCACACTGCAGCCATGGACGACACCACACTGGAGCAGAGTATGCTCTGAAGGAAGCTGCAGCCCATGGGAAGGACCCATCCTAGAGCAGGTTTGTCCTGAAGGAATGTAGGCCATCAAAAGCCCACGCTGGAGCAGCAGAAAAGCGTGCAGAGGAAGAAGGGGCAGAGAGGAGATGCTTATGGACCAACTGCAACCCCCCATCTCCTAAAATCCCCCTGCACTGCTGTCCTGGGTTCAGCAGCAGCAGTCATTTTTCTCCTTCTTAGTAGCTGGTGCAGCGCTGTGGTTTTGACTTTTGGTCTGGGAACAGCGCTGATAACACTGATGCTTTTAGTTACTGCTCAAATGTTTAGTCTGACCAAGGACTTTCTGAGCCTCATGCTCTGCCAGGGAGGAGGGGAAGCTGGGAGGAAGCAGAGACAGGACAACTGACCAAAGAGGTGTTCCATATCACAGCACGTCATGCCTGGAATGTAACTGAGAGTTACCCAGAAGCGCTAGTGCACTGTGAGGTTGGATGAGGTATCGGTCGGGGCTCGGTCACGTGGGGTGGGGCGAGTTATCCGTTGGCGGGTGGTGAGGTGATGTATTCTCTTCCCTTGTTATTTCCCTTATCATTATTATTATTGGTGGTAGCAGTAGTGGTTTGTGTTATACCTTAGTTACTGGACTGTTCTTATCTCAACCCGTGGGAGTTGCATTCTTTTGATTCTCCTCCCCATTCCTCCAGGAGCAGGGGGAGGGCAAAAAGTGGGGGGAGTGAGAGAGCAACTGCATGATTTATGGCTGGCTGACTGTGTTTAAACCTCGACAACTGCCCAGAGGCGGAGAGAAGAGGAGGAGTTAGTGATGAAGGACTGATGTTGAGCCTGGGGAAAGGGGAGGTGGCGGAGCTAAGGTGTAGTTTTTAACCTCGCTTGTCACCATCTGACTCTATTCTAACTGGCACTAAATTGAATTAATTTCCCACAGGTCAAGTCTGTTTTGCCCCTTTTGGTAACTGGTAAGTGATCTCCTTGTCCTAATGCTGACCCTCATGATGTCTCATGATGACAAGCTTTGTCATCTCATTTTCTTCCACTTGTTCCCCTGCTGAAGAGCGGCAGTGAAACACTGGTTGGGTGGGTGCCCAGCAGCCAGCCAAAGTCAACCCACCACAGAAACAGAGGTCCTAGCACAATTCAGGCTGCAGTTGTAGCAGCACCCATCATATTTTTTTCCCATGACTAAAGTACCATGTTTCACCATTCTTCCTTGCCAGACTGTCAATACTTTCACTTGTTAACCTAATCATGAGTTTACATTTTAGAGAAAAACAACAACCACCCTGTTCCTGATGTTTGAAACAACTAATGCAAGACAAAAGAACTCCAAGTACTTAATTATCCACAAGAAATTGGCCAAGTTGATTACAGTAGCATTAAAAACAACTGGTATCACATATGCACTTGGATTTTACCCAGAGTCTGTTTTCTGCATTCAAATTTGCCAATCAGTTTCTAAGACTCCCGTGTCAGCAGCTAGAACAGTCTGCTTCTTTTCAAATAATGAAAACGACTTTTAAAGAAACCAGATTCCAAGGGTAAGATCAGGGACTGAGTCCATTAGCTATGCCAGGCCCTGTCATCTGTATCTGGTAAAGATTTGCAGTTAGTGGAGCAAGCGACTGGGTATCAGGAGAAATGGGTTGTGAGTGGTGATATAATTCCATCCCTTGCTCATTAAAAATGTTTAGACAACTCACTGCATCTCATGGTCCCTCACTGCAAACACAGGGGGAGAGGGAGGGAAGAAATGATTTTCTGCTACTTCCAAAGGGAGCTGTAAAGCAGTATCTGGTTCCTAGCAGCTTTGGGATTGCAGGGCAGTATAAAATGTGGAGGCAATTCTGATTTAATTTCTCCCTTAAATTCTGTCAAAGTGCATCCAGTAAACAGGGAATATTCTTTATTATGACTAACAGTACCACGGGGTTTCAGCCAAGACTATGAACCTATTCAGCCAGAAAGAAAAAAGAAAAAAGACTGTATATACATGCTCACAGATTGGGGAATGCTTGATTCCTTCAACGTGCTTATAGGCTGAGCTGATCACAGTTTGCCGAAGGCTGCCTGGGACATCAGTGCCAGAGACAAGAATTTACCTGTGACTTTCACTAGTCCTTATCCAGCACTTCAACCTAATTATTTCCTTGATACTTTCACAAAATAAACCAAGAGGGAGGAAATCCCAGGATTAGCTAATTGTGGTGATTCACAAAAACTACAGTCTGCCTGGAACATGCATTTCTCTCCCACACATCAGAAACAGGGAGGATGCAGATAATCCCCAACAAACCACTGGCTTGGTAAAACAATTAATTATTGACCTTATGAAGGTTTAACAGGATAAAATATCCTGCTAACAGAAGAGCACAATGGACAATTAAGATTTATCTCCTGATGAAGAAACCTCATTTGTACTAAAATATTGGGTGATTTATATTTTCTGTTTCAACAGATCGCTTAAGATTTAACAGATTGCTGAATAAATTGTTTAAATATGCAAATCATCTGGGCATTTTGTAATATTTCTCCAAGGGCTTTTTCCCAGTAGTTCTCACCAGATCATGCAAATTACTAGTGGTTCAGAAAAGGAGCATATAACATTTTAATTGATAGAGTGTTTCTTTCTGCTCCAGTTCTTTTACATCTTCCCTCTCAGATTAACTAGAAACATATGACCTCCAGGAATCCTCACATTCTGTGGGGTTCATGACAAAATCAAATATTGAAAGAGATGGAGCACAGGAAATTAAGTGTTTATGTAGATAAAATGAGCTGACTTGGGGAATATAAACAGTACTAAATTAGACTATATAGAGTGCCCTGTACACCTAATTTCCATGATGAATGACGAGCTGTAATGGGCATTCATACACTCCTTGCACATTATCCCCAGACCTTCATTTTGCCTCTCCCCTCATTCTGCTTAGAGGTGACACTGCTTCCCAGAGGTTGCGGGGTAACCCTGCAAACAGAGCGCAGCCATCAGGGTGGGGGCAGCTCACCTACCTGTGGTTTCAGCCACCGCACACTGCTGCAGCCCAACCCCATTTCCATGAAGCACTCTCCACTTGACGCTCAGGGAGTCTACATTTCCACCTCAAAACCACAAAAAAGGAAAGGAGGTTTTATCCTTCTTTCCCATAACTGCCTCCTGAGATTAACTCTTTAATTACCCTGCTTAACCACCAGCAGCCCAAAATCTGAACCTCTGGGCCAGAAAATGGGGAAAAAAAGACAGAAGGAGAAAAAAAGGCAGTTTTTGAGTCACGTACTGATTTCACTTACCCAGTACCTAGTGAACCAGGCAATGCATTTGTGATTGCATCACAGAGTAACATTAGACACAACAGTATCTTTTATTCCTGTTTCTTAAAGCTCAACCTCAGTATCAACTTAAAAAGCAAGCAACACAAATCATGTCCCCACCAGCCAAATGGCTTCCCTCTTACACTTCTGCTGAGAAGCAAACCCTGCAGTGGCAGATTTGGGTACCCTGGCTTCAGCATATGCGCAGTTCCCCAGTGATCCACTTCAATCTGAATCTGAAAAGAGCAATTCCAGCCCTGCAGCGTGGTGTGAGCTCTGCTACCTCATGCATTATTTCAGCATGAAATATTTATAAACTGAAGAACAGGGGCAGGCTCCTTCTTTAAAGAGTGCAATGATTATTTTTCTTTTTTCAATGCAGGAACACAAGAATCTGCAACTTGTTTGACATCCTGGGTTTAACAGCCCAGTCCCCACTCCTCCTCTACATAAAAGGAGCCAAGATTTCACCTTGCAATTGATTTCCCTTTAAAACCAAGACCAAGCAGGTATTTTTACATCTTAGGGCTAATTTTATTTCTCTTTACATTAGCTCTCAAGACCATACCTGTGTGCTTTTTCTGTATAAAATAAAAAACCCCACAGTATTTGTATCATCATTATCTTTCCCCTGGCAGCAGTTTGTGTTCTGAAATTAAACCAGTGGTCACAGTCTACAGTGACACACTGTCACAGAACTGGCCCTTGGAAAGCCACTGCTAAACCTGACAACCTCAGGGCCAAACCAGTATTTCCATAATACAAAGCTGTTGGTGGGTAAGATTCCCTCACTCTACCTGATTAGAGCTATAAAACACAGCTCCTGTTTCAGTTGGAAACCAGAAGGTGGAACTTCAAAAAAGCTGCAGGTAAATTGGTCCTCTGTGGGCACCAGGGCCCTTGAGTGCAGCAGTCTTGTCTTATAGCTTGGAGGACCTGTGGCCAAAGAGCACAAATCTCTGCAAATTAATCTTCTGCTTTGACATGTAACTCTGCTAACGAATTCTGCAGAAGCAGTTACACAATTGACCTGTTCTCTGTAGCACTGATGAAGCTTTGCTCTTTTTTCACCTACAGATTTAGAAATATTTACCAGGAGAGAACTAATTGACTCTCAGGAGAACAAACCCAATTCTACTTCCTTTGAAACATCAGGAAAACAATTCCAGATGCGTAGCACCTAGCAAACAGGAATGCAGCAATTGTTAGTACCTAGCATTTCTGAAGTAATTTGATTACAGAATAACTAATTACTTTTATTTTTTATGAAACATGGAATAATTTCATGTATATTTTTTTGCATTTCTTATTTGCCAAAACAAAGGGTAACTGACCTGCCTTCCACTCAGCCCTAAAACATGTCCTATCTTTGTTACCTGCTAGTGTACACCTTAATTTATGTTTCAGTCAAGCCTGCACTATAAATAGACTTCTGTGGAGGTACTGAATGTGCAGACCCTTATAAATACCAGAACTACTGTGAATCCAGCCCAGAGAGCCAAGAGATGGGCATGGACCTGAGCAGCTGAGCATGCCCACGAGCCTCTGCCAGCTAAGGGGAGCTCAGCTTTTAGGGTGAATGGGCAATTCCTAAGCATCCTGATTTAAACAGACCACATGCACACACATACAAAGGTACGTCCAGTGAGAGAATGCTAAGAATTAGTTATAACTTGGATTATCTGTGGAATTCTAAATTCCTGGTTTGGAAACTGCACTGTTTAAACAACAGGACAGATGCACCATAGCTAAGTTAGTCCTCTGAAACAAGTAATTTGCATCCCCTTACTAAAGTGGTAACAGGAGAGTACTAAAGTGAGTTGCTAAAAAGATTATGCTGTTACTTTATGAAGGGTAGCTGGTATGGCTTTAACCAGTTAATCAGTACAATCTTCCAGGAAATCAGCTATTTGCTTAAGCCAATAACTCTTCTACTTGGGGTCATCACTCGCTTTTGGTCATTCATTTCTACAGAGCATCGTCTGTTCCACTAGCAGATACTGCAGTTAAAGGTACTATGTGAGGAAGAAAACTCTGTACTTAATCTATTTCTATCTTGCTGAACATATCCTTACCAGCACCAACAAAAAAGGCTCAATTTCACTCAGTGCAGCACAGGCTGTGCTAAATCTATGCCATCTGGTGCAGATGCACATACAGTAAGTACCTACTTAAATTTAGAGAGCAGTTACAGCATGACCTGCAGACCATGGCAGTAGATATTCATGTCTGAACAACAGTATGTGCTTCCATTATCACTCTGCCTTTTAAATGGAGCCCTAAAGCTTACAGCCCACTAGCTATTTTTGCAGGTAATGTCTGTGTCACACATCACCTTCTTCGTGGCAATATAACTAATTAACTGGAAACTGCCAGGCATGGACTATACATTGCAATATTCACTGTTCTGCTTTCTGGCATTAAATGAATAGATTCAAAATGCACTGGCTTTACATCAAAGCACCTCTCTTGGAGTCAAACTGCAGTCCTGTGTTTAGTATATGGCTTTGCTTCAGGTTTTAAATGGAGATTACACCGATTTTTAAATGTGCTGCTTCCAAGCATGAGACATCGAGGGTAGCTGTAATAAAATTTACATCCATGTGATCAGTTCAGAAATACTGCTGTAAGATCAGCAGTGAAATGATTTGATAGCTTCAGTCCACTTTTTGAACTGAAAGGGACCCAGCTCCCAACAACCACAACTGGCTATTAAGCCACCATAACTGGCACCAGTCATGAGGCTGACTGGTGAAGGCAGCAGTAGGACTGAAAAGTAAATGCCATTTCAGCTCAGATGGGGGAAGAGAGGGTAGTATTACCACAGAAAGGTGACAGCCCTCTATTCTCTCTCACCACAGCCCATAAAATACAATGTGAAACTTCCCGCTGATTCCCTGGGAGCTGAACTAGGACCCAGGTTACAAGCCAAGCAGATGTTAACAGTTTATTGCAAAGAAAACAAACAAAAAAAGAAACTATCTACATGAGTTACAGCAAATCCATACACTCTTGGCACAACCACTTACACAATAAACAGTATTTTAAACAACACCTACAAAACTATTCTGTTTCCCACTAAACATGAAGGCTTTCGGAAACTTGTACCATGTTGGACAGGTCACTTAGGTTCAGACACCACTGTATTTTGCAAGAGATGCCTTCTTGAAGTTGCTAGATCTGCGCAGTAAACCATAGGAAAGGCAGACAGTCTCCGAGGAAATTTCTAGAGCCCATTTACTGTATGAATTTGGGTGGTACACATGCTTGCTCACAAAGAGATGGAAGAATGCAACAAAGATTCTACACGGATAATGTACCGCTGTGCTGACTGGGCTTCAATCATCACTTCCATACATTTTATTTCAGAGATTAAAATGGCACACATGAACCAGGCATCAACCATCACTATGCAGGTGGGCCAGAGACATTTTGTTACCAGGCTGGTTCTACAGCTTCAACAAGATTCCTGTTAAGTTCAAGATAAATAAAGTTAGTGTCTTTATGACCATTGGAAATCTGTTTTCAGACCGTAGATATTAAACCCAAGAAAGACATCTAAAGGCAGATTTTAGATTCTTTTTAAAAGAGAGTCTTGAAAATATCTTGTTAAATATACACCTAAAAAAATCCCATTTCACAGATTAAATATAACACTATTTTCATAGCTATTTCCTAGCTACGAAAAATATGCTAAGTAGCTGAAGAGAAAAAATATATTGCTACTGAAATCTATTTCAAACAGGATAGAGCTTATTTTTATTCTCTTCTTGACCTTTATATGAGAAGATGCCCTAAAATTCTAGATATTTTGTATTACATCTGATGTCACTAATTCACAGGAGTTTTCAACCTATATCAAACTATCAGAGATCACAAAAGAATCTAAGCTTTCCCTCCCCCATTTAATTCACCATCTTGGAGAGCTTTCAAAAACAGGAACGCAGTCACATCTGATTAAGAGTTTATTTATTATATTTCATGGTTTTGCAGAAATAATGTAAAGATGGTAGTGAAAGTATGGAAGGGTCAAGAGTAACTGAGTATGCAGAGAACGCAAAGGTTTTTTGAGGTGTCCATGTGTGGGGGTTTTGTGTTCTTTTTTAAAAAAAAAAAAAACAAACAAAACAAAACAGGAAAAAGCCACATTGCTGAGACTAAAAAGTCAGGAAGTGCACTGAAGTTAGCATACACAAAGGCATGCAGTTTTCCAGTACAGTTGGTAAAATGTTAATCACAGAAAGCAAATGTCCCAAAAGCCAGGGGTGATTCCACAGGAGACCACCTGCAGAAAGTCTGAGACTTTTAAGGCCTCCCAGAACCTCTGCTCTGGAAGTAAGCCTCTTCCTGGATAGATGAAAATGGGACCTGGGATGCTGAACACTTTAAACACAGGGGCTGGAAAGCACGTTGTTATATACTGACTCTCCAAGGAGGAGGCACACTCAGTTCTCTGGCCCTTGACCTTCTGCGCTACCCAACTAATATTTTGCCTGGCACCAGCTGTGATGAATTTTGGTTTTAATTAGTAACATCCAGAATAAGGCAAGAAACATATTTCACATGAGCTGGTAAAGTTTTTTGGCCACCAAAGGCCCGAGCCACTTACTGGTCTGAAATCTCCTGCATCAAGACCAGAGAGTGGCTTCTGCACTACTACACGCAATGGGCATTAAGAGTCCAAGTTTAAATCTGTATGAAGATGTACCTACCCTTATGAATGTAAGACATCTCCATGGAAGACATATATGAGTATTAGAATCCCACTGCTCTGTTAAAACCATGTAATGGAAGGCTGCACCACAAAGTATACAAAAGAGGAACAAATTAAAGTCACAGAAACACCCTGAAATCTGCCATCTGAGAAATTCCAAAGCGCATTCATTTAAAATGTATCTTTCTCACGCACATATTTACAACCAGGGATTTCGCATTTACATCCTAGGTCCTGACTGGCATTGGAAAATTTTCAGTGCTAGTACTAATCCCCGAAGAACCTCACTACAAACAGCCCTCATTACACTAATTCTTTGCTGCCTCCACTTTTTGACATGTCAGCCAGTTCCTAATCCTTTTAACTTAATGAAGTAGTAGTTACACAACAGCGGTATCCTGTGGAAGATCACTGATCTGTCCCTTGAGAGCGCTTCCCTGGCACATAGTATGGAGACAAGGGCTGGGATCCTGCCCACAGGGACAGACAGCTCTGGGAGGATGGGGCTCCCACCCTGCAGCAGCAGGCATTTAGGGCTGAGGAGTTACACTGCTGGAATGCTTAACTCGCTCTGAAGAGATGTCCTTGCAGCTCAGCTCCCTGGGCAGAGGCAGTGACAACTCCCACCCACAGGCTGAGGACTGACCTCCTTCGGGATGGCTGGTCCATGCCTCCACTCATCCCTACAGCACGAGAAGCACAGCATTGTCCCCTAGGGAGTGGCAGCAATGACGCTGAGCATATGCGAACATGAGAAAAGACAGCTTTCTTCTCTGAACTGTCACGGTCCGGCAGCAGATAAGCCACACCTTCTAGTCCAAACTGGTTTTATTTTGGCTCCCAGCCTGTTTGAAGCTGCTGCAGCAGAAAAGCAAATGCCTGGCGAGGGGAGCTTTTCCAAGGGATATGCTCATGGGTCAGGCTTTTGTGTCCTGCAGCCACCATGAGGGCTTTCCAAGACCACTGGTAGGCCAGGCAGGTGGACACAGACAGAAAGTAACATCATTTTCTGATGAATAAGTAGCTTAAACCCACAGGAATAAAATAGGACTGGAAACATTTGGCTACAAAACAGGGGGCCAGATTGAAGCTCAGCCTCAAGCACTTCTTAAGTAGGTCAGAGCACAAACCCCAAAGCTGAAGATCTGCATTCACAGGGGAAAAAACCTCCAATCCCTATTTTATGGCACAGGCATTTGGACAGAAAGGCTTGTATTGCTCTTGTGAAGCCAATATGAGGATTTTGTTGACAATACAAAGGAAGAAGGCACTTTTCACACCTGAGCATGGCCAGAGAGAACAGGGGATCCTTACGGTGGAGCTGCTCTTCTGGACAGACCAGAGACAGCCCAAAATCTCATAGCTCTTCTCATGCTGAACCATATTTTCAGTCAGTGCACATCAAGTGACTTGAGGATTTGGCCCAGTTAATTGACAGTTTGTATCTTGTGACACAAGCTGAAAAAACAATGAGAGTGATAAAAATATGGCAACAGCTATAGTAATGCTACTGGTGGTTATGAAGGAGCTGTTAGTTCTGGCAGTTATTAAAATCATTCAACGTAAGTGACAGATAACAGTAATAAATTAGCGGATTTGTTTCTCATATCCATACATCCAGCATTTTCTGCGAGCAGAGAAAAACAATGGCATCTCATTACAAAGCTCTATCAGGACCTGCAACATGTATTAAATTATTAACCATAACGAAGCCTAAGTGAAAACCCTCACTTGAGGGTGCAAACAGATTTAAAACAGCAGCTGCTAACTAGTAAGATGCTTTCCAGTTGCCAGTCTAGCAGAGCAGTAACTGCTTTTATATTAGCTAAAAGAGGTATTGCATTTTCCCTCAATGCTGTATCATGATG
Source organism: Pezoporus wallicus (assembly GCF_028554395.1). Taxonomy (NCBI): domain Eukaryota; kingdom Metazoa; phylum Chordata; class Aves; order Psittaciformes; family Psittacidae; genus Pezoporus; species Pezoporus wallicus. The sequence continues at coordinate 1,160,743 of NW_026635941.1, forward strand.
GGGTGGTTCTGGGAGCCTACCAGGAAGGTGTAAGAGGGCATCCATTCAGCACATCCTCATCACCCCCAAGGCCTCCATATCCTCCCTGTGGAGAATCCAGCCTCTCCCAGGGCCTCTGGTCACCCCCTGCTTGCCAGGCAAAAGATGAGAACCAGGTTGGACCAAAATGCCCAAAACCGTGCCCTCCCCAGGGCATGGCACCATGGGCAGAGACAGGGAGGACAAGATGCAGCTGTCCGCAGCTGCATCTACAGTGATGGGCAGATGATGGGCAGGAGGGTCAGGGACCAGCTGAGTGACCACGCCTGGGGAAAGAGCTCCTAGCTACTGAGGTATAAACTGCTCTTTTCCTTCAATTCTGAAGCACAAATGTCATGAACAATTCTCCTTTAAACCCCAGTGTAGGACAAGGCATAGAGAGTACCAAGCAGCAGTTTTCCATTTTGACTCAGCCCTGCTCCTCAGGAGCCCTGGTGATTTTCTGGGTAAGCCAGCCAGGCTCTTCCCAGCTTTTAAGCAACAAGAACTTCGAAGTAATGCAGCTTCTTCACAGAAGAGATGAGTCAACCTTTAATGGGAGTATAATCTATTCATTGCAAGGTCCTGGGAAAATAAACCAGAAGTATACAGAAGCGTAACTAATGCTGTCTCAAGGGCACCTGACTGTACCTGTACCTGATAGATCTCAAATGTTAGGCATTATTTTTATGCACTCCTAAACATACCCAATGATCTAGTGGACACTCAGAGCCCAGGAAGAAGCCCTGGGCTAGCAATCACACCAGCCCTCCCCACTGCTTACCTGCCCTAGTGGAATCCCCAGCAAGGCTTCCCAGCCCTTTGGAGGGATTGCAGGTCTCTTCAGGTGCCTACTGGAGCACCCTTCTTGGTAACTACTCACAGATATGCAGAACAAGCCCTCCCTCACTGGAGGTAAAAAGAAGACCCTCCCTGCTTTAAACAAGGACCTACAGCTCAGAACCACATGAACTTGCTGAATTGGAGTATAAACCAGGGCTGTTTCCCCAGCAGCACACAGGCCAGTTCACACGCAGAGGTGACCATCCGTGCTGGCTAAACAATAACAATCACTGTCTGCTGTGCAAACACCAGTCTGGAGGTCAGCTTATAAGCAGCTGCTGTCAGCCCAGGGCTGCAGAGGAACACGGGAGAGAGACCCTGTACCTGCCAGCTTGCTGAGAGCTTCAGAATGTTTGATCAGCCGAAGTCCAAACCAGAACAAATTCCTCCTTCTGTGCCCAATGTGAAGAGACCTTCCCAGATCAGCAAATCCATCCCCTGCTAGCACAGGCAGCCATGCCAAAGGCTATTTCATCCTCACTTCAGAAGAAAGGATGACTGGGGAAAGATATGAGGAACAAGCAGGAAAATGCTACAGAATTTTAATGCAAAATAAATTATGTCAGAAGATATCAACAATGTAAGCTTACCAAATACAGATGTTAAATCTCAGTTTCTCTCTTAATCTCAGCACATTATCTTAATGTAGCATATTATATGAAACATACAGCAGACACGCCACTATGTTTACAGCACCCCTGTCACACAGCAATTTTGAAAGCATTATTGTCAAGCTGACATTTTATTACATTTCTGGAAATATGCTAATTCAATCATTAGGTTTCAGCCATGAAGGCTCAGGAACAAAGAAGCACTGTGCTTTACTTCAGACAGTTTTAAATGTTGCTGAAAATGGAGAAAGGGGGCAGTAACTTTTAATCCATTCCCCATCCCCTTGAAGCTCTATTCTTTCTCTCTCCACTGGAATTTAGTATCAAATTATCCCTCCAAGGAGCCACTGGAGGAAAGCAGTGCAAGCTAAGCAGACTGGTGAGCCTGTCATCCATTTTCATAATTTCAGTTTATGTAAATAGGCCGTCTATTTCCAAGCCAAACACAGGGTTACTGCCATGGACTGAAAGAACAGTATTAGCTTTCAGCCACATAAATACACTAACCATCATCAGACACAGCCTCACCAAGGTCTTTGGGGACCACGACCACACAGCACAGCAAGCACTCATCACGCTGCAGTGTGGGAGAAGCTGTGCCCCACAGCAGAGATCTCAACAGAGAGGGAGATGAAAATAACTCATCTTAAAAGAACACAACATTTGCACATGACAAACTAGGTTTGTGGGAAGGTTACTACTTAGATTAGATTAACATCAATGCTTCTCACTCACAGCTGACAGCACTTTCGTGCTGGACATGGCACACAAGGACTCCTCACATGCGAGGTCATTCTCCATCACAACAGGTTTTCATCTGAGTATGTTTTATCGATGGCATTTTCAATATCTCTATTCAACATCAGACTTTGGCTCCAAGTAATCAAAATTCTGCCCATAACCCAAACAATTAATCTGTATTTGTAGTAGTTTACACTGCTTTTAGAACCGAGGAGCCCCATCACCAGCAGAAGCACACTCTGTGAATGGCAGACAGGATATTGTGAGCATAAGACTGAAACAATAGACAATTTAAGTATTTTGAGAAACCCTTGGAAGAGAATATCCTATAGAAGTGGAAAGCAAAGATGATTAAAAAAAAAAATCTGTATTCTTTATACAAAATATTGCACTAACAAAATTCTTGCTACTCTACCTGGAAAATTGAGAAGATTCCAAGAGATATAATGCAAAAACAAGGTCTTGTACAAAATACTCTTAGAGTTGCTTTAATGCCAACAATGATAAGTGAAGTGTTAAATTTATGCTAGCTGCTTATTTTCTCTTCTCTTGGTTTACATTTTCAAAGCAGCAGACGAGGAGAGGACAGAAACTCAGGGGCTTGAAGGATGTGATCCAAACAAAAGAATTTTAAGAGCTGCTGTCGTATACCATTTAAACACCATTATATTACAAGTGCTACTTATATGTAAGCAATTAATTTTGGGTCTCTCCACTGCTTGTCTTCCATTTCTGAAATCCTCCTCCGTCTGTTACCACAGTATTTCTGCTTCTCTTTTTCTCCACCAGTCTATTGCATTGGCATCATGACATGGGAACAAGTACTCTGCCATGCTGCTCCCTCCTCCCTGTTCACCACTCCTGACAAAATCACAGAGGCTGCCCAACATACAGTGCTCCTGACACCACAGCACCTTAAATGCTGAACACTGACTCATATTGATGGGCACCAGTGATGTGGTGCTTCAACACAGATACTAGAACAGTATTGTAATCCAGCCAGTTATCTAGATGGTTTTAGTGTTGTAGGAAATTGTTAAAGTAGAATTTCAGAAGTAAATACATTATAAGATCATAATCGTGTGTATACATACACACATGCATATACACATTATGTATGAAAGATAACAGGCAGCAGCTGCAATCCCCTGCCCTCTCCTTGACAACCTTCCTGTTCCTCCCAGTTTATGTTACCTTACCTGGAAGGTTGCAAACTGCTTCTGGGGGGCTCTGTCCTCTGAAGTGCAAGACATCTGCTGCTGAAAGTGCTGCCTCCTCCTCCATGAAGGGACATGCCACTCTCCAAGGCTAACTGATTCCCTCCTGTGCCAAAAGGGTTATTTTTATTCTGTTCCTTTTACTGGGGATGAGGAGGGAGAAGCAGCGATGAGGGGAGGAAAGGGAAGGGAAGAAAAGGAAGGGACATGCTTACATCCAGGCCCTCTCTTACTGTGACACTGGAAAGGAAAAGTGAAATGAACAAGAGTGACAGAAATAAGCAGTATACGGTATCAGAGATCAAGCCTGCAGTTAATGTGATACCATAAGCACACACATTTGAAACTGCATTTTATATGTTATTCCTAGTTTCCTAACACTGGTGCCCTATTGTCTGCTCAGCAGCTGCAAATAGCTACAGGATAGCAGTATCCAAATTACACCTTCATTAGGTCATCCTGATCATGGACTATATAAAGGACTGGAATAGAGATAGTTTGTGCAGTCCCTTTATGCTTCAACAGCAGTGTAGCAAGTCCACAAGGCACCTAAAAATAAGGTTCACCGAATCTTAGCTATTGAACAGATATTTCAACAACAGTTGTAGATCTTTAGTACCTCTTGTGCTTGTGCCAAACTGTACCATGGGCCTCAATAAAGACAAAGAACCTGGAACATTCAGCAGCAAACCAAGCCTCCCTTGTGAACAGAAGGAGTAACTGCATTTAATGGCAGCAGTAAAAATCTCTTATCTGTGTGAATGAGCCAACAGAGAGAGACAAGATGATGAAACATGCCTGCCCAGTTTGTGAGATGAGCATTTCTCCATCCCATACTAAATACTTATGTATGAAGTAAGTCCCAGCAGAAATATTTCACAAAAATAATTCATTACAGGGAAAAAAGAGGAAAAAAAAAAAAAAGAAGGAAGGATTTAATGGTAGTGGAAGTGATGCTGAAGGTAAAAGTCAAAACTTTTTCCTTTTTTTAAATAGAGAAAAATAATTGAGAAAACTTAAGTGAATTTCTAAGGATTATATTAACTATGGAATTTCTATCCAGTTGTGATAAATCTCAAAGGAACTTGTGGCTGCCCTGTGAATTAATAGTTAATTTTCTTTAATTTTAAATAACTCACTTACATACACCAAACTTTGTTTCTGTGCCTTAAAGAGACACATTAAGATTAGAATGAGTTTATCTTTCTAGGACAATATTGTCCAAATATTGAATTAGTGCACCTAGTTTTATTTGGATTGGCTGCAATTACACTGCACTGCATCAAATGGCCCTCATGCACAGCTTTCAACCCAGAAGTATCTTCATTAATAACTCTGCTCCGAGTTGGTGTGGTATTACTTACTACAGAGCAACCAGTATAAAACACAACAGACTAATCCTCTGAGAGTCAAGCTCAGGGAAATCTCAGAATTAGCCAATAAAACAGAAATTCTCCAGCTGGGGGTAGGGGAGGCATATATGCATTGGATGCGCAGGGAACAGATGGATCAGATGAGGTGGGATTTGTCCTGTGTACCTCCTGACCCTCCAGGAGTGACACACCTCCTTAAGCAGTACTTGGACTGGGAACAAGAGAGCATGAAGTGACAGTGAATGTGGAAGGTATCATGGTTATTAAAAGCAAAAAAAGAAAGAAAAGATGTAGTTTTATGACACTTGGATACAATGAGGTACTTCAGCTTACACCTTGTCCCATTAGAGCCAAGTGCATGAAATCCCTACTGAATTAGCTTATTGATGTCAACAGCATGAGGACTATCTGAATTCTCTCAAAGCTTTGGATGTACAGATGACTAAACAAAGTTACAGATTCTTACAAAATTCGGAGGTGGACCTTTCCACCATTTGAAAAAGGGAAAGATGTGTGAGGTGGCATAAAATAACAGACAGAGGGTAAAATTCTCACAAAGAAAGGACAATCCTCTTGTGATCAGCATAATCCCCAGGCTCAGTCTTTACATCAGTCCTACTAAGTGTTAAGAAAACATTTATCTTTTGCATGACCCAACCTTATGGGAAAATCCTGCAGGCTTCCAAAACAGACCACTGCAAGTGATAAACACAAAATTCTCTCTCCTTTTCACTGAAAACATATTTTCAAAGTAGTACAGTATAAGCAAGTTAATTTCGCTGAATTCCTCATGAATGCTTGGTTTTCCCCCTCAGAGTTTTCTCTAAGCCACAGAGAGCATTTCAGTGATTTATACCTTAATGGTTCCACTTTCAGGCCAGATTCTAACAATATTCCAAATGATGAAAACCAGATGATCCACAGGGATGTCAACAACTCAAGTTTTAGCACGAAACAGTGCTAGCCTTTTTTCTTCTGAACAACTGAACTTGCGTATTTACAAAGACTTCCAGTTTTCACTGAAGAAAACTACTCTAGTTCTTCTGGCTACCTATTAATATAAAAAAAACCTAAACTCTCTAAACTGGTCAAATAAATGAACCTAATTCCATTAGTCCCAAACATTTCAAAACAGTGAGACACTCCTGCCCCCAAAACAAGAGGTGGAAGACTTGAAGTAGGAGCTATCTTTTGAGAGCTGCTGTTTGGCAAGCAAAACAGTTTTTTCCCCATTTTGAGCTGCCTGTCACAACACAGGGTCAGAAATGAAAACACAAAGGGCCAAAGAAAAGGCACCCTGTGTTTTAATTCTGGTGCTGACAAGGTTTTCCTCTGCAGCTGTCATCAAGAGCAGATAGCGTTCTGGTCATAAATCTGATCACACATTTTCTGCTAAAGGATATGAACTGGGACAATAGGCATGAAACAAAAAAAACCCTGGAAGTTCAAACACTTCACAAAGGTCACATTTTGAATACCAGTTTTCTCTCCAGCAGATCTTACAATGCAAATGTGGTCCTGGATCTTTTTCTAAGTTGTGGTTAATCAGCCCCCTGCACAGAGAGTTGGACACCTTTTTTGTGGAGGTTTTCCATGCTGAAGCACAGATAGCATGCTTCCACAGATGTTGAAGACCAAGGATTGAAAGGCTGAAAAGTTATTCGCCTCTTAGAAGAAAAGGAAAATGGTTATCAGTCTTGTCCTTACTGATGACATGTTTAAAGCCAGCCCCAAGCACTCAGCACAAGCATCTTCAGGCTTTACTGCGTGTGCTCACTCAGGAAGACTCTTCTGATCAGAAGCCGCAACTCAAGCCACATGGAAAACATAATTATTGAACCAGGCCTTTGGCGCACGTATCAGGAGTCTCAGAGCCGGAGGCATGATATGACAACTACCAGGTAAATAGTTTGCAGCTTTACGTATCAGCCCAAAGTACTTCAGTCGTGGGAATTCGTGAACATTGCGCTGATGAAGAGGAATGCAATTTTATTTTAAGCAGAGTACCATACAACTGTCGTGCAGACAGAGAACCATCCCCAACCCATATGCTGCTTCACATATTTACTGTGGGATGCCTGAGAGTGTCTAATTTTAATTATTTGGAATCTACAGTGAATACCAAGCTTCCTGATTTTTTTTATTCACTATGAACTCCAGAGGTTATATCTCAATATTCCTAACTCTTAAAATGTTAATTCTGTCCTTTGGTGCACTCCAACTCCGTACCCACCCTCCATCCCATATACTCGTATCAAGTGAATCAGCTTAAGGGACATTTTCTGAGGTCACTGCTTTTCTCAAAAGTACTACTTGTTATAAAACACTCCACGTCAGATACCACACTTAAATACACTACTCATGGCTTTTTCTTTGGTTATGCAGACTGAGGCAGGCACACGATTTTTATGTTAAATGTACTCTCTGCCTCTTTTCCTCCTATTCTGTCTGCCTTCCTTCCTGGCCACATTGTGCAACCTCTAGACTTAAAACAAAACAAAAAGACACCCAAAAAACTCAGCCCTTCCAACACAGATTATGGTCATGTAAATAATACCTGATATTTCAGTGGTAACTACACAGGCTGTTGCATACTCTTTACCTCTGTAAGACTTTTCCACCTACTCTCTTGCAAATAATCCATCCACTAACTGCAATGAGATCACAGTTCCCTAAACTTTTTACTTTTTTCCTCCAGTTACTTTTGAAGTCCTTGGAATCATGTGTTTTGTTTTTCTAAATAAAGTTGCCTTAGAGTAAGTCATTCTGAAGACATTTACCAAGAAAATTCATACACTTTACAATGAAAGGTAGCATCACTGCATCTTAGCTTTCTTCTGCTTAAGCCAGTAGTCCAGTTTACTCCCCTTAAAGGCTTAAGCAAGAAAATACAGACCGATCACCAGGGCTGAGTATTTTATCAATGAGTTTTCTTAAATACTGTGGACCAAATCTGGGTGTCATTCCCTTCATTTCCCACTGAATATTCAACTGGCCAAGCAGCATTCATTTGAAAGCATAGCTTGACTTTCTGTTCTTTTTGCTCCACTATTTAACTTGGAATCTGGGTTTATTTCACATCAACTCACAGCTGCTGGTCACGAAGTGCTGTGCAAGAGCAAAGATAGCATCTAGAACCACTCCTGACAGCATACATCTACTGGCATCTCTGGCCAGAGAGCTCTCTGTGGCTCAGAAGTTACCTATGAGCCATGATAAACACAAGGCACAACAAGAAGAAAAAAAAGTTGGAAATGAGCTGTTAGAAAATCCACCAGGGAAAGCATGAGGGCCAGACAATTTGGGGCCTGTCAGATGCAAATACAAAAAGCGCTGTCAGAAGCACACATTCAAATTTGGGTTCTGCAGAAGAAACCACTTTCATACCAATTCCCACCTCTGAGGAGCACTGGGGTTTGAGGCTGGAGCTGAAGGCAATAACCAGATGTCTCCAACTCCTCAGTCAAAATGCTGCTGGTTTGATAGTTAGGAAGATACTGTTGTGGGCAAACCTGGAGCATCCATCACAAGAGATAACACTGCAGTTGTTGCAGTCCCTAGCCTGGTAGCGAGCTGCAGAAGCAGATGAAGCACAAAGAAACTGGTAAAAGGTCAGTCACAAATGAGCCCAATTGCTCAGAAAGTATCTTCTGAAGGGCAGTCTCATTTTCCTGACTCAAAGATCTGGGATGATGCTGAAGGCTGGGAAGGATGCCTCCAAGCTTTCTTCTGGTGGGGAATGAAAAGTTGGGCAGGAGGAACAGTTTGAGCACTCAAGGATCCCTGCACCTTTCCTTCATCCTACAGACACAGCTCTGTTATGTTGCACAAGTTTAAACATAAATCTGTAATTTGTCAAAAAAAAAAACAACCACAAACCAAACCCTTGTTAGAAGGGCTAACTATTAAGTAGTAGATGCCAAGCAAATAAACAGGAGGAAACGCATATGCATCAGAGGAAATAATGACAGGCTGTAGCTATTGAAAACTAGTAGGAAGGGAAATATAGGTGGAACATTAATGCTGTAACAACTTGCTCTGAAAGGGCATCATGAAGCTGGCAGAGGAGGAGGAAGGATGTATTACTTTACATTAGAGATGCTCATGGGACTACAGATGATTCAATCACAGACCTTGAATGCTTACAGATTATACCTGTAGTCCAACTAAAGATGGAGTTACTGGAACTTCTCTTACAGGCCCTGAAATCCTAATACTAGAGTGAGCTCATAATTCTGCATCTGTTCTTCATGTGTGGAAAGAAAAACAGGCTAATCAGAGATGCACACAGCCAGGAGAATGTTTGCTGAAGACCTCATCTGACTGAAGAAAAAAAATTCCCTGGTGTCCTAAAAAGATGATAATTTCCTAAAACAGAAAATTCTAAACCCTTACATGGAATAATTCAATGTTGATCTCATTTTAATGAGTGAAGAGAGTTAATTAATCACCTAAAAGCTACAAGCAACGTAAGTATCAATGAGCATGATCTAGTCACACTGATTTTGTTCTAAAATCAGTATATACATCACTGCCTGGTGTTTATAGCCTGTCTGCACAATTGCTGACATATGGGTCTAGAAAAAGAAGAGAAGCATGAAACAAAACAGAAAATTGTTTAAAAAGAACCTATTGCATGCTAAAAAGCTTTTCCAAAACGGCAACAGAGAATTATGCTTGTGAAATAAAAACCAACCCAGAAAAGAACAGAAACTTCAGAAAGACATACAGATTTATAAAGAATAGACAGAGCACAGAAATCAGTGGTAAACACATGAAGCACAGACAACCTCTAAAGAAGGAGAGGAGCCAAAACAAACACTGAGGACTCCTAATGGTGTTTAAGACAGTAAAAAGACATTTCTGAAAGCACCCATGCAGATCAAGTGCATTGTTTGGTGTAGACGGTAGTATCAAAAATGGTGACACAGGAAAAGAAGGATATTTAAAGAACAGCATTACATGGAATTAGCAGCACACATAATTTGTTGGATTAAAAATCATTCTTTAAAATATTTCAATACACAGTTGTTAACAGAAAGACATAGGCAGGTAAGTAGCTAGTGGCCATTTCCCAATTCCAGGGATTGGGTCTTCTTCTAATGCAATTTCATTGGTTTGCCACTTGAGGGTGAGGAAACATGAAACTTCTGTGTGAAAAGCTTGCACATAAAAGACCAATATAATGCCAAATAATGAAAAGGGAAGGTTATTCTTATGGATCATAGTTAAAAGTCACAATAACGTCTTTTGCAAGGCTATAAATGCAAGGTAGTAAGCCTAGCAAAGAACAGTTTGCAGGCTTAAAGCAGTAGGCATGCTTTGAAGACCATGGCTTAAAGACTTAGAGCTGGAACGAATTGTTAAGGTAAACAACCTTCTGTGATGATCACAGATAGCTGCTTCAGAATAGGTACTCAAAGAAAGATACAGGAAAAAATAATCCTGGCAAGGCTTCTGTCAAAACTGTGTGCTCAGCCCTACTAGCCATGCTTCAACAAATACTAGAGGGAGCTGAAAGGAAGGCCAAAGAACTGACCCCAGAGCAGAAACAAAGCAAATCTTACATGTGAGGCTGACAGAGTTCATCAGTCTCAGCGATAAGGTTAAGAGCTGTCATGATGACTACTTAGGGCCACATTTCAAATTTGCAAGTAAGTTAAGAGTTGACAGTAGGATTCCAACATTCATTTCCCAGCAAAATTTCTCAGAAATGCTAGTAAATGAACTACAGAACAGTTTACCAGGAGAGATGGTCAACCCATTAATGCCTGAAGTTTTCAAAGTGAGATTACACACATTTAAAGAAGATTTTAGGGGACAAAAAAATAATCTACTATGCTCAATCACACAAAATGTCAGCTCAGAAGAGTATAATGACTCCTGGTCTTCCAGTCTATGAATTGGAGTGCTTAACCATAAAAAATTAGAAGAATCAAATGTCTCCTCTGAGACATGTTGTGGTAAATGGCACTTTTAAGAGCCCCCTCCAGTATTTAAACCCATCCAAACACACACAAACCCTTCCAGTGTGTCAAAGCCACTGGCACTCAGCTTTAATTTAATAGCTGTTTACATTTGTTAAATAAACATACAAAAGATTCTGTGTCGACCTGGTGCTGAAGGCACGGTTTGAACATTTCAGCAGTCGCTCTAAAGAATTCCCTGGTCACTCCTTCTCAAAGCACAGCTCTATCATTAGGCTGGACAAATGCCACTGATGCTCACGTGGAAGTAGGAGATGAAATCCACGCAGTCTATGGGATGCCACCTTCTTATAATGTGATATCCTAGGCTACTGTGTCCATCATATCTAACCCTACACGAGCTGGAATAAGGTACTCAAAACCATCACCTCCTTCCACACATGTAAATGGGAAAGCAATTTTGGAATGAGAAAAGAAAAAAAAAATAAATAAATTAAAGCAGACATTCCCTAGGTAAGCAGGAAAAAAGATGTGTTGTCATTCCCCAACAGTAATCAATCTTAAGTACATGTTTTTTTTCTTCCCAGAGCAATGAAGGATTCTAGTGCTCTATTATAATTTTATTTACTTTAGTCCAGGAAGTGTCTGATCTGCTTTAAAAACTGTGGATTGATTCTGTATTAAAACACCATCACTCTGCCTACTCCTTCAAAGTGCTATAAAATATGCTGAAGGAACACTGGCATGCTCCCCAGGTACCATGGCTTAAACAAAAACTGCAAGAGAGGAGTCTTTTTAGAGAAAGCAACTATCACCTTCCCACTCACTCCTCCCAAAGCACCAAGCAGTCCGTATGACGAGCCTCCTTTTCTTTTTCTGGTTTAGTCAAAAATATAAACCAAAAATACATTACAGAACACATGTTAAAAGTTAAGGAGATTACTGGTGGGGTTGATGAAAGAGAAGGTAAGATGCCCTACCCTGAAGGTGGGGTTGATGAAACAGAAAGTAAGATGCCCTGTCCTGAAGAACAACAGATTTAGATTAGGAATTCTTCACTATGAGGGTGGTGAGGCAGCAGAACAGGTTACACGAGAAGCTGTGGATACCCCATCCCTGGCAGTGTTCAAGGCCAGGGATGGTCTAATGGAAGGTGTCCCTGCCCATGGCAGGGGGTTGGAACTAGATGATCTTTAAGGTCCCTTCCAACCCAAATCATTCTGTGACTATGATTTTATGTTTTATTTAGGTTTGTCCTCACACATGAACATAATACTTATGGATTTTCACTTGAATTAAGACCAAAGCCTAGAGTCAGGTTCACTAGCATGCAAACTTCTTTTCTTCCTCACTGATGTATAGCTAAACAGCTTCACTAGAGCTTATGCTTTTAATCAACAATTTACTCCTATATTTTTCTCTAGATGAGAAATATTCACAACCACCCCGTTTCACCTGCTGTGGTCTTTTTTAAGAACTGTGAAACATGCTATTCATACCACAGTGTTAAAGGGTCAGATTACCCTCACCTAGAATCTATTCAATAAATTCCAGGAAAAGCCAAAACACCACTTAATAAAAACAAACAAGTCATTAAAAAGAAAAGGGGGTTTTTACTCAAAGCAAAAGGTCTCAAATCCAAGTGGTTTGACTCAGGTAGTGTAACAAAGCATTTCAACAAAACCCACAAGATTTCTATTCACAGCCTTTTTCATCTGAAGAGCTTGAAACAAAGTTCTCACTACCTCTAAAGCTTACACCCACAAATTATATTATTGTACACAGGCTAAATACATAACCCTCAATTTTAGCATACTTTAGCATACTTTCTGGTACGCTTCAAAAATATATGCAACATGAGACTTCAGAGGAATACCAGTGTTTTGCTACCAGCAAGAAAAATAACACACCGAACCAAGATCCCAAAACCCCAAACCCTGACACCATTTACTGCCAAAACAGAGTGTCCCGCACCCCAAGTTTAGTGTTCATGAACACAGCACATCATTCCTTTTCAAAGTGCAGATATACTTACGAAAGGACATTCCCAATGTAGGCATAATATGAACAGCAGTAGGGAGTAGTCCCATCACAGCAGTAAGCTTTGCAGTCATTATCACACTGAGCCAGACAATCTTCTGCTGAATAAAAATAACATTCATGCGGTCAAACAGCAGCAAAAACAAAATGCGGTACAGCTCAGCTTTGAAGAAAATGCAATCTAACAGTTTTATACAATCACAGGACTTCACTTGAGGCACAACCTGACCCTGTAATCCTAGTGGCAACCCATTCCCACTCATTCTGCATTTCAGAGTTAGGTGCTTTGTGCGTGGGTATTTTATAGCTGGCCATATCAGTTTCTCCTCATGCTTAATACTTTAAAATAAGAAAAAGGCATTTTTAAACATAAAGACACCTCAGACCACCTCCTTCCATTCCAGCAAGGAGTCCAGAAGGAAACCTGAGGCCACACTGCCTGTCTCCCTCAGCTGCAGGGTGGCGCAAGAGAAGGAAGCTGCCTGGGAACTGGCTACCTCCCCCAGTCCCTGCCCAGCCCTAGCCTGGGGTGCAGGTTAGAGCTGCCCGGGGCTCCCTCATCCCCTGCCAGCTGGTGGCAATCCCCTCACTCTGCTTCAGCTCCATGGTCATGGCCAGCGTGGCATGGTGGTGCCCATCAGCCCCACTGCTGAAGGCTTTGTCCTGCCCAGCCAGGGCCGCAAATGTTTCCAGCAGCAATGCTGCATCAGACTGAGGAACAACACACACTGTGCCACAACAGAAAGAGAGCTCTTCACAGTTAAGAAATGTGGAAGAACACATATCCTTTTATTGCTGTGAGAAGCTATTTTAAAGCTATCAGCCTCTTGTGCTATCGCAATTCAGTGTTTTCAAAGCCCTTAGTCAGGTAAATAACACCCTACAGTTTGGGTACTGACACTGCACTGTAAAAACTCCCTCAGAGATCCTGTGCTTCCCGGATCTTCCTCCCCACTGCCAGGTCCTCAGCTGCAGCCTGGATGAATCCAAATGGACTCCCTGCCCCACATACCACCACCCCTGGTGACTTCTTTGGTCACATGCTGCCAGAGCACAGACCCAAAAAACGAAGATGGCAAACAATGCGGAAGCACTCCTGACACTCCGCGGCTCCTGTTCCCTAGGCAGCAGATAATGCTAAGTGGTTCCCGCTCTCCCATTCCATTACTGTCATTCATACTTGCTGATCCAACTTTCCACGTGCTGGGATCTGGGCAACCCTGCCTCATATCAGCCATTGACACAGTCCTGATCCCGTCCCACCTCTGTCCGCAAGTTCCCACCTTGCACCAAGGCTCCTTTGCACACTGACTGCACAGCAAATGGCTCACGCTGCTGATCCATCCCAAACCTTAATCCTGCTTGCTACATTTCCACAGGTCAGCTCTCCAAACCTGCTCATGCCTGGTCTCTGCTTGAAAACAAGCACCAACGGTGAGGGCTGGAGAAGGCTACCCAACACATCACAAGGGTCAGCTCATGCAGCTGTGCCCTCAGCCTGTACCCTTGTGTTGAGGAAACTCACAAGCACAAAACATGGAACAAGTGACCCATCGGTTGAAGACCAGCCCCTCAGTCTAGTGAACTGGGTCAGCCAGAGGTACTTTTTGTCTCCACAAAGAGGAGAGAAGAAGCCAGCGACTGGCATGGGCTCTACTGTGAGGTAACCGCCATGCCTGAACAAGGGACGCTTCATGGCATGGCCTTCGCACCGTTACCCCGCAGGACCTCCATGACAGGAGCTTCAGCCTTTCGCACCATTACCTACTTTTTCGACACACGCACCTACAGCTGTGCCCGCAACATGACCGGTACGCACAGCTACTGGACCAGATGTGAGGGCAGCCGCTTCCTGTGGCTCCTGCTCCCTCGCAACACCCAGCGCTACCGAGAGGTGCGGGACAGGACACCACACCTCGTCTTTCCCGCAGGACACGCATTGAACCTCCCTGCAGCCCGAGAAGGACTCGCACACTGCACTTTCTGCCCGAGAGAGCTCTGCTGGGACACCCCGAACATCGCCTTCCACCTCTGCTGCCAATTCCACCTCCGGCAACCAGGAGAAGCCCGTGCGCCTGCCGTAACCCGCCGTGCCCCGGCCCTCGCAGCCCTCCCAGCACCGCTCGCACCCCCTGCCTGCGGCTTCGCGGCTCCCCCTGCCCCACGCACGCCGCTGACCTGCTAGGAGGAGGAGGAGGAGCAGGGGGTGCAGCACCCCCCAGGCGGGGCGCCCCTCGGCTCGGCCGCGCCGCCCCGCTGCCTCCATGCCGGCGGCGGGCGCGGAGCCGCCGACCGCCCCAGCGCGAAGGCGGGCCGGGGGCGGCGGCGGGCCGGGGTGGGGAGGTTAGCGGGCGGCGCCGTCGGGGCCGGGCCGGGCCGGGCCCGCTGCCCCCCGCCGTGCCGGGGCCGCCCCCGGGCTGGCCCGAAGGCGCCGTGTGTGGCGGCGGTGGGGCCGCCCCGTCGCGGCGCGGCCCTTCGCTCTTCCCCGCCTCCCGCCGGCTTTGTCCGCCTCGGACCCGCTCGGCCGGGCCTGGCTGCGGGGGGAGTCCCGGAAGGCTGTGGAAGGCTGCGCTCGTCGTTCTCCCGCCGCCTTGGTCAGGCGCTGCGTTCGAGGGGTTTTCTGCTGGGATCACAGTCGCGGTTGTCTGTGAACTGGGATCACAACCGCGGTTGGTTCGTAAGCCCAAGAGCAGAACCGGTGTGTGGGACGCGCTCCGGTGAAGGTGAGGCTGGCCATGCTGGCGGCTCTGATGTTGGTAACACCTGAGTGCGTCCAGCATGGGGGGCTGTGCCCGTCGTGCGCTGCTTGCACCGAGAAGCCACAGCCTGACCCCGCCACTGGCCAGAAACCCCGGGCACAGTTCTCTGCTGCTCGGTATTAAGGGTTTTCCATGAGCAGGCTAGAACCATGCTCCGTTTGAAGTGGTTTTCAGGAGTCGTTTTTTATAGCTGTTTAAATGCAGCTGCAACTAACCCTGTGTGAGAGTTCCCGCAAACAGGGCCCCCAAGACAAAATACCTGCCCCGTGGTCTCACAAACCAAGCAGGTGAGCTTTGACTTTGCATGAAGAGCTGCAAGCCAAGGAATGCCCTTTGAAATGTTGAAGTATGCACACAAAAATGAGAAACATCCACAGGTGTTTCTGCTCATAAAGGGCTTCCTGCTGCCGGCAGCTTAGAGGGAAAGGCTGACACAGAAACACATAATGAAATATATTTTTTAAAGGAGTTGGTGATTCCGCACCTGTGACAGCAACAAAACCCCAAACCACCAAGCCATTGCTTTGTTGTTCAGTGCACAGCTGAGTGTTTTTCCAAATGTATGCCAGAACCTGTCAACAAAGAAAAAAAACTTACGTTTTTAACTACCCTGCAGTGTGTATCCCTTAGTTTATGCAACAGCCTGAGTTTAATGTATGAAAGGAAATTTCAGTTATATGTTAGCTGCTGAGAGTAAAGCTCGGGCCAGGTGGGTTGCTTATTTCAAAGGAATTACGTCTTCTCCCTGTGTCTTTGACTGGTCAACAGGTCACAGTCTGTCCCTGAACAAAAGCTTGAAAAAATAATAGGGTTTTGCCAATAGACAGCATTGGTAGTAAAGGAAAGGAATTTATTAGATAAAAGAGGCTCAGATCTGGTAGATAACTCCCAGAAACCCAGATTTTAATTAATCACCTTCAATCACCATGCCAGCCTGTCTTAGATAAAAAAATCTTTTGTTGGTATTTATTTTTTCTCTCCTTCCATTTTTTGTTGCTCATTCCTTCCTTTGCAGTGCCCTCCCCTTCATAGCTCTCTTGGCAAGACACATTTAAGTATTTTCCCAAAAAGCTGGGTAAAATGGCCCATAGTTGTAAGCCACTGTAGCATGCTTGATTTCAGTACTGATTTATGGGCCTTCTGTAGCTGTTACTTTATTCTGTCAGGAGGGACAAGTCCTTTGAACCTCTCTCACACTCCCCAGCCCTAATTATTACTTCCCAAGTACTATCTTCTTGACAAACGATTAAAAGGTCCATCTGACATGAGGAAATGTATTTTCAAATTAATGTTGAAAATAATCCATGAAAAAAAATCAGTCCAAGGTTTTACCTGCTTACTCCAGTGGATTTTATTTTTCTTGGAAGAGAATAGGGTATATGTGGGGAAAATCACAAAATTCATCCTCTGGCACCGTGTTTTCAGCCTTTAACCCTCTCCTGCAAGTGAGCCAGGGTAAGAGAGCTGGTGGCAGTGTGGTGCTGCTTCTGTTACAGGTTATCACCCTGTTCCTGGCAGACCCCTGCCTGGGTGAGAAGGGCATCCAGAAGAAGGATCATAGCCCTGGGCTTGCTCGTCATTCAGGCTCACTATCTGCTCTGAAAATGAAGAAATCTGCTGGAAGAAGGCATGCTCAACTTGTCTCCTACTCTATCCTTTCTGCTGCTCCCAGCATCATGGAGGGCATTTGTAGAAGGCTGAGAAGAGGGAGAACAATGTGAGGGTGGTATCTTCTGGTTGTGCTGGGGTGAGGTGAGGGCTTTCTGGGACCAAAAACTGTTTCATGTTCTCAGAAAGAGATTTTAAAGGTAGACTAATTCATAGTGAAGAGCAACAAAAGATTAGCGCTAAAATCCTAGCCACAATGATACTCGTTGTAAAACTCCATATCAGCATCGCATGAGGGCAAAATCATCTCATCAGAAGTGTTTCTTGAAAAATGGTATTGAAAAGCATGCAGGATTGATAACATTATGTTAAATGTACAAGCCCTGAAGTGCTGATCTTCAGGCACAGTTCAAGGAGAAAATCCCACTCCCAGTGCACTAGTGTTTTGAAACTCACTATAATCAGGCATCTCCGTCTCTAGAAGCTTAATTAGCAGTTTAGAAACAGTAATTATCACACGTAGAGCACTAGAGGAAACTTAATAGAGGAGAAGGCACATACTTAGGACAAGCATTTAAACTTCTTTACCTCTAGACTACCCCTAGAGAAATCACTTCAAAACGATTAACAGGATACCTTGTATGCATACTAAAGATGTCTCTTGTTGAACTCAAGCTGCTGAGTGGATCAACATGAGGAATGGTAAGTCTTCTACGTTTTCCAGCATGTAGCAAGCCGACAAACTTCTGAGCATCTCCGCAAGAGCCGGGACATCCTCTGCAGCAGCAGGGGAGCTGTTGAGTTGGGCAAACCCCTAGTTCTGGAAAAAGGGGTGGCTGGGAAGATGTCTCTTCAGCTCTGCCCCATGCTATCCTGTAATGGCATGGAGAGGTAGTCTCATCCTTTGAGCTCTAGCGACCCCTGAGCACCACTTTCTCCTCCTGGCTCTGCAAGATTCGGGTGCACGTTCTCAGAAGCAGTGCCTGGATCTGCTCTGGTACCTGGGAGAAGAGTAAATATCACCCTTGTTTTCCTCGTGTTCCTTGGCAATATCCAGCGGTAGGGAGTACAACAGATACACTGTACTTCACATGCGCAATATAATTTCATTGTACATTTCATTTTGTATTTTCCCTTTTCCTACACCATGAAATAACAACCAGGATTAACTGACTGAGAACCTACTGCAGCCTCTCCTGAAGCTAGTGAAAGGCTTCCCAATGACTCCACTCTTAGCTGGACTGGGCTTTTAATTTCTGATTCCCTTATGTCTCCCTTTACTTACCTACCCACCAGTCAAAAAGGCTAAATCTTTTCTCCTCCTTCAAACTGAAATCTTTTCACACTTCTAATCAGTTTTTTGATTGCCACTTTGGGATGCACTTTCTGCTAAATCTTTTTCTGATGATGAATACTAAATACAATATTTAAAATGGATTTTCAATATCAAGCTCTGTCCTCTGTTGACAGAGTGCCATCTCTTTTCCTTACCACTCTATTAGCATGCATTAGGTCTATTGTAGTATTGGCATATAGTTACACTACACTATTAATGACTATAACACAAAAAAATACATGCTTGCTTTCTTTTTCAAAAACCTTGTCTATGATTATGTAGCTACTTATCTACATGCAAGCCACTTTATTATCTCCTTTGGGGTTTCTGACTTCTGACAGCAGCTTTGGCAATGGAGATTTATCACAAAGAACCTAGAAGGCTACGAGACAGTCTTATTCTTCCTGCACATCCTGCTGGTCTCTGTCACATGAGGAATGTACTCAACACTCCTGCCTGTTGCTGTGTAAAGCTCGCAAAAAGCATAGTGCGGGAATGCCATTATTCCTAGGCAGCAAACAACATCTTTTACGGGCCCTTCAGTTATATCTACCATGTTAAGGTAGATGTAATCTCTACAGTATAGTGGTTTTATTTGTCAGAATTATTTTAATTCTACAGATAGAAATATATTATTTTTGGTAACTTGTGTAAAAGTTAGTGAAATCTTTACCTACATTTTGCCTCCAGAAAAGATCAAGGTAGCAGAGAACATAAGTGGATGTTTTCCTTTTTAATCATGTGTAAGGCAGACGTTTCTCCATTCACGCATTTGTCTACAAGAAGGGAAGTAGTGGAAAACCTCTGGCATTATTTCTGTTAAGAGCAAGAAGTGTCTCAAAAATGCTGTATCCTTTCTGGCAGAGCAGCAGACAGTGATTTATAAACCTATGGTGACTGTAGGGATCTGCTAAAAGGCTGAATTTCATTCAGATTTGATGAATACAATTTAAAAATACAGGCACTTGTGTGCTTTACTGGCTTTCTTAATGAAACATTTATTCAATAAACTGATCAGTAGTGCTTGGTGAGGCTTAGCAAATGGTAACAACATCTGGAGAAAACTGACTAACCACACAAGTCTTGGGTTTAGGCATTAGCATTGATGTTTTCTCTCCTCCAAATCGCACCCTTCTCAGACAATTATTTTTTTTCATAATTGTGTCAGTGACACTAGATAATGGTCCATGGTGAAACACACAAAAATAGAACAGTACTGTTTGGCACCGGTTGTAGGAACTTAACCTTGAAAATAGGGGAGTTAACACCGCTGTTAGCAAAAGGGAGTCTTATACTAATTGCAAGACACATCAGGTAATGGTCCCTCACGGCTTCTCCCTGAAAAATCTCACTTTGGCTCCTATCTGGAAAGTCCTGCTTTGGAAATCCCCAAAAAGTCCCCAACCCCCAGAGACCCTTTTTGTAATCCATAGTTGGCCACTTCTTTCGATGCAGGCTGGCCCCCTACATCAGAATGAGTGTGCATTTTCGTTAGCGTAAAAGCCTGAGCCTCATGCGATGCGGGGAGGCAGAACCTCCTACCAGCCAGGTCAACGTTTCCTGCTAAGGTTGAACCTGCCACCTCGCACTGCAATGATGTTTCTAGGAGCTGGTTTCCTGATCATCATCACATAGTCTTTGGGGTTGGTAAGATAACCAGACATCAGCAATATCCTTTACTGTATCTTCTATTATCTCTATATTCTCTCTGTATTAATAAACTAGTTGTGATTTCTCTATTGTGTTTCGTTTCTCTCAGCATGGAATCCCCAAACTCTGGAACAATAATTCAGCATGAGAATTCAGAATCTGAGTAATTAAATGGTCTTTCTTAAATATCTGTATTGCTTTTGAGGATGTATGGATCAAAATCAAAAATGTAAGAACTTAATCCATACTAGACTTCTATTACCATTTCAAACAAAGCATTAGTCATTAGACACTCATGACATAAAACTCATGGTTGAAGTGAGTTAACTACCAAAGTAGAAGGTACAGCTAGGAGAGCTAGTTTATCATCTGACTCATAATCCTCTTTTCAGGGGCTTTATTGTGAAAATTTTATCCTGCACATGATTTTAAGGGACAATGGCAAGTTTTTGTGAACAGCATCCTTTGTCAGAATGATAGTCAGTCAGGAAGGTATGTAAGGGGATGAGCGACAAGATGGAAATTACCAAGATAAAATGTGGTATCAATGTCCTGGTAACTGTTACTTTTCACATGCCTTTTACAGAGCATTTTAAATGATCAGCCAAACCTTCAACTATGTTGGAAAGCATTGAAATAATATGGAGAGCTCTGTACCAAATTATCTCAGTGCCAAGAAATGTGATGTACCCCAGAAAGCAATAAATCCCCATATTTTGTCAGTGGTTATTACCAGCAGGCAAGATTTAGCATTATTCTGATACTTAGTTTTGTTCTATAGGAAAAATCCAGCAGCCCAGGATTCAGGGAACCATCAACATGATTTAAAGCTCTCTTTCACTTTGATTCAGGATGCTACATGTAAGAAATTGGCTTGGAATATTTAAATTATCTAAATGCTTGTAGAAGATATTTAGAAAATACTAAATATTATTTTTAATGAAGTTGATAGCTTACAAGTATGTATTACTGTGCTCTAAGCTTCATAGGAACTGTTGGCCTCTGTCACATTCAGTGTAAACAAAGCAAGACCTCTGAAGACATGGCAGAGGCTAACATTGCAGAATTATTTACAAGAAGCAGATGAATGCCCCCTCTTAAGAAATTTGTGAACTTCAAGTTTCTGCTCTGAACATAATGCTTTTTTAAACAGAATCATTCAGAGCACGGGCACGATGCCTCCACCATTCAATGCTGAGTGGTATTTTAAAAGCTTATGTTC
The DNA here is from genome assembly GCF_028554395.1 of Pezoporus wallicus. NCBI lineage: Eukaryota > Metazoa > Chordata > Aves > Psittaciformes > Psittacidae > Pezoporus > Pezoporus wallicus. Next base: position 1,182,088 of record NW_026635941.1, read on the forward strand.
AGGATAGGTAGATGAAGGCTTCATTGTATCAGCAGTTGCTGGTGAAGGATGTATTAGAGTCCAAAGAACAGCTCTGTCTGGTATGGTACATTTTCTCTTCCAAAGTGTGGCCTATCTTCTGTCATTCCAACACATCATGTATTATCTCAGTTTGTCTTTGTTATTTAGCACCTATGATCATGCAAATGTTGCTGGAATGTTGCTAGCTCAGGGGATACCCTATGCTAATAGGCCCTGTTTATCCCCTTCAGTATCCTGTTTCTGTGGATTGAAACAGGAGGGTGCTATTTGGTAACATGATTCTATTAAACTCTCACACAAGAAAGAATCCAATTCCTGTTAGCTGGACTCAGTGCCTTGAGTCAAATTCTTTTGACCTGAATGTGTACACCTCAAATTCATATATAAATTGATGAGGCACAGCATTGGTAGATGAGGAGGTGGTTAGATAGAGTAGGGAAAGAAACCCAACTACCATAATCACAATTTTACAACTGTGAGAGAGCTCAAAGCCACATCTTTATGTGGCCACTTTTTTTAGCTTCAGTATTAGAATTGCTGTAGTCAAAATGTGGTGGCTCTTCCTTGAGCAACTTAAGGCGGTGGAAACAAATTTTTGGCTATTTCTGCCTTACATTAGGATGCTTTCAGAAGTGGGAATATACTTTCTTTGAAAAACAAAACAAAATGTTCTAAACTTTTCAGTTAAAGAAGATGACAAATGTTTTGGAGCATGGTAGAACTCATTCACGTTGGAGGCAGAGAGAAGGGTCAAGACAGCACCACTTGTATTCAGTAATGTTCCTAATCATCATGGCCAGTGGCACTGGAATTACTATTCAGACTGTATGCTCATTAGCACTTGGCAGCTTGCTAGTTCATTAGAACTGGCAATAGAAACAAGTGATTTGTATTAATAAACTGCGGAAAAAACACATCTTCGCAATTGCTTGATGTTTTTCAGCTTCCCAAAAAAGCTCAGCTGAACAACTTGTGTCTACTATTTTCAGTGCTTTATTCAAGTGCCTATAAATCAATCCCCATGAACTAGAGGATGTAAGAATAAATACATTGTCGGTGTTCTTACAGTGGTGTTCTGCTTCCTGGCCTGTAAGGAAATGTGGTAGAGAGACTACATGGCTTTTCTAATCCAGTATGAAAAGTCAGTGACAGAACCAAGATCTGAATCTAAATGATCCTAGGCTCTTCCTTCAAGTGCAGTCGTGAATGACAGCCTGAATGCAGATCTTGAAATATTAAGTAGAGTGGTTTTGTGAACAGGTTCTGTTGAGAAAGTTAAGACAAACCTGGCATATCTTGCCATCACACTCTGGTCACATGCATTAATGCAAAAATCTGCTTCAAGAACTATGGTTCTGCTCTGGTTCAAAATGTGAGAGATTGTGTAACCCCATATAAAAGCTATAAACATGTTCCCCCTAGTAATACACTAAATGCAGATATACATGCATATATATATAAATATTTTTACATGCATACATACATATGCACAGACACATAAATACACGTATGTGTATAAATAGGCAATGAGCCTGAGTTCTGATAAACAAGCACACAAAAGTCCACAGCCATTTGGAAGTTTAGTGAAGCTGGGGGAAGGAAGCTAAAGTGCAGTGCAGAATTTATACGTATCACTCATGTTGTAAATGAAGAGTGGTTGGATGCTGCAGAAGGAGGACAAGGGACACAGCCTAATGTTATCCTCTTAATATTGCTGCTGTTCTGTTAGCTAGATGGTGGGTAATCCCAAGCCTTACTGCTCGCTTCCAAGCCTCACAAGATGTTACAGCAGAAAAGTGAGTAGTGATAAGTCTCGTTTGTAGCAGACAGCAGGAAACACCAGGGCTGTTTGTTCTGGTTCTTGGTAGTCTGGCCTCTGGGTACAAGAGCAGCACAAAATGCTCGTTGTGGATCCAGTGCTTTTGGCTAAGGTTAAGAGGCAGTGTCCATAGAAGGCACTGGATTCAGAGGAGGAAACTGCAGGTGTCAGAGACTCCCCTCATGCTCTTCTGTGGTAGCACTGTGTTCTGGCCCTTATGTGAAGCAGCCACAGGCTTCCTCCTCAGATCCTGAGACCTGACATAGTTGACAATCTTCAAGTCCTGGGCTAGAGACAGAGAAAAACCACAGGGATTCAAAAGTCAGCGCCAAGGACTAGTAAGTGAAAGATTAAAGCTCACCCTTCTGAGAAATGCCCCACAGACATCTCACAATTACTTCTTTTCATAAGAAGGATTTACTGGAATAAAGAAGCTGTTAAAACAAATAAATACTGTTAACAACAACATGTCTATCAAGTTACAAAGGCACCTTCTTTTTCTTTCCATACACTTGGTCCTTTCAAGGTCCTGCTCCCTCTGACAGAGATCAAGGCTCAGAGGCTTTTGTTTAAGGAATAATTTTTGAAGAAGAAAATATTTTCAAGAGATTTCATGGTCAGCTACGGTAAGAGTTCAGGTGATCTGTTTTCAAGCAATGGCCCACTTTTCATGGTATGCCTTAGCTTTGGGGGTGGAAGGTTTTCAATCAGTTAGCATCTTTTTAAGGTTTTTCTTTTGAATTGGGAGGCAGCTCGCATGCAATGTCACCCTTGCCAGCATCACAGCAGCTGTTAATTGTATTCCACAGAGTTTGTCATGTGGCGACACAAGATAGGGAACTGAAAAGCAAAGGGCTGGAACAGCACAGGCATATAATCATAACGGGAGCCTGTTATAATCAAGCCATATACATTCCGTTTTGGAACTGGAAGAACTATCTTTTCAGAGTGATGAAAGACTTGGTAAATTGGACTGTAGGAGTTAAGACAAGAGGTTACTAACTTAATCAGAAGAGAAGGCATCTCCATGTACATTTACATTTAATTGCATCTATCCAGAATTATCCTGTTGTAATGGATCACACAATAGATTACCCAATACACAATTAGTAGTTGTTTTTATAGAGGGTAGGAAAAAAGTGAGCTCTTCTCTACTGTATTAATCCATGTGCACTGGATGCAGTAGGGGTAATATTTTATCAAGTACTTCTGCCCTCACCCATAGGGACATTCTCTCTGAAGCTCCTACTTAGACATGAGAATGGGTCAGCTTGTGAAAACTGTTGCAGCACGGGACATGGCCCTTACCATGTCATGAAAGCAACACTCTGTGGCAGACTTACCTAGGGTCCCATGAAGGTGGGCAATGGAGGAAGAAGGGACATAGGGGAACTCTACATCCATGCGTGGATGCTGAGTAGCTAAAACTCTGTTCTGTTGGAAAATTGTATCTCTACAGCTTTCCAGCACCTAGCTTGTCTATGTGTCAAATTTGATAGGTATGGATTTTTACGAAGAACACTCCAATGCAATCATGCACTTCACTTAGAGGATAGCTGCCTAGCCTCTCCTACCATCTTGGAGCAATTCCCATGAAAAACAGTGGCATTATGTCAGTATGGACAGCTGTAACTAAGCTTAGTCCTCCAAACACCTTACACAACAGATTACTTCAAAAGAAGCCACCTCATTATGCACCCATGCTCCCATTCTGCTCCTGGTATCCCCTTCTCTTGTTCTGGCTTGGGAACTGGTGGCATTGCCTGGTGAAGAGGACTGGGAAACTGCTCTGGGATAACCATTGCTTCCTTTTTTATTTTTTGTAATAGATTTTTCTGGTTGGGTGATTTTCGGAGAGCAGAATTAGGCCAAATTGCTGTGCAAGGCACGACATATGTACTCAGTATATCTTTTCCATTTCTTTTGTTCTATCTGGAGTCCCTTTCTGTCTAAGATACCAGCCTTCTACGTTGTATTCATTATTTCTCTTTCTGTCAGACATTCCTGTGATAAAGCATGAGTTTAGAATTCCATTCACCTGTTCACAGTGATCAGGGGTTATTATTATAACTGGTTGATGACCAATGAGGATCACTTCAGGGAAATCAGCTGGAAAACTGAAGCTATGAGAGGTCATTTTTAATCAATTTCTCTCCTGAAAGAGAGAAGGTCTCTTACTTCTGCTTGTTTACCCAGTCAGGAATGCAACACTGATTAAAAAACAAAAAAGGAGCAAAGAATACAAATAACCTCAAAGATGTTTCACAGCCTGTGCATAAGGTTACATTTCATTACATTACATTTCATTGTCATTACATGACAATAAAGTGATTGTCAATGAAAAGCAGGATTTGCAGTTATCCCATGACTGATATTTTCTCTATTCAGAACAGAAAATATTTCTACCTACAAAATTGTTGATGTCATAATTATAACCGCTATTTTACACCAGCTGGCCACATGCAGCTTTACTAAAATGTTAAAAAGAAGTTGGCACATATAATACATATGTGTTCATTAATATATCTCTCAAAGAAATACCATTTTGGCTTCCTAAAGACAAGACTGTTGGTCAATATTATGTGTGTCCATATGACAAGCAGTCAAGGAGTGACCTCTTCAGGAAATGGTGATATTCTAACTTCTGTTTGACAGAGGTGTGATGGCACCTGGAATAATATAAAAAAAGAAAAAGAAAATACTTATAAAAAAAACCAGTGTTCTTGAGGATTAGGTAAATCCTGTGTTAACATTCAGATTAAACCCCCCCCCTAAATTCATGGTAGATATTTGAAACATGCCATTTATGTCTGGAATTTGTGACTGAAGCCTTTGCTGTTGTAAACTGCAGTAGACCCACTGAAATCTGAGCAGTTACACCAAGACTGCAGCAAATAAGGACCTGGCTCATTACATTATGTTTATTCACAAAGCTTGTAGAAGATGCAAACTGTAGGAAAACATAAATGCATACTCGTAACTGTGAAGGTATTAAACCACAGGATCAAATCCCAATTACTTTTTGGAAGCTACAATGGGAAACAGAATACTAGGAACAGAGGACTGAAAACAAAAAATGAGAGTACATTCAGAAATGGAAAGGATTTCCTTTGTAAGCTCCCTAACCTTTGTATTCCTTGTTTATCAAACCATAAATTAAATTGGACAATAACAGCTATCCACAGCTACCTACAATAACAACTGTACGACAGCTACCTTAATTGTTTTGTGAGATATGTTGAAACCCACCAACAGAATCTGCAATAGAACATAAGTTACATCATATGGTTCAAATTCTACAGGTGTAATAAATCAATAAGTAATAAATTGAAATGTTTAATGCTTTTTGTATTGTCAGCATGACAGTAGCAGAAAGAAGGACTTTTTTGGTAACTCAAAGATTGCTGGTGAACTTCTGCGACAGTAAGAAACATCGTAACCAAAATTTAGAGAAGAAAAATCTTGGTCATTTGGCAACAGAGAATGTAAAAACAAGGCTTTAAAAATTTTTCATATTGTTTATTTCATTATCATACCAGGATAAAAGAAGTCTTTACTAATATGTTCCGCAAGTGAATGCATAGTCCATGGTAGCATCCACCTCTGAAGACCAGAATGTAGCTGAATATATCCAAGGCTGTATGTTATTTGGAAGAAGAAAGAGAACCAGCATCATCCACATATTCCAGAACAGAGGTAATTTTACAGATTTTAATAGGCTTGGATTTTAAAGGTCTGTTTCCTACAAGAGCTGGTTTTGAGCCCAAGGATTCCTGCTCAGTATCTTCTTCAAATTCTATGACAAAGACCACCCCTCCCCACCCCCCCACCCCCAGTTTCAAAAATACTCTTTGCCTAAATTCTGTGTCCACAGAATTCCACAAAAACCTTTTTAAAATCTCTGTAAAAGTGCAGTTGATTATGCTGGCAGAGGAGAGTATAAGAAATCTACAATAGTATTTAAATTGTTTGTCAAAAATATCCACTTTTCTTCCTTCTGACAGTAAACAACTTGTGTAAGTGCTGTAAGCCATTTACAGGTATCTAGGATATGAGGAATGTGGGCATTTATCAATTTGGGCATATTCTTCTTCTGTGCAAAACTAAAAAGATGAAAAACCTAATTTTTACTATTTCTAGAATGGTCTCATTACTTTGGCTAGCATAGGACTACCTGTTTGGTAAAGTTAAGCTTGTATTTAAAAGCATTGCTGGATCAACACGGGAAAAGTGGTAACTTTTACCAGATCATTTACTTTTGCAGATCAGTGCTCATGGAGTAATCTGTTAAAAGTGGTGGTCCTGCATTTTTTATTGAAAACTGCAGTATTAAAGTGTCATTTTAAGGCATTTTTAATTGCATACATAATGTATTAAAGTATAATAAAAACATGTTAGAAGTCTCTAGAAATTATTTAAAAGAGATCACTCTTCAGTGTTGATGTTTTCAAACTGAGAACCTTCTCATATACATCCTTAATTTTGATTGACTTCAAAGGAAGAAAACATGTGTAAGTATTTGCTAAACAAGGATGAGTTTAATTCATGAAAGCTCCCATGAAATAGTCCTGCTACCATTAGCTTTATTGCATGTTTATCCTGTCATTAGTCAGGACAGCAGTACCATATATTTATATGTCATTCTCATGTTAAGGCAAATTATTTTTGTGGTGGCAGATTTTTATAAATCTCAAATGCTGATATATGCTTCACGATACGGATTTGGGAGGCTTGGAGAAGCCCCACAAGAGGCAGCAACAGGCAGAAGGTAAGTGAGGCACTCTAGATGCAGTGTTTTTGTATGACTAAGACTTCCCTGACGTGTTGGATAACTTATATTCCTTCATGCATGCCTCACTAACAACTCAAAATATATTTTCAGTTGAATAAATGAAACGTTATTACATACACAGATGAACAAGAGTACTGTCTGTAGAAAGTTTAATGGATTTGAATGACTGTCTCTTAAATGGTAAATAAAATTTGAATAAAAGGTGCAATTGCCTATTTACCAGATAGACTAGAGCAACTTCTGTATTGTCATTCTGGTCTGCTGAGTACATAATATGCTTTAAAAAAGCTTAATTACATACTTAGCTGATAGACTAATAGCTCCAGTGGGAGCAATTCTGCTCTATTAAGTATGAATAAATATGTATTTACCCAAGATGGAGCCTTCCTAGTCTCCTGAATGAAATGTACAGAATTGTTGGGTTCTACCCAGACATGAAAGAATAATAATTAACAGAAACCCAAAACCAGAAAAAGGGCAAAATAAGGTATTCATACCTACTAGAACAGCTGTGTAAAAACAAACACACGAAAAAGGTTTCACAGACAACAAAGCAGTAAAGCAACACTTTTCCAGTCTCTTCCCAGATACTGTCTCAGCTATAAATACCTGCAGGTGAGAAGGAAACTTCTAAAATGCCAACAGCCATATAATAATTTCCCTCCTTGCAGGACAAATTGTGCTACAGAGAATACAGGGGCATACCAGCTGGGAGATATTTGTGTTCTGTGGGGCTTGACAGACATCAAGAGAGACCTTGGGGAGAGAGTCCTTCCAGGTGCTCTGAGGGGCTGCATAAGCAGCTCCATACCAGCCTGTTCAGCACACATGAACAGGTGCACCCAGTTCTCTTTGGATGTGCTTGAGAAATGTCCGGCATCCCTGTGCATCCCAGAACAGGTAGGTGCTGTAAGTCTAATTCCACATGCTGCTCTAAGCAGAGCTAACGTCAAAGTCAGAGTAGGTTGGTCAGTCTTTGTACAGTCACAGTTTCAAATATTTCCAAGGACAGATGTTCTGAAAATTCACTGGGCAACTGAAGCCAGTGGTTAAACACCATAATTGTGATCTTTCTACCTTACAGTCAGAATTTCCCTCATTGTCACTTGTGAACTTTGCCTCCTGTCCTTTTGCTGCGCACCTCCAAGCATTCTGAGTCTGTCTTTTCTAGAAACCTCAGAAGACAGCTGAAAGAGGCAATTAGTCCCCTGGCCACCCAGAAGCCACCTCTTCTCCAGTATGAACAAACTCCTCAGCCTCTACTTGCACATCCCGTGCACCAGCCCCTTAGTGTCCTAGTGATCTGTCCGAAGACTTGCTCCAGTGTGTTAGTCTTTCTCTTGCCAGTACTCCAGCTGAGGTTGAGAAGAGCTGCATATAGAAGCATCACTTCCTCTGACCTGCTGGTTACACTCTAACTCTACCCAGTATTTGTGGTGGGCTTGCATTGCTGCAAGGGTGCACTGCTGCTCGTGTTCAACCTGTCAGCCACCAGCACCCCCAGCTCCTTCTCTATAAAGCTGCCTACTGACCGGCCAGGTCCCAGCCTGTACTGCTTCAACAGTATTGTTCAATACGAGGTGAAAAACTGCATTTGTCTTTGTTGAACTTGAGGAGGATTTTTCCAGCCCATTTCTCTAGCTGCTTGGGTCTCTCTGTGCACAGGTATATCCTCTGCCTTGTCAACCACTTACCCTTGGTTTGGAATTATCCATGAAGCTGAATCCTGTCACATCACTCAGGCCACAGGTGGAAATGTCAAACACCTGGGCTCAGAACTCAGCTGTGAGGAATGCTGTCATTAATCAACTGCTAGCTAGATTTTGAACCACTATTATTGTTTGAGACCAATGCTCTTGTCAGCTCTTCACCCATTTTACAGTCCACTCATCCAGTTCACACTCTTCAAATTGACTACAAGGATCAGAGATAAATGGTTTGGGTTTTTTTACTTTATCACTTTTAGTCCATACCATGACTTCATACAGATGCTGAATGGAAAAAGAGAGAAAGAAATGATCCTTGTAGCAATCCAGAAATGCAATTTCAGAATGCAGCTTGCCATCCTCCCTATGCATTCAGTACATTTCTCTATTTAAGTGTTCACCCTTGACCAGATGTCATTTTTCAGACGAAAAACTACAGTACTGCATGACCAAGAGTGTGAGTTCCTGCACAGAAGCTCAGAATGATGAAAATGGCCCTCAGTCATCATAAGGAAGGCATACCTTAAGATTCTTAATCCCTCTTCTGGTCCAAATCTGTATTGCACCATGTCTAAGAGGCACAATACAGGGAGTATATTTGCAGCTGGCTTTTAACTATATTTTTCCTAAGAGCTTGTTATGGAATGGCAAGTACAACACTGAAAGTAGCTTCAGTGGATGAAGCACACATATTCAGGATGTTACTTTTCAGTTGCCCCCAAGTGATGTTTTGCAATCATTAGTTTTTCTCTTCCTCTATCTCATTCTGCTTGGGGTATTCACGGTCAGCTCCTGTAGCTGAGGCATCAGGTTCCTCCATTCGCCTGTCCAGCTCATGGCAAGGCTTCACAAACTTTGCAGGCAGTCGCCATGGACCTGTAGGCAGGAGGGCACAAATATACCCCCTCCCCCCGGTTATCAGTTCTTCAGAAGTAGACTGCATCATTGCTCCCTTTTTTTTTTTTTTTTTTTTTTTCCCCACCCTGCAAACGCCGGCCTGCTTGGTGGCAGCTACAGCTGCTGGCCTGCTTCAGCAGCAACCATAAATACCTGCCGGCAGCCGCACTTTTGCATTAACCCTTTCATGCCTGAAATGTTTAACTGCTACCTGTTAAAACTTTTACATGAGCCCAACAATAAAAAAAAATACAAAACCCACCGATTGCCCTCAACACACACACGTGTGGGATCCCACAAGCACACTTCACACAAGTACAATATTTGAAACACAAAAAAAACAATTATTACTCCCACTACACAGTCCCAGGTACAGAACGTGGCATAAGGACCCTGTGGAGACTAACAGCAAACCAGCTCCGAGAAGCATCATTGCAGTGCGAGGTGGCAGGCTCAACCTTAGCGGGCGTCCCCACAGAGGCTCTGCCTCCCCCACATCGCATGAGGCTTGGGCTTTTATACTGACCAAAATGCACGCTCATTCCGACATAGGTGGCCAGCCTATGCTGGAAGAAGTGGCCAGCAATATCTATAAAGGTCTCCAAAGGTTGATAGAAACATGGACATACTTGTATTTACCAACTTCTAGTACATGAGTATCACAGAGAAACTGTATCAAATGAGTTGTATATGGGGTCCCAAGTCCACGGTCCGTCACAGTATGCCCAATACCCCTGATAAGAGCATACGAGAGACCTTCCCACCACCAGAAAATCACACAATACGTCTGTACCCCGCACTGATCTCGCTTCCCTTTAAGAAAGGCTGAAAGCATCCATAAAACAGATGTCCGGAGCTCAAATTTCAGTTCATTCAATCACTGACAAGGGGGGTGTCCTGGCTCTCCTTGGGCGGTGCTGACCCTTTCCAGGGTTTCACCCACCAAGCGGGCACCCACCGCAGACCGGAATGTAATTACACACATATAACCTCGACCACTTAGTTTTACTTCCGCGGGACCTTTCCAAATGCCGGTTTCCAAATCCTTGTACTGGACCAGAATACCCAGAGTTTTAGTCATATAACCTGAACCTAATGCCTGACCATGTATTATAGCAGGGAAGTCATTAAAGTCTCCTGTCAATCGCAAAAAAAAAAAAAAAAAAATCATAACATATACAGCTTGAGTGTAAGAGGATTTTAACGCATACGTGGTCACTGTTTGTCAGGCCTCCTTAACTATTTTGAGATCAAGAGCTTCCCACTCTTTAACCCCCTGCTGTGTAGTAAACACAGGATATGCAGAGAGGCCCATTGCAAAAAATTCACCTGTAATAATTGCATCTTTGATTAACCCATGCCAACAGTGCGCAGGATTTGTGCCCCCCAATACCTCTCCGCTCCCCCCCCCCCCCGTTTGCCTTCTTTAAGGAAGGGGTTTTGCGGAGGATAAGGTGGAGGCGCCGGTGGAGATGTGTCAATCCCAGTCTCGAGGGCTTCAAGCTTTTTCATCAATTGTTGCAGCTGAGCGTCTCCAAGGCCAGTGAGTAATTGCTGATGAGCTGAGCAGACCGACCTGGGAGATGAAGAGTCAGAGTCTGGAAGCAGAGGATATAAATCTGGCTCGCATTCAGGGGACTCTGAGTCTGATCCTGGGTCGAACTCAGGGTCTCCGTTGCTCGCAGCTATGTCTTTCCTGTCAGGTGTCTCTTGTTCGGTATGTGGCCATCTGCGAACCTGGCTCTTGCTTTCATCGGCTCGGGGCGTTGATTTTTTCGGCGCTGTTCCAGGTACCACAGGAGGTGCAAAAGTCATAGCTGCAGCACTATGAAGGGGGTTAGGGGAGACAGCCCCTTCCGGAGCTGTGGCGGCAAATACAGAAGCTACTGCCGCCCTTTCCAGTTTCATCTCTTTCAAAGTCTCAAACACTGATCTCCAAAGTGTAGAGTGTTTCTGTGCAACTTTGGTCCCTTTACTAACCTCGCGATCACGAGACCACTTTAACAGCCTCTGTAAGGCGGCACTATCATATTGCAGTCCTCTCTTAGAGAGAATGTGTTGGAGGAGCTTCACCACTGCCTGTTCCTCTTTAGCAGTTTTATTCCCTTCAATGGTAGCGTCCCACAAAGAGTCCCCAACTTCCCTTCATTCAGTAATACTGAACATTAGCTGTGGGTCCTTAAGATGTCCTTTCTCCTACGCCCACCGACATAGCTCTCTGAGCTTTTTCGTACTCACACTAGCCTCTCGCTTAGCAAGTAATTGTTCTAAAAGTGTGAGTGCCGCCTCTCGATCCATAGCGGATTTTAGGGTGTGGTCTTACCCGTGCAGGCATGGGTGCGCAGTGCACAACAGCTGTCTCTTCTAGCCAAGCTTCACCGCTTTTGCTAGTAGATGCTCCTGTGCCATCGTCTCCTCCGCTTCTTCCGTCTGTGTCTTTGCAACAACAGCCGGACACAGTTTGAAGAAGTCCGAGTCCAACCTCGAGTCCCTGTTCGGGCACCAAATGTCAGAGAGAGCGACCGGAATCAAGAGAACGACTCAATATGAGTTATGCTTCTTGTTCGTTTTATACAAATCCTTAACCCCTTATATACTATTTCTTACATGCACTTACAGTGATTTGGCATATTATGATTGGATACATGTTCTGAAGACCCTTAGTGACTAACATATAATTGGTTAAACACAGGTGTGAGAACTCGACCTCGAAAGCTTGCCAACAGTCCACAGTTCTCATTAACTCCGTGAATTCCAGCCTCTTATCTTGCTTGCTTAAGCTTCTTCGGGCCTCTCATGGCCTTGATGTATCTTTCAGGATTATTCAGAGTTTATGTACCAATTATGCATTCTCCTGTGAGAACACTGTCTCCACAGCTTTGAGCCTGTTGCTTTTATGATTCATTTGATGAACCCTTTGTCCTTATCCTGGGAAGCAGTGAATAGTCATCCTTTATTTACCTCTGCATTATTAGGAGTTTGTAGATATCATAAAGGTAATTTATCTTCCAGGCTGAAGGGTTCTAGTCTGCTTAATTTTTTCTCATATGGAAGCTCCACACCTTAACCATCTGTGTTACATTTTGTGCACCTTTGTTACCGTTTTTGTGCACCTTTGTTATCATTTGTGCACCTTTTCTAATAGTATGGTACTCCCTTTAGATGGGGGTGTGTGTGAAGATTATGCATCCTACTGAGGATGCAGTTACCATCTAGATCTATACAGCAGCCTAGTGATGTTTGTTCTTTTGTTATCTGTTCTGTTTGCTTTTTTGACCACTGCCAAGCTTTGAGCTGACATTTTCACAGAACCATTTACTATAATTCTAAGTTCTCTTTTCTGAATGGTAATTGCTAGTTCACAGCCCATCATTCTATAAGCAAAGTGGGGGTTGTTTTTCCTCTTGTGAATCACCTCACAAACAGTGAAATTCATATGCTGTTTTGTTCACCCATCATTCTTCTAAAAACCTCCTGCAGCCTGTCACAGTCTTTCTTTTCTTTTGACCACTGCCCTGAAAAATTTAGTATCATCTGCAAATTTACATGCACTCTCATTTGTAGATCATTTAGAGATGTTAGATGGTATAGGTCCTAGCATCAATTTTTGCAACCCCTCTCCTTTTGCAAAGATGCCATTTGTTCCTACCTTTTGCTTCATGCCTTTTAGTAAAGTACTAATCCATGTGAGGACTTTCTCCTTTTAGCCTGGAGCAACTGAGCCTCTTGAAGAGATTTCTGCTTGGAGAGGAGGAGGAAATGTTGCTGAAAGCCTTCAGGAGGTGAAGTAGACCATAAGCCTGCAATGCCTGTATGTGTGCTTAGTCCACTCAATCCACTTCAGAGGATTAATGCGTATTTGTGAGACATGACTTGCCTTTACAGAAACATAATGTGAAATAATGTGATATTTGCCAATGTCATATTTGTCTGTGAATTTATGAATTTGTTTTTATAGTGCAGGTTCTGTCAGGATGCCTTACACTGATATCAGGCCTACAGGTCTTAATTTTCCAGTGTAAAAGGAAAAAACAAGAAAAATGATGCTGCTAAAAGTTGCTGGGGAAAGGAAGTGTCAATGTTCTGTTTTCTGCTCTGCCTCATCTCTGGTGAATTCTCTATCCCAGTAGATATACTCCCTGTTATAGTGTATAATAGGGTGCTGCAATAGCTATTCTCCCTTTACAATGATAATCTGAGGTGCAGTTAATGAGAATGACAAGGCTCCTCATGCAAGGACATGGCTGACCTTGGAGTCCTCATGCAGATCCTAAACAGCATTGTCTTTTAAAGTTTTGCATGTGCAAAGACTGATTTAAAAAACCCCACCATTAAAGACCTCAGATTTGGTCTGGTTATTTATGGACACGGCCATGTGTTGATGTTTACTGAAGCCCACCTTAATATGTCTTTTCCCCCGTCCTTCAGTATTTTAAAAAGGTAAATAGTAGTTTCATAGGATACTTGGATCTTTATGTGTGCCATATGACAATAAGGTTGCCATGGAGACTTCTCATCCTCTGTACTGGTGTAATTAACATAGAATAATTCAGCTCCTTTTATCTGCATGAAAGTTACAAGACAGTCTTCCTTTTTGTTGACTTTTTTTCCTAGTGAATATGGATATTTTGTGTCACAGAGTAAAGCAGGTAAATCTGCAGCCTCCTGACCTCAGAAATAATGCAGAAAATACACAAATACAATGTTTGCTGCTGCAAGCAGAGACTGTGATTACAGCCTGTGTGAAAAATGCATCAGTAACAACACAATAGCAACTACTTGCAGTAGGATGCATACAGAACAGGAGGAAAGCTGGAAATGTGATGAATCACAAAATGGCAGCTACCCTCTGATACTCCTCTTCCTTGAGTACCAGTAATAATTTGTCACATATGAGATGGAAATATCTCTTTAATTAATTCATTGAGAGCTTAGTAGTCACCCAACCTACAAAAATATGACCTAGAAATTTTCATTTACCTGACACTGCAGAAGTAAATGTGGTGTTGTTTGGAGAATATCACCAAAAGCAATAAGTTGCATTGAAAATGTAATGCTTTGAAAAAAAAGAAGGAATCTGTGTATTTAAGAGCTGTTGGATGAAGAAAGGGATGTTGGCTTTAAGTGAGAGGAAAGATTCTCCTGCAATTCTGTGTAATTTTTTATTTACATTTGGGATGATCTCCAAGGCTGGACTAAAGTTGGGCTGCTTTATATATTAAGACCTTTTTGTCCTTTCCTTCCATCCTGTCTATCATTAGGGATTTGGATCTTGACTGGGCTGGATGATTCTTTTCACTGCAGAACTACCAAAACCATGACTGCATGAAAGACAAGAAAATGACTTATTACAACGGAATAGGGTTTCAACACAACTGTTTAAAAGTATTAGTTTGCTTTTGTTAGCACCTATTTAACTTCAGCACCTCATATTCTGCATAAATCAGCAAGATTGTGTTAAAATTTCTACACCCCCAGAGTTTCCCTTCAGAATTTGAAATAAACAACCATTAGACTGTCTCCCGACAGAAAAAAAACCCAATGTGTTACTTATGGTTTTATATATTCCAGAGTATGCTGTCAGTAGAAAGTAATAAATATGTTCGCAAGTCATGTTAATTAACTCAGATCAAATGCTGAAAGACAGTCTCTCGTGCTGAACTTACTTGATGGTCTTTTTTCCCTCATGGACACATAAACTAAGTTACAAATCAGGCAGAATTTAAGGACAACTGTAAAAAGCATAGAAAACCTCACCTTTCAAACTCTTTGATATTCCATCTGATATTCAGTAGAGCTTCTAGCAGTCACAAAATTTCTTTTTTCACCTGTATACTTCCACCCTCTCTGCTAATTTTGAAGTGGAAATGCAGGAAAAATAGCTAATGATAAAAGCCATGCAACTTGGTCCTTGTGACTTTATTTTTGTGAGACTAATTGAGGTAAGCAGACCTCAGCTTTCCCTTCATCACGTGCACTGGTTTTACACCTACCAATGAAATTGTCAAGTAGACTTAAAGTGAAACAGACTCCAGGAGCAGCAATCTCTCCTAGCATACAGGTAAGAGAGGCCAGACCAAGCAGCAGCGCTGCAGCTGGGCAGAGTACAACCAATGGCTATCAATAAAACCAGACTTTCAGAGAACATATCACTTCTGCCCCCTGCAATAGTTGTCCCTTAATCAGAAGCCCAGGGACTGGACTGGAAAACAGAGGATGTGATCTCAATTTCTGTCTCCCTCACAAGCTTCTTGGGGACCGTGTACTCAAAGGGTTTTAAAGGACCTGATGTACAGTGAACAGGGGTGCCCAAAGACTTTGAAGACACTGGGCTGGAGTTCCCTGTCCATCAGCAAGTCTCTTCTCATCTTTCTCCTTTCAGTCTCTTGTTCATCCTGTCTTTTAAGACTGAAAGAGTAATCCTTTATTCATACCATACAGAATATCTTATTTAACTGAAAACTTGCGCTCATGTAATATGGATAAATTAGTGGATGAGATGTACGCACAGGGGATGCGGCTGGCACACTGCTCTTTGTCCTCATAATATGAGCCAAGTGGGCCCAAAGAGTGCCGCATGCCATCTGAGTAGGACCCTACATTGGCTTCATCAATGGAAAGGGAAGAGCATAGAAAGGCTAGAAATAAGCCTTCTTAGGAGTTGGGAGCTATGAGACCTCTCCACACAGGACTGTATTAGGTGTGTTGGGCCCTAATATAGCTACATTCTCCATGGGAATATATGGTATTAAGCAGGAGAAAGACACACAGAGAGGGAAAGAGGCAGTGTCTCTGCATACATGATTGTGCTTCTGTGACTAGAATGTTATCCAGGTAACAACACACATAGAGCTTGTGTCTGCCTTTGATGTTCTTTTCGTGTAGCCATTAAGCAACTTAAACCGCCAGATTCCAATTTCTGGAGCCTGTCCACAGCTTGCTGCAAAACTTCTGTTATAGAAAATGTATGCGCCTGTATTTTCATTTCATCTTTAGGTTAACTTCTAAGGGTCCTTCTGTCTTAATTTTAAGAATTCAATTGAAAGTAATTACAAAATGATCTGGTGAACAAGCAGAGCCAGCCATGGAATGCCTGACATCTCTAGTGAATTACAATGACCCATATGGAATAAGAAATAGGACCGACTTTCCTATCTGAGGGTATTTTACTGACAAGAGTTTTAAGATTTTGTTTTCACTTACAGAAAAATGTTGTCAATAGAAGCAGATCTTCCTGACATATGTGTAGACAGAAAGGTTATTAACAGCATTTGTTGTCCAAACATTGCAGGTGGTGAGCTCAATTTGAGGCACAGGGATTATGTGGTATAATTTGTTCTGTGCTATTTCTGGTTCACAGAAGTTGAAAGGAAAGGAGACACAAGAGTTTGTGCCTACCATTGCTCCTTGGAAAGCATATTACTGTGTCAGTATGCAAAGTAGCCTGTTGGCAATTATACTGCAAATGGCCAGGTAATACTAATGCACTTTAAAAGGAAGTCCATGTCAGCGGCCAAATTTTATTTAGTGAGCAAGAAACCAGAACTGCCATGCTGGCTCTGCGAGATGTCAGTATCAGATGGGAATGCAGAAAGACCATGGTTTGCCTGAAGCACTGTTTTGTTCCCTATATGGTTTATGTTATGTGTGTGACACCTAACTCCACTCTGCTATCGGTCTGATCCTGAGTGAGTTCTCCTGCCTGATTCCTTATGCTGGCACACACTTCTTTTAGAAAGTTGGGAATATTGCTAGCCATTGCAGTGAAAAATACCTGCCTTTGTGTGCTGTTAGCATTTGTCGGTTCTGCCCTTGAGAATATGGGTGTCCCAGCAAGGATGGGCTTGCCCTGATGGGGCCTGTGGGATGGGACCTGGCTAGAGAAGGAGGGCACCACACTTCCCTGATGGCCTCACATTCCCCTTCTTCTCCATGCAGGAATTGACTGAGGTATTTAAATTACCCATTGCTTTTTCTTTTAAAAATCTTAATAAACTACAAGATATTTGGCTCTCTGACTGCAAAGCCTGGCTTTCTTATTTCTAATCAGGAAGGAGTACCTTAGATTTGCAGTCATCATTGATGCCAACACTGAGCATTAAAGCAAAACCCCCAAATCGAGTGTATCATCTGCTCCTCTTTACCCCCATTGATACAGTCAAAGATTGCATTGGCTACGTCAGTCCTGTGATTGCATGTGTGGTTCTGCTGACCGTCTGCTACCATGGGTTCTTACTCCAGTGTGACGTCCCAGATGTATGGCTACACAATGCTGTATTGAGAGTAAGATGGCTTGCTAGCTTGCCTCCCACTTATCTGGATGACTCTGAATCAGTGACTTCATCCTTTCTGCTATTGGATGATGTCCTACCACTTGTGTTCATGCTAACTTTGTTAGCAATGCTTTTATAGAGTCTTACAGAACACAACTCAAATGTTAAATAGCACAAAACCAAAGCCAGACATAGAAAAGTCTTCAGAGAGAGCCAGCAACCCCACGGCCTGTCATTTTTGACAATTATATTTTGAGATAATGTCACTTAAGCCAGTTTAGATCCCTTTAGTGAGTACCAAGTTGATTTTGAATTATTCTAATTTCTTGACAAAAATACAGAATAGTGTCCACTCAGACAAACTGCATAAGCCAAAATGCATTACCTCCATATGTTCCATTTATTACCAATATTTACAATGACCTGAAATTATTTTTTTTTAATAAAGAGGTGTGTGTAGGCTGGTGTGCTATGTCACAGCTTCAAAGAGATATAACAGATACACCATATTTTTCTGGTATGGGTTAAAAACAGTGTTCTTACTGAGGAATCTGTATTTTGTCCAGTATCACCTTATGGTATATGCCTATAATAAGTTCCCAACCACAGGATTGTTAGAAAGATCTAGGATATTTTGATTTTGCTTTTCAGAAAGTATAATCCCAATTCTGCTATCTTCAGTCACATTCAGATGTTTATTCATCAAGCATTTACTTGAATTCATGGGGAATTCACAGATTAAGAGCACATTCAATGCAAGAAAAAGTAACAGGATCCAGTTCTAAACAGCAGAAGTATATGAATGCATATGGTGCTTGAACTATTCTTTTGAAAGTATGTGACAGTAATAACCTGTTACCTTCCCAACAAGTAGAAGTGACCTGTATTATCACAGTTGTAACGTGTTATCCTTCTCGATGGGTCAATCCTCAAGAAACCTTCAAGCTTCTGATTTTTTCTGCCCCTGCCCCCACCCCCAGCTGAGGAACACTTCTGAAATGATCTGCTGAAGCTTATACAACATGTGCTTTAAAATCAGTAAGAGTGTGAATTTCCCAGTGCTGCCTGATTTCTTTTACATCATCAAAATATTTTCAAAAGACAGGAGTAAAGCACTCACTGTGGCAGAAACAACTATTATGAGAAAAATTATAGTGATAAAATCAGTTTCTAGTACTAACAATGCTGTCAGGCAGACAAAAATGCAATATGAATCTTAGGTTTTCCCAAAGCTATGCATTGCATTTTATGGTTCTAAAATGAGGAACTTCCACAATGAAAAATGAGATGAGTTCACTTCTGATGTTCGCTCTTCTTACCATGAATTTCCCCATTAACTGATGTTTTTTTTGGCAATGAGATCTTTTTATTTTCTAGGAAGTAAGTTGTCATTTTAGTAGAGTGAAACGGATTGTTCACAGAGTAGAATCATAGAATCATAAAATAGTTAGCGTTGGAAAGGACCTTAAGATCATCAGATTCCAACCCCGCTGCCATGGGCAGGGACACCTCACACTAAACCATATCACCCAAGGCCTTCTCCAACCTGGCCTTGAACACCGCCAGGGATGGAGCATTCACAACCTCCCTGGGCAGCCCATTCCAGTGCCTCACCACCCTAACAGGAAAGAATTTCGTCGTTATATCCAATCTAAACTTCCCCTGTTTAAGTTTGAACCCATTACCCCTTGTCCTATCACTACAGTCCCTAATGAAGAGTCCCTCCAGTCCCTAATGAAAAGCCCCTCTCCAGCATCCCTATAGGCCCCCTTCAGATACTGGAAGGCTGCTATGAGGTCTCCACGCAGCCTTCTCTTCTCCAGGCTGAACAGCCCCAACTTCCTCAGCCTATCTTCATACAGGAGGTGCTCCAGTCCCCTGATCATCCTCGTGGCCCTCCTCTGGACTTGTTCCAACAGTTCCATGTCCTTTTTATGTTGAGGACACCAGAACTGCACACAATACTCCAGGTGAGGTCTCACAAGAGCAGAGTAAAGGGGCAGGATCACCTCCTTCGACCTGCTGGTCACGCTCCTTTTGATGCAGCCCAGGATACCGTTGGCTTTCTGGGCTGCAAGCGCACACTGCCTGCTCATGTTCATTTTCTCACTGACCAACACCCCCAAGTCCTTCTCCACAGGGCTGCTCTGAATCTCTTCTCTGCCCAACCTGTAGCTGTGCCTGGGATTGCTCCGACCCAGGTGAAGGACCTTGCACTTGGTATGGTTAAACTTCATAAGGTTAGCATCTGCCCACCTCACAACGTGTGTCGAGGTGCATCTGGATGGCATTCCTTCCCTCTAGCGCATCAACCGAACCACACAGCTTGGTGTCATCGGCAAACTTGCTGAGGGCGCACTCAATCCTACTGTCCATGTCAGCGATGAAGATGTTAAACAAGACCGATCCCAACACCGATCCCTGAGGGACACCACTCGTTACTGGTCTCCAGCTGGACATTGAGCCATTGACTACAACTCTTTGAGTGCGACCATCCAGCCAGTTCTTTGTCCACCGAGTGGTCCATCCATCAAATGTAAATGACTGAGAAGTGTGTTGAGAAAAGCGTCTGCCCCAACAGGGTCCTGTTCTTCATTTCTCTGCTTTGGTAAATGCTCTCACTGAAATAAACAGGATTACTCTCATTGCAGACATCTGCAGTAATGTGTGTAATTGATGTCACTGCTTGGATCCAGTTATGCAGTCTGATGCTGAGGATGAAGGAGAGTGCCGGATCCAACTAATATCAGTTAATTCCCGGTGGCATGGGAAGGTCTTATTCCAAGATTCAAGGGAGAACTACTTTGAGCCGCCACTGGGTAGTGCAAAACCATGAAATGACAAAGCAATAGCAGAACATATTGTTAATTGAGTTTCAGTATATTTTATTTGACTGGCATAATAACGGTGAAAACACACACTGCAAAATACACTTTTGGCTGTTCCAAGTCATCCACAGACCAGGAAGGGTTAGAGCTGGATTTCTAATGTTCCCAGAGAAATCTTATTTTAAGTTCTCTTCTCCCCGTATTTCTATTAATCACAAAGAATGTACAATGCTTATTCCAAAATTATTTTTAACAGGCAGTTCAATTTTGACAGCTGCTGTTATCCTCTTTGAATGTGTTATCTTTTCGTGTTTTATGGGTCACAGACTGAGATATATGAAAACTTTCCTTCATGCTGATAGTACAGGACAGCCAGACACAAATCCCTCTACCTATATAATTAGGCTGTCAGACCACAGAGTTTCTGTTTCATTTTATTAATGCTGCTCAGCACCCAGGCATAATTCAGATGCGATCACAATCATTTCCTTAACGTGATTCTCTCATAGTTGTGAAAAAGGGGGTTGGGATGAAGAAACCACAGTTCTTACTGTAACAACATGCTCTTCTCTTGCCTCTGGGTGCTTCAAACACTAGTCTTGGATGCAGATTTGGATTTTCTAACTGGCTTTCACAAGCTCTGGAGACTTTGGGGACTTCATTGACTCTATCTGTGCCTTGTTTTTCAGGCTGTGCAAGTAACATACACATACTGCCTCTCTTGCTGGCAGAGTGCTGAGCAGAAAGAGGCTCCAACAACCAAATCAAGAAAACCTATCAAAGACATCTCATCCGTAACACCTCACTCCAAATAGGTCTGAAAACCTTTCAGCAACTTTCATTGAATCATAGAATTATAAAATCACAGAATGGTTTGGGTTGGAAGGGACCTTAAAGATCATCCAGTTCAAACTCCCTGCCATACCTTGAACTCGTGCTCACCAACAGGGAAGGGCTCGTTGGAAATGTGACTCTCCAGGGCAGCCTTGGATGCAGCGATCATGAGATGCTCAAATCTGAGATCCTCAGGACAGTGAGAAGAGCGTGCAGCAAGCTTACTGCCCTGGACTTCAAAAGAGCAGACTTTGGCCTCTTCAGGAACCTGCTTAGGAAGGTTCCATGGCATACAGCCCTAGAGGGCAGGGGGGCCCAAGACTGTTGGTTGATATTCAAGGATCACCTGCTACAAGCTCAGGAGTGTTGCATCCCAGCCAGAAGGCAGTGCAGCAGGAGGGCCAGGAGACCTCCTTGGATGGATAAGGAGCTCCTGAGGAAAATTCAAATGAAAAAAGAGGCTTATAATAAGTGGAAGCAAGTACAGGTGACATGGGAAGAGTACAGGGATGTTGACCGGGAAGCTAGGGACCAGGTTAGGAAAGCTAAGGCCCAGTTAGAATTAAACATAGCTAGAGGTATTAAAGATAACAGGAAGGGATTCTGCAAGTACATAGCAAATAAAAAACAGACTAGGGAGAATGTAGGCCCCCTCAGGAAGCTCTTAGGAGAACTGGCTACACAGGATTTGGAGAAGGCTGAGGTTCTGTCGTGGTTTAAACCCAGTCAGGTAACTTGTTCACTCACTCCCAGTGAGTGGTGCCGAGCTGACAACAATCGAGGTCCGTGTTCCCCCCCCACCGGGGCTCTCCGCTTCCCCGCTCCCAGAGGAACGGGGAGGAGGATCGAAAGAGTGCAACTCCTACGGGTTGAGACAAGAACAGTCCAGCAACCAATGTACAACACAAATCACCACCGCTACTATCAACTACAACAATGATAAGGGAAAATAACAAGGGAAGAGAATACGATACCACCGGCCAAGAAACGAGTCCCATCCGGAAGCTCGTGTCCTTCCGGGTAACTCCCAGTTCCCCCCCACCCCGGGCATGACATGCTGTGGTATGGAATACCTCCCTGGCTAGCCCGGGTCAGGCGCCCCATCTCTGCTTCCTCACGGCTTCCCCTCCTCCCTGGCAGAGCATGAGCCTCACAAAGTCCTTGGTCAGGGTAAACATCACTTAGCAACAACTGAAAACATTGGCTTCACCAACACTGTTCTCAGGCTGGAAGTCAAAACACAGCACTGCACCAGCTACCACAAAGGAAAAACATGACTGCTACTGCTGAACCCAGGACATTATCCACCCCTTATTCCATACCATTCACGTCGTGCTCAGATCCCACATTTTCAATACACCATCGCTCTCCCACATATATACATACATATACATACAGACCAAGAGGAAAAGATCATTTTCTTAGTGCATGGACCAATCCCTATAATGCTGCCGAGTCCATTTGGCCCATGATGTTCAAAGTTCATTCTCTGTTGGGATGATGGCTGGAGGGAAGTCAGGGCCAGTCGCTGGTGACCTGGAGACATCTAGTTGATGGGCTATAAAAGCATTACACAGCAGGCAACAGCATACAATTGAATTCACTGGCTGTTTTCCCCTAAAATCAAATCCCCTTGAGGTATACATCGGACTTCCCCATCTTCCCGCATTACCCACCAAGTATACCCAGGTCCCTGAGCAAAAGCAATCCCACGAGTGGGTTTGCCTTTACCTGAAGCAGGAATAACCCAGACTGTCTTCCCCAGCAAATTCTTCATATGCATCACGGGAACTTTGTCCCCCTCTACAATACGTAAAAGTTCTGACTGGGCTGGGCCAGCCCTGTTGGCAGATCCTCTGGTGTTGACCAACCAGGTGGCCTTTGGTAAGTGTGTATCCCAATGCTTGAAAGTTCCCCCACCCATTGCTCGCAGTGTAGTTTTTAACAGCCCATTGTACTGTTCCATTTTCCCAGAGGCTGGTGCGTGGTAGGGGATGTGATATACCCACTCAATGCCATGCTCTTTGGCCCAAATATCTATAGGGTTATTTCGGAAATGAGTCCCATTGTCTGACTCAATTCTCTCTGGGGTGCCGTGTCGCCACAAAATCTGTTTCTCAAGGCCCAGGATGGTGTTCCGGGCAGTGGCATGGGGCACAGCGTATGTTTCCAGCCACCCGGTGGTTGCTTCTACCATGGTAAGCACATGGCGCTTTCCTTGGCGGGTTGGTGGCAGTGTGATATAGTCAATCTGCCAGGCCTCCCCATATTTATACTTCAACCATCGTCCTCCATACCAAAGAGGCTTTAACCGCTTGGCTTGTTTAATTGCAGCACATGTTTCACACTCATGAATAACCTGGGCAATAGTGTCCATTGTTAAGTCCACCCCTCGATCACGGGCCCACCTGTATGTTGCATCTCTGCCCTGATGGCCTGAAGTGTCATGGGCCCACCGGGCCAAAAATAATTCACCTTTATGTTGCCAATCTAAGTCCATCTGAGCCACTTCAATCTTAGCCGCTTTATCCACTTGTTGGTTGTTCTGGTGTTCCTCAGTGGCCCGACTCTTGGGTACATGGGCATCTACATGACGTACCTTCACCACCAGGTTCTGCACCCTGGCAGCAATATCTTTCCACAGTGCAGCAGCCCAGATGGGTTTACCTCTGCGTTGCCAGTTGCTCTGCTTCCATTGCTTCAACCACCCCCACAGGGCATTTGCCACCATCCATGAGTCAGTATAGAGATAAAGTACTGGCCACTTTTCTCGTTCAGCAATGTCCAGGGCCAGCTGGATGGCTTTCACCTCGGCAAACTGACTTGATTCACCCTCTCCGTCAGCAGTTTCTGCAACTTGTCGTCCAGGACTCCATACAGCTGCCTTCCATCTCCGATGCTTTCCCACAATACGGCAAGAGCCATCAGTAAACAAGGCATACTGCTTTTCACTTTCTGACAGTTTATTATATGGTGGGGCCTCTTCAGCGCGCACCACCTCCTCCTCTGGTGACATTCCAAAATCTTTGCCCTCTGGCCGGTCCATGATGACTTCTAGAATGCCTGCACGACTGAGATTTCCTATTCGAGTTGGTTGTGTAATTAGTGCAGCCCATTTACTCCATGTAGCATCGGTTGCATGATGTGTAGAGGAGACCCTGCCTTTGAACATCCAGCCTAGCACGGGCAACCGGGGTGCCAGGAGGAGCTGTGCTTCAATGCCAATCACTTCCGAAGCAGCTCGAACCCCTTCATAGGCTGCCAGTATCTCTTTCTCAGTTGGGGTATAGCTGGCCTCAGATCCTTTATATCCCCGACTCCAAAAGCCGAGGGGTCGACCTCGAGTCTCCCCTGGAGCTTTCTGCCAGAGGCTCCAGGTAGGACCGTTCTCCCCAGCTGCAGTGTACAGTACATTTTTTTACATCTGGCCCGGTCCAGACTGGTCCAAGGGCTACTGCATGAACTATCTCGCGTTTAATTTGCTCAAAGGCTTGTTGCTGCTCAGGGCCCCATTTAAAATCATTCTTCTTCCGGGTCACATGATAGAGAGGGCTTACAATCGAACTGTAATTTGGGATGTGCATTCTCCAGAACCCCACTGCACCCAAGAAAGCTTGCGTTTCTTTCTTATTAGTTGGTGGAGACATTGCTGTTATCTTGTTGATCACATCTGTGGGGATCTGTCTACGTCCATCTTGCCATTTTATTCCAAAAAATTGAATCTCCTGTGCAGGTCCCTTGACCTTACTCCGTTTTATGGCAAAACCGGCTTTCAGCAGGATTTGGATTATTTTCCTCCCTTTCTCAAAGACTTCTTCCGCTATATCGCCCCACACAATAATGTCATCAATGTATTGCAGGTGTTCTGGTGCTTGCCCCTGTTCCAGTGCAGTCTGGATCAGTCCATGGCAAATGGTAGGGCTGTGTTTCCACCCCTGGGGCAGTCGGTTCCAAGTGAACTGGACACCCCTCCAAGTAAAAGCAAACTGTGGCCTGCACTCTGCTGCCAAAGGAATGGAGAAAAATGCATTGGCAATATCAATCGTGGCATATCGCTTGGCTGCCTTTGACTCTAGTTCATACTGAAGTTCTAGCATGTCCAGTAAAGGCAGCACTCAATGGTGGTGTGACTTCATTCAGGCCACGATAGTCTACTGTTAGTCTCCATTCTCCATTAGACTTTCGCACTGGCCACATGGGGCTATTAAAGGGTGAGCGGGTCCTGCTGATCACCCCCTGACTCTCCAGTCTACAGATCAGCTGATGGATGGGAATCAGGGAGTCTCGGTTGGTGCGATATTGCCGCCGGTGCACTGTTGTGGTCGCAATTGGCACTTGTTGTTCTTCAACTTTCAGCAACCCCACAGCAGAGGGATCTTCTGAGAGACCAGGCAAGGTGGACAGCTGCTCAATTTCCTCAGTCTCCAAAGCAGCAATACCAAAAGCCCACTGGTACCCTTTTGGGTCTTTGAAGTACCCTCTCTTGAGGTAGTCTATGCCGAGGATGCATGGAGCCTCTGGACCAGTCACAATAGGGTGCTTTTGCCATTCCCTCCCAGTCAGGCTGATTTCAGCCTCCAGCACAGTCAACTCTTGGGATCCTCCTGTTACTCCAGAAATATAGATGGGTTCCACCCCTTGACAGCTTGATGGCATCAGGGTACACTGTGCACCGGTATCTACTAGAGCCTTATACTTCTGTGGGACTGATGTGCCAGGCCATCTGATCCACACAGTCCAGTAAATCCGATTGTCCCCTACCTCCACCTGGCTGGAGGCAGGGCCCCTCTAATGGTCGTCACAGCGTTGGAAACTTGAGTCGTGGTGAAAGGGATTATTCTTCGTTATCACAGGAGCTGGAGTAAAATCAGCTCTTCCATTCCATCTGGGAAACTGCTCACCAGAGACTGAAGCCGTAGCTCTCATGGGACGATCAGTCTTGGCCCTTGCTCCCCTCTTCAGTTCACTCACCCGTTCCTCCAAAGCTGAAGTAGGTTTTCCATCCCACTTTGTCATGTCTTCTCCGTGATCCAGCAGGTAAAACCATAGGGTACCCCGTGGTGTATGCCTCCTGTATCTCCTCTCTTGAACAATAGGACACCTTTTGTTAATAGCTGAGACGTGTGTTGGTACACGTGAGGAGCTGGATAAATCAGATAGATCGTCCCTCAATTGTTTGAGGTCCTGGGACAGTTTTTTCACAGCTGAGATGATGGAAGGGGTGAGATTGTCTTCGAACTCTCGGAGTTTATGAACCATTTCATCCACTGTTAGTGGTACTATGTCATTCCAGGTCACTGTTGCCAATGAATGGGCATATGATGACGGTGCATTCCGTGTAAGTTTTCGCCACATGGGTCGTGTACATTCAACTTCATCTGGATCTATAGGTGTATCCCCGTTATTCGGCTTGATGTGATAGAGCATCTCTACGATGGCCGATTCCCTCAGAGACTGGATGCCTTTGTCTATAGTAGTCCACTTGGCCGAACGACTCGTAACATCGTCCTTGTACGGAAACCTTTCTTTCACAGCTGCCAAGAGCCGCCTCCAAAGGCTGAGGGACTTTTTCTCTCTTGCAATTGCTTTGTCAATTCCCCCTTCTCTAGCAAGTGATCCCAGCTGCTTGGCTTCTGTACCTTCTAGTTCGTGACCATCAGCCCCATTGTCCCAGCATCAGAGTAACCAGGTGATGATGTGCTCCCCTGGTTGACAGGTAAAATCTTTTCGCATATTCCGCAGCTCGGTTGAGAAGTTACCTCTTCTTCTTCTTCTTCGTCATGTGATGATGACTCCTGATCAGATTCTGGACCGGGTGGTGAATTTATTGTTTCTTCATCTCGCTTCACCGTTTTTGCCTCCTTTTTGCTTGTTCTCTTGCGTACAGGGGCAACTGATATTGGTACGAATTGGTCCTCTGGTTTGGCTGCAGTGATTATCACTGTGGTTTGAGTAGCAACTGTACTTGTTGCTGGGGGTGGTGTAGCTGCTGTGCTTGGAGCTGGGGTAACCGCGCTGTCTGTTGCAGTTGAAGTTTGAGCAGCTGCTATACTTGCCACTGGGTTAGCTGCTGTGTTCATTGAGGCCAAAGTTTGAGTAGCGACTGTACTTGTCGCTGGGGTTGGTGCAGCTGCTGTGCTTGGAGCTGGGGTAACCGCGCTGTCTGTTGCGGTTGAAGTTTGAGCAGCTGCTGTACTTGCCGCTGGGGTAGCTGTGCTGTTCATATCAGCCAAAGTTTGAGTAGCGACTGTTGCTTTGCCCTCAAATCCGCCAACATTCTTTTCCTTTTGAAGGTGCTGGATAGTGTTGAACAAGGCCTTGTAAGCATAGGCCAAGCCCCAGCACGTTGTCGTGATTTGTCCATCTCTGGTATGGCCAGAATGAGCACACACCTCATTTAAGTGTTTTACTAATTCTTCTGGATTTTGCAGTTGTTCGGTAGTGAAATTCCAAAGTACTGGAGGGGCCCACTGACCTAGATACTTGCCCATACTATCCCACACACCCTGCCACTCATGGCTGTCCAGCCTCAGGGAAAATCTCTCGGTCCTCCTACACCGTCGTTTGATCCCAGACAAGACCCAAACCTGACTCTGCTTAACTCTTGAAATCAGTAGTGGGCAAAACACACTCTGTATGCATGCTACCATGGTGATTCCCATCACCATCAGCAAACAAGTCTCAACAGCATTAAAAGGCCATTCAAAAAATTCAAAACTGTCAAATGTAAATGGTCTGGGGGGACGACTGGGAGGGTAAAAGGATGTCTCCTTCACAGGTTGAGCACCTGAGAAGGAGAAAAAAGATGTGTAATTGCTAAGCACCTCCATCATATACCTCCCAAAGTATAAAGGTGGTGACCACACTGGGAACATAAGCCAGATCAGTTTCATGATCAATGATTCTATTGTATTACAAGTCATTACCATAAAGTACAATGGGACAAAAACCTTAGCCCAAGCCCCACACTTGAAAAACACTAATACAGCAAATACTGGCTCAAAGTAAGATACGATATACTGAAACTGTGAGATCAAGAGGAACAACCTTGAGAGCCAATAAATCAGCATTGCGATGAGTGACTATCAATCCAGTCAGATCTGTTCTTATCTCAACCCCTCGTGCCCCACGTTGGGTGCCAAAAAGAACTGTCGTGGTTTAAACCCAGTCAGGTAACTTGTTCACTCACTCCCAGTGAGTGGTGCCGAGCTGACAACAATCGAGGTCCGTGTGCCCCCCCACCGGGGCTCTCCGCTTCCCCGCTCCAGGAGGAACGGGGAGGAGGATCGAAAGAGTGCAACTCCTATGGGTTGAGACAAGAACAGTCCAGCAACCAATGTACACAAATCACCACCGCTACTATCAACTACAACAGTGATAAGGGAAAATAACAAGGGAAGAGAATACGATACCACCGGCCAAGAAACGAGTCCCATCCGGAAGCCCGTGTCCTTCCGGGTAACTCCCAGTTCCCCCCCACCCCGGGCATGACGTGCTGTGGTATGGAATACCTCCCTGGTTAGCCTGGGTCAGGCGCCCCATCTCTGCTTCCTCACGGCTTCCCCTCCTCCCTGGCAGAGCATGAGCCTCACAAAGTCCTTGGTCAGGGTAAACATCACTTAGCAACAACCGAAAACATCGGCTTCACCAACACTGTTCTCAGGCTGGAAGTCAAAACACAGCACTGCACCAGCTAGCACAGAGGAAAAACATGACTGCTACTGCTGAACCCAGGACAGGTTCTGAATGACTTCTTTGCTTCGGTCATCACTGTCAAAGGCTCTGACCAAACCACCCAAGTCTTGGAAGGCAGATGCAGGGACTGTGAGAATGAAGACCTTGAGCCCACTGTAGGAGAGGATCTGGTTCAAGACTATCTTAAAAATCTGAACGTGCACAAGTCCTGATGAGTTCCATCCGCAGGTCCTGAAGGAGCTGGCAAATGAAGTTGCGAAGCCGCTGGCCATCATATTTGAGAAATCATGGCAGTCAGGGGAAGTTCCCGATGACTGGGAAAAGGGAAATATAACCCCCATTTTCAAGAAGGGGAAAATGGATGACCCGGGGAATTACAGACCAGTCAGTCTCACCTCTGTGCCTGGCAAAATCTTGGAGCACATTCTCCTGGAAGGCATGCTAAGGCACATGAAAATCAACAAGGTGCTTGGTGACAGCCAGCATGGCTTCAGTAAGGGGAAATCCCGCCTGACCAATTTGGTGGCCTTATGATGGGGCTACAGAACTGATGGACAGGGGTAGAGCAGTTGATGTCATCTACCTGGACTTGTGTAAAGCGTTTGACACTGTCCCACACGACATCCTTGTCTCTAAATTGGAGAGACATCAGTTTGATGGATGGACCACTCGGTGGATAAAGAACTGGCTGGCTGGCCGCACACAAAGAGTTGTGGTCAATGGCTCAATGTCCGGCTGGAGACCAGTAACGAGTGGTGTCCCTCAGGGATCGGTGTTGGGACCGGTCTTGTTCAACATCTTCGTCGCTGACATGGACAGTGGGATTGAGTGCGCCCTCAGCAAGTTTGCCGATGACACCAAGCTGTGTGGTTTGGTTGATACCCCGGAGAGAAGGAATGCCATCCAGAGGGACCTTGACATGCTTGTGAGGTGGGCTGATGCCAACCTCATGAAGTTTAACCATGCCAAGTGCAAGGCCCTACACCTGGGTCAGAGCAATCCCAGGCAGAGCTACAGGTTGGGCAGAGAAGAGATTCAGAGCAGCCCTGTGGAGAAGGACTTGGAGGTGGTCAATGAGAAAATGAACATGGGCCGGCTTCAGTGTGTGCTCACAGCCCAGAAAGCCAACGGTATCCTGGGCTGCATCAAAAGGAGCGTGACCAGCAGGTCAATAGAGGTGATCCTGCCCCTTTACTCTGCTCTTGTGAGACCTCACCTGGAGTCTTGTGTGCAGTTCTGGTGTCCTCAACATAAAAAGGACATGGAACTGTTGGAACAAGTCCAGGGGAGGGCCACGAGGATGATCGGGGGACTGGAGCACCTCCTGTATGAAGTCAGGCTGAGGAAGTTGGGGCTGTTCAGCCTGGAGAAGAGAAGGCTGCGTGGAGACCTCATAGCAGCCTTCCAGTATCTGAAGTGGGTCTATAGGGATGCTGGGGAGGGACTCTTCATTAGGGACTGTAGTGACAGGACAAGGGGTAATGGGTTAAAACTTAAACAGGGAAAGTTTAGATTGGATCTAAGAAGGAAATTCTTTCCTGTTAGGGTGGTGAGGCACTGGAATGGGTTGCCCAGGGAGGTTGTGAATGCTCCATCCCTGGCAGTGTTCAAGACCAGGTTGGACGAGGCCTTGGGTGATATGATTTAGTGTAAGGTGTCCCTGCCCACGGCAGGGGGGTTGGAACTAGATGATCTTAAGGTCCTTTCCAACCCTAACTATTCTATGATTCTATGATTCTATAGGCAGGGAAATCTTGCACTAGACCATGTTGCTCAAAACCTCGTCCAACCTGGCCTTAAACACTTCCAGGGATGGGGCATCAACAGCTTCTCTGGGCAACCTGTGCCAGTGCATCATCGCCCTCACAGTGAGGAACTTTTTCCTTACATCTAATCTACTCACTTTCAGTTTGAAGCCATTCCCCCTTGCCCTATCCCTACCTGCCCTTGTAAAAAGTCCCTCTCCAGGTTCCATGTAGGCCCCCTTTAGGTACTGGGAGCTGCTATAAGTTCTTCCTGGAGCCTTCTCTTCTCCAGGCTGAACAAGCCCAACTGTCTCAGCCTGTCTTCATAGGAGAGGGCTCCGGCCCTCGGATTGTCTTCATGGCCTTCCTCTGGACTTGCTCAAGGAGGCCCACATCCTTATGTTGGGGACACCAGAACTGCACACAGTATTCCAGATGGGGTCTCACAAAAGCGGAGTAGAGGGGCAGGATCACCTCCTTTGACCTGCTGGTCACGCTCCTTTTGATTGCAGCCCAGCACACCCTTGGTTTCTGGGCTGCGAATGCACGCTGCCGGCCCATGTTAAGTTTCTCATCAACCCATAAGTTGATAAGATACCGTAAGTTAGTACCAGCAGAGATAAGCAGGATGTTAATGTGTTCCTACAGAGGAAGAAAGCTGATGTTTTTTTTTCCCCCATTTTTTCTAAAACTTCAGAATCAATTTTTCAGTTTGCGTTAATTGCCAGTCAGAGGAGCTATGACTATTTCCTCCTGCTGAAAGGTCTGCCCACTATGGCTTTAGCTGCGTGATATGCTGCTGAAGAAATGCAATTTTAGGGCTAATATTAAGTTCTTTTATCACAAAGCTGTTGTCATATCAAATACAGTATCAGCATGTGTCAAAGGAGAATCGTGAGAATAACAACACTGAGAAAGACCCGTAATTCTATTTTTAGTGGGAGTAAAATCTGTTTGAAATAATTCCAGAGCACATGAAATGCAGCAAACTGAGTCATACTGCAATGATGGGAAAGACATCGGTCCTGATGAAAGTTTAGAAGCAACTGGAATTGCTGTGATCATGTCTATCTATTTAATATAGGTTAGATACAGCAGTCTTTTAGACTAGTTTACTTAATGTGATTCAGAATTGTGCCTACAATTGCAGGTAGAAGCCTTCAGCCAACCCACTCACAGTTCTGACATTTAAAAGTACTCCAACTCAAATTCAAAAGAGGTACTAGGTAAGTGACGTTGGTGATCACCAAGTTTATGTCTGGTTCCTGAGAGCACTAATGGGCCTGACTGTCCCTGCCCGGTTTCCCTGAGGCTCAACCACCTGCCCATGGCTCAGGACCCCATCCCAGCCCCCCAGGGCCATTGGCCCCTACCCCTGTGATGCTGCAGCCATGGGTCCTCCAGCCTGGGCCCACCCATCTCAAGAAGGTGACAGATGGCCAGGGCTGGGACTGCCCCATGCCCCGGCTGGGAAGGAGGATGGTTTAAACCCAGTCAGGTAACTTGTTCACTCACTCCCAGTGAGTGGTGCCGGACTGACAGCAATCGAGGCCCCCCCCCCCACCCCGGAGGAACGGGGAGGAGGATCGAAAGAGTGCAACTCCTACGGGTTGAGACAAGAACAGTCCAGCAACCAATGTACAACACAAATCACCACCTCTACCACCAACGACAACAATGATAAGAGAAAATAACAAGGGAAGAGAACACGATACCACCGGCCAAGAAATGAGTCCCACCTGGAAGCCCGTGTCCTTCCAGGTAACTCCCAGTTCCCCCCCACCCTGGGCATGACGTGCTGTGGTATGGAATACCTCTTGGGCTAGCCTGGGTCAGGTGCCCCGTCTCTGCTTCCTCACGGCTTCCTCTGCTCCCTGGCAGAGCATGAGCCTCACAAAGTCCTTGGTCAGGGTAAACATCACTTAGCAACAACTGAAAACATTGGTTTCACCAACACTGTTCCCAGGCTGGAAGTCAAAACACAGCACTGCACCAGCTACCATGAAGGAGAAACATGACTGCTAATGCTGAACCCAGGACAGCCCTGTCATCCCAGGGAAGCCCCTGCCATTCCCAGTATCCTCATCCCCAAGAAGCTGATGACCCAGGCACAGCACGGGCAATGTAGGCCCAGGGTCAACTTTCTGAATAAAATCTCTATATTAAAAGCAATTTTTGGTCGGAGTCTCAGATTTCAAGGTTAAGAAAGATTTGCAAAAGATTTTTCATCATCATTCAACTGTTGAAACCATAAATATGGAAAAAGAAATAGTCTCTCTGAGTCTTCAAACTGTCTAGGGAAATTCCAACTAGGCTGGTTTTCAGTGTCTTAATAAACATGCTTATTCTGGATAGATCATGGAAACACAGCATATGGTAGGAGAAATCTAATGTTTCACATTAGGTAAACACATAAACAGAAGTTTGCGCTCCATCATTGAGATGTGTGTGCTCATGCGTGAGTGTGGTAACAGCAGGCACAGCCTGGAATCACTGCTGCAGAGCAATGCAAGTGGGATCCTGTTTCCCCAACCAAAACCAACAACAAGAAGTATTCCTCAACTAAATTCTTTGACAGTAAGGCAGAGACACATAAATAAAGGAAAATCGCAGTTGTGATTATATAGACAGTGTCCTCTTATTAGAATATTAATCTTCATAAGGGTTAACCCCTTTCAGGAATAACTTCACCATTCCCCACAGACTTATAGTTCCTTGGAGAGAAGGAAGAGGTTTTCATAGGGTACACTTCAATAGCTCAGCAATTTCTTACTTTATGTATTAATCTTTCCATGAATCAAATAAGTGTACAACTCTTTAAAGGGAAGACTTTGCATGGGCGGAGTATTGTCTGGAAGCTGATACAATGGGTAAATGAAATGACAAGCATCCGTGTACTGAAAGACCTAACAGCAAAGTTGAGGTCAATGATGTGCAACTTTGGCTGGATGAAAAACAAAAAACACAGTGAAGCATAGATGTCTCGGTGAGAAGAGCAACTACAATTGTTATAATCAAGAATATCATAAAGCAAAGCCTAGGCATGTAAACAGAAGGAGTATTTACTACACTGCAATACAGTTCTCCATACAGGTCAGTCCTGCAACATAGGAAAATTCACGTAAGGGAACATTGCATGATTTTTTTGCAATGCTAAATCATACTTTGTTTGATTACTCATTGTGTGGTTGGCACAGAATATGATACTTTGGGGAGAAAAATGCCTAACAGCTTCCACATTACAAACACATATGCTGTCCTATTATTTTGAAAGCTCATCATGGTGCCCTTTTCCCCATGGTGGATTCCTTCTGTTAGACAGGAAACACCCACATCTCCATCACCCCCTGCATCTTTTGGGGTGGTTCCAGAGAGGAAATAAATAGCAACTTTTGGACTCCACATTAGTAAGTTTCTTACTATCTTCTTAATATACTGTGTTTCAGGGAACAAGGGATCAATTCCTCACTGATTAAAGGAAAAATTATGAAGCTATTAAACAAATTCCAATAGTTATGATAAAGAATCAGACTCTATTATGGCTATAAAAGGCTGTCATGAAGAACATCAACAAGGATGGCAAAAAATGGAAGATCTGTAGGAAAAGAGAGAAAAAAAACCCACAAGCATGCAAGGCTATTCAGATGTGAAAGGGAAGCTGAAGTTAAATTGTCAATAGGAAGAAGCTGTTATATTTGAACAAGGGGGCAAAAGCTGACGGTGGGGCAGCTGGCATAAGGACAGTCAGTCTGCCTTGTGAGCAAAAGAGAAAACCAGAAGAAACCTCACAACAGTCTTATCAGAAACTTTGTGGACAAATGTGTCAACTCATTTAGCCATTTATTCTGTGTATAACTGTGGTCTCTCTTCAGACAGAATTTTGAACTAGCAAGACAGTGCATGGCACCAGGAGCCGTTGATGTACTGCAAATGACCAACATGCAGAACATATTATTATGGTCAATATTATTGACCATAATATTGAATTGCAGTATTGAATTACGATTTTTTTTTTTTTTTTAATCCTTTTAAGATATTTCAATTTTTACTGTGGGTATTGCAAGCAAGCATCAGAAGTCACTGTGTTAGCTTGTCTCTATATTATATAGCTCTTGTCACCAGAGTCTGCCTTTGGTGAGGCAGTAGACACAATAATTCTGAAAAACCTTTTCATAGTAAACAGAGATGAGGAGAAAATATTGAAATACACATAAGAGAAGCTGCCTGATGGGCTGTGCTGGTGGAAACCAAACAGTAGTAGTCTAATATCCTGGATCCAAATAACTCCTCCCTAGGAGGCCAGGGAGGCTTGTTTGCCTTTGAATCTGAGCATGTGGACAGTAGTGTATGGACCACAGGAAGAAAACAGTGTAGATACTTTTCCTGCTTTTTCTGTTTGATTACTCAGAGACTGAAACACAATGGTAAATACATCCCTACAGCTTCAAAAGAATTATTATATACCTTCACCATAACAACAGATTAGACCACAAAAGAACAGATGGGGAATTGATAGCATCTCAGTAATGAAGCAAGAATAGACCAATGGGCCTTAACAATAGCTACAAGATTTTCAGCACTTTCTAGGCAGGGACCTCAAAATACTCTAACCTTATACTACCTGAGTTATGTTTTAATATCTCAAGTAGGTATCAGAAAAATGGAAGCACCAACTATTACATGACATAATAAGCAAAATCAATAACAGATCTAGAAACAGAACCCAGGGGCTTTAACTTCCAATGTTGCTTTCTCAACACACTCTCTAAAATGGAATTGTTTGCTCAGATCTCTTTAAAAATTTGGGGCAAAAAGCCATCAAAGTGAACATCACCCCACATTTGGTCCTGATAGGTGTTTTGCAAAAAAATCAACTGTTCTGATTGTGAGATACAAAAGTCTAGCAAGAGTTCAGATGCCAGAGGAAGTGAAGACATACTAGCTGCTTTTAAACAAGTAGCAACCAAACTGAAGCACATGGACCTCTATGCTACCATGGATGCCTGCTTCCAGAACCTGAACCACCTTACTGAAAACTGCCCATAATATTACTGTATTAATGTGAATGTAGGATATTGTAAATCTCCTCTTCCACTGAAAACTGCAGGAGGAGTCACACCACTTGCCTTCAAAATTGTGTATTTTCTTGCAAAACAGTAAAATAAATGATAAAGTGTTAAGTTCATACATTTTAAATGTAATGATGTTCAAAATTTGAAAAATCCATTCAGACAGGGTCTGAAATAACACAGCAGAGAAAAGATGAACCAGTGTGTCCTACAAAAGAAAGCAAAATTTTGGAATTTAGAACTTAATACATACATTAAACAAAAATGAAACCAAAACCCGAATAAAATACAACCTGCCTATACCCAGTCAGTGATACACACAGAAGAAAGGAACTAATTACTAGTAACTACTATTTCTTCCCTTCTCAGGGAAGAATTTATCTACTTAAATGCACAGAAGAGTCTCAGGAAGGACAACAGCCCTCTCCTTTTCAACATATTCCTCAAAGTTGCTCTAGAGAACAGGATTAGAATCATTATAGGGCTATGCAGAACTTCCTTTCTGTTGTGCTCCCAGAGCATGGCCAAAAATATGTTGCTTTAGAGACTACCCCCCACAGGCAGTGGAGGATAGTGTACAGCTCCCATACTCCAACCAGTCCCTTTACCTTACTTAATATCATTACTGTAGCAAAGGCATAATTTATACTGGCTTTATAGCCAAATACACACATACAGAGCAGAAAATACCCAAACCACTGATCTTAGCTTCTCACCTTAAAAATAATTAAAAATCTCAGGATAGCAATACTGTATTTTTCTGATCTAAACCCTAGGAAATAGTTCAAAACATCCCTATGAAACAGCTATAACACTTAAAACTCTAGGAAAGATTATTAGTGATAACTGACCTTGCTCTAGTGAAAACTGTGTGCCCTTGACTTTAGCTTGCAATGCTCAAGTGCTCAGCTCAGTCAACTGTGTCACAGTAATATTGATGTCATCATGTTTTACTGTTTGAAGATACTGTCTGACACTGAAAACCAGCAAGACATTCAGCCTGTTGCACATGAGCAGTCAATGGGTTATGGCCTTTAATTCTCAAATTATAATAAATCTAAAGGAAAGAAATGTTGTGCTGAATGACAACAGAGTTACTGCTCATTACAATACAAGGGGTAAATGTGGGGCTGAATTTTCTGAAGGGTCAGACACAAACCTTGATAAATCCCTCATGCTTACAGTTCAATCTCTTTTGAAATCTGAAAAAAGAAAACTGGAAGGCAAGAATACCCCCATAGTCTTTGAGAGTGTTCAAATACTCAAAATATTACATATTAACACAATTTTAATCCAACCTGTCCAAAAAGCTTGGAATAAGACGATAGTCCCCGCACTACATTTGAGACCACTTGATCCTTGGTCACAGTGAGACTAAGCCTCTTTTAGCTGGAAAGAAACATGACTCATATACCCTCCTGCAGAGATCTATGTATTCCAGACTCAATTAATGTCCTTTCATGATGTCCTGAACTTCAAAAATAGATTAAACCCCAACATTTTTAAAAAAAATTACTCTTTTGAGAAGTAGGATATTATAGTTTACACAGTGTACACGCCAACCTATTAGGTCTTCTTCTTCTTAGCATAGTGATTGTGACTGAGTCCTAAAGTCCTACAGACCAGCACTTTTTCCACAGTGACAATTGTGTGGGAAGGACAGTGACTTTCTTCTTGGAGCTAATCCTAAACTACATTTATTGCTTTCTCACTTGCTTGAGGAAAGATAATTTGCTCTGGTCCTATACCAAGAGAAAGCTGCAACCATCTCCTCTTGATTCAGCCACGCTAGCTTCTTCAGTGGAAGAGTGAAAAACAGGCCTCTATGTCCTCTCCACACTTTTCCCTGCCAAACCATCAAGAACGATGCAGATCTTGGCTTGGGTTTATTATCAAACAGGATGGTATCAGGCATCTTCTGGGTGCCTGAGAAATGCTCCCTCCTCCACTCTTCTCTTAATATCTGCTTTGAGTTTTACTGTGGTTGGTTATGAGTCTGAAATTTGAAGTTTTATAAGCTTATATGAAAAGCCAGAATGTGTTATAATGTTGGTTCCAACTCTGATTTGTTAATAGAAAGCTTCCTCTGCCAAGGTTTATTTCACCTCACTTCAGATACTTACACATTAGATGTCTAACTATACTCACTGCCTAAATTCCGTGGTCAGTTGGTAGATACAGGCAGCACTCAAGAATGATTTACTCCATGTGACAGACATGCTGGCTGTGGACACATAACATACTTCTAGAGGACGCCTGTCTCCCTGTTTCTCCCTTGATTAACTGAGAATCAATGCCTAACTTCTAGACAGTTGAACAGATGGATCACCCCCCAGGGAACACCAACGGATTGGATCAACTTCTTATTAATATTTTTTATCTGTAGACTCTGTAGATAAAGTTTGCAATTAAGAACTTGAGTTCAGTAGTTCAAGTGCTGGAGGTAGGTGGTAGATTTTTAAGGTAATATTGCATCGCAGTATTGCCATATTAAATCTCCTGGGCTGAAACATGCTGTGCTGTCTACCTGTCCCCTACACCTGACCATTTAGAATCACTCAGTTATTTGTAAGGAGATTAAGAAAAAATATGCTGCCTGGTTTATAGTAAAGATTTCCTTTAGAATACTGCATGCAACAGTTCTAGTGGGTTTTGTAGCTAAAAGTTCAAATGTTGCAAGAGTCATACACTGTGGGTTGTCTCCTGAAAACTCTTACCCAAATTTGGCCAAATTTTATGCATTTGTAAGCTTCAGTTCATACTGCTCATCAAAGCATCTGGCAGCTGCTAATCTCTGTTCATTCCATCTCCTGTGGATTATGCACTGCAACTTGAAAACTACTTGTGTTTGTCCTGTGCTCTCAGCGATCCTCACCCTGATCCCCAGAACACACACCTGCCTAATGACCCACAAAGATCTAGGGTAGAAATGAGAAAGACTGACACAGAAGAAACTTGCAATTAAAATTGAGGAAGGGCTGGGAAGGAGAGGAGAAAGGAAGAGCTTGTTGATGAGGCCAGAAGCGGAGGGTGCAATATTCGCTAAAGCAGACCAGTGTCTGGATGGGGCACTAGGATTCTTATGGATCAATCCTAACCACTTCTCAGGATGCTAATATCAGGAAATGAAGACTAGTACCTCCCTTAGTGTCAGCCATGAGAGTGGAGGGAATGGATCATGCCTAAAGAGTCCACATGGTTCAACCTGGATTTTGCTACCTTATATATGGCTGACCGAGAAAAAGCCTCCCAAAGAATCCTGCTCCCTCCACAATTCACCTGCATACATTTCTATTTGAAATAATGGGTCATACCACACGTCAGGTCATGGTTCAGTCTTGCAATCTTTTGCCATATGGCTTGTACCTGGAAAGTAAAGAGTGCTTGGAAATGCAGGCTAGAGGCAATAGACTAGAATTCACAACCATTGGAATTTTCTTGCTTTTGCCAGCCCAATTATTCAGGCATCATAAACATACCTCTATAAGAAAATAAGAGTTTAGAAATAAAATAAATATAACGTTACTTTTATTTGCCTTCTTTCTCTTTCCACCATCCAGGCATCAAATGCCACTCTGAAAAAAAAACACGTTCATAAAATAAAGAAAAAAAAAAAAGACTCTAAAATAAAGTAGTCACTTGAATTAAGGAGCAGAAAGGCGTTGGTGGAAAGACAGGACTAAGACTGAGCATGGGAAGGAATGGTAATACAGCATAGGCCTTCTCATTGCTTGTTGCAGCTGCATTCATTCCTGTCATGTGAATTGTGACAGAAATCTTGTGCAGCGCACACTGCTTGAAAACCAGGGAGCAAACACAGCGAGCATAGAAAGTATGTACTGCCAGGGCTCCTCTCTTCTATCCAGTTCCAAGAGCAATACAAAAAGAAATGTTATTAATCTGTTTTCTCTGCCTCCTCCTATTTTCTTCTTTATTCTTCACCGAAAGAAGAGGAAGGGGAAGAAAGGTTAAAAGGTGAAATTGTTTTGAGCCTCATCTTTGAAGTGAACTAATCTTATCGTCTTGAAACTCCAGCTGCCAGGTGAGTCTTCTTTTCAGCTGCCACTTCCAATACAGGATTTTCTGATGCAACATGTTGCTTTCACTTTCAAGATTCTTATTGTCAAAATTTACAACAAGAAAACAAAATACAGCTTTTTATATCCCCTGCTTGCCCTTGCCTGCAGTAAAGAATAAAAAAGCTATAACATGAAAAGAATTCAAAGCTTCCCACAACCTCCCACCTGCTTTTTAACACAAATGCATTGCCTACCATATCTGAGATTTTTCCTCTCTTCTCTTTTGTTTGTGACTGCAAATCCAAATCTGCCAAGCTGAACAGTTTATATTATGGAGTGAAAGAAACAAACTGTCCAACAAAAATGCCACTCTCCTGCTGAAGCTGTTGACAATCATTTGTTGTTCACAGCTGAGGTCTCCATACATTACTTGTGCTTACAAGGTCAAAGAGTGACACAAAAACATGGTCAATAGTGAGTTAAAAATGTTGACCTGGGTGCAAAAAGGCCCTGTCACCCTCCTGTATAGAAGCTAATAAAGTGCTTACAAAATTCCAGTAAATGTTAATGGCGCAAGTCCATCAAAACTATACTTAATATTACAAACCCATGTTATTAAGATATACTCAAAGAGGCCCTTGATAACATTATGCACTGCTACCCTTAAGACATGAGAAGGGCACACATTAGTCATTTAATGTGTCTTTTAGGTGCTCAATGAACCTTCAGCTGAAGGAAAATGTTTAAAGCTTGATCCACCACAGGGACTACTGGGATAAGTGAAGAGTGTAGAACCTCAGCCGTCAGTGAGTGCCAGGGCCCTGCTGGTCTGTCCCTATAAAATGTGCCTCTGGGTGCATTCAAAGAGAAGTGGTCTGCAACTAATGCTTTGGTACAAGAGCTCACGGATCTCTCCATCCTAGGATTAAACTTGGGCTGGTTTGTAATGTAACCATCTAGGACTGACCATTTAAAAAATATAAATACTAAGTTGTCTGCCTCATTCATTGTGTTTCTCTGTGCT
The DNA here is from genome assembly GCF_028554395.1 of Pezoporus wallicus. Lineage (NCBI taxonomy): Eukaryota > Metazoa > Chordata > Aves > Psittaciformes > Psittacidae > Pezoporus > Pezoporus wallicus. The sequence continues at coordinate 1,222,810 of NW_026635941.1, forward strand.
CAGTCTATTTACATTATATTTTTAATGCCCTTCTCAGAATAACTATTGAGAATTATTTGGTTTTCAGTATGGTCATGCCATATAAACTCCCCTTTAGGAGTTGAAAGGAAATAGGTGGCATTAAAAAGACAAGGAAATGCTGCTCTGCTGTAGTCAGATGTCGGTGCTGCTTGCCCAAGAGGGGCAACCCTACCCGCCAACACCAGCATCTTTTGGCAGAGGCTACAGATCTCAGGCTGATGCAGGAGGAAGCCCTTGAACTGAGGGTGCTCCAGGTGGGACAGGAGATATTTTGGCATGGGCCCATCCCTGAGAACAGCTGCTGACACTCTGAGCAGATATCACTTGCAGGCACCAGTTCAGCTAAACTTACTGTGATCTTTAGCTTATGTTTGAAGACTGTAACTGAGACAGGGGAGGCTTTGTAATAGCTATGGCAGACAGAGTGCCCTTCATGGTTTTCTCTGCACTATGAGTGCATAAAGCTGCACCAGGTCTACAAGCTTACCTATAAACTGTTAAATCAACTAGCTTAGCTGAGTAAGGACAGTCAGGAATAAAGTATTCTGACATTTCTTTATTGCAGTGGGAATTGTTCTACTGCTGCCATTGCAGACACTTTTTCAGTTTAATGTTTTCTTTTGCCTTGAAGGCACATGCCACCTAATGAACCTAAAAATCATCATCATCTATATTTTCTAAAAAAACACTTCACTGTACACATCTCACACAGTTCCTATTGAGTGGCTATCACAACTGGCAGGCAGCAGGACACTGGGGACAGCACAGCCTTGTTGCTTGTATGTTTTTGCTCTGTGACTAAAATAACATAATATAAACATTTCAGAATGTTTGCTTCCTTTACTTTCAAAGGCTACACCAGCATCATTTCCACCCTATTTCTTCTCATACACAAATACTGCCCTTTAAAACACACCTACCTTTAAGAACAGTTAGCAGCTCATATAAGCTATAAAGGTATTACAGATGTACCATCGTGGTGTTAAAGAGTGATAATTAAGGTTCAATGTGGCACTTTAACTGAACCAAGCAGCAAATAAAAACATCTGCTTAGAACTGGATCACATTTAGTAACTTTGGGCATCACAGCCTCTTGCTCAACTGGATGCCCAGCTCTATGTTTACCATGGGAAGAGCCAGATCAAGTGCTCTGAGTAATAAAAAGCACAGAAACATGAAATACAGTGCTACGATAAAGATTTTGCATAGAAATCAAACTATTTCCTTACTGTACATTGAACCAGATGATAGTGTGCGTACAGGATTTGATTCTCAGTATCTCAAAATGAAGAACAGGTTCAGGACAGACATAGACCAGAAGCATTAGTGGCACTCTAGCCTTTCTTTGTAGGCTGTTTGACAATTTTCATCCTAGTGTTAGAGAGGATGAAGTTTTTACAATAAAATAATCATATAAAATAGTAAAATGATTATATTTGAGAAATTTATAAATCAATAGTGAGGCTTTGTATATTAGAAGACGTTGTAACTTTGCCATTTTGTATCATAGTTACTCTGTAACTAAATGATACAATGGTAGTCCTTGTAGCAAGAGCTAACATAACTGTATATGGTGAGGGGAGTATGGGTGTATGTATTGTAAAACTCTACCCAAGCAGAACCTAAGTTTAAGATAGCCAAAAAGGGCATACCAGAAGCATCCTGGTGAAGATAAGAGAATGCTAACGTCCGGAAGACGATTGGGACCTGGCCAAGTAGAGGAAAGGTGAAAAGGACAACCTGAGGAAGACTTCTTACTTCGTCTGAGGAAGACTCCTTACTTCACCAGGGCGACCACCAGAGGGGGCTGCGCAAGCGCAGAAGAGGCTGATGTCGTAATAGATTGATGTAGCAATCTTTGATGCATATGTATTAGTAAATGATGTAATCTGTGTTGAATATGTATTAATTACGAAATTTTTAGTGTATAAATTGCAAACGCTATGTGACGGGAATCATAACCAGATTTGGGTGCGTACCCCTGGTTCCCGGCGCCTCAATAAAGCACCTCATATAACCATTCTTGGTGGTTATGTGTCAGTTCTTACGCTAACGCTAGTATCACAGGGAACTTTCTGTTAAAGTCCACTACATTTATCACATTTGCTTTCTTTATTCTGCTGCAACATTCCTGCAGGATCAGGATCAGAATCAGAAGGACCTTTATTTTGCTGTATCCCACTTCCCAGTCAGGTGAGACTCATGGCCTGGAGCGAAGCTGGCAGGATAGAGAGGGCCAGCTATGTTTGTCAGCTGGCCTTTTTTCTCTTCCTTCAGACTGGGAGTGCATCCTTAGTGCACAGGACTCTTGAGTATGACTGGAAAACATGGCTCAGGTGTGCTCACATCAGGGTGCCAGAAACACTTCCATACTGGTAGTTCAGAGTGGGTCATATACTTGTTACGTATTTCCATGATACCCTGTTTTTTTAATCAGTTTGCATGCATGGCTATGCCTAACAAAAAAAACAAAAAACCCAACACCCTTCATTGCTGAAGGAAGCATTAAAATGGCAAACGATCAAATGCCGCATTAATTTGTTTCATTTTTTGCAGCTGAACAGCCAGATAATACACTTTTCACAGTTATGACACCAGGAGCCTGCAGCATCCTTGGGTGTCATATCGGTATGAAATAGCACATATCTTTCTTCAAGTGCAGACAAAGCTATGAATCATGCATATGTTATAAAGTTTCAGGTTCTGGTATGTCACATGTAACAGCTTGGTAATCACACTGTTAAATGCATCTACTTATGGTAACTTCAAAATTACTTTCAACTTTCAATCTGTGAGGCTAATAACCCGAAGGGCAAATGAACATATTTATTTCTACGACCACAGATTAAACCCTAAGTAATAAAAAACAAATGTATAGGATCTTACAGAGATTTACTCTGCAATCAGTGATGATTTCGCTGGAGTTACAACAGAGGGAACAATAGGGAAGTTTGCAAGAACATGATAAAAGAAAGAGCTCTTATTGTTTCAGAAACATACTAATGCCTGTGAAATAATAAAAGGTATTTATAATGTACTGTAAAAATTACATGGAGGGATTTAACTAGTTAACATCTGTGGCTAGCTCCTTCTGTCTTTATTTTTCTCTGCAGAGCCCAATGGTCACAAGGGTACCTTAGCTTGGAGGCAGTGGTTCATTTTCTGAAGAGCAGCATGCTATTTGCTTGAATCTGTTCATCATTCAGCTTTCCCTCAAACAGTTTATAAGCAGTCTCTTGTGACTCCCTTACAACCAAAATTCAATCAGTTGTGCTGGATCTCACTCCTGAAACCACTTGGGTGAACATTTGTGGCCAGAGAGACTTGAATGCAGATCAAGGCATGCAAAGCTTGGTCCAGACTGGATGCATATCCTCAGGGGCTCTTTGCTCTTTATGTGTTTGATAAGTGTAATTCTTTGAGTTTTTACTGATTTTATGAATTCAAACATCATTTTGTGTATATCTTCTATAACTGCATATAATTGTAATGATGCAGTGACTGTTCCCACTTGTAAACGCGGTTGCTAGAATATTCAAGGCTGCAAATATCTGAATGTAAGTAAAGCCATTTCGTTTTTAAAAGTCATTTGTCAATGAATAAATGCTAAAATGTTTGGTATCCCACAGATGGGCAAACTAAAGTAAGTGATCAATCAGTGGCTTTCTGCTGTTAATCTTCACAAGTTTTGCATCCCTCATTTGAATTTGAACTTTCCAGCTGAAAGTGGTGAGTAAATGCCTCTTATCCGTTCTTTTCCTTACATACTGCTGCTGGGCAAGGCTCCAGGCCTGCACCACACTCAGATGGGTGCACTGCTGTTATGGAAGGAAGGGCCTCAGCTGCTAGAAAAGCTGATTCCTATGGATGTGGGGGATATGAGGGAAGGAAGACAGGGACCCTATCTCCAAAGGTGCAAACTCATTAAAAACATCTAAAAGCTATATTAGCCAATTCAAGAGTTATGAACTCTGTTCTAACTTCCATTTTCAATATCTTGTTTCCTTTTTCTCACTTCAAAAATAACCAAATTAGACTAAAATAATAAATCTTCATAATAATCTTTCTCCTGTTTGATTAATGCAAGTTCTTACCTCTTGCTAGGAACCCTCATTGCCTTTTTAAGGAACAGAGCAGAATACTTTATATGATGATTTTTGTTCTTCCATATAAATAGATTGTAGAAAACATATAATTTTTATATCACTGATATTATTGCTTTGTGTTTCACAGCTGAATTGGCAAGAAACAGCAACTTAGAGGTTTAATAGTGTAAGGTGCCATATACATTTCCAGACATATAAAAGCATAATAACAATAAATTGTAATGATGGACGTAGAAACATCACGTAGACAGGATGGGATAATGTGCACCCTTCTAACTAGGGACACGTCATTATCTCTAGACATTCAAATTAGTCATACCTGACTTTATCTCTTCTCCCACAGGCTCACTATGTATCATGAAATGAATCTGAGTATCAGTCAGGCAGTCAGTGCTAGGATGACTTTTGCTTTCAAACCTATTCTCACACCCTTTGCCCCCAGATTAAAGAACTGAATGTATCCTAAGGTGTTTCTGACGGAGGAAAATTGTAAAGTTGACTAAATTTCTTCTTTTTTTAATTGTCTGTCTTTGTCAACTATGTGTAATGACTTCTAGTCTGGCACAATCTTTACTGCAGACCTTGTAACACAACAGTGTTGAGTACTGATACCTTTTTCCAAAATAAGATTTAGCTTAAAAATATATTTTCTCTTTCTTTTACATCGCTTGCCTCCATGACATCAATGATGAATCTGACAAAATCATTAGCAGACATATCTACTGTTTAAGAATTGTGTTGTGCATCTCTCATAAAGTTTTATTTTAACCTTATCATTCATCCCAGAAGGTCCCAGTCTATTGCCACTAACTAATCTCTCCCTAGCACTGGAAAGTAGCGCTTTCTACAAACTAAACCGAGCCAGTCACTCCACTGTGCAGCACTGGGAGAGGCGAGAGGAAAGTCAGCGTTTTGTACCCAAACATTAAAGTTGATGATTTCCTTTCTCATTAAGTCTGTTATAGGAACTTTAATAGCTATCTAGGAAACGCAAGAGCTAAAATATTAAAGTATCTTTAAAGATCCTACTTAATAGCTTGGAACAGAATGTCTCTAACCTTAGAGTGATGCAGACATGGGCTTGGTCCTGTAGCAGTGTGAAAGCATAGCTCCAAGGAGATCTTCCCTTGGGCTTAGATGGAGGGAGTGTCACTTTCTGCCCATACCTATTCTTGCTGATTAACACATTCCTATTGTTGCCATGGTATCTTCTCTTCTATCCCTACCCCTTCATTTTGTTCACTTGCTCTGTCTCAGCTTTATGGTGGTCAAATTTCTTTGGTTCTGTGTGTCATTTTGTGCAAGTTACTTTAAAGTTAGCTTGATTATCTGGGAAAAAAGCAAATTTGAAACCGTCATCATCCCTGATGCACACATAACTGAGGAGGAAGTGCAAGAAACTCTACAGAAGCTAACAGCCCTGGCCAAGGGAGGCTTTTGTGTGAGTGAGCAGGTACCTTTACACAAGGGTGCCTGTCTGATCTCCTGTGGCAAGAAGGCCATGCAGGTAGAAGGGTTGCTTATAAGAAAAGGAAACCAAAACATGGCATTAGTTAAGCACACTTTCGTCTACTTCTACTGCGATCCCTGCCTGAGAGGAGTCCTGGCTATTCCTCACCAAAAGTGAGGCTGCTTCAAGGCAAGCTCAGCCAGGAGCTTTGGCACATATCCCAGCTGCACTGAGCCCAGCCAGAGGAAAGTGGTCCCAGAATACCACTGCTGTGTGAAAATAGGAAATTGTCCATGGCCACCAGGTCAATAGATTACAAATGCCAGAAACTCATTGTGGGTACATGTCTGAGTCCCGGTTGTTTGCCACATAGTGGTCTAAAACCAGCCAAAATGGGAACATTGTTCTCAGCTGGGGTATCAGGCACAGCTAGAATTACTTTTAACTAGTTGACACTATCCACGGGTCCTGAAGGAGCTGGAAAATGAAGTTGCTATGCCACTGTCCATTATATTTGAAAAATCATGGCAGTCACGGGAAGTTCCCGATGACTGGGAAAAGGGAAATATAACCCCCATTTTCAAGAAGGGGAAAATGGATGACCCAGGGAATTACAGACCAGTCAGTCTCACCTCTATGCCTGGCAAAATCTTGGAGCACATTCTCCTGGAAAGCATGCAAAGGCACACGAAAAACAACAAGGTGCTTGGTGACAGCCAGCATGGCTTCACTAAGGGGAAATCCGGCCTGACCAATTTGGTGGCCTTCTATGATGGGGCTACGGAACTGATGGACAGGGGTAGAGCAGTTGACGTCATCTACCTGGACTTGTGCAAAGCATTCGACACTGTCCCACATGACATCCTTGTCTCTAAATTGCAGAGACATCAATTTGATGGATGGACCACTCGGTGGATAAAGAACTGGCTGGCTGGCCGCACACAAAGAGTTGTGGTCAATGGCTCAATCTCCGGCTGGAGACCAGTAACGAGTGGTGTCCCTCAGGGATCGGTGTTGGGATCGGTCTTGTTTAACATCTTCGTCGCTGACATGGACGGTGGGATTGAGTGCGCCCTCAGCAAGTTTGCCGATGACACCAAGCTGTGTGGTTCGGTTGATATGCTGGAGGGAAGGAATGCCATCCAGAGGCACCTCGACATTCTTGTAAGGTGGGCTGATGCCAACCTCATGAAGTTTAACCATGACAAGTGCAAGGTCCTACACCCGGGCCAGAGCAATCCCAGGCACAGCTACAGGTTGGGCAGAGAAGAGATTCAGAGCAGCCCTGTGGAGAAGGACTTGGGAGTGCTGGTTGATGAGAAAATGAACATGAGCAGGCAGTGTGTGCTCACAGCCCAGAAAGCCAATGGTATCCTGGGCTGCATCAAAAGGAGCGTGACCAGCAGGTCGAAGGAGGTGATCCTGCCCCTTTACTCTGCTCTTGTGAGACCTCACCTGGAGTATTGTGTGCAGTTCTGGTGTCCTCAACATAAAAAGGACATGGAACTGTGGGAACAAGTCCAGAGGAGGGCCACGAGGATGATCAGGGGACTGGAGCACCTCCTGTATGAAGATAGGCTGAGGAAGTTGGGGCTTCCTCAGCCTATCTTCTCCTTCTCTGGAGAAGAGAAGGCTGCATGGAGACCTCATAGCAGCCTTCCAGTATCTGAAGGGGGTCTATAGGGATGCTGGGGAGGGAAGTTTAGATTGGATGTAAGGAGGAAATTATTTCCTGTTAGGGTGGTGAGGCACTGGAATAGGTTGCCAAGGGAGGTTGTGAATGCTCTGTCCCTGGCAGTGCTCAAGACCAGTTTGGACGAAGCCTTGGGTGACATGGTTTAGTGTGAGGTGTCCCTGCCCGTGGCGGGGGGGATGTTGAACTAGATGATCTACAGGTCCTTTCCAACCCTAACCATTCTATGATTCTATGATTCTATGATTCTGTGATTCTAAGTTTAGATAGGACATAAGGAAGAAGCTCTTTACTGTGAGGGTGGTGAGGCACTGGAATGGGTTGCCCAGGGAGCTGTGAATGCTCCATCCCTGCAGGTGTTCAAGGCCAGGTTGGACAGAGCCTTGGGTGACATGGTTTAGTGTGATGTGTCCCTGCCCATGGCAGGGGAGTTGGAACTAGATGATCTTAGGGTCCTTTCCAACCCTAACTATTCTATGATTCTATGATTGTATTTGCTTTCCTAACTGCTGGCTCTGTGAGGCCCTTGTGCTACTTTATGTATCTGAGATAATGACAGGCTGAGTGCAGGGCGATACAGACAAGGACTCTTTTCCTGTGTGAACTTCCCTTTGAGAGAATTGTTTTTCCCCTCTTTTAGGGTTGGAGATTGAAGAAGTCACACTTTGGCCATGCCTGCCTTCCACACATATTTACTACTGCATGACTACAAATTTTAAAAACATGCTGTGTCAAAATCTGTTTTTAACTGCTTTTTTCTTTGGTTGCTGTGAAAATCCTCAAGCTAGCTCTTTTTGACCATAAATAATGCCATGAGCTTTATTACTAGCAAGTATCTGTTTCATGCTACATAAGCAAAGCACCTCACACAGCTCCCTACACAATCATGCTAAACATACCTTGAAACTTTACAGCCACATCAGGCAGAAATAAAAATGGGAACGACTGCCTTAGAAAAAGCAAGGTGTATGAAAGAAGATGCAGAAGATGATGTAGATTATGATGATTTCCCCTAAAATGAAGGCTGTTTTAAAACACTATTTTTACTCTTGTGTTCATATGAGAGTTCCAGCAGCATATTAAAAATTTCAAAAACCTCTTACAGATGATAGGGGGCTGAACTCATCTCACATACCTTTAACAGCCTATCACTTTTATTCTTAAAGAAGTGAATGAAGTCAGGAAGAGAAATAGAGAACAGATTGTTCTGCACATTGGAAGTTTTTCAGTGCAAGTACTAACTTGTTAGTTCTCTCCACCTGTATTCATATTGTGCCCAGCACAGTAGGTCCTACTACCAATTAGAGCCCATGGGTGGCTGCCGTAAGACAAAGGGAGAACAATAGAAAAAGATAATAGCACAGGGGTAGGAAAGACAGTAGGAGAAAGAAAGAAAAGTGAAAGGAATGACTTCTGAGGAAGATATTGCAGGAACAGCAGGAGGTTGCTTAGCACTGCTTTCCCTCTGGGCCATTTTTGGTGCAGGGAATAAAATAATAATGCCTATTTATTAGTTTCTCTTTCTTGCTAAGCCAAACTATTTCTTCAGAGTTAGAGATTTTCACAGACTTGACATAAGCAACGAAATTTTATTTCTCATTGTGACCATAGGCAAAATTGTGTCTAACCTACAGTTTGGCCTTTCATAGGCTAAATAGCTATGCGAGTGTCTGCTGGAGCTGTAAATTCTGCCACAGTGATACAGATAGAAAAAGGAAAAAAAGAAGAAACACTGTAATGCTGCAGCCTGAGATCTGGGTCTTTTCTTCCCTGCTTATATACATTACCCTTCTGCTGTATTCACATTAAGTCACAAAAGAACACAGTGCCTGATACTTACTTAATGCCACTGTCGTGCAGACAATGAAGCTTTAAAACATGTTCATTTGTTGAACATGGCGTGTTGCCACAAATAATAATTATGGTACCAATTTCAGAAAAGATCACACAGCAAGCACTAGCCTACAGCAATAAAGCATTTTATTTCCTAGCATCTTTATTTTTTTCTCTACAAGCTATACTAAATGACCTAAATTAAAAGCTCTTGATGAAAGAAAACGTAAAACAAGAACCCTAGACAATTCAAACAGAACACGAGAGCTATTTAAAGGCTGGATAAACAAAATCCAAAGCAAAAGGCACCATATTGAGCAATGAGAAACCAGGTTGGTTTACTTTAAATGGCACTCAACTGATCCTTCTGTTTGCTTGTTCTATGTTTGTAAATTGCCTCAGCTGCATTTGGTTTCACATTAGGGTCATCAATCCCTCTTCATAAGGTCTTTTTTTTTTTTTTCTTACCTTCTATGGTATTTGATGTGATTATTGTATCTTGCCTTTTTTTTTTTTTTCCCCTCTGTTTTTTGGACTGGGAGGAACAGAAGAGAAATTATGCTCTATAACATAGAATCATAGAATCATAGAATAGTTAGGGTTGGAAAGGACCCTAAGGTCATCAAGTTCCAACCCCCCTGCCATGGGCAGGGGCATATCACACTAAACCATGTCACCCGAGGCTCTGTCCAACCTGGCCTTGAACACCTGCAGGGATGGAGCATTCACAGCTTCCCTGAGCAACCCATTCCAGTGCCTCACCACCCTTACAGTGAAGAACTTCTTCCTTATATCCAATCTAAACTTCCCCTGTTCAAGTTTTAACCCATTACCCCTTGTCCTATCACTACAGTCCCTAATGAAGAGTCCCTCCCCAGCATCCCTATAGACCCACTTCAGATACTGGAAGGCTGCTATGAGGTCTCCACGCAGCCTTCTCTTCTCCAGGCTGAACAGCCCCAACTTCCTCAGCCTATCTTCATACAGGAGGTGCTCCAGTCCCCTGATCATCCTCGTGGCCCTTCTCTGGACTTGTTCCCACAGTTCCATGTCCTTTTTATGTTGAGGACACCAGAACTGCACACAATACTCCAGGTGAGGTCTCACAAGAGCAGAGCAAAGGGGCAGGATCACCTCCTTCGACCTGCTGGTCACGCTCCTTTTGATGCAGCCCAGGATACCGTTGGCTTTCTGGGCTGCGAGCGCACACTGAAGCCGGCTCATGTTCATTTTCTCATCAACCAACACCCCCAAGTCCTTCTCCACAGGGCTGCTCTGAATCTCTTCTCTGCCCAACCTGTAGCTGTGGCTGGGATTGCTCTGACCCAGGTGTAGGACCTTGCACTTGGCATGGTTAAACTTCATAAGGTTGGCATCAGCCCACTTCACAAGCATGTCGAGGTCCCTTTCTTAAACTTCCCCTGTTTAAGTTTTAACCCATTACCCCTTGTCCTATCACTACAGTCCCTAATGAAGAGTCCCTCCTCAGCATCCCTATAGGCCCCCTTCAGATACTGGAAGGCTGCTATGAGGTCTCCACGCAGCCTTCTCTTCTCCAGGCTGAACAGTCCCAACTTTCTCAGGCTATCTTCATACAGGAGGTGCTCCAGTCCCCTGATCATCCTCATGGCCCTCCTCTGGACTTGTTCCAGCCTAGGGTACGGCTAGTTTCTGGGCTGCGAGCGCACACTGCAGCTACCTTATGTTAATTTTCTCATCAACCAACACCCCCAAGTCCTTCTCCACAGGGCTGCTCTGAATCTCTTCCCTGCCCAACCTGTAGCTGTGCCTGGGATTGCTCTGACCCAGGTGTAGGACCTTGCACTTGTCATGGTTAAACTTCATGAGGTTGGCATCAGCCCACCTTACAAGTGTGTCAAGGTCCCTCTGGATGGCATTCCTTCCCTCCAGCATATCAACCGAACCACACAGCTTGGTGTCATCTCTTAATAATTTTTTACATGTGACAAAGATATTTCCTCTGGCAGAGACAGAATGAAAATTTCTGAGTATGAATTGCAGATACAAGGAATACCCTCCCCATATATTTGTAATCAGTGATTTACAGATTTTATCAGCAACTCCTGAAAGCCAATTAGCATTTGCTTAAAGTATCTTTCTTAGTTAACTGTATTGCAAGCTTCAAATCAGCCTTCAGTTTTGTTTTTAAGTTCTTGTTACCTGCAAATTTGAAATCAATCCCTCTTTTTCCTGAAGCACTGATGAGTCTGCTTAGACAGGCTGTAAAGTGAAGCATGATGATTTTTGCTTGAAAGTATGCCAGTTAGAAGTGCAAAATGGGAGAACTTGAAAAGAAAACATGGCCTTGCTTTTAGGATGGAAAAACACCTAAGGAGAGGAAGAGCTGATTTTCACTGAAGTGTTATTGGACCAGCATGAAATATTCTGCATGAAGGGAAGAATACTTTTGTCTGAGATCAAGTCTCATCTATGAGCTAGCAATGACGTATTAACCTCTCATTAGAGATTTCTCGACCTATCTGCATCCAGTGCCCACTAACTTTCTCAAGTTGTTTAAGGAGCATTTCAGGTTCAAGTAAAATTTATCAGCAGACCCAGCTGAGGAAAAAAGAGTAATCAGATAAAAAAGTAATTTTCCCTAACTGCCTTACTCTTTCTATCTGTGTTGTGGTGGCCTTGTATAGTTTTGCTTTGTGTAACTGTCCCAGTTTTGGGGCTATCTTAAAAATAACGAGTGCAAAAATTAGAAATTAAGTCCTTGTGGTATAAGGAAACTTCCTTTCCCTTCTTGACTCTTAATAAATCAGTGTCTAGACATGTTGTCTTTCTCTTTTCACAGCTTTTTTAAAAGCTCTGGGAACTTTACATTTTCAATTGTGTAAATTAGTAATAGTTAGGCACTCATTTATTGACCTGGCTTGCTGTTTTGGCAGGTTTGCTGCTGATCTGGGATGTTGTTGAGGCTTGCACATTGCTATTACAGGGTGCTTACCAACATGGACACCAGTGATACTGCAGATGGAGATCTGGAGTATATCAGGAGTTGCCATGCAGCTCTGAGGGCTGATAAATGGGTCCATAGATTTGTTCAGGTCTTTTTATGATTTCCAGTATGTCTCCACAGTAGACCTGTGAAGGGAATGGGTAAAAAGATGGGCATCAGTGGCTTGAAACTCAAAGTCATCTCACCCATTGAATCTTTCTTACTTTGTTTAGTGGCAGTGAATCGCAAAGGGAGGAGGGCACTGGAACTATAAAAATGTTACACAAGTTGCATTCTTCCTCCTCTTCTGAACAGATCTGTGTATTTGATTGCAGTGGATTGTTAAGAAATGTTTGTCAGACCCGTGCAGAAAGGGCTGAGAAAAACCTGGGAATGAAAAGTCAGCATCTGGAGCAAGTTCATAATATCAGTGCTCCACACCACAGTAGTCAGAACTGAGATCACCAACCTTTTATTGTTTTCTAAATAAACCCTTTTTAATCTAATCTTTCTGAACATTTTGGGGAGGCAAATACTCCCACAGAATGAATTACTAAGCTTTTAGTACCAGCTACGCATAAGTCAATTTTTATTGTTTCCCTTCTACCTCACTTTCTCTTCACTTCCATAGAAAAACAAGAAAAAGAAGTGTGGCAAAAACCCCCAAACAACCAAGAAGAAATGGCAGAGAAACTGTCATCTACTTCCCTCCAAATTTCAAAAAGTGACTGCTATCTGAAATACAGGATGTATATACATACCTATTTAGAGAAATTGCCAAAGCCATGGAATACAAAAACCTTGGATCACAAACTAAAACATGAGTACCCCTTTGTTGTGCACCATTTCATAGGTGAACTCCAGTGAAAACCTAATACTTCATGTTCCTGCTTTGCATCCACACAGATACTCTATTCTTTTCCTTTTGTTCTGGGTTCAGCAGTAGCAGTCATGTTTCTCCTTCGTGGTAGCTGGTACCGTGCTGTGTTTTGACTTCCAGCCTGGGAACAGTGCTGGTGATACCGATGTTTTTGGCTATTGCTAAGTGGTGTTTACCCTGACCAAGGACTTTGTGAGGCTCATGCTCTGCCAGGGAGCAGAGGAAGCCGTGAGGAAGCAGAGAGAGGGCGCCTGACTCGGGCTAGCCAGGGAGGTATTCCATACCACAGCATGTCATGCCCGGGGTGGGGGGGAACTGGGAGTTACCCGGAAGGACACGGGCTTCCGGGTGGGACTCGTTTCTTGGCCGGTGGTATCGTATTCTCTTCCCTTGTTATTTTCTCCTATCATTGTTGTCGTTGGTGGTAGCGATGGTGATTTGTGTTGTACATTGGTTGCTGGACTGTTCTTGTCTCAACCCGTAGGAGTTGCACTCTTTTGATCCTCCTCCCCATTCCTCCGGGAGCGGGGAAGGGGAGAGCCCCAGGGGGGAGGGGCCTCGATTGCTCTCAGCCCGGCACCACTCACTGGGAGTGAGTGAACAAGCTGTCTGGCTGGGGTTTAAACCATGACACTTTTCACCCTGATAATGCAAGTCATAAAAAAGCAACAGAAAAATTCCCTGAATTGACAAGGGGGAGGTTGAATAATAGCAGTTCTCCATATTTGAAACTACACTGACTGCTACTTGCAGAAACACTGTGAAAGATGGTTAATCCATCACTGCTTTATAATGCCAGAGAGAGCTCCCTGCAGGAAAAGTATTTCCTGGAAAAAATGTGCATGCCATAAATGGCTATATTAGAATAGACATCAAGGGATGATATACAGAGACACTTATGGAAAAATCAAACAATACTTCTGACACTGTCCTACTGCAAGACTAGAAGCTGGCTTTTGCCTCTAGCACAGTGCATATACTACTTACAAATGTATGCTGCAAGGATTTTCTTATTGTCTATAAAATTGATTTTTAAGATAAAATTAAGAGACAGACCAGTGAATTCTGATATGGCTGTGATTCCATTCACTTTCTCCAAAAGCGCTATTTATGCCCAGTTATGAAAAGTCTTTGATAATCTGCACATATTTCTGCACTTCATTACATTGCAGTGCTAACACAATAATTTTTTAAAAATCCATAATAAAATGTTTGTAAAAAAGGGTAGGGTTTGAATATAGTTTGATGGACTATTTATTATAAAGAAATCCACATTCAGCTAAAAAATGAGTTCATGACATCTAATTCTGTTCATTTAAGCATTTAGATTCAATTTTGTTTTCTGGAGCTGTAGTACTAAGTATTTTTCTTCATGTTCATCTGCCTGTATTCTTCTTTAATGACTGGTAAAAAGCCATAGGAAGGAGCCTTCAAATAAGAGTCAATTTTCCTTTAGCAGAAGTCATATGTTGCACATCTGAAACATTTTCAATACCTTAACCTAAGCCAATACAGGTAAGACCTATTGAGAAAATACTGAAGAAGCCACACTGAAATCGTAGTCTGGACAACCAGACATTCATCATTATTGTCTCTTCTCTCTGTTCTAGTGATATTTTGAGGAGGTTTACAAGCATTCAATGCAATTACTTTCTGGACTGGTTATCAATCAATAGACATTGCAATGCCCTCTTTCTATAGCCTCCTGAGGTATTTATTTTTTCACTTTCCTCAGATACATCTCTCACTAAATAAAAATAAAAAAATAAAAAAACCCTATGTTTAATTCATCTTGGGCTGCCTGCAAAAAGCCGACATGCACTGTAAAAAAACCCAAAGCAAAATCTCTCCCATTCTAGAGTTTTGTGTTGGCAAATATCTTGCTTTCTTCTTGTCTTCTGAGCAGACAAATGAAGCCAAACACCCATCTCTAAGAAACACCTTATTTCAGTCTTGCTAATTCCAAGCTACGAATTTGTACATTCCTATGGCCTTATTGCCTTCAAAAGGAAAATGTGATTACTTTAAGTATATTAGTACCTTTCTGTTTTTTCTGTTTCACTTTACACATTGAAATGTGTTCTTACTTTCCAGTTGCCTTCCAGACTCAGGAGGTTTGGAAATTTTTATTTTTGTAAATGAGATTATCATATCCACATGATCCAGGAGATATGATAACAAAGCAAAACGTGCAGCCATTAAAACTCGGTAAAATTGGTGCAGTTAATCACAGTACTGTCAATCAAACAGCAGGTATGCTTACAAAACTAAGTAGTGTGATTTTCCACATGCACTGGGGTGAACCAAAAAAGTGTGTTATAAATCTCTGCTGCTTTTAGGAATAATGTGTTTGGCCTGATTGCACTGCTAAGTGTTGCAGAACCCTTTGCCAAAACAAAAGGCTACTGTATAGGATTACTTAAGTGCACCCCAAGGGAAGGGAAAGCCATGGACTCCACAAGGAGTGCTCCCCTCCATGTTGTTAACCACAGAGAAACCCTCCATCTTGCCTATGACTGTCCTGATTTACCTAAGAGAATAAGGATCTAAATGATCTGTTAAAAACTGGCTCTGCACGAAAGAGGAGGTATAATCCAGAAGGCTTGCAGAGGTTTTGCAAGGGGAAACATTGGCAAGCTTGGAGGCAGAGGTGGGACAAAAAAATCCTGCCTCAGCTGTTGCTATGGAGTTCAGCTCAGGGAAAAGAAATTATTAACCTTGGCCTTTCACTTCATGCTGATTTTGTTATGCTTTATGTTGAAGAAGCTGCCTGTGCCACCTGGCCAACTGTCATAGCTCCAAAGGGAGGACCTGTAGCTGAGGCTGGACCAGATGAACTCATTATGCCTGGAAGCTGCAGGTAGGGAGGGAGGAAGGTGCAGACCAGCCTTGGATGGGACAGTAATGGGGGAGGCAGTTCAAGGCCCACAGGTCCTCTTGTGACTAGAGGGCTGTGTTCAATGAGACTCAAGGAGCAACATGCAACAAATACCTCACTTCCCCTGTTACCAAATATTCAAAACTTCTGCAGATGACAATGCTTGACTTCACTTCAAATATGAAGTTGCCAAACTCAGATAAAAAAGGGCAAGAAAGGTTGTTCTTCAATGTGGATTTAATAAAACATTTCTTTACCCTTCAGGTAGCCAGCAGAACTGGGCAAGCACAGACACAGAGACTCTGAATTTCAACATAGACATAAGAGACCACAAAAGAAATTGAACAGGAATCAGAATCACAGAATGGTTTGAGTTGGAAGAGACCTTAAAGATCATCCCGTTCCAACCCCCTGCCATGGGCAGGGACACCTTCCACTAGACCAAGTTATTGAAAGCCATCCAACCTTGCCTTGAACACCGCCAGGGAAGGGGCATCCAGAGCCTCTCCGGGCAACCTGTTCCAGTGCATCATCAGCCTCCAAGTAAAGAATTTATTCCTAATACCTAATTAAAATTTCACCTCTTTCAGTTTAAAGCCATTATCCCTTGTCCTGTCACTAGCTGCCCTTGTAAAAAGTCCTTGTCCAGATTTCTTTTAGGCCCTCTTTAGGTTCTGAAAGGCTGCTATAAGGTTTCCTCAGAGCCTTCCCTTCTCCAGGCTGAACAAGCCCAACTCTTTCAGCCTGTCTTCATAGCAGAGGTGCTCCAGCCCACAGCGATCTTCGTGGTCCTCCTCTGAACATGCATCAACAGTCCCACGTCAGAAGGACCATCTATCTCCCCAGGCAATGCTCTCTGGTTGGTGGGTTATCAGCCTCATGCACCCATCCTTCAACACTCTTAGGAGAGAAGGTGTAGAGAAAGAAAAGGACCCTGAAACAACCCACCAGAGATCCAGTAAGTGAGTAATAGTTGGGATATCTTTCTCATAGCTGTTTTTCCTAGCTAGAAAGACTAGCTCCCCTTCTCAGGCAATGTAGCAGCAGACTGAACAAAAGTTCCTCAGGGATTATTGGAGGTAGTTTCACCTTTCCAAGCAGGAGGGAAGGAAAAACTTGGCACAAAATTCCCAGTGTTTGCTAGGCCAAATTTTCAGATACTTCTAGTCTCAATAGGTACCAGCATCAGATACCTTTGTTAAGAAACAAGGACAGTCATTGTGCCTGTATAACCTATCTGACTTGTAAAAATTATTCTGTATGCTGACAAACATTTTATTTTCCATAATACAACAGAGTACAAAGAAGTCTCTGACTTGAGAGCCAAAGTAGGAACTTTTCAGCTGTACTTTTGCTACAGTTTACGTCAAGAATTACATTTTTCTTATTAATAGAATCTACATTTAAGATGTCAATTTTATCTGTGGAATTAATTTATATTCTCTTAAATGTAGAAAATCAGCAATACTGAGCAAGAAATACAGTGTCTAATCATTGCAATGCCTGAATCCAAATAAAATCTAAACTTGGAGCTCAAAATAAAACTTGCCCATGGGGCAAATCAACACAGAATCATTAAAACATAGAATAATCTGGGTTGGAAGGAATCTCTGCAGAACATGTGGTGCAGTACTCTGCTCAGAGCTACCTTCTTACATGGCACTGATTGCCAGGACTATCCTCTAGTGCCAGTTTAATATCACAAATCACCCAGGAGAACTGTACTGATATTAAGATCAATAGATTATTTAAAAGAAAAAATCATCAGGGTAGATGACATTCAATATAAATAAAGTGAAGCAGGTGGAAAATGAAGCAACTCCACCAATATATACGCAATAGGAGAGGTATAAATACCTGAGTACAATGGTATGTACTTAAAACAAGTGGATCTAACTTGATTTTAGCTCATCCCCTCTCTAAAGTATGAGCTGTAAATGGGCTAAGTAGAACATGGGTCTTTTCTTATTAAGCATTTCAAAAGTACTAAAGCCTGGACAAATTCCAGTCTCTCTGAAGTATCCAGTAGCTTCTCACTGTACCATGATGCTAGGAATCACTGAGCATTCAGCACTATTTCAGTAGGCGGAAGAGTGTCTTCACATTTTATACAGGCTCCATTTTGTAACTGTACAAAGATTTTTGAATGAGTAATGTTATGAAAGTCTTTGCTATATACCAGTAATTAGTGCACAAACTGACACGTGTTTAATTTTAAGGTATCATTTACTACTAAATATTTGTATGAGGTGACTACAAAAAAACACACTCTTTCAAAGAAATAGCTTTAACGAATAGCTGCCTTTTCAGAAACAATCAACAGAATATGAAATGCTATTAATGCAGTCAATATCCAAATCCAAATGCATGTTAGTACTTATTAATAATATCAATCCAATGATTTTCAAATTACAATAATTTCAGAAAAAAATTGTTTTAAAAGAGAGAAATGATAGCAGTAGAAATACTGATAATAGAGCTCTGCCAGCTTGAATACAAATCTTTCTGTGTCACAAGGCAGGACGGAGAGATGAGATGAAGCTGTGTCATGCAGACTGCCTGTGGAGAAATGCTAACATGGCCAAGGCAGGCAGGCCTACTTTGCTACTGCTCACATGAGGCTGTTAATGACGCAACCTACAAACATCAGAGGCTTGAAGCTATTTCCTACTTAGCTTGAGGAACTGAAAAGTGAGGCACTCCTACTTCCACCTCATAACCATCGATTAGGCATGGAAGGCAAGTGTGACATCTTCCTGCAACATCCCTGCCTCTGTCCTGAGCTGTGCCCACACCCTGCAGCCCAGGCACACACTGCACATGTAGGTACTGCCATACCCACACTCAGTGCTCAGCAGAGCTCTGCTCTCTGCTCATTTCTGATTTACTCATCAGGCTGTTTCCCCTCATCACTGACAGAGATCCCATCATTAAAACAGCCTCTCAGATCAGACATTTCATCTGAAGATGTTCAGTGGTCAATATTTATCAGTTGTGGTTGCGCTGGACTGTGATATTTATTTGGCATTCACTGTAGTAAGAGGTGGCATTGAATGCTCTACTGATCACTGCAGCAATAGGTCTTGTTCTGAGGAGGGCATGGTATTGCTGTTTCATCGCATTCAGCCGAGTTTAAACATTGTGGCCTTAATGGTCAAATACATGGATCCACTGGTGTGTGCAATACACTGAATGTAGCAGATCAGCCTTGCTGCAGTGAAGCTGGAAAAGGTATACTCTTCAGGAAGGAAAGCTGATGAAATTAAAGAGACCAGATTTTATTTATCTCCATTGATATGGCATGAAATTCACCATATTAACTTACTAATGTGGTTCATTTTTAATGCATTTAACTAATTTAGGGCCTCATCCTTAGTCCCAGATCAGTGGGAAGGTTTTCGCTAGTCTCAGTGAGCTTGAAATCCACAGTTCCCACTGTATTTTTCTCTGCCAGAAGAAAGCAGTTGCAGATATTAAGCATTATGCAAGGGAGGTCGTGGGGCTTGGCATGGGAGCTCTTGTGATCAGCCGAATATGAGAGCAGTTCAGCTTATAAAAGTAACCTTCCTGTAACACAAGGATCACTCTCCGTGTGTGTATGCTTCAAGACAGCAAAGTCAACCTTCATCTGAAACCATGAGAAAGGAAGATTTTCAGAAATGAACACAGGAGTTTTGCAGGATTTTCCATAAGAAACAGCTGTCTTTGAAAATGAACTCCCAGAAATATATGCTACTTTTTCCATTTTCTTTCCCGTCCCTAAGCTTTCCCTTTTGATCAAATTGATCAGCCATTTTACTAACAAACAGCTGTAGAAAATATACTTACATTCATTTTCAGTATTAGTCAAATCATATTAATTAGTTTTAACTTTCTCTTCTCCACAACCCTACCAAATTCTCTTTCAAAAAATATTTTTGGTTTTAGCATCTGTCTCATTATGTTTAAAATGATCTGTTCTCATCCATCAGAATTTTATACTGGGAGTCTTACATGCCCATTTGCTTAGAAGTCAGTCATATAAGCAACCCTCTGAAATACTACATGGGACTAGATGTGACCTGACAGTTTCAAACCACCAATTTCTTCCTTGAGCAAAGACATTTTGGTTAAGCAATGCATTTATTTCTCCTCCCAATTTGGAACAAAGCTGCCTCTTTGCACTTGCCAAGTTATAAAAACATTCAGAAGGCCTTCTCTCAGCTCTGCTGATGTAAACAGCTGGAGTGCCAAGAAGAGGAAAGCAATTATTATAAGAAAACTTAAGACATCTTATTGAACTGTAGACCTGTTTCCAAAAAAGAAGAGGCAGACACATTACCAGAGTCATCTCAGTACAGACTGGACCAAGCATTTGAGAGTACACAACAAACACCAAACTTTCTTGATTGGGTGGTAAGTAAGTAAATAGCTTCGGACTCCCAGGTCTTTAACATGTGCCTCTCAATATAGTTCCATGTAAGTTATTACACAGTTTATTTCTGTAGGCACTTCTCCTATGTAATAAGCTTGGAGATGGATGCTATAATTATCAAATGTTTAGAAAATTATTATTATGCTTAAATGCATTACATGATTTTCTTGTAACTGCTAACTAATACCAGTGTTGTTCTTAGCATCAAAGAGAGGTGGACAGGGGAAAGGTGCCTCCCAACACACCACTAACACTTCCAGGTGTTTCACTGCCATCCTCCCTTGCGCTGACTTTTTCTTTCTGAAGATTTCTGTAGCACTGCAGAATGAATACATCAATCCTCTGAATAGTACTGGTGCTGGGTATGTATCAGGGAGAGCCAGCTCTGTCGACAAAGTTCGTATTTCAGCAAGTTTCCCTTCTGTCAATGCTGAAAGCACCTTCATGGCGATAGTCCTGGCATCCCTTATGTAGATTGATGAACAGGAGTTTGATGGATTAGCTGTTTAGTCCAACATTAAATTATTCCTGAATGTCTTTGTATGGAAGAAATCACTACTCCAGCAAGAGAGTAGGTTTCATCTATCACTCAGTCACTTTCCCTACAACTCCAAAGAAAATCATCTGCAGACAAGAACAGATGCTGGGGAAGAAAGGTGGGGACTGACTGGTGGGCAGCCTTAGCAGCCCTTTAATGAAGGTGGGAAGGTGAAGATAACACATTCTGAGGTTATTTTACCAAATATTGTTTCAAACTAAAAAGTCAAAATATTTCATTTTCAGTTTATCAAAGCAAATTATAAGAAGTTCTTTGTTTCAACCTTTACATTCAGAAATATTTGAAGTCTCCATAAAATGCTTTTGGGGAGGTGGGGGACAGGAGAAATTTGCTACACAATGCTGTACATATATATATTGTTTTTTTACTCATTTCATCTTGCTCCTGAGAATAATGAATAGTTCAAAAGCTACCTTATACATTAGCGAGGGACAGAGGATGAGATGACCCAAGAACAAAAAGTACAACTGCTGTTCTTCAGCAATGTTTTTGAATAAAGGAGTAGTCTCAATACTTAATATTTACTCAGTTAAAATATTACTCAGTTAAAACAAATGCAGTGGCATCCAGGATGGTCAGGAAGCTGACTATGATGTCACAGGATGTCTGTCACCTCTTGGAATGGATTGGAAGGGTAATGTTGACATGCTGACAAGCACAAAGTATGGCTATCAAACATCTGATTACTTCTTTAGCCTATATGCAATATAGCAGGCTTACATGAGATACGAACTTAGCACAAATGGCAACTGAGTCTAAAAGAGCAGGAAAAGCACATTTTCAAAAGTAGTAGTTAAAAATAAAAAAAAAAATTAAAAAAAAAAAGGTAAAGAAACCCATCATAGAATCATAGAATGGTTTGCATTGGAAAGGACTTTTGAAGATCCTTTAGCTCAAACCCCCTGCCATGGACAGGGACACCTTTCACTAGATCAGGAAATATAGGTATAATAATGGAGTAAATAAGGCTTTAGAATATAAGTTCCCCATGGAAAAATCCTAATGGAAATCTTTTTTGCTGCCTGCTATTCCTGAAGTGCAAGCCTGGGAAAGTGTACATAAACTGGCAGAATGGCATAACCTTCCACAGAACTGTAATTACCATAGGATATGCCACTATGCATTATTTTGCAGTATACACACACCAAATACATAACCCCCCCCCATAACCTACTCTAAAACTGAGAGGGGAAGAAGCTGTCCCTCAGCTTTCCTAAGCATCCACATTACAGCAAGCAGTCCCAGCACTTAAAGATAGGAGCCCCTTCAAAGTTCACATGCAACTTTTGGACCTCCCAGAAGGCTATTGCTACATGTTTTATTCTGATATTCTTTTAAAACCTTCTCTTTTCTCCAGCAGCAATACCTTTAGCATTTAGAAAACAAAAATACTGAAAAAAGCATGGAATAGCTCAGTTTTTACTATGCATTACCATATGGAGTAAGTAAACTAAACCCCCAAAATTCCAAGCCTGCCAATCATTTATTATTCTTAATTATCTAATTCACTAAGCAGGGCTAAGGAGGCTGATATGACCAGTTTATATAAGATGAAATGGGCCATCTAATTATGCACTTTTATAGCTCATTATGCTTCATTTTGAACTTGAAGCACAAATGAGTTCAGGGGCATTCAATGACTGTGTTAAACTGGAGGCCATGCTATTTCACCAAGGAAGTCCTCATTGATATTAAAAATGCATATCTCTGAATCTATCTTAAACCCTCATACCTCAACATTTAGCGTTATTATTCGACTTTTAACATTTTCCTTGAACCAGCTCTTTGAAGCAGCAGCCTGGCGGGTTTCTGTTGATGCAAGCACAGTATGGACATGCCTGGCTGTTACTGGGACAGGCAGCCCCCACCCCAAGGGTCACTACGTGGTACAGAAGGATGGCCAAAGGGAGGAAAGTCACCAGGGCCTGAACCAGGACTCTTGCCATGACACTGCCAATCTCAAACACTTCCATGTTAGCTCAGTGCTCCTGTGACGGGCCAGGCAGGTGTCCCCAAGAAGCCAATATGGTGGCCAGCAGCCACCTGGCCCTGCCACATGCTGGGTCACTGAGCCCCACAGACCACATTCCCAACAGAGAAAAGTGAGCTCCCGGCTCCTTTGGCCCTTACCCCCTGCTCAGGCGCATTGTTGAAGGCAGGGGTTGCCTGTCTGAGGAGGAGGTCATGAGCAGTGGCCATCAATCCTGGGTTTGGCCCAGAGATGCCTTGGGGTGGTCATGGGCTCCCTCCTCTGCCAACCCAGTGGGGCAGGGCTGGGATTCACCTCTTTAACAGCACAGGGCTCATGACCACTAACAGGAACATGGAGACCAGGCTGGACCCACATCCAGGGCCCCACAGCCGCTGCAGCAAAGGCAGGCAGTGGGCTCGTATCAGGCAACCACCAACAAAACAGGTCTAACTCATTCCTGTTTAGGTATGTGGTAAGGTAAAACCGGACTTCATTATCACACACAAACACGTAGCCAAGTCAGATATTGAATGACAGATTCTTAGATCTAATGAAAGATATATGAATGGACTGTCCTCCCATCAAGTAAATTAAATGTTTCACTGCAACTGAATATTGATTTACTTACCCGTTGCAAATGTGTATTTAATATTTACTCAACACGTGACGTTTATCACAGTTTTCGACAGAAGGTGAGTTAAAAATCCCTCGCAGCCTTCATTCCAAAGGCTTCTAAGATGCAGATCAGGTTTGTCACGTTAGAGACGGTTTACACCGTATAACGTTCAGACCGCACCACACGGCTCGGCTTCCCTCTCCTTCTCTCCGGCCGCGGAGGCGGCGGCCGGGACCGGTGCCTGAGGCTGCTGGAGGCGTGCACTGCCTGCCACCTGGCGGCCGCCTGTCGCAGCGCCGCCCCCCGGCTGCAGTGCTCCCTCCTAGCAGCCGGGCCCGTTCGAAATGAGGGTGCTCTGCCCTCCTGCTGCTCTGCCAGACGCCCTCGGGGGTCTCATACCTTCCCATTGTGAGTGCACGAAATAGCTTTTAATTCGACTGACAATTCGATGTGGGTTTTAACGAAGCACTTGCGGAGCCAAGCATGTCGGTGCCACAGCTTTGAACTAAGAGCAGCTTTGAACTACAGCAGCTTCTTTTTGGAACATAAAAACGTTATATGTGCATTCTTTTGCTGCTGGTAAAAACAAAAAAACAAAACAACAACAACAAAAAAAAAAAACAACAACCCAAACAGCAAAAAAAGAAATTGAAGAAGTGGTTGCTGGTAAAAAAAAGTCTGGATGGGACTTTGAGCAATCTGCTCTAGTGGAAGGTGTCTACCTATGGTGAGGAGTTGGAACTAAATGATCTTTAATGTTCCTTCCAGCCCAAACTATTCTATGATCTATTTATTTCTGAGGGTTAATTAAATTTGTACTGGATATACTTAGACAAATGATGATGGATTCAGTCTGTTGTAATATCCAGCTGATTCTACAGGTGAAAGAATGCTAAAATGGCCAACACATTGCCGCTAGAGCTGTGTGCATGTCTTTCTGGGACTTGTTTCCCTGCACAGCTAAGGGCATTGCAGCCATTTGCAACCACCATTGACTAGACACCAGCTGGGCCCATTTCAGGAAGCTCTGTGCAGTGCGTGTAGATGTCCTGGGCTAGGAATTTATTACTGCCTATCTATCCCGAACTCTCCTCTGAACTTTCCTTTGCTACTGTTTGCCATGTGGAGATTGCACTAATGTATTTTATTGGTTACACGTCAAAATAGCAGAGCATAATTTTGACCAGATATTTCAAAATATACAAGTAGGCAGCAGTTTGAGGGCCCTAGGTGAAAATTAACCAGGAAAATCTAATGTCCACCTTGCCTTTTTTCATATTTGATTTACAAGCCATGCTTCTATCATTAACTTCCCATGCAACTACCTTTGGTTGCTGAAGAGCAACCAGCTCAGCAATTAGACGCCAGTGAGCAGAAGTGAATAGAAGAACATCTGTCTGTCTTATCATATGCTTCATATTCATGGCCAGGGTTTTTGTGCTGTTTCTGCAGTCATTCAAGCAAATAATGAATCAAATTTCAATGCAAAGGAACCTTTTGCTTTATTTACAGTTTTACAAATAATGCAGGAGCTTTTGTTTTGATAAAATAAACATTGGATGCTGATGTTTACCAAATAACATGTATTCAGATTATTTTGCTAAAAAAAGCTGCAGAGAAAGAGCATCCACCACTGGTAGTGACTAGTCTGACAAACCCCTACTTGGCTATAGCAGATGACACTGCCTCAGAAAGCCCAGATGATCCCTTCAGAACCTGCAAACCTCTTCACAGCTGCACTGTTACTATTGCCTGCACCCAGGACCCAGGTGCTACTGAATTAGCTAGGTGCTATACATATGCAGATAATGATGGCCATGCTACACTTTGATTGATTAGTCAAGGAGAGTTTTGCTGTCCAGGTTCTGCTGAAGGGAAACCAACAAATTCTAATTTGTTCAACCTGCTTTTGAGTAATGAGCTCAAGCCACTGCCAAAGTTCATTGTGAGTGGTAAATGTACACTTGGTCTGAAAGTTAATCCAAAAAAATCCTGTGCATTAATATAATTTCTGAGCAGTTTTTACACTTTTTCTGAGAAGTCCTTTGAATCCATAAAGGAAAGGAAAGGCATTCATTCCCTGTCTCACACCAGAACGAAAAGTCACCTATGACTTTAGGGACTTGCAAGCTGCTTATCTGCAATTCACAGATGTTTCAGCAGTCTGATCTGGGTGAAAAACTCACACCCCAGCTTCCATTAGTCAGTGAATAAATCACTTTATGCCAGCTGGGCTTTTCTGTACTAGAGGTATTGCTGTCTCCATTGCTGCTTGCTGCCCACTAAGGTGGCCAACAGATGTCACTGAGCAAAACCACTGAGATGACAGGGACTGCCATAGCCCTTGGACTCCACGCCTCTTCCTTCTGTCTCCGAAAGAGAGCAGGGCTGACTTTAGTTTTATTTGACGTATAAGTATCTACATCTGCAAAATTAAGAACTCAGAGCATCTGCTCAGTTTTCTGTCCCCAGTAAAAAAAAAAAACAACAACCAAACCCCCACAGATCATTCAGTGCACTCTCAATGTCTTATTCTGTTCTTTCAGAGCTCTTGATGTTCACATCCAAAATAATATACACAATGTTGTTATTGGCTGCAGGTAAATGTAAAGAGAAGTCTAATAAAACACTGGTCAGGTTTCTACATCTGAAAGGCATTTTTGCCTTTCAGATGAAACATGTTCCTTAAGTTTTTTACTGTAAAAGTTAGAATTCTTTTAAGATGTACTTAAAGCCACCACCACCACCACCCC
This sequence comes from Pezoporus wallicus, assembly GCF_028554395.1. Lineage (NCBI taxonomy): Eukaryota > Metazoa > Chordata > Aves > Psittaciformes > Psittacidae > Pezoporus > Pezoporus wallicus. The sequence goes on from NW_026635941.1 coordinate 1,248,950, forward strand.
CCAAACCCACAACCCAAACCTCAGACAACCTAATTAAGAACCTGTATCTGACACTCCTTTAAGAGATTCTGCTGCTGTTGAGCCCAGGTTTCTCAGGCAACAGCAGAAGAACCCCCTGGATACAATCTCAGCAAACTGTCTGTTCTGGAAGAAGACTGATACTGAACGAGAAAGGAAACAGCAAAATGAAAATGAGTGCGTGAGTGGGTATTACTCAACAGATCCAAGGAGTCAGCACTTCAGCTTTTTTACTTTCTCCTTTTTTTCTTGTCTTCCACTTCTGTTTGTTTGGTTGGTTTGTCAGGGTTTACATTTCTTCACAAGCAGGCTCATAGTGGTCCTTTTCAAAACTCTACTGTAACCTCATTCAGCTTACAGCAAGCAAGACATTAGTCTGTCACAATTTAGACGAAATGATGACATGCCTTTGAAACCCATGAAATATATGTCTCTGGGTGCTGTGCTGCTTCCATCATGTTCCTATCCTACTGCCTACCACACGACATGGTTTGGCAGAAACAAGTCAGCCTCTGGCTTTTCTCAGCTAGCACAGAATACATCACTGTTCTGCATAGATTCCTCACCTTTGCATATCTAACAAGCCTCTGAAAGCTTACTCTTCAACCTCACAGAGAATGGAAGTGGAAAATGTTGCATTTGTCAAGGGATGAGAATTCCAAAAAGAAAGAATAAAAAAAAAAAGTATGAGAAATCAATAACACAGATCTATTACCCCTGAAGAATTTGCTGCACAAAGTAGAATGTTTTAACAGTGGCAAGTGGATGGTCCTGCCCTGACTTGTTAGTGATGCAAAGAGCAACTCTCACGTTAACTTTCTGAAGCATGCAGAAAAACACAAAATGCATATACAGCCTAGAGGAATGATTTTTCAAGAGCTATTTGCTTACCAAGGCTAACAGATTATGGTAATAAACTATCATCTATTTATTCCTTAAAACTTAAAAAAAAAAGAAACAAAAAAAAACACCTCATCTAAAATGCTGAAGCAAGGCATATGATAAACATTTTTGTCACATTACAGAAATAAAGGCATGCATATTTTTACTTCTATGCAGATACAGAACCATGATGGTAGGGAGGGCTTGCTGAGAGAGGCCATATCTTTTCTTAGAACAACAGAGACCTGGAAAAAAACCTACACAGGCTTTAATTCAGGTTTGAAATGTGTAAAAACCTTTGCAGTCCTGAGTTGGCAGACTTCTACCAGCAAATAGTTTATTTGTTGAGAAATGTAGTTCTAGGGCAGACAAAACTCTTTGCCAAATCTGAAGTATTCACCATGAGTTACAGCCGAGAGAAGAAAGAGCTATAGTGTCAAAAGGATTTATCTTATTTCTTCTGAAATGGAAACAGTGACCAAGCTCACAGACAAAAGCCCTGACACAGACATGCAGACACATGCATACAGTTCATGTTCCATTCATAAAATAGCAGGCAGTCCTCCATAACCTAACGCAGGGCAGCTGGTGGGCTCCAGTGTCTTTCTCACATTTGTACATCTGAGTTTTCCATATCACAGAGCACATCCTGACTGTCTTTTGAGGGTTCTGAGGTACAGTTTTCTTGCTTGCACTGGTAACCTGCATTATTTTTTTAACCTCACTAGATCAGTGAAGGGGATTGAGCCAAAGCCAGATTTTGTGTGCCCATACCTAAGAGAGGGGGAGAAATAAAAAGAACAGGGAAAAAAGACGTATTCCTTGCATTTCCATGCCACAGCTTTTAAAAAGACAATTTGTCTTTAAAAACAACAATTTAAAAAAAAGTAAAATATTTGACAACTTCAACTGTTAACTCCCTTATGTTCAAAATATCTGTTTCTACATGATGTTCTAATATATGTGCAACCAAACACCCACATGCATCAGTATTTCTTGTTAGACTCAGCAATAAAGATTTCTTTTTGAAAAACGTCCCATTTTCAAGCCAGTATATGATTTTGAGCATTTTCATATGATTGGAATCGAAAGGGAGCCAAGGTGAACTAAGAGACAGCATAAACAAAATAGATGGGATGACATGATTTATTGAATGAGACTAAGTGATTTACTGTTTGCAATTTGTAAAATGGAAAACAATCACAACAACATTACAAATCTTGATTTCTGGTGTATTTTTAATCTCAAGAGATAAATGCTGTACAAAATGAACAGATATAAAAACATGCAGTTCATGCAGTAGGGAAATATAGCTGCCTTTAGGATGGGAACAGCAAATGCTGATTGGGACAATAAGAACAAACCTCAGAGGTTTTCTTTTGGGAGAGAAAGGGGGTGGGCTGGAGAGCAAGAGCTATACTACAGGGCTGGTGAAACTGTAAATACTGTATGTGGTAACATCTGCTTCCATGGAACAATATTGAGGATGGCTCTGTTAAGCCCAGCACTAACCCAAAACTAGGAGCATAGAGGCAGGGGCAAACTTTACTCCTCTTGAACTGCTAACTTCCTCATCAAACGCCTGTCCCACCTCCAAAACTGGTGAGGTCTAGAGAAGACTAAATGCTCAGGAACACCAATGTAAAACTGCCTCATGGTTTTGCCTGGGAAAACAGCAGGAGAAACTGCCAGGGATTATCCCCCACAACTCAGGGGATGAAACTGTGAGCATCTTCCCTCGCAATGAGAGTGCCAGACTCCCTAAGGGACAGTGTTTATAACTTGGAAGGTGTTTCTAAGACACACACAAGCTGCAGCAGAGTCTGTATTTCCTTCCCACCATCCCAGTCCCCAGCTGGGCCTATTTAACATGCTGTTTTTCAGGATTTGCAAGGGATCAGGTCAAATCGGTCTTCCTGTGGTATAAGAATTAACATTACTGTGGTGAGGACCTTACCATGCTGCTGTGCGATGTGATGGTAGGAGAGGAAGAAAGGGGATCAGTGAAATGGGATGCCAGGAAAGCCTGGCCATGACTTATGTATTGGTCACACACCAAGTGTCCTGCATGTCCCTCTCCCCTCCTGTGTGCTGATAGTTGCCCCTTCAGATGCACGCATTTGTGATGCATGTTCTTTTCCTTCAGGTTAACACGTACATGACAGCAGGAGCACAGAAAAGTATTAGTTATTAGGGGGCTGCTTGCCTGCCTGGCAGCTTTGCCCCAGAGTTTTCTTCTCAGCCTCCAAAGAGCTCATTATCAGACGGGAGAGCAATGCCTCAGCAGCTGTGCAGCAACATCTTGCTGTTAACACCTCCAGCACACATTGCATGGGGAAATCGACTTGCAATAAGCAGAAATATTTCCTGACCCAGATTCAGGCATTTTATAAACTTCAAGCCTCTTTCCAGCTGTAGAGATAAAAAACTGTGCTGAAGCAAGAAACAGCGACAGCTGTCAGAAACACACATCCTCACCGTCCCTCACTGTGTGTGGCACAATGGTTAAGGAAATTTATACAGGATTTCACAACAGAAACGAATACGTATTTTGGGTCCAAAAGCCTCTCCACTTGATTTGTTTCACTGTTTCTGCTGACTAGCACGGTGCTGACTACAAAGCCGTGCTGTAATGCAAAACGTTACACAAGTTATTTGCTGAGCCTTCCGACAAAAAGTAGAGAAATGGCACCTTCCCAAATTGCAGGTACTTCTGCCAGAACCAGCTGGTGCCTCCAGGCTTCCCGAAAGGCTCCCACAGTATCTCAGCCTGTGCAGTGCCCATTGTCACCCTGCATAGCTGGGAGCTCACAAGGAGCTAGGCAGGCACTTGTGGCATGAAGCACCCCACTAACATCCACTGTCAGGACTAAATTAGGAAAGACCAAGAAGTCTTTGAAAGACAAATATAAGACTTCCATTAAAAAAAAAAAAAAATCTATGTTAAATAATCCCAATTTAAACCTGAATTCTGCAGACAGCAGAAAAACAGATTGCCCCAAATTATGCTGCCCTTTATTTTGAAGCTAGGGAATGCATTTAACTCCACCATATTTGAAAACTTCCTAATGTCTTCTAAGAACAGAAGACCACTTTTTTGATGAAGGCCACATGGTCCGTTACTGTTCTTGTTACTGTCAGTAACAAGAGGGTCCTTATACATGGTTACAACACAAATGCTATTTGACACTTAAGAGTTACACTACCAGAGGGACAAATTGTATGGAAGTGCTTCAGGGCTTATTTTTTGATTAATTAAGTCTTCTATATTTATTCTTTTTAAACTGAAATGATTTCTTATGGAATTCAGTTGACAGTTCTGATGGAACTTGCTCCTGGATCATGTACCTCAACCATACAGGCATGCCATTTTACAGTCACACTGCTTGTGGGCACATTTCATGGCATCTGTGACACCAAGGATTCTGCACTAACACCATGCCCTCCCCTCAAATATAGTGCAAAGGTGATCAAAGGGCACCTTTGATACTAGTTGCCAACCTTAACTCCAAATTGCTTTTGCTAATTTAATGATTTCGAAGATGGGATAGAAGCAATGTTACAGGGCATCTGGTGTGCTGAGTTTTTTTTCTCCTGTTGCTAAACTAAATTACTCCATTATCTAAACTAACATGAATGATAAAGTTTGGTTTCCCACTTCCACATCCTCCATCCTTTTTCTTTGTTCTTTTGCAATTCCTTCCACCTCCACTATGTCAAGTCCTTTCAGCTGATATCCCCATGCAGAACACAGCCTGGGCTCAGGTGCTGCCAGAGTCATGGATGGTAAATCCAGCAGCTGGAGCTCATCCCTGCCTCTTTTCACCCCTGGCAGCATGCTGGGGGGTTAAGCAGCCATGCACCAGGAAGCATGAGCTTGGCTCTGCCTGATGGGCAGGGGGGATTTCCTGGACACTACTTTTCACCTCCATCCCTGGGTGGCTGTGGCCTGTCCAGCTCAGTCTTCATGCTGCATCGACAGCCCTTGGCTGGCCAAGGGGAGCTGTTGCCTTCTTCTGGCCCCTGTGGGGCTGCCTCTTTCTCTCCTGCCCATGGTTTCCAAAGGGAACCCACCAGACTCCTGAGACACGAGGGTCGCCTGAGCAGAGCCATGAGTCAGACTGGTGAAAACTCCCCTTGCTTTCCCCACGGCAGGGCAATGTTTTCTAATAAACTGTAAAAGAATCAAAAAATGCAGCAGGGGTTGAAAATGACCCAGCTGAAGTAGTATAATTGGATTTTGAGAGGGGAAGCCTGTTTCAAAAGTAAATTCCTGGGATGCTTGTTTTTAAAGTGGTAGCAGCAACCTCTAGAAAACAACAAAGAATCTGCTAGAAAACGAAGGGTAACACAAGGTCTGACCTCAGGACTTACCCTACTGTGGCTCTGTTGCCCTGCAAGTATCTTACATCTGGAGAGTAAAATCATCTTCAGCACAACAAAATCAAGGTAAATCACTCCAGACATTTTTGAGCGCCATTTGTCTGAGGGTGCAATTGCCACTGAGGTAAAAAGGCCATATGTAAAACTGGACAGGAAGACAACTTTCAGCCAACTAAAGCAGGCAATATTTTTTTGGCAACTTTTAATATGATTTATTAACTCAACCAAGTTCCAGTGCTGCTTAAATCAGGTTGTTTGTAATTGCACTATGCAGATGAAGAAGCAGGACTCTGTATATATGACAATGCTATATACTGGATTCAACTAAGCCTGAGGAGCTACTGTGCTAAAAACAAATGCTAGTATGAATGGTAAGTCTGAACAAACCAGACAGACAAAAAGAGTATTACAAATAAGACTTCAGAGAAAAGAGACTGTGACAGAGCCTCTCTTTCATCTAAATCAAAAAGCTTCCAGGAGACTGCATAGTTTTGTTCATAGAAAAAAGTGTGAGCCAAAATTAGGGACAAATTAAGAGATGGCAAAGTGCTGAATTTCTCTATTACCAGAGTGAATTCTTCAGAGGGCTGAATTATTTCTAGCCTCTGGGGGGATTTGATCTACAGTACAGTATCCATATGCGGTATGAGAAAGCCACAGTTAAAAGCTTCCTCGCCGAGGGGTTCAATGAGTGCTTCTGCAGATCAGTGAGGTTTTTTGAAGTTGGAATGGTTGCTTTTGTATCAGTTGATTTGCTTTCAAATCCTCAGATAACACATGTTAACGGTAGAGCTTTTTTACTTCAAGAATGTACCTGAAACACACATTTTGGGTACATTTTGTTGCTACTTGGCTGGATGAATATAGAAAAAGACTGGGTTTTCCTCGTGATATTTGTTCTCCTGAAGCCATCACTTGCAAGTGAACTGTATCTAACAAACTGTGCAAACTCATAAAGGACACACAAACAAAAGAACTGCTGCATAACAATTTTCAGTCTGAACATGAAGATACCCTGTGTTATATAGTATTTATTAGTGCCAAGAGACAGCAATGAGAGAGAAAGCGATAGGTATATTGCAGATACAGGCATAAAAGAAAAGGGCAATAAAATCTCTGTATGCCAGCAGTTCAAGTATATGGTTTATGTCTACTTTTTTACTACACCCTCTTCCTGTTTGTCCAAGAGCTTATCTTTGATGAAAAACACAAACATTGTTTAAGATCTAATACCCGCAAAAGCAAGCACAAGCAGAGAAGGACAAGAACTCCCATTTCTGTACATTCTCTGATGTCTTATGAGTTGGGTAACATTGCTGAATGAAGCATTACAGTTAAATCTGAACAACTGATGATCTGCAATTGCTCAAATTAGATTTTTTTTTGCACAGAATAAAATCACTTTTTACATATATAGATAAAATTTATCAGTAACTAAACATAATCTTATTTCTCGCTAGGTTACATAAGCCTAGTTTCTAACCTAGTTATTATACATAAACCTAGATCTTACTAGGTTACTTGCAATAACTAATATATATAATATATACACTAATAAATGTTTTGCATCCCTAACCCTCTTTGCTTTGTATTTAGGCTGCCATGTAAAGCAAGCTTTTTCTTTTCTTTTAAGACCCAAGTGACATTTAAAATCAGGCATCTCAGCAAGCTCTTGTACTAAGGATTTCAATATTTACTTTCTATAAATAACCTCTTTAAAATTTTCTGTTTCTTTGCACTTCTCTGGAGGAAAAACAATTTGATAATACCAAGCATTAAGGAAAATTTGCACAAGGGCAGACAAGGCAAATCTCTGTGTTTAAACAAGGCACTCCCTTCCTCAATTTTTGACCTCCTTTCTTTGAAGATCTGTAAGTTATTAAATTTGATTTTCATTTTTCAAGTTGAATTAAACAGAATTTCTCACTTAATACTTCTAAGTACCCAACTTCAGGAGAAACCACATAAAGATATACACCAAATCATCTCAAAATTTATACAAAAACTTTACTTTGGCTACTGCATATTTGTCTTCAGTGGGTTTAATTGTGTGTAAAAGTAAATGGGTCCCAAAGCACTTAAAGAATCAGAGGTCTGAGTTGTTACTAAGTCCACAAGAGACTTACTTAAGTCCTTTGAAATTCTTTCTAACCTCCCTGGCACACTCAATGTGTCTGAGCACGCATTGTTCTCCATCATCAAACACTGCACTGCAAAATCATACTGCAATGTGACTTTTCTATTTGCAGTCCTTTTCATAGGTTTATAGGACACATTGTGAAAGCACCAAGATATTTCCCAAGAGTGGAAAAAAGGGTTTTAAAAGAGTTCTGTAGTCTGGTTAATTGGATCATTCATCACTGACATCTGTCTTTAGAGCATAGTTAGTATTTGCTTCACAACTGATCATTGGTTATTTTATGGAAATGAATACATTTATTAAAAGAACATATTGGTCTATAATTTTACAGATTTCTGCGTGCAACTAATTATGTAACCGGTAAGTTACTATTAATAAAACTCCCTTCCAGAAATCAACCAGCTTGAAGAAATATTTCAGCCTAGCTTCTGCATTTTAACATTTCTAATATTTTTGTTTGGTTGTTTTTTTGTTTGTTTTCTTTTTTCTTACTCTGCATTTTTGCAACCTCTGTTTTTGATGGAGAAGGAAAAGCAGGACTCTGGCCACCAAAACCACATTTCCTATGTTGTGACAGCTAATCCTTGCTGTCACAAGGAGACTAAGCTAACTGGTCAAGGCACTTCTATATCAAAGCGAAGACTTAGTGTGCCAACTTCATGGTGCATCTAGCCCCATCAGTTCAAGGGGCAACGGACCAGAGGTCATTGCTGAACCTTAACCTCTCTCAGAATGGCATGCAGAACTGCCTGGCCAATTTCCTCTGGGTTTTATTTAGCAGGCATATGGCCAGCATGGGAAGCAGCCTTTCCCACAGATGTTTAGTATAAAAGAAGCTATTTATCAGTGTGAGTTATACAGTCAGGCTGTGATCAGAATAGATCAGGTCTCCACATAACACAGCAGTTCTCGTGTTCTCTGAAACAATGGGTTGCAACAGCTAAATTAAAACTAATTCATGCCTGAAGCTCATTTTCTTGCATTATTCTCTCTTGGAGGACACTGATTTACACCCATTTCTCACTGGGACCAATGTTGTCTGTGAGAATGGAAAGGGTCACAGGGCAGATGGTGGCACTGTGCGAGGTGACCAGCTGAGCAGACCTGGGGCAAACACCAGGGGTTTCTGACAGCCCAGGTCCTATCTCTGCTAACCATTCCATCAGTTCCCTGATACAAGCATTTTTGTTCCCCAGAAGCCTTCTAACATTGTGGTCTTTTTGCTGCCCTATTAAAAAATAAACCCAACACAACAGATATCAAATCCATCTGAGTTTCCTTCCCAAAGCAATTGGACTCTATCATCTCATATATTTGCCATTTGTTAGGAGAAGTACCACTCCACATGTTTCACGTGCAAAAAATACCTCAGACATAAATCATCAGTTTTTTCTGGGAACACATTAGGCCTATGAATGTCTCTGAATGTATGACTTACTTCTCTCTAATGTAATGAGATATGTTTTCTGATGTATATCTTTGCATCACATTGGAAAACTGCTCTCTCTTTAGTGATTTATATTTACCTCAGACAGACAATTTTCTTCCTCTGCCATACCTGTGTGAGGACAGAGGTCTTGAACAACCCCACAAGGATTTATTAGCAGCTCTGTAGACTTGAACAATTGCCTTGAGTATTCTTACTTCCATCCTTCACCCTAAAGCCATATGGGTCCTTTACAACCGGTTGCCTTGCAACCATGATAAATATAATTGAATTTACTGATTTACTGAACTTGATTAGACAGAAAACATCATAAGCCAATCCTTCCAACACTTGCAATTAGAAAATATAAAAATAACCTTTTTTGGGCAGGCAGGAGGGAACTGGCATGAGTTTAAGCAGTGCACTTCATTTCTGGGGCTGTAACTGAGCCATCCTTTCAGAGCCCAGTTTTTAAAACTAGTCTTTACAGATGGGTTTGAGAAATTAATGGGTTTATCCTAATTTGCTCCAGTTGTAGAGCTTTTCTTAAATTCAAGAGCTTTTCAAAGCCTCTGGGCTTCTGTTTCAGAAAAAGTAGAACCCCCAAAAGAGAGCTGCAGAAACCTAAGCCTGCTCCCCCAATCAAATCAGCTTCATCCATTTTCTCCCCTAGAACTCACTGATCCAGTCCATGCCTTTGCTCCCCATGTGGAGGCTGGATAGTCCCAGCACTGACGGAGGGATTGTGAGACCCAGGAGAGCCACCAGCAGCTTCAGTCCTGGCTCTGCTGTGGCGTCAGTGCTGAAAACTGCTGAATGCAATCTTGCACTCAACTCTGAACCCATGGAGATGGAGCATCAGAGCATTTGCCAAGAAACCCTAGTGAGTTTCAAATTAGCATAATAGAAGAGAGATGCTTCAAAGGCTTCTGTATTTAACCATGTTTTGACAAAATTTCATGAGCAAAGCAGTTTTTCCGTGGAGACACAGGGCTCTCCCTGTCCAGAAGTCAAATTGATGCTACCAAGCTTGAAGATCTTGTCCTGTCCCAGTGGAACACTTTTGAGAACTCAGGGACATGGGAAAATTAATCATGCCACAATTATCTTGAGAACAGATGACTTTTTCTTTTTTTTCTTTCTTTTTTTCTTTCTTTTTTTGGCAGAAATATTAAAAAAAGCCATCAGTAACTGTAAAATAAAAGTGCAAGTATTCACCCTGAGACAGAGGCCTGGCATAAGACATTTCAGAGCACTGAAAAATAATTTACTCCAGCAGAAGCAGGATTTTACAAGGGAAATTGTTGGCCAAATCTAACTATTGGCAGCACTGCCAGCTCCACTTATAAGAAATAACACGCCTATGCAAATCATCCAGTTATTGAAAATTTACAAACCCCAAATGCTGTGGCTCAGTCATATAGCCAAAAGGAAAGTTTATGACTTCAAGAGATGTTAGCCATATTTTGAGCAATGTCATTTCAGGAAAGGCTTATAAAAGATTAAGGAAAAAGAGAACTCAGCTGGCACAGTTTTATTAGAAGTTACTTGGTAATGCCTCCAGCTGCTCTGCTACCACTCTTTTCTTCTCCCCCAGTTTCAATTGGAGCTACAGCTTTCCCAGGCATGGTGAGGCGCCTTCATGTCAGGACCATTACCACATATTGTCTGTCTCCACACTTTCAGCACAGCTCTTTCAGCATACCTCTGCAGCAGTCATATAGGCTTCTTTTGTGCTCGAGCCTCTCCTCAGCAGGTATATGCTGATGTCACTACAATGTCACTTCACAAGGGACTGTGGAGAATGAGGGCTATGCCATGCTTTGAGCCTCTTTGCGTGCAGAGCCCTGCCATGCCCATGTACTTCACGGATGGGGTTTGATGCTTCACTGAGAGGGAACACAGTGAACATCTTAATGCAATCCTTTTGCCATGTTGAGAAGTGAGATAGTATTATCTTTCTCTTCTTTGCTCTTCACGCTCATGTAGTATGCATAATATATAGAAAGCCACTGTGAATTTCTAGTTCTTTTTATCAAATGTCAGAGGATACACAGGAGCTTCTTCAAGACATAAATCTATATGAAAATGGACTTTGGGGGTTTTGCTATGCACTGCTATAAATTGCTTGGTACTTTGGAAATGTGATCAGTGGTGCCAGGTGTGCAAAGGATTGCAACCTCTATTTCAACCAAGTCTGGAAACAACAAACTTTGTGTTCAGTTATCACAGACCAAAAAGCCAGTGCTCCAAGTAATAATTTACACTGCTAGACAACATTCCTACTTTGGCAGTTTCATACTAGCCTGTATTTCTCCCCTCTTGTAGTAATGAGGCACCACTAAAAAGTGAATTTTTTAATTAGCCAATCTTAAAATACACTTGCTTCTATCAGACTCTGTGTAGCAGCCACCCTGTCTTGTAATCTCCACAATTTGGACTCCTCTCCATTTTTGCATGCTGGTATAGAAAAGCTGTAGCTGCCCCATCCCTGATAGTGTTCAAGAACAGGTTGGATGGGGCTTAGAGCAACCCGATCTAGTGTAAGGTGTCACTGCCTGTGACAAGGGGTTGGAATTAGGTGATCTTTAAGGTCCCTTCCAACCCAAACCACTCTATGATTCTATGATCTCTGCCTTTTGACATTTACCCAAGAATTTATTGTATGTGCCCACATCTCTATCCTGCTTAAAAGAGTCATCATAAGAAAAAAGTGAAATAATAGGGGAGAAAACATCAATAAATGGAGATATAAACAGAAAAAGAGGAATCAGCTCATTTTTGACAGATAGAAAAATGTAGCAAGCCTACAACTCCCCTCAGATTCTAAGAGCAAAGAAAGTAATTTGAGAAAGATATAGTTATTCATTGCAAGGGTAAAATAAGATACATTTTAATATTTTCAAGCCAGCTTATGGTTCACATTTCGTATTCTTACAATAGACAGACGAGTGTTCTAGCATTAAGTACATTTTCCCCAATATGGCCTTTTATATTTTACACACAATTTGAAACATCTGGTAAATGACTTGTTTTCCTAAAGCACAGCAGAGAGCATGCTTGGATGATCCAGTGCTGTTTGTGTAAAGTTTTTCTCTGTGGAACACTTCCCTTCTTCCATTTCCTCTCCATTTTTGCTATTTGCTTATTCTGAAATAACTAACACTTATCTGAAAGTACCATAACAGATTATTTATTGTGCTGTAAGAATGAAACAATAATATACTACAGATGCCATGTTTTACTACTGAAAGATCACAACGTTATTAAGACATGGTCTTTAGAAATAAGAATGGTTCTCTTGAGAATGATGAACTGAGATGCCACATTACTGTAGTACAGACCATTGTGCCATTGCTTATTTGGAATCTGTTGTTTATTTTAAGAGTGAATATTTTTTGGCAGGCAGCTTTACATAGAGGTGTTCTCTGACTCTATTTATTTTGGAAATATCATTGAATGCCATTTAATATATGCCCTAGTCATCTTTTCCACTCACTTCCTAGATGATACATGAGATTTTTCAGTTTTCAGCTACAGTTAAGGAGGGTTGACTTTTTGTTGCAGTAAACCATACAGCCTGCTATAGTACCAAATAGCCTTCCAATGGCATGTTTGTTCTGAGGATGCCACTATCAACCTTGCCTAATATGACCTGTTTACAGTCATAAACAAGATAGGACTTCTGGCTAGCTCAGATTAAATTCATTAGGTAGATATTATGGGAACTATTACCTTCTGCTCTTTGACTAGAAACACTATAAGAGGTACAAAAATAAACAAATCTCTGCAACACATTTCTATATCTAGCAAAGTATTATGTTGAGTGCTCATTCCACTTCTCAATCCTTACAAGCCTCATACTTGTTGTTTGTTGGGTTGTTTTGTTTGGGTTTTTTTTTTTTTTTAGTTTTAGTCCTGAAATTGGTTACATTCTTAGCAATAAAATTCTAGCAGTCAGTATGCTCAAAAAACTTGCATTCAAGTACAGCAAAATAATACTGACCTTATACAAGTCTCTCCCACCAAGCCAAATGCATCCCTCTAGTCATTTTAGTGCCATCTGCATGCTAGTTTACACATTTTTTGTCTAGAAGAAATTAAGAATGAGGTGAGCAAAAAGTATCAACCACTGCAAGACCACTCTTGCAATCCGTCCAAGAATGGTGCTCTCTGGAGATGAATAATTTATAGCAGTAGGTTTTACATATATGAGTCCAATGAGTGAATAATTTGAGCATGTCAATTTCTGGACTGAAGATTATTTCCTTTCCTTGTATCTTGTGTGAGATTATTTCCAGGGGTAACTAACAGTGAAGGCTTCTACTCCCTCCTTCCTTTAAAAAGGGGGGAAAAAATACATTTTTCACAAAACCCATAGCGTATTCAAGAACTGGATGTGAAATGCAGAAATACAAACCTTTTCTCCTAATGCAGATGGCTGCTTCATCAAAAGCAAAGCACTTTTTTCACACAATAATAATTTTAGGAAGCTTGGGGGGGTGGGAGGGGAGGGAAGCTTATAAATAGATATGACACCTTAGGCAACTTATTTTTTAAAAACAAACCCCCAAAACATTAGTTACCATGAAATTCACCCAGGCTTGGTAATGACCACAACTATTCTCACATTATATCACAAAATATAAACATACATTCAGAAGTGCAGCTGGCCATGAGAAGTGATGAGATTATGGAAAGGTAATGGGGAAAGGTTCAAGGAATCTCTCCCTCTACATACCACAAAAGTTAAAGAAAAATGCAATCACAGAAGTGGAGTGTGTTTCCTCTGATTAAACATGAAACACAATCTGTGGAAACTTGTCAGATTTTCTGACTGGCAACTACTATCTTCAAAACCATAATGAAAATAGCACTTCAGACTATAGACATTTGTTATGAATTTTAGTTTGTAAAAGAAGTAATTCTGTCAGTGACGTCTATGACAGACCCACCTTCTAAGTGGAAATTAGAGACTCTGTAGGAGTTTCAATTGCTCCAAATCTTTTCAGAAGTTTTGTAACAGCAAAAAAATCATCTAACAACTCTCCACTGATGGAGAAAGAGGCAAAGGAGGAAAGGGAGTGAGGGTATTCACAAGGACATATGACCTCCAGAGTTCACCTTTTCCCATCCCTTCTTCAAACCAGTTGGCACACTCAGGTCACCAAGAAATGTTCAGCAATGAACAGAAAAATACAGAAGGAAATTTAAAGATTTTAAGCTTTATAAGAGAAGAATGTATAAGAAGGATGCCATATTCTGCATAATTCTTTTCAATAAATAGAAATTACACTGTCTCTTGACTCTTGTGCTTCACAGACTGCTCATACACTTTAGGTAAAATCAGAATGCAACAGAATCAACAGCCTTATGTTAACTTGAACCATTACTCTGTTTCTTTGCTGTTATGACCATTTTTCTCTTCTAAGAGTTCCTAATTAGTAGTCTTATTGCAACAAGTCAGGATGACAGTTTATTACTCCATTTCTGTTAGAAATAATATCTAGCAATGTGTAGTCATCTAAGACTTACAGAAACTGTGGATACAAAATAATATTTTATGGACTACACAAGAGATATAGAAAACTAAATTGCTGGAATGTTCCACATAAAAAACCAAACCAAAACAAAACCCAAAAGAACAAAATCCAAACATACAAACCCATAAGGACTTTGGTGAGGGGAGTAGATAAATTTAAAAATAAATCTATAGATAACTTCATATGTCACAGTAATCCCCCAAACTGTGATTATTCTAAAGCAAGATTAGAATTCGACCCTTTACTAAATACTACCAAGCCAAAATCAATAAAATCTTCACTCAGTTCCAATATGAACAACAGCAAAAGATTGACACTTAGGTGGTGAGAAGTGGAATTAGGAAAACATAAAACTTTCCTAGAACTCCATCTATAACTTGACTGTTTATAAGTGGGTATATATATGAGCAAAAACTGTTTTTTTCTGATGTTGAGGGCACCTGATAGTAAGCTGACCAGCCGCAGTTCCTTGAAACTGCTGGCATAAATAATACTTCTACCAGCCCATTATCTCATTATTTCTGTGGCAGATAGGATTGAAAGGAATTGCTTTCCAAACTGTAACTGAGCGAGAACAACTCCATCTCTGTCTCCATGTCCAAAAGCATGTAAGCACAAGAAACAAGTGAATTTTCTGTAGTGGCAGTAATATGCAAGCCTGGATGTATATCTGTGAAGGACTGAAATACCTAGGTGGCAGCTGCATTCACTGACTAAAGCAAGATTTGGTTGCTGGAAATCTACTGTGATGACTTGTAAGCAGAAAAACTCAGTTTATATGATCTTCCCATCTCAACACACAGATGTGGAAACACCAAAAGAAATTTTCATTAAAATATCTGATACTACACTGAATGGATCCATAGCACTTAAATGAGTCTTGTCAGAGGCATCACCAGTCACTTATCATCAAAGAATCCAGAAAGGAAAACAGAAATTGCTGTCTGAAACACAGAATAAATCCAAAACTTCTGGCATAATCTGTTGGTCACTGCAGAAGTTGGAGTAGCACATGAAAGAGGATGCTCACAAACTGTCAATAAAACAGCAGGAGGGAAAACTTACAGGGCTTCCCAATACACAGGACTTACTAAGTGGAGCCACCATGGGCAGGGATGGCAGAACCTTGTTTGCTTCCTCAGAGACATCCAAGTAGGAGAAGGGATTTAGTCAAGGAATAAGAAGTTACAAGGACTCTTTGCTACATGTGTGTACAAGTCAGACATTCTGCCCCAGGAGGAAGAGTACTGTCAAACAAGTACTCGATTACCTAAAATTAGAACCAGTGAACCTGGTTAACATTATTCTGCAAGCTGCTGCCTTAGGACATGCTTGATATTGAGAAGATTCATTTCTATTCATGTATTTTAGCCTACCAAGTGAAGTTTTAATAAATAAATGTTGTGGCTCTGAACTTTTCTGTGTTTCTATGCAGATTTGCAAAATCAGTTTGCCATACTGACTGGATAGAAGCTTATTTGAAACTGAATGCACTGGAAAAATGTGCAAGACCAAGACCATGATGAAGAAAATAACTAGAATTTCATACAAGCACTAGTAAGGGGAGAATAATTATGTAACTAAGCTCCCTGCATGCTCTTCACAAACCTTTGTAACTAGAAAAACCAGTAACTTTTAAGGAAAAAAAAAAAACACCATGGAGACTGCAAGTCGAAAGATTTTATGAGAACCATTAAAGGGCCTTTGTTGTCTTTACATCTCACTTGGCCTATGTTGTAGGTTTCATGCTGCTTAGCTAAATCTAAAATATGGGAACAGAATTGCTTAAAATCAAGCAAATATACTATTAATGAAGTCTAGGTCAATAACTGACATATCTGTAATTTTACCTCAGAGGTTGTTTATTCATGTCTGTATGTCCTCCACTTTTTACTTAGTTTACTTAGCTAAAAAAAAAAGAAGTCACATGTAAGAGTTTTTACAGTTAAAACCATAGGCTTAATACTATTTAGTGAGCTGATGTGACACGTCACAAGTTAGACCAAGTTATGCAACCTCTGAAGAATAACTTTAATTTCCCTTTCCCAGGAGTCATTTATTTTGTAGATTCCCATGTCATTTAAAGGTTTCTTTTCACAAATAGTAATATATTATAAATTTATAGTATTCACTGGAAAAAGAAACTAATGCTGGAAAATCAAAGCCTGCCCAACCATACATGCAGTGCAATCCCCACTACTTACCCAAGTACTCAGTATTTGCCCCTACCTTCCTCACTACCACCAGAAAGAGAACTGTGGTTAATCATTGAAAGAGCCATAGTATTTTGCATGAGGTTCTGGGGCATGAATTTTATAGCTTGGCTTTCATGTGTTAATGCAAAATCATTCTTTTTGCAGTTCTTTTCAAAAGAATTTTGCCTAACTTTTATGTCTTTGAAGGAAGTAGAATTAGGGAAGGGAAACTGAAGACACTACGGACTAATTCTGCTCTCAGACTCTCTACAATGTCGTATGTCTCGCTCACTTGCTTCTGAGTACATACCTTTAATGTCAGCAGGATAGAAGAATGGGGTCAATGTCATGGAGACACCAAGGTTTGACCCTTCACTGTGAAAGGAGGCAGGGATTTGCATGTCTCAACTTGACTGGTGGTATCTACCTGTCACATGAAGCCTGAGCAGCATCATCCCAGGAAGAGGAGACGTGAGGGGAGGCAGAAGTCTTGACGATTTGAATTACTATGCCTCCTCAGCCACACCTGTTAGCTTCCAACATGCCCATCTTTCTCCAGTGATGATACTGGGCAGCTGCAGTTCTCCAGAGTACACCTAAAAACACTGGCTGGGAAGGTGTTCACAGCATCATTTTAACAGGCAGGATTGATGTTTGGCAAGACTGTTTTCTAAGAAGCACTAGTTTTTCCTTCTTTTGTATAGACTTTAAAGTGCCCTGGAGTCCTTGCCACCAGTATGGGAATATAGACTTGTCTTTCCAGAGTAATTAAGACCCTATATATGAGCTATCAAGTCTGATTTGCTCCTATTTCAATTAGCTTTGAGTTTAATTCATCTTAGCTGTACATAGCATGGGGCAGCCATAATGGGTGCTCAGCAACAACAAACATTTTACCTTCATTTTTATGTTCATGGGTGATTGCACTTTGCTAAAGCATGAATGTCCCAGCTGTGGGATGGTGCTAAGTGCCGTACCATCACAGGAAGGGACTTCCCGCACCCCAAAGACCTGTCCTTGCCATTTGATCTAAGGGCAACAAGATCTGCCAACACTGCTTAGGCTGGAGTCGATGAACTGGAGCATTTATTTTATGACAGTCATGCAAGTTGTCATTGTGCTCAGCACACCGCTCAGAGCCATGGTGGGTATGTCACTACAGCAATATACAGGTTGGCAGAGGTAACATGAGACATGGCAATATCATGTAACAATTTTAAATGAACTTACTATACATGCCGCGTGGCAGATGACTGGAGGCGTAAAGATGTATCTGCAAGAGGTCTGAGATGTGATGACCAGTAGCCATCTGGATAGTGCAAAATGCAGAGTGAAAAAGCAAAGTATATTCACAGTAAACAAGGCTTTTCTCCTCATAGGAGGTTCTGTTAGTAAGAAACTAAAATAATGTCAACGACTCGGACATAAAACCAGCACATAAAGGCCTAGTCTGTCCTATAATCATAGAATCATAGAATCATAGAATCGTTAGGGTTGGAAAGGACCTTAAGATCATCTAGTTCCAAACCCCCCATGCCATGGGCAGGGACACCTCACACTAAACCATATCACCAAAGGCCTTGTCCAACCTGGCCTTGAACACCACCAGGGATGGAACATTCACAACCTCCCTGGGCAACCCATTCCAGTACCCCACCACCCTAACAGGAAAGAATTTCCTTCTTATATCCAACCAAAACTTCCCCTGTTTAAGTTTTAACCTGTTGCCCCTTGTCCTGTCACTACAGTCTCTACCCAAAAGAATCTTCTATTCCACACCTCCCTTCAGGGCTTGTGTAAAGAACGGGAGCCTCCTCTCAGGTGGAGACCTTATAGCAGTGTTCCAGTACCAAAAGAGGGCCTACAAGAAAACTGGACAGGAGCATTTTACAAGGGCATGTAGAAACAGGACAAGGGGGAATGGCTTCAAGCCGAAAGAGGAGAGATTTAGATTAGACATTAGGAAGAAATTCTTCACTATGAGAGTAGTGAGACACTGACACAGGTTGCCCAGAGAAGCTGTGGATGCTCCACTGCTGGCAGTGTTCAAGGCCAGGCTGGACAGGCCCGATCTAAGTGGAAGGTGTCCCTGCCCATGGCAAAGGTGTTGGAACCAGATGATCTTTAAGGTCCATTCCAACCCAAACTGTTCTATGAGTCTATCAGATAAAGTGCATCTGCATCTGCATCTGCTTGCAAATGGAGATCCACACTAGCCTGGCTGATGGTGAGATTATCCAGGGGCAAGTATTGCCATTTGGGTTGCCTTTGTGTCATTCACACCTCTGTTTACTTGGTTGACATTGTTCTTCCTGAATCTACAGAGTTAATAGCAAACCAGCTGGTCTACCCTCTTCATCTAGAGGAAGCCAAGATAAGGGCAGAGATAAATTACCTCACAGCAGACAAAAGGAAAGCAGAAGGCACTCAGGGGGTGAAAAGGGAGCCTGACCCCAGCCCAACAGGTTAGTGTGCCAGCCCTCACCTCAGATCAAAGGATCTGCAAACCAGCAGAGGCCTCTGAGGCAAGGGGAGGGAAGGGGAGAACGGGCCAGTGTGGCTGCAGAGGTTCCTCTGGGATACCAGCACCCACAGGCATGGCATCCATCCCTGCCTGGGCTGGGCATTAAGGGACCTGTGACCAGCAGAACCTACAAACCCCAGTGAGTGCCCTGCCAACCTCATCTCTGAGTCCCTCTGTCACCTGCTGAGCAAGGGAGAGGGCTGGGGAAGCCTGTCTGACCATTTATTGCACGTGGTGGTGAAGAAGGAGGGTTAAAAAATAAGCTTACTTCTCCTAGGGTGTTCCAGGGACTGAGGGCATCACATTGATTTTGAAGTGAAACTCATCCTTAATTTCAACAGAGCGTTTGAATTTTGCTTCAAAACAGCTATCGCAAGCATTAACTTGCTCTCTCTCCTTTTATTTTAGCATTCTGTGTGCCCAAGAAAAATACACATTTCATGGGTGGGAGAAAACAAAAAAGGTACAAAGAAAGCAAGCTTTTCAATGCAGAAAGAGAATGGAGGAGAAAGAGAAGACCATATGGTCCCGATACTATGGCTGCTTATTGTACAACATGCAGAGACAGGAATTTAGGCTCTGCTGTTGTGCTTGAATAACACATGGACGTTTGTTAATGTAGACCCCATCACATTTGAAAGACCTACTCAGCCTTTGGCAAATAACAAATAATCCTATCCAATTTAAAACTAAAAAAAAACTATAAAAATAGAACGCTTATTTGCGCAACTATTAAGATGAAAAAAGTTATAGACTAATATAAACAATAAGGGATTAATTACCTTTATTCTACTCCAGCCATAACAAATAGGCCACTCATTAATTTTTACAGCACCTGCTAACAGCTTTTCAGAATTTCTTTCTAACATTTGCAACATATACACCATTGCACAATATTTATATTTCAAACAAAAAAAGAAAGCTTCCTGCTCTCAAAAATAGTTATTTCTGATAAAGCCACTTAAGATAATTCCGTACCTCTTGATCTTAAACTTGCCAACAGCATCATTTCACCACTTATTACACACATAAAAGAGCATACAGGCTGTAAAGATAAGTACCAGAAAGGCAGGAAATTTAGTAATTAAAGACTGCATCACAATACATCTTAACCTCCATCCCTTACAGCAAGCATTGGCCTGTAATTACCTCTATTATTGCAGCACTGTAGCACAAAGCCACTGCCCCACATTCAACCAGTTGCAGCTAATTCAAAGGCTGCAACCAACATGTCCCACTCAATCTTTTCTTCCAAGAGGTATTTCTTGCATCTGCCAGCTGGGCCATGTTAAACTAATCAGTATGAACAGAGCAGGAAAGGTGAAGGTGAACTCCTAGCTTGGGGCACCTCAGTCCTGTGCTTGGCTTTCCTGGCTGGCTGGGGAGAAAGACATGGTCATTCCATGTCATTACCTTGGAAACAGCCCTTGGGTTTGTGAAACAGGAGCAAAAAAAAGCTCTGACCCATACTGACTGCAAAGAAAATGTCAGTGCTAAGAACTCTTTCTTTGGAGACCACCACTCTCACCTGTGTCTTTCTTGCTGAAAGCTACCCATAAGAAGACTTTCCGAGTCAAAAGCCTTATCTGAATCTGTGGTCCTGCTCAGCTGAAATAGCTAATGATTAAATGATAGCAAATACTGTTAAAGTTAATAAATGGGCCAAATGCTGCTCCTTGTTGCCATTGTTTCTCTTCCTTTGGTAGGATGAGAAGTCTGAAATTGTTGGATCTTCTTCTCTGTCCAAGGACTTCCCACCCTCAGGTGATATGGAGAACCTTGTCAGTGAAGATGGTCGTGTCTCTGGCATGGAGGAAGCCTACCTGAACAGCTCTCTTGTAGCGGAGTCTACCTAGCCACTTGCCTTCATTTGCCTGTGATGGAGGAAAGCGGTATAGCGCTGCATTTTCCTGCTTTTTCTCTGTGGTGTGCCATCCTTGCTCTCTGCACAGTTTGCACAGACTGGGGAGTCTGGAATATTCCAAACTCTACTTAATAAGTGCTTCCAGTTGTAATTGTGATTTTTAGAGTTCTGGGTCCAAACCTCCCTTCTGTGACTTTGCTAAAAGGAGCAGACTGATCTTCCTCTGCTTATAAAGGGAATTGCATTGACTTCATGTGGCTCTACTGTTATAAGCATATCCATAGGGCTGAACTCTTTAATCAAAACACTGAGGTTTGCATTTATTGTTACTACGTAGCACTAGCAAATGCATTTCATTCCCTACTCTCTCTTCATCTGTCAATATGGTATAAAAGCAAAGTGTTGTGGAAAATCACTTCATCAGGAAGGAATCAAACGCCATTGCAAAAGTTTCCTTAGAGTAATCCCATAATCTGGCAGTTCTTTGAAGAAGTCGTACATCTGTAATGTGCAGACATCTTATTGCTAGGGAACTCGCCTGTAATGACTATTTGATGTTAAATTTAAGCTGAAACAAGACTGTGGTAACTGTTGCTTCTGCATGACACTGCCTACATATTTGGATTTCAAAGGATTGTAATATTAAATTGTTTAAAAATAACATCTATTGGTTCCAAAAATAGTGCTGCCATTCTCAGATTTTAAAGTGTTGCTGACTGTGCTTTATCTTCTGAGAGTTTGTCAGCTTTTCTATCACAGCCCCTGCTGAGAAGCATATGGAGTGGGTTTTATTACCTTCAGCTATCCGAAATGGCAAGTGAGGTGAAATTTTAACTCTCCTAGTGCCTATTTGTTATGTTCATTAAGATGGTTTTGGTGGAGGCATTAGCAAATCTCATGGTACCCAATTCCTGAAATATTGTGAAATAGGGACTGTAGTGATAGGACAAGGGGTAACGGGTTCAAACTTAAACAGGGGAAGTTTAGATTGGATATAAGGAAGAAGTTCTTTACTGTGAGGGTGGTGAGGCACTGGAATGGGTTGCCCAGGAAAGCTGTGAATGCTCCATCCCTGGTGGTGTTCAAGGCCGGGTTGAACAGAGCGTTGGGTGACATGGTTTAGTGTGATGTGTCCCTGCCCATGGCAGGGGGGTTGGAACTTGATGATATTAAGGTCCTTTCCAACCCTAACTATTCATGAAATCTCTCCTCAAGTTTCTGATGGTCTAAATATTTAAAGGTAGTGGGCAATTAGCAGGGGCGTGGGGACATGTAAAAGAAGATGTGTGACACCCAATTTTCTTCATAGCCCCACCACACTAATTTGAAATGAGGGAGACAAGCTGGCCTTGTGATCTCCTGCATCTTTGAGCAGCAAGGAGAGGCAGTAGAGAGAACAGAGTTATCGCCTCCCTTTTCCTCCCACCCAACATGAAAACCAATGGGAAGAGCGAGACTGAATTCCTAAAGCACGTGAGAGAGAAAGCTATTTCATGCTTGCCTGTATGTAACTGGATTTGCCAACATGGCTTTAACCAGTGGAGCTATTTCTGTACAAGTGAAAGTGCAAACCTAATTTAGATCACGGAATGAAATTTGGTGTAGCTTAGATCAGTTCTCAGAATAGAATAAAGGACTTGGGCCAGTATAAATGCATCTTCATTAGGATTTTTTGCTGTTACAGCTATAACAAATTAGGTTGTGTTTTTCTTTTTCATGTTCTTAATGACACTACTATGCCAGCAATGCTTTTAAGAGCAAGCCTTACTTAGGCAGGTCTTGCGTGAGTCTGTCAAACAACCCTAGCAAAAGCAAACAAGCTCTCACTAGTCAGACGCGTAGGCAGACCCGAAGCAAGAAGAGAGCTGGCTGGCTACAATATACAGTAGGCTCCACTGAAGGACAACATGAAGTAGATTTAGGTCACTTGACATTCAGGATGTCAGATAATCAGGTAGATGGAAAAACCCACGGCCATGTGAATTGTGGCAAAAAGCAGCTAAGCAGCATGCCTGCAAGTTAATAATCCTCCTCTGGAGTCACAAAAATGTATATGCCAAACACTTATCTTTTAGTAGTTCAGGTCTTGAGAAGCAAATTATTTCCATTTGTTGAAGCACTTTCCTGGCATCCAACTGAAATCAAATTCAAATTGTAGGATCCATTTTCCTGGCACTGAAAAAATCCATCGTGTTCTTGTTTTCCACTACATTGCTCCCAGCACCCCTCCACAACAGGCAAGGTTTTCAGGGGTGCAGAGGGGGCTGTCTGGATGACACCAGGTCAAACCTCGGTCTTCTGCCCAGTTCTGTCCTAGGACCCTCCATTGTCACTGACATCAAAAAGAAAAGCGATTCTTCCCCAGAACAGACAGCTGGACACCCCTGGACAGTAAGTACAGTAACATGATGCAGTTGCATTTTCTGTCCTCTGACACAGTGTTCCTCTTCAGGCCAGGTCACTGAATCAAGTCTCTGCTGGAGACTTGTCCCCTCCTGATTTAACAAGGTCCTTTGCATATTGCCACTGCAAAACTGAGCTAAATGCTTGGGACCTGCTTTCTCTGTTCTTGGAAGTTATGCCCTATTCATCTTTACAAGATTTGTTGCTCCACACTAGGTAGTTTGCAGTCATCAGATCAACTATTTCTGATGGGAAACTCTCTCCTAGCATCTTTAGGAAATGTGGTATGCAAACAGTAGCTTTATATTTTGCTCTTTGAACAAATAATTTGCATGCTACTAATAAGAACACATGCCTAGAGAGAAACCAGTGATGTGTGAAATCAATGATACAAGAAAACACGCAAGTTATTTCGGTAGCTCTGAACTCAGATCAGTTCAACCTGGCTGTGGGCTGTGTATGATTTTGCTTGGCCCCATGGTGGAGTGGGTTTCAATAAGTGTGTGGCTCAGCAGCAGGCCTGGAGCCCTAGGGAAATGCCAAAACCTGCAGCTTGGGAAGGGGAACCTGGCGAGAAAGGCTGCTTTGCACAAAGACAATGTCACTAGCTTACTTTCAACTAGTTGATGTTGCCAATATCCTTATCTTCTCCTTCAAGTCCCTCTCACCACTAGAAAGTGAAAATTCCATACTGCTGTAAGCAGCCCAGAGACTGTTTCAAGCACTCACATACCTGCCAAATTCCCAACAAATATTCTGTCAGTGTTGTCCATGAACCTTCATTCCAAAACTCGAGAGAGCCCATTTCCCAGTAGGAGAGTCCAGCTGTAAAGCCCCCCTCTGCCCTCCCAGCACTGGGGGTGTCTGCAGCAGGACAATGTCAGTCTCTGCCTCCTCCTTCTCTGCATTACACCCGAAAGGCAGAAGCTCTCTCATTCATTCCTTGCAGTTGAAGCTGTCCATGCAGTGCTGAGAACATCTGTGGCACAGACTTAAATAATATCAATCTACTGATTTTTAAAGTCAGACCCACAGGAATCTAATTTAAAACCTGGAATAAAGTTGTAAGTCTATGACTTAGCCTCACCAAAGCCAGTGTCCTTATGTGGGTAATATCCATTACTTCAGACTGAGCTTCGGAAAACAGGCTTACACAGATTTTTGTCCCTATGCAAATGGAAGAATTAGCTCTGAATGGCCTGGCTTTTGCTAGCTTATATGAGATTCAGGATTATTTTATGCAGGATTTTAACATTTATATTCTTTAATGCCTCTGACCTTCTTGTCTGCCAGGCAGCTGTTTAGTGTCCCTTTGGATCTGCTCCAGCTGGACCTGAATTCAGATGTCACTCTGGGGCTCTCCTCTCTTAAATCAACTATAATTCCTTTAAAAGTGCAAATAAATAAAACTATAAATTAAAATAATCAAGAGGAAACATGTGCAGAGGGGTATTTTTAATCTTTTTTTTATTTTATTATTATTCATCAAAGGCCGCTGAGTCCCTCTAGTGCTTCTGTGTTGTGCTCTACACTTGTTCCAGCAAGAAAATAATGAGGAATGGGAAACATTGGCCTTCATTTCTTTAGCATATCCCCAGATGTGTGTATTGGTTCACTGGGAGGGAAAAAGGAGATGGACATTACATTGCATTTAATTCACTTTTAAATCTGCCCAGGCCTGACTGTGAAATCTAATTTTCAACATACATTTCAAAAATTTCCACAATTAACAATTCCCTGTCTTTTCCTTCCTTACTCTTTCATTCCCTTCCCTCACAGAGTTTTACCTCTATGAAAAACTTGTAATCAAAGTCTGGCCTCTGGAGTTAATTCAAGATTAAGATTCAAGTTAAACTTTTCTTCTGTCTCTCTCAGGTTTAACCAGTGCTGTCCTAAATCACCATGGGTATACGCATGCACTTAAGCACCCTGTTGAATCAGAGCTGCACTCACAGGACATCTTTCTTTTATTAAAGTAGCTACAGACAAGGCCAGATTTGTAATTCAGTTTAAAGAGAACTTGACAGTTTTGCTATTTAAGCCAATTATTCAAAGCTCTTGGTAGGCAAAAGTGGATCATATGTGTGAGAAACATAAGCAGTACAGACTGTAGTAGGATGTGGTTGATACATGTGCAACTCTGAAGCCATTTCTAATATAAATGGTGCCTTGGTGATGTCACACTTACCCACTGCCCATCTGCCAGATGTTGCAGAGTGACCCACTTCTTTGTGCTTAGCTGGGCCTTCAGCATATGTCTTTGAGCATCACCCTTTCTTGGTATTGCAGCATCCATTTTTATTGCTAGTCCGGCTGTCAGAAAATTGAAGAGAACAGACTAAGAAAAACAGAAGTGAATTGTTTTAAAGCTTCTATTTTTCTTTTTTTTTTTAAGGCATTTGTTTTAAATTAGGATGAAAAAATGGAGAGGATTCCCCTTTAACATGTGTTGCTTGACAGAAAAATGTTTAATACAAATAATTGAATTTCAGGGTTTTTTCTTATCCCTAATTTTGTCCCCAGTTTTGTACACAAAAAATCTTACGAATTGGCAATATATACTTAAATTTCTTGGGGGAAGACAGGCATATTGTTTTAGTTATACTGAAAAATATATTGGTGCACAATTAAAATGGCCACTGCTTTCAGCTTGCCTGATTATAATCTCTACCATATGACTTTCCTCTTAGAATCATAGAATAGTTAGGCATGGAAAGGACCTTAAGTTCATCAAGTTCCAACCCCCCTGCCATAGACAGGGATACCTAACACTAAACCATGCCACCCAAGGCTCTGTCCAACCTGTCCTTGAACACCACCAGGGATGGAGCATTCACAACTTCCCTGGGCAACCCATTCCAGTGCCTCACCACCCTTACAGGAAAGAATTTCGTCCTTATATCAATCTAAACTTCCCCTATTTAAGTTTTAACCCATTACCCCTTGTCCTACCACTACAGTCCCTAGTGAAGAAGCTCTCTCCAGTATGCTTGTAGGCCCCCTTCAGATACTGGAAGGCTGCTATGAATTCTCCATGCAGCCTTCTCTTCTCCAGGCTGAACAGCCCCAACTTTCTCAGCCTGTCTTCATACAGGAGGTGCTCCAGTCCCCTGATCATCCTCGTGGCCCTCCTCTGGACTTGTTCCAACAGTTCCATGTCCTTTTTATGTTGAGGACACCAGAACTGCACACAAGACTCCAGGTGAGGTCTCACGAGAGCAGAGTAGAGGGGCAGGATCACCTCCTTCGACCTGCTGGTCACACTCGATGCAGCCCAGGATACGGTTGGCTTTCTGGGCTGTGAGCAGACACTGCAGCCACCTCATGTTAAGTTTCTCATCAACCAACACCCCCAAGCCCTTCACCGCAGGGCTGCTCTGAATCTCTTCTCTGCCCAACCTGTAGCTGTGCCTGGGATTGCTCTGACGCAGGTGTAGGACCTTGTACTTGGCATGGTTAAACTTCATGAGGTTGGCATCAGCCCACCTCACAAGTGTGTCAAGGTCCCTCTGGATGGCATTCCTTCCCTCCAGCGTATCAAGCAAACCACACAGCTTGGTGTCATCAGCAAACTTGCTGAGGGCGCCCTAAATTCCACTGTCCATGTCACCAACAAAGATGTTGAACAAGACCCGTCCCAAGACCGTTTCCCTTAGCTCCAGTTGTTTCCACTATACTGAAACAAGCAGCTCCTCCTCATGCTTGTAAGAAAATATATTATTGTTGAGTGCAACTAATATTGGAGAAAATAGTATTTTTCAAATGGAATATCAGGAAAGAATCATGAGCTGATAGAAACTCTAACTAGTTTTGCAGCATTCTTGTGCAAAATACAGTATATTAAAGACCACAGATTTTCAGAGGTTCAACTTAGATTTGAGATGCTTAAATTTAAATATGGTCCAGGCATCCGGGATCTCATTAGCTTATGGCCATAGGCTGCACTATGACAAAGGACTACCCTTTACCACACTGAAAGCACATCTAGGCAGCTTACAAGCAAAGGTACTATATGAAAGCTGTACTTCTACCGCCCAGCATTAAATCTCTTTTGCACAAGAACCTCTTATACTGAGTACCATAAAATAGATCTGCGAGTCCAAACAATGCTGCTTTCATCTCCAGCAGTAATCATTCTGCCCCAGGCTTCAGGAGCACAAGCGTTTATTAAAACACCATGTTCATAGCACAAGCATAGGTTGTTGTGAACCTGATAACTATGTTTTGACTCCCCTTTTGTCAATATTGGTTGTTTTGTGTTCTGAGGGGGAATATCAAGCATGAATGCATGTTGGTAGCTGCTGCTTTACTAGGAAAACATCAAGGTTTGATGCTGCCATGGAAGAGCTATCAGGCAGGCGCTGCTAGGAGAGGTGGCAATCTCCTGGTCTGGTCTTTGCCTCCACATGTTACAACTGTACACCCTGTTTATGTAAAATGGGGCAAAATGCAAATGTTCATGCAAAATGAGGGCTATGGCTGAATGCTTATTTACACTCCTGTTGCAGCCTGGACATGTCCTAGGGAGTCACCTCTGGTTTAGGGGGTGTGGGGTGGGAGATCAGTTTGCTGTATTTTGTGACCTTTGCTAGGGAAAACTTTTCACCTAATTATACCCTCTTTGCCTTGAGGACTAAGCAGTCATGACCATATCAGACAGGATTTGATCTTTGCTCCAAATAGTGGTTGGTAGGCATGTTTGCAATTGCATGAGATGAAAAGCTTTTCTAGGTTTATGAGGTCCAGAATAACATCAGGCTGTTGAAGCAAAGCAATTTCATAGCCAGCTGATGAGCAGAAGATAGACATTATGGTAGAGGGTTTGCTGAGGACTTTGAGCTATTATTCTGAAGCTGCCTTTCCAAATTTCATTAGGAATATTTTCCTCTCTGTTCCCTAACCTAGCTAGTGGGTTAAGATATTTTGGGTAACATTTTCCCCCAACACCTAGACCATATCATCTATCCTACAGCATTAAACAAATCACATTATTTTGCAACTTGTGATGTGGCAATGATAAAAGCAAAGCTCTTACTTGTTTTTCTGTACAAGGTCTGACAGACTTTACTGAAACATACATTGCTTTGAGATGTTGATTTGAATGAAAGCTACTGCGAAACTACAAACAAAGGAATCCAGTTGCCACATTACAAGCTACATGGAGCTGCATTTCAGAAAGTGAGATGCCAGCTTTGCTAGTACCTGGCAAATCAGTGTTGTTCATATACATAACTCTGGGGCTTTTATGCTCTAAGTCAATGTCCTTACACTAAAATTACACTTCTGAAAATACTCGGGCAACTGCTGGCTCTGAAATGCAAGCATCGGCTGCTAAAGTGTGTATCAGCTCTAGACAATTTCAGGATTTTTCCATACCAGAAATATAGGATCATCTCTTTACTCTGAATGCTCGAACAGAAGCAGCTTTTTAATAGCAACCAACCTTTCTGAGCTATGAAACAACATATACTACAATCAGTGGCAAAATAGTTATTTGAAAAACACCAACATCTCTTTTTAAAATGGCTATTGGACTAAAGAAAGTGGGATGCAGCAGGTTAAGTACCCTATCACATACTAGTGATTTTTTTTTCCTATTTACTGTTAATACAATTTCAAGCAGTAAATAATAGTATCTATGACTTTAACAGTGCCACAGGAGAACAGCTACTGCAGATTTTCTAGTAGTACCATTTACAGTGCTTACCCAGCATAGATACCACAGTTTTATATCTAGTCTGACTGGAAGGTAATTCCCTAGTGTACCAGTTTGCCTCTTATAACTTCCAGTTATTTTCTAACTTGGTGAAGTCTAAAGATTGGGTCCCAGTGCAAAGCTCTTTGAAGGTGAAAGGCTGGAAAGAGTTTTCCCTACCTCATGATGCCTGAAATGGCAAAGAACTGCACACTAAGTTGTTTTCATTTGCCTCAGTCTCCCAACAAAGAGACTTCAGCCTTACCCAAGAACTGGAAGATCACTCAGCATCGAAAGCCATGAAACCAAGCATGATTAAGGAAGACACATTTCGGTCATTCAGACACATGCCTTTCACCACATCTCTGAAATACTTAAAGATACAGATTTCATCTACTCAGCTAAAGCCATTTATCTTACAACACTGAAAATGTAAAAACCCCAGACTACAGCATGTGGCCTCCTGAACCTAGGAGGAAGCTGGAGAAATTTGGCTCTTAAACTGGTGTGAGGTTGTCCTCAGCTGCAATGCTGGGCACTGGACACCTCCCACCCAACCTGTCAAACTGGACACCTGAGACATCCTGGTTGAAAAAAACAATCTTTGTCTCACATCTGAAGCCCATTTGAGTGTCAGTGGAATCAGTGGCCCTGGCCCAAGCAGAGAGAGCCAAGGCTGGCAGAAAGCACAAGCTCTTTCTTACACGCACCCCAACCCAAGCTTCAATTCCACTTCTGCTCCTGTGAGTGTGCCTTATGAGTCAGGAATAAAGTGTTGCCATTCCTCCACTCACAGTAATGAACGTGCACACGAAAAGCACTTAACTATTCAGTCCTTTGCAATAAAAGCTATAAATTGCCAGACTCTTGGTGCAGGGGATGTGTTTAATAGTGATGTTGATTGCAACACAGCTGAACTATACTGTTTTATCTTGTTTCCCTTTGCTGTGTCACCCAGAACAGCAGACTTTCTTATAACTGAAGGGCACTTTGGAAGGGAGAAGTTATTTGATTGCATTGCTTAATTAATAAATTATTTGGAGCCCCTTCTCTTTAATCCAGCTCTATTAAAAACAAGATACAACTTCATGAACCATCTTACTGTGTAACAGATGCAAGCGCTGAGAAGTCATGATCTAGTTGAAGAAAAATACATAAACTATGAAGTGGAAAGGCAGTCTTGGTCAGCTGTGCTACAATTGTGGGTGATGAGTTGACCTTCTGCAGCTGTGTTTATGCTCTAAAGAAGTGAATGCCACCATGGCAAATGGGCTGAAATGATACCAGAACTTTTTACTAGTTCATCACTCATTTAATTATGCAGTCCTTTGTAACAGTTCTTTTTTTTTAAAAAAGTTGTTTTCATTGCCATTTGTCATTGTAAAATACCAAATGCATTTGATTTCCCTCGCCCTCTCTCTGATGCCTGTCATACGTTCAGCAGTAGCAGTCATTTTTCTCCTTCTTGGTAGCTGGTGCAGTGCAGTGTTTTGACTTTCGGCTTGGGAACAGAGCTGATAACAAGGATGTTTTGGTTTGGCCAAGGACTTTGTGAGCCTCATGCTCTGCCAGGGAGGAGGGGAACCGGGAGGAAGCAGTGACAGGACACCTGACCCAAGCTAGCCAAAGAGGTATTCCATACCACAGCACGTCATGTCCAGGATGTAACTGGGAGTGACCCGGAAGGGCTGGGAGACTGCAGGGTTGGAGGAGGTATCGGTCAGTGCTTGGTCAGGTTGGGGAGGGCGAGTTATCCGAGTTATCTGTCGGCTGGTGATGAGGTGTATTCTCTTCCCTTGTTATTTCCTTTATCATTGTTATCATTGGTGGTAGCACTAGTGGTTTGTGTTATACCTTAGTTACTAAACTGTTCTTATCTCAACTGGGAGTTGCATTCTTTTTGATTCTCCTCTTCCTTCGGGAGTAGGGGGAGGGCAAGAAGCTGGGGGGTTAGTGAGTGAACAAGCTGTCTGGCTGAGTTTAAACCACAACAATGCCTCATTTAGCTCTAGTTAACCATGGGGCTGGGCGATCTAATCTAGGTAACTGAAACATTTAAAAGGACAGGACACGTCAGCACCTTTTGTTAAAAGTGGGGGAATTTCTGCATTTGATTGGATCCAAATTCCCTTCAGCGTGAAAGGCTTCTCTCAAGAGCATCCCGAAGCACTACTGCAAGAAGCAAGAGTATGCCAGCACCTTGGGCTTGCTTTAATTGATATGGAGAGGTCTGGGAGAAGCTGTTTCCTCCACAGGACTTTCTTAGCCTTCCCTTGAAGGTTTCTTCTAGGTTGATGAGAGCAAACTTGGGCATCCACCATCCCCCAGCAGCTGAGGGACTTCCCCAGTTCTGTATATATCACAGGGTCTTTCTTGCAGTTTCAGGACTGTAGCTCCCTGGGCTCTTGCAAGGAGAGTATTTCCAGGCAACACCAACCAACTGCTATGTGTTCTGACATGAAGTCTACAAGAAGAGCAGCAGAAAATGAAAATGCGTATTTTTTTTCTCTTGAAAAAGTATATATTCCTAGTTTTAACCTGCTGTAGTAAAATATACATGTGTATATATATACATATATACAAATCATTTTGTTGTATTTTGTTTGTATTTTGTTATATTTTAAGTATTATAAACTACTTTGTATTCTATAATAAAAATATTATGTATATTATAAAATACTTTTAAGTATTTATAAAGCCAGAAAGTGATTGGCTTCCTCATAAATAATGTTAGAAGTAAAATGTTCCCCAGTATTTTTGTATGTCAAAGTAATGCTCAATGAAGTGTGACGTGATGAGAATTTTTCTATGTGCTTTAGAGGGGCCAGGATTTTATCCGTGGAATAAAGTGGGAACTATTTCTGCAAGACAGAGTCCAAACATTGGCAAAGGAAGTTTTAATAGATTTTTACATGACACAAAGCCAAAAGTATTCATAAATTACTGATGTCTCAAATTCCATGGCAAAAATCCTACCAAGTCCAACAGCAGATTTTCCCCGACTGCCGTGGTCATGAGATCAGAAATGAGAGAGCAAAAATCAGCTTGATGCTTAGTATGTATTTTAACATTATAAAACGTGTAACCAACAACATTAGAACAGTTCATTCATGCAGTACTTCTAATTAGAAAAGCATGATCAGGAGGCCCTCCAGAAATCTGTGAGGGGAAACCTCTGACTGCTAGTTAATGGTTTTGAATTTTGAATGCTTCTTTCCCCATAGGATAAGGCTAAGTGGAGCAGGTAAAACTGCTACTTTTGTACATATTTTGTTGGTTATAAACACTACTGACAGCAATACTTCCTCTGTGCGCTGTTCTTAAAACCAGTGGCACCAGTCCAGTTGCACTTAATTTTTTTAGAAGATGAAACACCAGTGCTGAGCACCATGTTAGCGGTTGAGTAATAAAATCAAAAATTACCCCTTTTACTGTGGTGTATGACATTATGGGTAGAGTTTTCCAAAGCCCTTCACTAACACAGTCAATTAGTAGCCTAAGCTACCAGTCGTTTTGAACTGTGGTTTAGCTTTTTTTCATCACATTTGCCTGAGATCCCACGTTCTTTCCACTCCATGGACTAGTTTTACTCCAGTGAAATAAAGACGCTCCATTTCCAAAACTTATAAGGTTCATTTATTACCTCTAGTAACATATTATACTGTATAAATACTCTATCCTTGTTATATGTCCTTTTAAAAAAGCGATAACTTAGATCACATTAGACAAGAAGTATAAAAATAAATATGCTCATTATATGCATTTATTACAAATTATAACCCTTCCCAGAAGGGAAAGAAATATAAAATACTTATGAAGTACATAAAATCTATAGTAATATATTTTACTATATACATATGGAAAGCCATATTCTCTCATTGTCTATGGACTGGCACAAACATCTTTTTATGCGAATGTTGGCATATTGCTGTGGACGGACCTGCTATCCTTCAGCTTTGTCTTCCCGCCTTAGCAGTGATTTGAGCACTACAAACCCATCAGAGGCCACATAGGAGAGGTTCCCATTCATAGCGGGATTGCTTGTTTAACTCAAATGCAAATAATTTCCATTGGCTGGGGTAAGGTAAAAGATCTGAACGTGAAAGCATGACTAGATGCTCACAAATGCCATCAGGCTGTTTGACAGGATGGTAGGACCGAGCTCCAATCAGACAAGCCAGTGGAAGGCATGCAGAAGGCACAAAAGACTGAGACACTACGTGCTCCATGAAGATTTCCACTTTTTCTAGCCTCTGCACTACATATGTCACCACAATGGTGTTGGGAGTGGAGAGAAATGGACAGGCACATTGGGATGACATAAAGATACTTTAGAAAAAGTGACATTCTAATTAGCCGTGGAGTTGACTGACTGTTCTTGGTACTTCTCACTCTTTACAGGTAGAGAATATGGCTTTATTTTTATATAAAACTATTCTCTGAAACAATAGCAGCCATGAATGACTTATTTAAAGCTCCTTTTCCAATCCTGTTTTTTGCCCTTCGTGAGGTAGGTAAGCCCTGACCAATTATTTTAAGCTATCTTTTCCACTCTCCTTTCCCTCCCCTTCCTACACATGGGGACTTGATCAGTACCACAATGTAAATCCAAAAGAAGGGAGAAATAACCAAACCCCAAAATGTTTGCTTAAACGTGTTTCAGGCACTGCTCACATTTTGTTTAATTTGTAACAGACTTTAAAAAAGGCAATTATAATGCCCTTGGGCCTTATCTGCTGAAGATGAGCGAGTGACATGGGTCTGCTATCCTATCAAACTTTCAGTTGGCAGGGTATTTTTAGGATGCAATGCCAACTAAAGCAATTTGCACTGTCCCACCTCAATGGATCCTCACGATGAATTTTGTATGCAAAAACACATGCACTGCCTCTAGCCCTCTGGTTTTTTTTTTCAGTGCACTGTTCTGAAGGAAAATAAAATAATAAAACATGTTAGCTTTCCCAACTTAAACAATTTAACTGCAGTCCGTAACACTGCAGAAATCTATTAGGTGTTTTGGTTTCTTGGAAGGCTCACAGCTTTCTTGTGGCAGCACGCTGCCATCGTAAGAAATACATTTCAGCAACCTCTTCTTGAAACCTTTCCCGCACGTCTTAGAGCAGGGTGACCAGTCCCCCAGCTGCCACTGTGGGCAGGGCACATCGGCACAGGGACGCACGTCGCTGGGCTTCAGCTCCTGGGCACAGTCGGCGGCCAGCCGCCCCTGGGGATCCCGGCATTCCACTGCCCGCCGCTGCCAGCCTGAGCCACACGACTTGGAGCACTCGCCCCAATCCTCGATTACCCACTCAGAGGAGATGATCTCCCTGATGGCATTGAAGGACTCTTTCTTTCTAGTGGGTGCTTTCTCTGACCCAGGCTGCACGGGCTTCTTCACAAAATAGGTGAACTTGATCTTGGGCTGTGGCAGGTCTCCTACTGTGAGGACCTGGATTGTCAGGGGCTCCTTCAGAGGGCTGAAACTGCGGATCCTCTCCAAGGCAGCGGAGGAGCCGCTGTACCTCAGCACGCTGCCCTTGTAGGTGATGTCCTGCTCCAGTGTTGACAGGGTGTAATCACCGTTGAGGACATAGGTGCCATCTGCAGCTTTGATGGCGAGGAAGCTGCCGTCATGCCTTGCACCCCTGTGGTTTCGCTGCTTCACCTCGATGTTCGTTGCCCCAGCTGGGATGGTGACAACATCATGGTAGCCAGGTCTGACCAAGAGAAAAGAGAAAGACTGAATCCTCTGCTCTTCCCTGTGAAAGGGAAGAAGCTGCCCCACAGAAAACTGAATTTTATTTGAAGATGAAGCATTAAACTCGTGAGCTCTCAACCTAGTCAAACTAATGGTTTAAGGGATTTGCAAAATCACATCCCAAATTATTGCTACAGTAGAGCTTGTAAGGGGCTTTCTTTCACTGGGATCTATCTCACTGTAAGTTATCCTTAGTCAGGTGGCTCTGACAGATCGAATCTCAGTTCCAAACATAAACTGGGACAACATCTCACCTTGGAAATCCAAAACTTGAAAACCCAAAACTTACACCAACGAAACATTTCCCAGAATAAAATAAAAGCAGCAGTTCCATACTCACTTTGCTCTAACAAGTGTGCCAGACACTTTCTTGCAAGTGGATCCATTGCCACCGCAGATACCACATTTATCAAACTTCTTATTGGACCCTATCATACGGTCACAGCCAGCCTTTACACACTGCCCCTGGACGCAGACAGAGGTGGAATCGGGGCTACACAGAGTACCATCCACAACCTTTGCAGGGAACAAGCAGTAGGGCGTTTGATTATAAGAGGCACATTACTCTGAAATTGCTCAATACAGAAACATACCAAATGCAAAATATGGACAGGTGGAAGACCTGCAGCACCCCTATTTTCAGGGCTTTCTAAACTAAAATTCAAAGCAGCCCACAGACAGTTGGAGATATGCATGCTATTTTCATCCCACTTGCAACAATGATGCCATAGTGACCCGATAAACCAACCAATTTCTTTTAATGCCCCTCCCCCCCCCAAACCCTACCCCACAGAACTGTTTTACTGATTTCATGTAAAGAAAGAACTTTGTTTTCTAATATCCCTAGAAGAGGGTCATGTCCTCAAAGGACAGGACCAAAATTGCTTTCAATGGTTTTCAATGTACCCTTTATTTCTAGGAGCACTGCCCTACAAAAAACTTCTGTGTCATCACCCTGGTAGTTATTGGCTCTCACCATTGTATGGCAGCGAGTTCAAGTAGCTATGCAAGATGAACATTTTTCCTTTTGTTTATTTTAAGCTGTCAGCGTATTAGTAACTGGTATGAGAAAGCACCAATGTTGTGGCAAAGAGCCACCAGAGTTTTCCAAACATATCTCAGTGTAGTCGCATTGGTGTTAGGAAAGGAAACCAGGGTGGAGTGGGTAGAGGAGGCAGTATGGGTGAAGTAACTGGAAGGACTGTGCCAGAATATTTAAAGCATGCTTGCACTGATCAAGCTGTACATGTGGGAAAAGGAGAAAGTAGAATCTAGCTGAAACATGAGAAAGACATGATTTCACATTTCTAAACTGCTTGACTCTTAACTTCACATAAAGATTAGAGGAAATAAAAATCCTATTCATGATTAGATGGATGAGGTATGGTTTTGACATACCTTTGGCTGTAAAACAAAGAAGTATCCTGTTCCTTTTGCTCGGCAGACCAGCTTGCATCTGTCCTTCGGAGACACACCGGCAAACTTGGGTGTCCACTCCACTGCAGGTCCACTTCCAAAGGGAGACTTGGAAAACTCATTGTGCTTTTCGCATTGTTCCTCCCTAAAGGTTTTGCCTGCAGGCAGAGGAAAGACAGGTGGACGTAAGCTCATCTTCTGTACATGCTCTTCCTCCACAAGATACCCTTCCTCTGCCTCAGAAATGGGGAAAAGATTACCATCATTGTCTGGACAGTCCTCAATGTTACATGATCTGTATTGCACCCGCTTTCCTTCACAGTATTTTCCCCCATTCCTCGGGACAGGGTTGTCACACTCCCTGAAGGAGTACTGCACTCCACCACCGCAGGTCCGGGAGCACTCTCCCCACGCCCCCCAGGACCCCCAGCTCCCATGCACTGGTGTCTGGAAGGACAAGCAAAAGCAGAAAGAAAAAGTTAATACAGTAAAATCAAACCAAAAGCAAACCACAAAACCCACAATCATGCTCATTTCTACCTAAGCCAGTTGTAGAAAAAAAGCTGTTTATCAGTTATCTGACTCCATTTATTCAAGCCCTTTTAACTGATTACTCCCACTGAAGCATTATGCATGCTGCTGTGCACCCCAAGATATATTCCCATTTCTTTTTTAATACTTACATCATAATGCTTCTTCTCAGTTTTATTCACACACTTGCCATTCATGCACCACTTCCCTTCCCCACAACTGGTGCCGTCTGCCCAAGGGAAGTGTTTGGTTTGGCACACAAGCAGTCCCCCAGAAGTGCCAGTACACCACAGTGTCGTACACGTACTGGCTGCATCGGGACAGTGCTTGGACTCATCTCCAAATGTAAACTGGCACTGTCTGTTTGCATCGTACAAAGTGCCAGGCAAGTCAGAAGGAAGCTGGATTGGTTTGTGGGGCTTGTCCAACAGACACTCACCTGAAAAGGAAGAAAAAAGAAAAATAGTAAACAAAAAAGCAGCAGACAATTGTGTCAGTGAAT
This sequence comes from Pezoporus wallicus, assembly GCF_028554395.1. NCBI lineage: Eukaryota > Metazoa > Chordata > Aves > Psittaciformes > Psittacidae > Pezoporus > Pezoporus wallicus. The sequence goes on from NW_026635941.1 coordinate 1,286,230, forward strand.
TCAGCTTCAAAAGGGAACTGCATTTACTTTGTAATGTAAATCTCTGAACCAATTTGTGCATCACTGCTGTCTTCTAAATTCATGGGCAGCATGTAAAGGGTTAACTCTATGCTGTAGCAGAAAGCACTGGGATGGATGGAAGGAAGGAAGGAAGGAAGAAAGGAAGTGGGGGGGGGAAGAGGGGGAAAAGGGGAAAAAAGAAAAGAAAAGAAAAGAAAAGAAGAAAAGAAAAGGAAAAAAGGAGAAAAGAAAAAAGGAGAAAAGGGAAGAAAAGCAAAGCAAAGAGAAAAGAAAAGAAAAGGCTACTAAATCACAACAGCTTAAACACCACATCAATGGAAAGCTTAATAATCTTACCATGACCGTTATCCAAAAATGTTGTAATCATGTAGGCACTACATGGAGACCACGGCTGGCTGCGGTCCAGATTGGAAAGCATAGATGCCATCATGTGGAAATCCCGGCTTATTCCATTAATACCAGCACACTGCTTTGCATCGTCATGAGGCATGTTAAACACGTGGCCTTAAGAAAAAAAAAAAGGAAAAGTTTGTGATTTTAAGAAGTCTGTCCTATGCATTACCAATACTGTTCTAAGTACTACTCTGAGCTGCTCACAGCTTGGTCTTTAAATAATAACCTGAACCCTGCCAAATTTTAAGCAAATGGTACCATATCTTAGCTCCCCTCACAGCCCCCTCATGCTTTTTTTCCTGCTATCCATCAGATACACAGCTCTTGCAGTCAGTGCTGTGCAGACAGGATTTGCTTTCCGCAGTTCAACCCTACTACGAGGCAAAGCTTGGCCTCCTCCCACCTGCCCTGGGGAGCGAGGGGCAAGCCCACAGTGTGGGCTGGGCAGCTCCTTGCTTTACAGCATTGAGCTGGTTTCAATTAATCACGTGAAATCGCCCTTCAAAGCTTCAAGTACCTAGTTCGTGGGCTGTTGTAAAGGCAGCCTGTAAACCATCATCTTCTATGATAGAGCAACTGCGGTTTAGATCACAAACCGTCCCCACATCAGCCATCCCAAGAGTATCACATGTCTTGGCACCGCAAAGGTCCTGTAAAAAAAGGCAGTTTCATTATTAATCAGATCAGAGACTTAACCTTGGCAAGAAAACATCCAGCCCTGGCAGTCTGCCTTTACTTATGGAAAGAGCTTAAATATTCAGCACTTCAATGGGTATGATGGCAAAAATCTGTCTTTGGAACATACACAAGGGTTACACGTAGAAATAAAATGCATAATTTCCATACTAAATCTGCTAAAAATATATGAGGCAGAAACACACTGCACATACTGTGAGTTTCACCTGAGATAGTGCAAACAGCAAAATAAGCAACTAAATGAAAAGCAGCTAATTTTATTTTCAGTCTACTTTGCTGAAGCTGTGATGACACAAGACTGCCCCTGAACACTTTTTCAGAGGTCTCCTGGTACAGGGAACCTCTGGGGTTTGGAAACAATGGGCATGGGGATGGATTTGACCTCTGTGTCCCTCACCTGCCTGGTGAAAAGGATTGCTGTGTCGTAGTGCTCCGCATGCCGATCACTGGGTGGGTTGTGCTGCTTCTGCCAGCTGCAGAAGTTTCTCAAAGTAAGGGCTGCGTTGGAAGAGATATCAGGTCCCTTCCGCTCCTCATAAATGACCATGATTTTCACCACCACGAGGCTGATGGAGTTGCGAATGCTGGGATGCTTGTACAACTTGGCTGCCACAGAGAGCAGCGTCAGGAGATAGTGCTTCAGCCCGCTGCCGTGGAACTCGGCCATGGACTGGTCGGCTACCAGCATGGTCTCCACGTAGCGGGGGCTGGACACGAACCTTTTTTTCCTTCTGCTTCCCGTTTCTGCATTTAAAAAGGAAAGGAAGAGGGAAGGAAAGCGCAGGTGAGCACAACAAAAGAAATACCGTTGCGAGAGACTACCTTAAGGGACCCAAATCCCACCAATACTCAAGATCTGCACCACAGGGATATACTCTACGGCCCGCGCCCGTCTCCTACCCCCAGATTTCGGCAGTGCCGGCTGAATAACCCCTCCTCTTACCGCCGCCGGCCAGAGAAGCGATACCCGCGCCACGGTGGGCGTACACCCCGCCGCCCCTCGGGGTGGGGACGAAGTGGAAGCACTGGCCGGTCCCCACCGCCAGTCCCCTCTGGGTCGGGGGCGCAGGGCGAAGCAGAGCGCCCTTCTCCTTTCTTCCCCTCCCCGCGGAGGGCGGCGCGGCTCGCCGACGGTACCTGCGTGCCCGGCGGGCCCCGACCCCGCCGCCTCCGTCTCCGTTCCCGTCCCCTCCTCGGCCTCAGCCACGGCGCAGCGGGCAGCGGGGGCAGCGCGGCGGGCCCCGCGCAGGCGGAGGAGGTGGGCACCGCGGCTGTGCGCGGTGCCGGGGGCCGGCTGGATGAGGTACTGGCGGCCCCGAAGGGAGAAGGCGCCGCGCATCCCCGCGCATAGGCTGAGGGCGGCTGCGGAGCTGGGGTCCCGGTTGACGGTGCCGGAATAGAAGCAGCGAGAGAGATCGTCCTCCGGCGGCGGCGGCGGCCCGCCCAGGTACTGCAGGGTGAAGTCCGGGGCCAGGAAGCTGCTGTCCGGCTCCAGCTCCAGCGTCAGAGGCTCCCCGAAGGCCTCCAGGCGGAAGCGCTGCCGGCCGCCGACAGCGCCCAGGCGCCGCGGCACCACCAGCGCCTGCCGCTCCGCGCTGCACAGCCCCAGCAGTGCCGACAGCACCGGCACCAGCACCGGCACCAGCACCAGCACGGGCGCCGGCAGGCGCCCCGCGGTCCTCATTGCGGCCGCCGAGCTCGGGACGGGCAAGGCTTGCTGCTGCAGCCGCCGGCTTGACGGAGCCCTTTTTTATTGCTTTATTTGGTTTTATAGATAGATATATTTAGAATTTTTTGCTTTCAGGTTTTGGGGGTCTCTTTAGTTTCTTTCTGCCGGTGAAGCAGTGGGAAGGGTCCCGCAGTCACTGCAGAGGCGGCGTCGGCATCCCCATGGCCGGTAGCGCGGCGACGGGGAGCGAGGGTCTGCGAGGGGAGCGGCCGGTCCGCTCCGTCCGTCTCTCGGTCCTCTTCCTCTCGCTGTCTTTTCTCCTTCCCGCCGCCGCCTCCTTAGCTCTCCCCAGCAGCAGCGGGCGGACAGTCAGCTCCGCTCCGGCGAGTCTCCGCTCGCCCCTCTGGCAGCCCCGGGACGGGCCCGCCGACGCTTCCACGGCCCTGCGTGGCGGGGAGGAGGCGAGCGCCGAGAAGCTTCCCGTGCTTGCGGAGCACAGAACAGAGCGTACAGGAAACTCAGCACTCCGCGCCCCTCCGCGGCGCTCCCGGCTCCTCCGCCGTGCGGGGTGAGTGCAGCAGCAGTGGCCGCCGCCGCCCTTTATGGGGTTTGCCCGGGCCGCCCCCACCCCGGCGCGCCCCGCCGCCCCCCGCCGCGCCGCCACTCTCCTGCGCTGCTGAGCTCACTGCGTGCGTAACGCTGCCGCGGGCGGCCCCCGCCTCCCGTGCCCCCCCGACGGGGCGGGACGGGGCGCGGCGCGGCGGGCAGAGCCAGGGGTCGGTCCTCAGCTGCCGGGTGGGGGGCGGCTGCGCTCTGCCCTGCCCCTGCACCCTCCCCGCTGCGCTCCGCTCCGGGGCTGCCCGACGGCTGCGGCCTCCGTGTGTGCCCCGGCCCCCGAGGGCTCGACCCGGGGTCTGTGCGGGCAGGAGGAGGGCGCAGCCCCCGCGGCGCCCCCAACCCCTTCAACCCTCTCTCTGCTCCGCGGGGCTCACGCCCCTCGCTTGAGCACCCGGATGGGCTTTGGACAGCCACCGGCCCACCTATCCCCCCTACGCCCTGGGCTGGGGAGCAGCAGGTGGACATACAGGGGCTCGTGCTTAGGGAGGGAGATCCGTGGTCGTATTTGTGGACTTGCCTTTTCCCATTTTCCTTTTTCTCTTTTCCTTTTTCCTTCTCCCACCTTTCCTTTTTCCTATTCCCTTTTTCCTGTTTCCTTTTTCATTTTTCCTATTCCCTTTTTCTTGTTTCCTTTTTCCTTCCCCACCTTTCCTTTTACCTTCCCTTCCCTCATTTCTTTTTTTTCCTTTTAAGCAATTTTTGCCCTTTCACAGCCCTAATAGCTTCAGTCAGCCATGCACCTGTACTTCTGGGAAAGGGTCCCTTTTAAATCATTTAAACAGAGACATTTACGTAGGTACAGCCAATATTTTCCTTTGAAGCCATAACCAACCATAGCGGCACGACTAATCCACTTAATTCTTTATATGTAGCATGCATGTGATGTGCTCAGCCCCAAGAATCCTTCCTTCTCCTTGTTGAGGCCTTTTTAGAGAATGAGGGCAAAGCAGAGCAGGAGGTTTAGAACTAGATTATTTTTAAAGTCCCTTCCAACCCAAACCATTCTGCTATTCTGTGATTCTATGAAGTGGTGAGCAAATGGGTGAATGAAATGAAAACAGAAGCAGCAATGTACCTGTTGGTGACAGCTCCTAGCCCATGAATTCACCAGGATGCTTTGGTGACAGCTGGCACTACGTTTTACACAAGAGTAAAACTCAGAGGCTGAAACCAGAAGTAGTGGGATACATTATCCTTGTCACAGAACGAACAGTTCTAAATTTTTACATATCCACTTCTCTCTTCAGGTGGAGGCCACTAAATTTAAACCAGAGGGTTTTCTTCCTGATTTAAATAAAGCTCCATGCCGCTTAAACATGGAGCCGCGTTTCTGTGTCAATTGCACAGTGTGATTGCCTGCTAACTCCCAATAATACATGTATTTCCCATGGTGTTCTGTAAATCATGCAAGTTTAGGAACACACATTTGTTGAAGTTGTGAAAAAAAACACCCATATGAAATGATGAACCCTGTTTCACAGTTACTTATTCTGCAAAAGCAGCATTGTCCCATCTAGTGATGAGCAGAACCAGAACTGGGCTCCAAGGGGAGATTTTCCTTGGCACACAGCACAACATACTGGGGGTTCTGAGCAGATCACTGGTGTGGGGAGGCTGCAGTTGCTGCCTGTCGGTACATGAGTGGAAATATCCATTCAGTCACAACTTAGGCTTAATTTCTCGCTTGGGTCGGAGATGCCAATCTCTACCCTTATCTTCGTGCCCAACTCAGTCATGCTTTTCCTAGGATAGAAAACTGCCAACAGAGGCAGAGCTCATTCATGCAGTTAATTTTGTGTTGCACGTGATACATACCTAGCAGTTGTATGGGTTTTGAACACTTACGGAGTTATGGCTTTAAAAGTACATACATATTGTCTATGAAATACAGAATTGAAAGTAACGCGTTTTTATAATGTGTTTTTTAACTTTTATTTATTCAAAGTAGCCATGCTTGCAAAGATACTAATTAAAATGATGCAAACTCCCAATCCGTCATGGTGGGCAGTGTAATGCCTTGATTGGGAGGGGACGAGAGCCGGTCCACCTCGGTGTCCACCACGGGCAGGGCCACCCAGCTGCCGGTGCTCCTCTCTGGTAGTATTCTGGTGTTATTTTTTAACGCAAAATCTCCGATTTGAAAAAGCCCTGACCACCTTAAAACAGATGATTTTTTTGTTTGGTGTTTTTTTTTGTTGTTTTTTTTGTGTGTGTGTGTGAAACGTCTTCGCCTTGTTCCACCAGGTGGCACTCGTCTATTAAAAATTTCCCTTGGAGGGCGTATCACGGTTCACCTCTCTGGCTTTGAGCTGCGCTCGGGGGGTTACATGCAAGCACTGTTCTTAACAGTGATTAGAGCAAAACTTGTCCAGCGCTTTGTATAGTATCTAAGCAAGTGTTTTAGTAAAGATCTGGGCAACTGCCTTGTTTTCCACTTGTTGCCAGATGCGCGTGCTGCTGTGCGCAGGTAGGCACATCAATGCTTTGCACTGCATGAACACCAATCACCTTGGGAAAAAGCATTTACAAAAGGTTTGCTACCTGACAAATGTCCAATATCACCACACACCACTTGCATGTTGTACAGCCCTGTAAGCGCTGAAATTGCTCTCTGTGAGTAGACCCAGTGGGTTTTGCTGAATTATTCAGGACAAGAAAGCATGTGTATTCGTGTTTACAATCCGTACCATATCTAATCCATATCAACTCCAATCCCATTTTGTGTCAATTAAAATTTGGAAAGTTGGAGGTACCGAACTTTTGCAGGATTTCACTTAGCGAGATAAACCCTAGAAAAGGCATACTACTTGTCTTTTTAGTAAGTACCTATCTCTGCTTGGGAAAAAAACTGTCAACGTAGGGTGCACAAAATTACAAAGCAAGGAAAGCCACCAGGTGGCGCTAATGGATCATCGGATTTTAGTCTGCAGAGCAGGAATGTTTTTAAGGGATTAGACCTAGACATATTAACGATAAGTATTAACGATAGTGAAGCTTTGATTTCTTTGGCAGTGTTTGCATAAACTACTGTTTCCAATGTGCCAAACTCACACTTTATCAGCCTGTTTGTTTAGTGCTGCAGAACAATTGCTCCCATCCAAAACTTGCCATGTAGAATTAAAACAGTAGATGGCACATTAGGCCCACTGAATAAGGGGATTAAAGACATGCTGCTGCTGCTAAAAATACCCACAAGAACCTCAGGAGGACACTTCCAATAATCTTCAGCCTTTTTTTCCTTTTCTTTTCTTTCTTGGGTTTTTTGTTTGTTTTTTTTTTTTTTTGAAATTCATCTGATGCAGAGCTCTTTTCCCATTGCTGGCTGTGACTACTGAAAGGTTCACCCACAAGCAACACTTCTACTCTAAGCACTATCTGCCCCCATTGTCAACTTGGGTGAATGACTGTATCAAACAGGATTATTTATAGAGATTATTCCTCTGTGATGTCTTTTGTGATAGGTGTGATTAGCTTAGTATCTTTGCTGTTTATTGTTGATTTGGATGTCATTAATACTTGGGGCTTTTTTAAGCAGAATAACAGGGATAAGAGAGAAATCCTCTGATTTTGCCTGAGGATTTTGATAATCAGCAGTACTGGGAAAAAACAAAACAGTGTCCACCATCCCTTTAAAGAGAAGTATACACGTTTATTTTGGAGGAGGAGAGGATTTACTGGATTTAACTCACATAGTTATCTGTTTCCTAGTAATTCTTCCTTTTTAATAAAGTAATTATCAAAGACACTGCAAAAAATAGGTGCAGAAATTTTGGTATCCCCAAAATTTTATCCCTAAATAGCCTATGTAGGCCTGCATACACTAAAAGTGAGCCCCTACCAATTCTTTCTACTGTCTGTTAGTAAACTTTTACCAAAATTGGATTCAGTGGGAACTTGGTTTACTGCTGGCTGTGTCAGTTAAACATTTTATTATTCAGCAGATCTAATGCACCAACCTCTGGAGTTCAGGATTTAGGTTAGTTCAGTTTATAAAAGTAAGGGCAGTCAGGAGTCTTCATTTAAAGTCAAAAGAATTTGTATAAATAAGAATCCATTTATTTGGTGCCAGTCCCTATTTAGACAAAAAAAAAAATTTTTGTAGATGCTTTGCACTGACTAACATAATGCCACTTCCATGATTTTAATACAGTTATAGGCACTATAACTGATAGCATAATTTATCTCTTTAGCAATTTTTAATTGGGCATGGGTAGGAGCATATTAATCCAGGTCACCCTAGCACATCTCCTATAGACCATGTTATGAGCTGTCAAACTATCTTTCCATTGATTTTTTCTTGTGGCTTTTTCATACAAGTTTTTATATCTGGTTTGTGTGTTTGCTCCTGAAATAAGCATAGTGAAAAATGTATTGAGCTTTGTCTATGATAAAATATTTTGAACCATTTATTGAGCAGACTGGTCTAGTGGAAGATGTCCCTGCCCATGGCAGGGAGATTGGAACTAGATGATCTTTAAGGTCCCTTCCAACCCAATCCATTCTATGGGTTCATGATTTCATCATTGGAGTGGAGTGAAATAAAAAAACAGGAAGGCAAAAGTCAACCGAGCATAGGAACCGCTGCCGTGGGTCTTATTGTTGCCTTACTGTTTATCAGGCAACTCTAACCACCCCCCCCCCCCCCCCCCCCCCGGCTCCTCTGGTGCTCAGTGTCCTCCTCAAGTTACAGCCACAAGTCATAGTCTTCTCCTGATTCTAATATTAGGTCAGCTCCAGTGGGGAAAACAATGATGTGGGTTGCCCTGGGACTGATGAGGAGTGCCTTTCTTTCCAAAGCTGTGCCCAGAGGAGGATGGCAGGGTATCATTGATAGTGGTCTCATTGGCTGATGCGTCTGAGCTGAATCAGCTCTGTGGCAAACATCAGGCCTTGGTTGTGACCAGGAGTTGGCTGCATTCATAACCACATGTATAACTGTCTACTGTAGTATCCCTATCTGCTCTGAGACATCAAAGGCTGTTAGTACCTCATGGCTGTTTGTTAACTGATGTGCTTGTTAGAACCTGTGAGCTAGTGCGTTTCAAGTGTTATGTTCTAAAGGTAGTGGTGGCAAAGCTGTGCATATATTTAATGCTAGTTTTCTGGCTAGATCAACACGAAGGGGATGGCCTAGCATTTAGTTTTATGTTATCCTCTCTCTCCAGCTATTATCAATCATATACCAGAGTAAAAGTCTGTTGTCACAGCACAGTAAGTCTGAAGAGGGAAGTCTGCATAAGAATGTGAATTCAAACATGACTGTATCACACATAAATCCACAGGCAAGTGGTTTAAAAGGCTGTTGAGATCCAACATGTGTATCTCACTTTCTGGTGGTAGAAGCATTCCTAATGAAGAATTTGTGTCACCATCTAAATTTCTTGTGAACAGCTGACGTAAATCCAAATTTTCATGGTGAAAACAACTGCCAGTGTCAGATATACAAGAAAAAATTTCCCTGGAAAGAAGGGATCAAATAAAAGCAATCAGGCAAAACGAAATGTTGAATTATAGTATGTCTGCGAAAGTCTGTCAGAAGTTAAATATAACTGTAATGTTGGCTGCAAAGTCCCTCAGCAACTGGCAAGGAACACATTCATGCATACCCTGAACTCCACTGGCATTTTGATATTTTTATCACACTGCAATTTCAACAGATACCATGCTTTCTTCGTGTACTTTGGACAAAGGATTTCACAAGTACTGCAAGAAGTGCTACAGTTTCCGTGAACGTCCTCATAATGAAAACTCATTGCTGTACGTTTTAATAAGATTTTACCTTCGAGACATCTTTGTGATTGATGCAGGAGACAATTACCATCACTTACCAGATGTGGGGCACGCTGATTCCAAAGAGGTTTCCATCTTGCTGTATAATACTCTGCTTGTTGCTCTTCTGCTCTACGCAGAGGTGCTGGTCATTCTTTGTGATCATAACCTATGGTTATAACGCAGGTACTACTTATAAAAAGTGTGAAGAATTTTGAACATAAACAAACATTTTTGTTGGAATTAAATTCCAAGCTGGGCTGTTCCTTCACCCTGGTTTTAGCACAGCCATGAAAACAATTGTGTTGGCTTAGCAGAGGCTGTGATGCATCGCAGCAAGTAGTGGAAATGGGCAGCTCAGCCTGGCAGTCAGGGAAAGGGCAGGAAACCCTCTGAGCTGGTGATGTTGTCCTGCCATTACTGGGTCTATTAGCTCATTGCAGTAACGCTTCCAGACATAAACTGCCACGTACACATCATATTGTATTGAGCTTAACATGCTTGAGGGTGTACTAATATGAGGATCCATTTTACTAACCTTTTTTTCTTCTCACATTCTCCCTATATGACTTTAATAGCCTCATTTACATGTTTCACCTTATCCATGTTTTTGTTTCATCCCCTTGTACCCCACCCTTCCTCCCTGTTAAGCTGAATAATCACTAGTTGGCAGTAAGTGTGTTTAATAAGGGGCAAAAACCATTAAGGAACGTGATTAACCACTCTCCGCTCCCCAAACAATTTATACACATGTTTAGACTCATCTGATCCATGGTTTGCTAAAAACTGGATTAGATGGGTTTCCTCTTGGTTTGCAGGGGTGAGGCTGGCCCTCTTGAACTGAAGTTCTTGGGGCTTCTCTGTGTCTCAGTTTGCATACTTGTTCTGAGAGGGTTCCTCTTTTCCTCCCTCTCCCTTTCCAAAAAGCCTCATATTTCCTATGTGTGTCTGAAGATGACTGCTGCTGGATAATTGATGTTTGTTGTAGTATTCATGTGAAAACTTTCTTTTTGCTTCTTGAGTAACCATGACATCTAGGGAAGAAAGTTAGACACTTTCTAAATGTGGTTATGAATTCACGTAAGAGGGGTTAGCGTATTGTCTGCTGTCTGTTATAGTTGAACATGCTGCTTGAGGTTACCTAAAAACACAGTTTGAAGTACAGACTTGTATTCATTATCAGGTTCTTCATCACCTATGACAGAGATATACTAATTGCAATAATCAAGGTAGTGTTCAAAACGCTAGACTGCCGTTTTTCCAATTTTTCTTTCAACACGTGAAATGTTTTCACCTTGTGAAATGTTTGTCTGCACTTAACTATAATGAAAGGGAATTCCCCAGATACCAGTCCTGGGCGTATTTGGTATCCTTTATAAAAGTTAGAGAGTTCGCATTTTAACATCTAAATGATTTAGATCACTCTGTCACCTTTGCTGATACTAAATAATCCCCAACTTGTGACACATTGGTGTGTGACACATAGTTAAAGCGCCGCTCAGTACAGCCAAAGGTAGATTTTGCTATATGAGCAGGCCAGAAGCCCTCCACTACCTCTAGAAAGGATGAAAAAGAAGGATTTCTGTTGTTTCAAATACATGAGCCACCTCTGTGGTCCTCAATATGCTGAGGCACTGACCTTGCTACGTTTGCCTTCTGATGAAATGACGTCTTTCTGTCTCTCTGGTCTGATATCTGGATTGCTAAAACCAGAATATTTTTAGACTGTGTGGGACCAGAATACGCTACCCTTTCTGTCAGCACTGACACAAAGGTGAATATTATCAGCAGTCTTAACCTTTTTAACATATATTTTAGTACCTACTCTTATGCACCAGGTCATGGTTGGCGTTTGCCATCTTAAATCCTGCTTTGATTTTAAATAAGAGCTTATATTGGCTGGGCAGCCACTGACTTCCATGAAGCTTGCATCACAAACGGGAAACAGCATTTCTAGTCTCCTCAGCCTATTGCTGGGGTTCTTCCTCTGAAGTCTGAGGCTTCAAACCAACATGATACAGTAACTGCTTGAGAAATAAATGGGGAAACTCCTTTATTACTCAAAAAGCCCAATGAAACTTCAGGGGGAAAAAGGGCACAGAACTGAGCAGCAGTTACACATTTCTGCACAGAGTGGTTGAATATTAAGCCTCAGCAGCTCTGAGCTTTCCTCTTGTAAAGAGAGGGGATTTGATCTGTCAGTGCAACTTTTTTAAATCCAAGAGAGCTGCTAGTCCCAGTGTTTTCACAAATCTCGCACTACCTGCCAGCAGTTGTAATGGAGATCATCTGTTAGATTTTATCTTTCTGCCTAGCTGGACCTGTATCACAAGTGGAGAAAGTGCTAGCCAGCCAAGCGTGAAATACTCTTGCCTGTATATCTTTTATCCAGAACTGATGGAAATAACATGTAAGCAAGTAAACCCCTCAGCAATACATACCTTAAGAGAGAGAACCTTAAAAGGCAGCTTTACTTAACAGCAAATTTGTGGATTTGCATCAGGATCTTTATTTAGATGCTTTAATCTGGGCATTCATCAATTTGTTCTGTGACCTTAGCATACATTTCAGAAACACTACAGGTGATTATAATGCAAAGTCATGGTTTTAAGTACAGCTCATGTTTCTTTCTTCAACATTTGCCGTATACCAGAACAGGGTCAGATGTCTCTGTAGCTTTTGGGAGACCTAGCTGTGCTGCCGGCTCCTTTTGAGATGAGGAGTTTATCACCGAAGCTTAGATCCAACAACAGCCATAAATATGTAAAAATCGGTTACTGAATCCAGTAGCTGGGTCAGCTCTGTGTTTTAATATATTGTTGGCTTTCAGGAGCCCTAATCAAGTGCCTCCTTCTAAGCATTGTATTTTTTACTCCCTCACTGTGTTTATATGCTCTCAAATGAGCAGCTCACCGTCATTAAGGACTATCTCCTTGAAAGCCCCTAGCAAGGATTATCCTTATTTAAGAGGTAGAAAGTTGAAGTACAAAGAGATTCAGCAATTTATTAGAGAGAAGACAAAATACCTTTGTTACCTCAGTGCAATTCATAGGCAGTTGCAGAACCTCTAGCTCTGCCATAACTTGTTTCAGCTATTTCAGGACAGGGCTCATGATGTTGCTAAATCTGTTCTTGCTTCTTGACAGTTTTATCCACATTTTGAACAGGACCTCTTATTTTTTTCAGCTTTCAAAATCCCCTTGTTTTCTAATGTTAGGCTGAAAATTCAGGTTGCTTCTTTCCTCTTCTTTAATGGGGAGTGAAGGGTTGTGGTAAGTCTATGGCAGTTCCTCTTTTTTCCTCCTCAGATATTGTCTCTGCTCCAGCGTGGGACCTATCCGTGGACTGCTGTCCTCCAAAGCACACCTGCCTCAGCCTGGGTCCTTCCCATAGGCTGCAGAGGACTGCTGCTCAGGTGTCTGGAGCACCTCCTCCCCTCCTTCCCTTCTCCCCTGGGTGCTCTCAGGGCTGTTTCTGACTCTCGTCTCCTCACATCCAGGCAGGGTTTTTCCCTTCCTCCCCCAGGCTTTCCCCAGGCGCCGCTGTCACCATCATGTCTGCAGGGCTCAGCCGTGCCCTGAGGTGGGTCCGTTGGATCCGGCTGAAACTGGCTGTGTCTGGTACAGGGCAGCCCCGGTCGCTCCCCACAGAGGCCTATGCAGCCCCCTGGCAGAGCCTGGGCACTTGTGCCCTGTACAGGCACTCTGATTGAAAACGCTGCAGAAGGCGATGCAGAACGATATAATGTAGTTGTCACTTTCTAACCCATTGTCTTTTGCCCACCTCACAGTGTTACTATCACCATTCCTCTTTGCCTTTTCCCTCTGACAAGTCCCCTTCTAGCCCAGGGCACCAGGGGGCAGAGGGAGCAGGGAGGCAGACCACCGCAGTGGTGTCATGTTTGCTGCTGTCATGGAAATTAATATCCTCGGCTTTTCTCATCTGCCTAATCACACTGTGAGATTCTCCCAAGCCATGCAAAAAACCTTCCTGATTGGGAATTAAATGCTTGACAAAATAGATCAAACATTTTTTACTAGGCTTGGACTGAAGATACCCCAGTTTTGGCTGTCCCCTGCTGATAGTTCCTCTGCTGCTCTCTGGGGCGGGCAGGTGAGGTGAGGTGGCCTCTGGCTGCCCTCTGCTTCCCTCCGTGCATATTCACTTGCTGCTGTTAACGGGAAGAGTGTTAGCACGGGGACACAGTGAGCCCCCATTTCTTTCCTGCTCCCTCCAGGTTTTGGAAGTTTTTAAATTGCTGTCATAGTTCCCTGCAGAGTCACACTTGCTATCTCCCTAGCTGATCCGGAGCAGCTCATGTGAGCCACTTCTCTGGCACATAACCCTGCTTGCACAACCACATATTAAGTCTATTAATACACTTTGCAATCCTTGCTGCAGCGATGCAACACGTAGCTCAATCACATAATGTTAACAAAGAGAACTGAGCAGACACGTAGGCCCCAATTCTGGAAATATTTATATTAAGTTAGGCTTAACTTGCAGCATTTTGCTAACCCCCCTAGTGCTTGCAGGACTGAAAACTTAATGAAATGTTGGCTAAAATTTTCTGTTTACAAATGATATCAAGAGGAAGCATGTGCAATGTCTTGTACAAGAGACAAAGCTTTTAAAATAATACACCCTTCCATCCATCCTCTGTGTCAGTTTATTCCATAGACACTATAAGAGAGCGCAGCAAGAAATGAACAGACGCTAATAAACTAAAATCTGGATTTGTATTTTTACTTGTTACTGATAGGTCTGCTGGAAAAACATCATCCCTGCTGAAGTGCAAACACCAAAAAGCCAGTCAATAAAACTCTTAACTTCCATTTAGCATCACTAAATTTCTCCTCTTGGCTTTCCTACACGAACCCTTGTGGAAACCCTGTCATGCTGTAGACAGGCTCTTTGATTTCCAGTGGGTATATACCTAAGCATATGAACACGTTTGCAAAAGATGCTCGTGACCCCTGTTGATGTGCCGCCTTCGCTATGCCACCACCTCTTTTTTTCACTTGATAACATTATATGTTATTGTTTTGGGTGACAAAGAACTAAAGTCAGGGAGCATGGAATGTTCATGGTACCTTTTTGTTCAGTCTTATTTCCCCATGAGTGCCATTGGGAAGTCACAGAATATTTGACTGAATGGTTGAGATTGCCAGATGCATACTTTGAAGTTAAAAGCTATACTTAAGGCAAAAGTAGAGGTTTGGGTATATTATTAAGATTGACCAAGCTGAAAAATCACAGGTTTTGAAATGTTTCAATTCTTCTAGGAATATGTGGGCCTAAGAAGAGAGGGAAGGGGTAAAGTAGGCATGGTGAAGCTTTTCCCGATATTATTATATCTACCAATTAATCTCAGTATGTTGACTCATTTGCTTATTGTTGAGTTCTACCTTCTATTGATTTAGAAGATTATAAGTTTAAATTAAAAAATTCAAAGTATATTTAAATATGTGGTTAAAATATTGCAGGCAGAAAGGTGCCTCATAGTTTCACATGGATTTTTTTTTTTTTTTTTTAGCAGAATAATTAATTCTATTGCTTGCACAAACTCAGTGGTCATTTCTGATCATTAGCTGGGCCTAACGGGAAGGCAGGCATCATATACCCTTACCCATTGGCAATGCTCTCTCTTGTTGTGAAAGAGGCCTGGGTGTGATGCCTAGTTTGGCTACCCAGTTCCTAGGATCCATGGGGAGTACAGCTGAGGCAACCCCAAATTGTTTGCGTTGCAGTCGTGTCTGCATGCCTCAGCTGCACACTGAAGCCTGGGCAGAGGAACATCTGTGTGCCCTTTGCGAAATTCAAGTGGGTGAAGAGGTCCAAGAGTGTCCTCCAGCTTCTCATGGCCACTCCATGCTATTTTGGGCTCAGTAGAGCTGCTGACTGATGTGATACGGCTGCTGATGGACTGCTCTTCAGCAGTGAGTTGGCAGGAACAGGGTGGTGCTGGGCTGGTCCAGGGGCAGCCCGGGATGATCCCATGGGAGTTAATGAGGATCATGGACTGGAGGAGACTTTTGGAGCTTCTGAGGTTGACATCCTAAGGGGAAGCATAGCCTGGTTACTTATTATGTGGCTTCAAAGGCATTAGTGAAAGCAGATAGGGAAATCTCTTTGCCCAAGACCTCCAAAGTCCCATAGAAGGGCTCCCTCTGAGCTTGGACTTGTTCTGACACTTAGAAAGTAGAACAGCATGACTCCTAATTATCTGGAAGGAAGAAAATCAGTGTTATTCTGTGCTGCTTCTCTCACCAACTCTTTCTTTCATGATTGAAAATCTCACATAAATAACATTTATGTACTGGGTGTAGTATAAAAATCCTAGCTACAGTGCAAATATGCACAGCTGTCACATATAGCACACCTTTTAAAACCAAGGCATCATCAGGTATTTTAGCAAACAGAGAGGTAAAAACCCTCCACCCTATGAAACCATACATTTATATAATTCCAGTGAGGCAAACTGCACTGTCATTGCTTTATATGGTAAATACATATGCTAAAATAGGCTGTGTAAACAAAATTGCTAATAAGACAAAAAAGTGAACCCAAATTTAACTGAAAGGGCCCTGCCAGCTTAATTAATTAGGATTTCAAAGTTTTCCAAGAAAAATGTTCTTTTCTTACCTTTTCAAAAGAATTCAAATTGAAACATAGTATTGGAAACAAGCTGAAAAACTATAAACACTCAAGCTATGACATAAGACTAAAAGCTCAGAAACTGTAAGAAGTGACAACACTAACTCACACTGTTTGCTTCAGGAAGGGCAGAAGCAAAAGTCATTTACAGTGAGGATGTCCGCTGCTAAAACTGCCAGCGTTTTGTTGCTTTATGTTAATCTTTGTGGCCCCAATCCCACAGTATTTTTCACATATCGTCGGACAGCTGCGCTTGAACAGAAGCCCATTGAGTTCATGTCATTTGAGCAACTCTTTTGCATTTGAGGGCTTTGATCTGTGTGGCTGGAAGTCTCTTCTTAGCTTCTGTCTACAGCAGTGTTCCGGCACACTTCCGGCACTTTCTTAGCACAAAGCTATTCCTTTTGACTAGTGCAACTCTGCAAAGAACTATGGAAATACATTGTGCATTATTTTAACTCCCTTTAGGTCACTTGATTGTATAGTTATGATGTGGGAAGTACCGAAAGTTCTAGCTGTGAGCAGTGTAAGTGGTGATTGTTCCCAAGCCAGACATCTAACTACTAGTGTCAGTGAAAGAGACCAGATTATTGATGTAGGAGACTGCTTCGTCCATAGCCTATGTGACCTCTTATGGGTGCAGTAGGTGCACATGGGTAGACCTGCTTTCCAGGATGAGGGGTGGAGACAAAGGGCACAATGGCGATAAAATTGAACTTGATGAATTTCTAAACTTAATTACACATATTTATTTCCTACTACAGCACAGGATGGAATATACCAATGAAGGAAGTACCTTCCATACTCATAGAATCATAGAATGGTTTGGGTTGGAAGGCACCTTAAAGATCATCTTGTTCCAAACCCCTTGCCACGGGCAAGGGAAAATGTCTCTAAAATGCTACAGACCATACATGCATAAACACCCTGCTTGGGCTTATTTCAACATCCAAACAAGCTTGTGACTGGTGTTTGATTATCCAAGAGCAGAATGCAAACCTTCTGACACCTCCAAAAAGCCTCCAAAAAGCACTTGGGCTAGGAAGCAGTGCCTGGGGAACATTTCCTCACAGAGATAAGTTTACTTGCAGACATCAGCATTTTGTTGGGAAGGCTGCCTTGTCCAAAATTTTGCTGTCTGTGCATATTTCATTTCAACCCTAACAGCTAGCAAAAAAGGATCAGCTGGTGCTCTAGACTCCAAGGCCAAATGCTGTAAATATATACAATAAATGCTGTTTTACACAAGAATAATTACTTTGGCTCTGTCTATGCTGTCTCTGGGATCATAAGTCGGGGACCACAGTGTGAACCTTGACTTGCTCTTTGTGGGCCTACACTGCTGGCAAGGGAATATCCAAAGCCCAGCTACCTCCAAGCCCTGTACTCACCCACTCACATGTGAAATTAGGCTTTGCTATGGGGAGTAGCTCGTTGTCCCAGGGTAGAATGGGATAAGGGGTAGAAGAGCCTCTCATCCCATTAAGGGAAAAAGAAACCCTGCTGAAAGCATTACCTGCTTCTCCACACAGAATTTGTTCTTGCCTAAGATAAAACCAGTTGACCACCAGTTGACCTTTTCAAAGGGACATCGACATCTAATCCTATTTTAGACCATCAGTGAAAATGGCAGGTGTTTATGGCTAGATTTGGTTATTAGTTATCATGTACCAGGTACCATGGGCATAATGTTTCATGTACACTTTTAATTCTATGGCATCAGTTTAGGTGTTAAATTGGATTTTTGGATGCTTAGGGTTTTTTTTATCTTTTCTTAATTTTTAGGGCTTTGACATGTGATATGTTTTGAGAACTAGCAAGGTATATGGAATAAAGACAGAATATAAACAATTAATTATTTTACTGCTGCTCTTACTCTCTTACTTTAGGAGTCAGAAGAAAGAAATGTGGTGATACGGGGTGTGACCAGGATACACAGATAATTATCTTATAAAATATCATGAACAGTGGCCAAAGTTAGAAAAAAAGTCAGTGTTTCTAAATAGAAAAATATTTTGCTGCTGGGGATTTGGGGATTTGTGTGCTAAGAAAGTGCCAGGGGATTTCTTTATGCAGCATGGAAACACTTCCAGCAATTCATCCTTACATTGAGTTTCTTTGTCATCTGACTGCTGCCACTCAGCGTTCACTTAACTGTGGCTGTGGGGAGGGCTGGAAGCATTTTGATGCTGGGAGAAGAAAGAAATCTCACAATTAAAGGTACATACCTTTTTAAACAATTTCCCCTGAAAATTAGAATAAATAATAAAAAAAGAATATATGCAGGACAGTTGAGCTGTTCCATAGGTGTCTGCTGCCTACCAAGGGAATTTGCAGTTGTCATGAACTGAACAGGGTAAGCAAAGTGTGAAATCTGAATGATTTTATGAGGGTGCAAATATGCTCCTACACTGTAGGAGTGCCCTAAAGGAGCTTGTAGAAACTTCACTCTCTGTCCTGTGTCAAAGAGCTACTTTGGGGTGAGACTCCTCTGACCCATTTTCCCTTCAATTCTCAAAGTAGGTACAAATGAGGGTGGTACAATACTGGCACAGGCTGGCCAGAGAGGTGGTAGATGCACCATCCCTGGAGCCATTCACAGCCAGGCTAGATGTGGTTCTGGGCAAGATCTAGTTGAAGATGTCCCTGCTCATTGCAGGGGGTTTGATTAGATGAGCTTCGAAGGTCCCTTCCAACACAAACTATTCCATGTTTCTATAAAGATTGCTACAGGCACTTCCCATCCCCAGCAGCAAGCAAGTGGCCTAAGCATCTATTTTCTTAAACAGCTGTTGGGCATCAGTGTGTCTATATTGTGTAATTACAGCTGCTGTCGCCAGTTGTACCTTCTTACCTTCGATTTACTGATTCTTCCAGGTTGGTCCCATTGTGGAAAATAGTGCCCCTGCTCTTGCACCCCTGACTAGCACAACCTGAATCCAGTGCAGCCACAAACCACCACAGCCTCTTTCATCGCTGCCCATTTGTTCTTTAGAGAGCTCATGCACGATAGAAAGCAAAACCTTACAGAGAGATGAAATCAAGGATAAACCCCCCACAAACTCTCTAGAAACAAGTTTTGGGAACTAATCACATGTGGCTTCTTAGCCATGTGAATGATGGCAATTGTTTAATTGATTTGATTAAGCTGTTCTGTAGTATTAGGACAACCCAAAAGATGGCACTAAACAACCTTCAGTCGCACACATACACAACATGAAATTTGCTAATAATACTCAGAGAAATGATTCACTAGCTGAATTCTGTAATTTAGTGTGCAAAAGGAGAAGTCAACTTAGATAATTCTATGTTAGACCAACAGGAAAATTGAGGATACTTTTATATAAGCCGATAAATTTTGTACTGTAAATATTGCTTTTCTAGACCCACATGAAAGCATTCATATTTTTGTAAACATGACTGTGACATTTGGTGAGCAGTGCAAATGTGTTAAAATTATTCAGGGGTTAGGCACTGCACTTAAAATATTTGTTTCTCTAGAAGCTACTGGTGTCTTTGCTCTACATTGACCTTTGTAAATCTGTGGTGGTTATTTGGCCAAAAGTGTTTTTATATGGGTGCAATGTGGAGTGATTCCACCAGTGCCCACAGAGCTACATGGAATGACAAGCATTAGCAAAAGAAAGCTCTGGCCTGTTGTCAATTGCCTTCTTAAAAGTTAGGGCAGATTATTCTGATTTTTAGGTTAGCTTACTTGTCTGGAATGGGAAGAACAAGACATGTTTCTACTAGTCACCTTCCATTTTATGGTGGGATATTTGAAGGAGGAAAAAAAAATCCCTTTCATATTTATAAACCCTGAAAACTCAGTAAAGCATTTAAATCAACTGCATAATGTCAGAAAAGGGAGCCAAGGTTTTACATTTGGGGAGCATTTTTTTTTTCCTTTTTTTTTTTTTGATAGCTCAGGTAAGGCTTTTGGCTCATATAATTATTTGGTTATAATATGGTTAAATTAGAACTGCTGTTTGATTACAATGAAAAAAATAAATTTAGATGCTGGGGTTTTCTTCAGAGAATGAGCTGGGGCATATTCAAGAGAATTTAGTGGCACCTGTGGAAAAACTGTGCACAGACATGAAAGCAGCAGCTGGCTTGATTACGTTTATTTACTATGGGGTAAAGAAGCCAAAAAAGAAATGGTAGTGGAAGTATACACACAGTGAATGGGTGAGGAGCTGGGTTCTCTTTGTGCTTGTAGCACAGCAATGAGATCTACTCACTGAGAGATTCTGCACAAGGAATATAATTCAAAGCCACCATTTATTTCAGGTTACATTTTGGATCTCATTGTCACAGCTTGTTGAACCTGAAGGCTTACCAATATACCATGTGTATAGCATGTGTAATAGAGATGCTGACTTGTCATAACTGGTAGTAATATATAATTCAATAATTTACTATAAAAGCTTGGTAGTAACCTACAATTTTAATAGTATATATCAAGGCTAAGTGAAACAAATACTTTTTCATCTCTCCAAGGCCTTCGTAATTTAACTTTAAACAACTTCGTATTAGTAAAAAAAGCTGCAAATAAGTCTTAGCATAAAAAATAGATCACTCCACAAGGATATGTTTTGGGAGGGAAGCAAAACATTTTTCTGACAGTTATTGCAGTATGTATAGCTTTCACATTCTGAGGGGTTTTGAATTCACTGCAGATATTTTCTGTACCAAAGAGAATGTACAGTTTCTTGCACACGCTTAAAGATAACTTTGCAATGAAGTAAGAGCTGGAGAATGTAAGGGGGAAGAATGGAAGGGAGGGAGAGAATCTGAACTGGAACATTGCTAATTCTCACAATGGTAGCTCAGTGAAAAAAAATGCTACAGAACAAACCTGCCTTCATCCAGTCAATTTTTGGAAAGGATTATAGCCATTTGGAAATGAGTTTTCACTTGAAAACTCTTTGGAAACAGGATACTGCTCCCAAGCACTTTCAGCCCTTACGAGACCTGGAATGAGATTTCATCTCACTCAGCTTCAGACATCTGCACTGTAGCTGTCTACAGCTGAACCCTGTGTCCCTTTGTCACTGGAAAGAAATACACATTTGCAGTGTGCAATTCATCGAAACTATTATGGATGTCTACTGTAGGGTGACAGGAATAGTATGTGTGAAGTGCACATTTTCTCTCTTTTGAATCTAAAAGGCACCTATAAAGACTGTTTCAGATGCAGCTTGGAAAGTCCATGAGAGGAAACCCCTCCCCAGTGTCAAAATATTTCTTTTTACATTTTTGAAAGACTATGAAACAGTTGCTACAACTTTATGTATTTAGACTTAAAAAAAAAATAAGAAGAACAGCATAATATACTATTGGCAGACAACATGTCACTGGAATAATTTATGACAGCGGTTTGTCTTCATTGACCAACTCACATAGATGTCAATCTGTAAAGCAGTCTGAGGCTGGGGATGGATTTGTCTGGTCGAGAGTGGAAGCCTTCTCCATATCCAACAATGTAGACCAGCGGAGAGAAACAGGAGCCTGTGGGGCATCTCCTGACCTCATCTTGTCCTGAGATCAATGGCAAAAGCCACAAGTCTTGTACCTTTCAGGTGCCTACTTTCCTCTGTCAATTAGCAAAGGTGTCTGGGTTGTCTAATTAAAGGTGCCTGAAGTGCTCCTGAAGGCAGGACCTGTGCTCCTGTCTGCAGTGCGGAACTGCTTCTGTGGATGCAGCTGCAAGAGGGGACTTGAATGAAAAAAATTACTGAGTACATCAACCTGATGCTGAAAGCAGATGTAAAAAATCCTGGTATAAAAGAAACAGTTGTTTTATATTGCTGTTTTGGAGCCTATGAGCCATGGTACATTCCTGGCTGTACTTCTGCTCACTGTGTGACTTAAAACAGGATGATTATGACTTTTATATCTTCCAGTTGCTTCAGCTGGGAAACAGGGGTAAGGATATCTTCTGGTACCTCTTTGTTTGTCACTGCTTCATTTGACCTCTGTAAGCACAGGCAAATTCCAAAACCTTTCAGCTCAACTTTACCGTTAAGGGAAACTTGTGGATATTTGATTAGGATTATGCTTTGAATGGTGACACTTTCTTTTAGCTGGATTAGTCCTGGATCAATGCAGCATAATTTGTTTGGGAGAAAATCCAAGCAATGGATTAATCAGTGAATCCCTTGGAGATACAAACTTCATTTTATTTTGTGGCATATATATATGCTTTTCCTTTTCTTCTCATTCTTTTCATTCTCCTGTTGCTGCAGTGCATGCTGGCTCAAGTTTGGGAACTGAAGACTGAAGCAGGGAGCAGAAATCCCTGTTGGTGTACAGCCTTCTTTGTTTTTGGAACTATTCTGCAGCAAGGGCTTGTGTATCTCCACCATTAGCCAAACAACTCACTTGCACACTAAGAACATGCGTGTGGGGGGCACTAGATGACTCCTGACATTAGGCTAACCATTGGGAAGGGATTTTTAAATACACTGAAGACCTATTGCAATAGCTCTCTCTGTACAAAAGCTAAAAGGACTTACATAGCTGTATAATACATTACTTGCATGGAGGCAGTGAAAATGATTTTGAAGGCAAAATCTCATAAGGAGAAAAATGATTTTAACCAGTGAGAACTGCATTAACACCAAATACTGGGTGATGCAACCCATTGCTGAGCTTGAAAGCAAACCCATAGTAATACTGGCTTCATAATTTTGGACTGGACCTGTGTCTCTGCTGTTAGTTTTCCTTCCCCTCTATTTTTCATAATTCCAGCCTTATTTACTGAATGTTCTTCTGCGTTCTTACACTTTATACACCACGTTTCTGCAACTTGTTTGCAAAATATCTTGTAAACTGAAGCTACTGTGGTGAAAATTATTAATGATCACAATGTGTGCAATGTCTAATTAGTACTGGAACTCAAGCATCATCTTCTTCTCACATGCAGCCAAAAATCGCAAAGTGACTTTGATGATGGTTGTGTTGCATTTTAATCAAACTTCCAAATTCAGTCTGGAAAAGAATTCCTGCTTTATAAGTGGCTATTCATCTCATTGTTATCATGATTCTTGATTCATTTGATTTTTTTACATTCTTGCACAATTGTATTCATTCACTACACAGGGGCTTGAAAGAGCAGCACATTAAACTGTTTGCTCAAGTGGTCTGTTACAATGTTTTCTCACAATAAGAGAGCATGAAATCATCCAACTATCTGCTGGAAAGTGTACTAATTATTTTCTGAGTGGGTAAAAGGTCATAGCCAACAGGGCAAGGGAAAGACAAGTGAGTTCTGCATCACTGTGCATTGGAATTACGCTTAGGGAGGGAAAATAATTTTAAATAGAGTCCATGAAAATAACTGTAAAGCTTTCCTAAAAGCTTTTCCATGTTGTTTGACAGGAAACTTACTTAAGAATTATTTTGTGTTAAGACCAGGAAGGCCTGCTTATAGAAGTAGAGGTTTTGGTACTAGCAAAGAATAGTAACATTTTATTTTCAAATTCATAAATCAAACTTTGGTCATCGTGCAGGAGATACACTAGACTTAAGAAATCCTGACACTGACCTCTATGCTAGAATAAAACTAAAAGAAAAGGGGAAAAAAACTCACAAATTTTTTAATTACTATTATGCCATGACTTTTAAGAGAGCTTGAATCCCAAATGTGCATTCTAACCAAGGAAAGCATTTTCTTTCACTGAGCAGCCCTGGGGGGTGGCTGGCTTTTTCTTCCCTCCTGCCCCAACCTGAGATTTTATATTTTTCTTTTTTCTTGCACATACGTGTAAAAATACAAAGTCATTTGTAAGAAGTTCGCTTAATTCCTCATTCTAAACTCACATTTGTTACAGATTTTGTTTGGCTTTCAGTTTGCCAGAAGGGAAAGGAAGAGTGTGCTCCAGCCAGGGAATGCTGCTGTCCACTGAAAAATGTGTTTGGATGGAGGAGCTCTTTTTCATGGAGGGATTGTGGCTTTTGGCAGCAGAGGTGGCAGGAAGCAGTTGCCATAACTACTATACCATTAAAAACAATAATAGAAAAATATATATAAAAAGGCTTGAAGTGAAGAGATACTTTGAAATTATGCTTTTATTAACAATCCTGGTAGAATCAATCAGTTCAATCTGGTGGGTGACAGGACACTGAAAGTGGTCTCTTGAGTGTATGCTAAGGATATGCTTTTAGGGCTATATTGAGGCATTGGCTTGTAAGGTACATAGTGGAGGAAAATATGTAGACAGCCAGAGAACTGAACATAATCTGCCTTGCGTGGGATTTCAGGGTTTGGCTAGAATCATACGACGGTGTTAAATGGCAGACTGAAAAATAATAATATATGTTTTTCAAAAACCTTGAGGATGGAATTTACAAATTCACTGAAATGATTTAGAAACATGAGTTACATTTTAAGTCAACACTAAGGACTCACCATTAACCATAGACAGAATTTAATATTTGTCTATACTCAAGTGACAGATATTATTCAGATAAAAAGCCCAGCTGGCTAACACTGAATATTACTGGAGTAGTCTCGGAGATGGTTTATACTGGGTCAAACCCAGCTGAAGATTTTTCATCCTCAACATTACACCATACATTATTGTCACTGGCAAATTGCTTTGGCGCTTTTTTGGTGTGCTGTTGAAATCAGAAAACATTTCACACTTCTAAAGCAATCTCTGTCTATTGCCATATAGAAACCAACATAGTTTTTTTTTTTGTCCTTTAGCTACTTTCCTGCAGTGCTTTGAGACATGTGCCAAATGACCAAGCTATTTATTTTTTATCATGGGACCCCTCACTGAAGTAGTCAGGTGAATTGGACTCATACCTTTGTGTAAACTCTGGCTCCCAGGTAGGCTTTATCCCTTGATTCTTACAAATTTCTGAGCTCAGCACCTATGAGACTGTCCCTTGATGATCCTTTGCAACCCATGATCATGTTGTGCCTTCAACTGGCACTCCTACTCTGGTCCCACAGAGATGAGAAGTGCTCTCATGTTCCTGTTTCATTCAGCCAGCAGCTTTCTCTTGTGCAACTGCACCATGAACCCTTTGGGGAATTTGTTAATGAAGCTGAAGTCTGAATCCCTTGTTTGTGAGGTATGTTTCCTATGGTATATCTTAGTAGCCTGAGCTAGGAATGACTGATTCTCTGGCCCCTCATTGTGAGTTTTAATGTATGTTACAGCTACAATTGTGTCCACGCAAGAGAAGAAACCTCCTGGCATATCTACTTAAATAAATCAACTAAGACTTTATTTCAAGTCTTGAAAAGGCTTAAAATGATAAACCCATCTGGGCTGTGATTTTCATTTTTTTAGTAACAAAATCCACATTTTCATCAATAATTGAGCTATGAAGCCTTCAACTACTACTTCTAATGGAAATCCATATTTATTGTTATAGAATCAAAATTTTTGTCCCTTACATTTATCTGATAAATTTAATCTCGCCTGAAATTATCCCAAACTGTCCAAACTCCCTTCTTGGTTACTTCTTATCCCTCACTGTATTTAACTGCAAATTAAAACATTTTTTTCTCTATTGCTACTCCATTCTCATATTTTAGCTGTTTGCTTTATATTTTAAAGCTTACCCCAATATATGGATTTCTATGAGATCTAAATTAACTATCCAAGTTTTCCGAAGTTTTTGGATATTGCCTTGTTATGGTTTACATCCAGATTCAAGACAGAAGAGATACTGTTCCTAGGTATTGTTTCTTCTTGAATCTTTCCCCCCTCTTTTTTCTTTTGTAGTTGTAAATGAGATCAACTATGTCTCCTCAATTTTTTGCCAGTGTTTTGGGTTCTCTCCCTGTCCCCCCCCAGTCTACTAGGT
This sequence comes from Pezoporus wallicus, assembly GCF_028554395.1. Taxonomy (NCBI): domain Eukaryota; kingdom Metazoa; phylum Chordata; class Aves; order Psittaciformes; family Psittacidae; genus Pezoporus; species Pezoporus wallicus. Next base: position 1,311,884 of record NW_026635941.1, read on the forward strand.
CTTTAACATCCTCCTTTACATATTTCTAGAAACCTGACTACTCTGAAAACAAACCAGGTGCTGATTTAAATAAGCATTATGAATGCAGCTAAAGGAAATGGCTCCTGGGGCAGAAGGTGCAGGCTCTGGGGAACAGCAGCCTAAGACAAGCCGTCCTGGAAAGGCCTTTAGCAGGCTGAGGCAGGCAGAAACCCTTTGCAGGCAAAGTTGTTCCACAGGAACCTCACAACTTGTCTTAGGTTCTGGCTCTGGCTCTGCCTTGCTTTAAGAAATTATTTTTGGAAAAAAAAAAAAAAAAAAGAAGCCAAAAATACACAATTAACTCATCCCAAAATAACAATTATTCTAATGGAGAGGGAAACAAAATATCCTTTGGTTCGCTCTCCTCTGGAGGAAATGTTCTTCATATGTAATACTTCAGTTCCCCATTTCATTTAAACATGAAGACGGGCGAGAGTTTTAATGGTGATTTCCTGCATACATGAAGAGGCTGAGGTTTACACAGAGAAGTCCTGTAACTTCCCTTCTCCCTTTGAAGTGAAGCTGAAGCGCATTACAGCGTGCCTGTAAGGCCAAGAGTCTGACTGTGTATTTTGGCATTTGAGTGCCAGACTGGTTGGTAATTTCCCCCTAAATCCTCTCATAGCTCAAATTCCTGTTGAAAGAACCTATATCTCCATAGCTGCTGGTTTACCATGTGGAGTCTGTCTCCGCTGTCTGTGGCTGCTCCACCATTCAGTTTACCCCTCAGAAGCAATGCCATTTTATGTGCTCTTATTCAGTTGTGTGCAGCATATATTTAAAATGAAATATTGGCCGAAACCCCTCTGGATGGCTGTCAGATCTTTGCATGCCACATAAATATCAGTGTGAAAACATTCCTCCCAGCCCACACAGAATGCATCTAACACTGTTTGTTCTGGACAAAACCAGCCCTAATACAGCAAGGCCTTCAGCAAAGGACCACTTTCAGTGGGTAGGGCCCTGTCTTAAACTGACCACTTTAAAGTGCTCTGAAAGTTTCCAGTATAATTTTCATTACCCTTTAGTTACAGACCACCTTTACTAGGTAACTAAGCTTGTTTGCCAACCCATTGGGTAGCTTCCATCTAAGCAATTGCCTAGGTGGACTGCTGCCAGCTTTCAACTACTTCAAGATGTGAGTTACCTGATGCACTCAGGCTCTATGTGGCCGTAGCGATGTTCACTGTGCTGCTTACCAAGCAGATGTTTCTCTGTGGTACCTTCACATCTTTATGGCTGCACAGGGCTGGTTTCCAAAGGACCTCTCTGCTGGAATGCCAGTCGAGTGCTATTTGCACATATTTTTTGCAAGGGTATGCACTTTATACGCATTAAGACATGAGTGCAGCTCTTTTGTGGTTACCAATACGGCTAAAGAAGTGTTTATGTCTGCAAACCTCACCAGGGCATATGGCCTTCAACCATCACAGCAGATAGGTAACCAAAATTGTCAATGGCCATGGGAACACCCAGCTGCCATCAGCGGGGAGCCCAGGCACGCCACCTGCTACTACAGCAACTTAAAGCTTGAAAGGAGTATGTGCTTCAGTGCCTCCAGAGTGAAAACTGCAAAATCCATTTGGACTGCGCTCTCTCAAAATAACACCACAAATGTGGAAAGGGGAAAAAGGCAACTGGCAGAGCTAGAACTATAAAAAGAATTAATTTCTGATGCACACCTGTGCAAAGCACTCAGATGAGCTAGAGATAAGCATGTCATTACACATATGCAGGATCTGAAAGTTCAGACAGCTTCAGCCCTCAAGTGATGAGGGTGGTGAGGCACTGGAACAGGCTGCACAGAGAAGTTTTAGCTGCCCCATCCCTGTCAGTGTTCAAGGCCAGGTTGGATGGGCTTTGATCAACCTTGTCTAGTGGAAGGTGTCCCTGCCCATGGCAAGGGGGTTGGAACTGGATGAACTTTAAGTTCCCTTCCAACCCGAAACACTCCATGATTGTATGATTCTATGGCACTCTGAGAGCTGATGCCAGCATGGCTCACGTTTGGCAGTGCCGGGCTCTTCCCTCGACCCTCATCTTTTCCTGGAAGCTGCAAGGGCAAGGGATACTCCTACCACCCGTCTGGCAGAAGCTACTACTTACTGGGAAGTGTTGCTGCTCACGTGAGTCTGTTTAGCAGAACTCAGGCTTATGCAGTAAGAGATGTGCAGGAGGGTCTGGTTTTAATTCTACAGATTTAGGTCCTTTAGGTAAAGTCTCATGGAGACGGAGGAAGAGATGAAAGAAATAAAACAGCAGTGCTCCAGTGAACTCAATTATAGGTAGGCAAAAATACATGCATATGAGCTTCCTGTGGCAAAATGTATCAAAGCTAATAAAGATTATAGAATGCAACACCTCTTACCTTACACTTTCTGATGCACCCAACTCTCTCCCCCCATACCTTAATGCACATGTGATCTCCAGAATTTCATCTATCCTGTCTTACCGTATTTGTTTAGCAACACTCAGAGCAGTGAGACTATGAGTGACAATGGCTACAATGGCTGTTTTAATAAGCTCATCCATAGGTTGCACATGACTGCTACAACAAAGCTTTCTTGAGCAGCTGCTTAAGAAAACAGCCATGTGCTTTCACTTAGACATGCTTTCCCCAGAACAATCAAGGGAAAGCAATGAGATTGCCACCCTGGGTCCCCCGAGCATGGAAAGTAATAATTTTTCCTTGGATTTTGTAAAATTATTTTTCCCACGCATTTACTCCTCAATCCTATCCTTGGGTCAGCTGAGAATGCTGAGTGGTCTGAGTATGATGAAGTTTTTAGGCTTTGGAAAGCACAGCTTAAGGAGAGTGAGGTAACAGTATAAGCAATGTGGAAAGACTTGACGGTTTTGTAGTTTAATTACTGGATATATTTCGAGGTTTCCAAGACTTGTGTTTTTTTTTAAAAAAAGGATCAGTTTGGCTAGAGGACTGAAACTGGATCAAATCCTTCTTGCATCCCCACCTAAAACTGAGACTTGGGTCTCCAGGTTCAGAATCTTGGAAATAGAAGTCTCCCTCCTCACATGTAATTATGTATAGTTTCTGAAGAGGTGAAATGTCAACATTATGAAGAGATGGAAAATACATTAAGAGAGAATGAGTTCATCTTCCTGGTACAGAACAGTCCGTTCATAGTAATGGGATTATGACAGCATTGGACATTTGAGAAAATCTATACTGCTCTGTCTACTCTATTTGATTTGTATACAAATGGATTTCCGTTCCCAATAATGGCTTTCTCTGAGCTACTGCAAACTCTAAAATGGGAAATAAAACCAGAATTTTGGGAAGATAGGACCTGCTATATTCACTCTGTGAAATCACAGCTTGCTATGCAGTCAAAAATTTGGAGGAGGTATTGATATAGCTCTGAGATGGTAATACTTGTCGAGTTCTCTGAGACAAAAAAATCAGATTACCTAAATGCAGATGACCAAGTTGTGGCATTGTTTACATGTCTGCTATTTCTACCTGCAGGTGGGCAGGAGGAGACAAGGACCTGGTGTGGATTTTGCTCTGCTCCACAATCTTGGCTGTGGAAAGGTGCAGGGAGGAATGAAAACCTGCAGTCAGTTTTACTGAAGAGTATAGCTGATGACTCATCTTCCTAAATCCTTTAGACAGCATAAATGGTACTGCCTTCTAGCACAGGTTCTTCACCGTTTGCTGATGTTGACCACTGAATGCTTTCTCATGGGCAGTGACCGGTCTTATAAACATCTAGTGTAAATGTATAAGCAAGATTTTCTGAAACATCTTTATATATATACACTCTATGTGGTAGTAATATTACAAATATGTAATATTGTGCATATATATAGACATATACTGTAACAAGCACTAGCAGGATAGCTCTCTTGTAATGTGGTTCAAGCAGATTTGTATGTAGTGTAACAGATTATCAGGCATTTTTTTTCTGAAGATCTTGGGCCTCCCTGTAGGTACTGGCAGTTCTATAAAGCTTCGCTGCCTTTGTTTGAAAAATCTAGGAAGAAAAGCTACTCCTTGTCCTACTGAAATTGTTTCTGTATTGCAAGTTGTAAAACACAATAAAGCAAAAACACATTAATGAAAGGCAAAATCCACAATCCATGAAAATACCAGCAATTAACAGATTAGACACGCATGTGGGTTAAGATTTAGAAAGGATAAATTTGCTTTTGTGAAGAAAACATCATTTTTGGGAACAAAAAACACTCCAATGTGATGTTGTGGAATGAGAAGGGATAAGCAAGAAATCAGCATGAAAACTGAATTATAATGCATAATAATATGGTTATATTAGAAAAGTAAATCTTGTTAATAATGCATCTTAAGAGCTACGCTTCAACTGGAGTGTTTATACAACTGTGTCACACCAGCCCAATCCCGTAATCACTGCTCCTACCTTTCCTTTGACACATACACTGTGCCACCACCTCTGCACGCATTGTATACCACCATTACCTGTTCCAGCAGGGTTTTGCTACTCTTAGATTGGTTTATATGGCTAATTACGAATCTGAGTATCTAACCCACTAACTGGAGTATGCTGCTTTTTTGGACAGATCCCGTGGATTTCATGGGGGTTTGGGGAGGCTCAGGAGGTCATGGGTATATACCATCTTTCTGAACTGCAGCCTTTGTCAAAGGCTCTGGAAGGGCACCGAACGCCACCTTTTGCACTTTCCTGTTACATTTCCTGACTCAAAAAAGCCACTTTGACAGAATTCCACTTCACCACAAGTGAAGTACAGTATTTACATATAGAAAGAATATTTATGCCATAATGTAGGGATTAGCTCAATCTCTATGCGCATCTATCTCTAGTGGGGCATGAACAGCAAAGAGTAGCCTGCAAATATACCATATAGAACAAATATTTTGGACCTATGATACAGTTTATTACTTTTACTGAAATCACAGAATCAAATGAGTTAAGATTACAACTGGTAAATTATACATAAGTAGTAGCTTACAAACCAAAATATTGGCCTTCAATGTCTCGTAGTACAGTGTAGACCTTGTACAATTCAGTTCAAATTAATTTGTATTTTGCGTAACATTATTTATAATGTAAACGGGCTGACATAGTAGTGCTCTAAAGATGTTAACTCTTCCATTAGACACATATTAGGATTAAAAAAAGTTTTGTGACACATCTTGTTTTTTCAAAGGGTACTGGAACTTCAGCCAAATTATCTGTAATGCACAAAGTGACACTTCCCAGAATATACTGACACCAATAGATGGTATAAAGAGGCACATGAAATAATCTAAGCTAAACCAAATGCGTGCTTTCCTGTTAGTCTTCCCTATAGTACCTCTCTTGTTTTATCTTATCTGATACTAGGCAGATGATCTGGGAATATAAATCAAATGGATTTATTGCTAAACAGGAGTATACACTGTCTCCAACATACTTGAATTCAGTATATTATTTCCTCTATCTGATGGGATTTTAACAATTTATATATGCTTGACTGTCAGTGAATATGTTTTGTACAATAAATTATCTGAAAATTTCACAGTTCGCATGACAAATTGTGTAAACCAGTTCCTATAAGTTAAAAGACAAATTATGCTGTCACTTAGAGTGGTATAAGTCTGAAGCAGCTCCTGCAAAGCCAAATGATGTAATGAAGTTACTCTGAATTTAAGTAAATATACCTAAAACCAGTTTAACTATTTTGCCCTGTGAGTGGAAGTAATGGAGATCCAAATACTCATTTGTGCACATACATGTATCTATACACATGCACACACAAAACCCAGGGATTTGCATTTAGCCACAGTAAAGTTCTACATGTGCCCGTACGTATTTCAAATGAACGACACAAGGTTAATGTGTGTGGAAATGGTTTTAGTGTCCTTACAGTGACTGTGAGCCTCTGCAGACAATTTTCAGGGCAAATGACATTGTGAGTTTTGGTTTTGGACAGTATCAAAATGCTTGGTATAGTGTGTCTGAAGAGATCTTACACCACTCACCTGGCACACTAAGAGTATGTTTGGGGTGTTCCAAATTTTGTATTTGGAATACCCCACTATCACTGAAAACTTGCACTTGCAATAATGTCTTGTAAACCCCAAAGCTACGTTTTGTGGAGCCAGTGAGGACCTAATAGTTTATCTTACATTTAGAGTCTTTACTGGTACACATGACAAATCAGGAATACCTGTATATACAACCTTATTCAGAACAAGTATGTTGAAGTAGCTCTACTATACAAGCTAGTGCCAGTGTACTCACAATAGAAAAACCTCTTGAAAATGATACAAACGACAAGTGTGAACGCAATGATGTGTTCTGGCAACTCTATAAAAACCAAGCACTTCATTAAAAAAAGACCAACCTCCTTCAAACCAGCAACTTTTTTTTCGGAAAACTGCAGCCCATACTCAGAGAATCTAATTTTGGCTCTTGCTATAGGCTCCATTTTTCTCAGTGACAAAGAACAGCATGGTATGCATCAGAATGAGGAGGAACACTCACCTAAACATACTGCTGAAAACCCGCAATTATTAATGTTCCATCCTTACAAATCTCCTTTAAAGCCTGCCCTATAGATCATCAAAGTCAAGGCTTATAGTCATTCCCTGGGATTTTTGAGTGGGTCTTAAGTGAGGAAGTGTCACCCTCTGGCCATCACAGATTCATCTAAAGCCTTGTAGCTGTCTCTGGGTCTTTGGTAGTGCCTGCATGGCAGCAGACCCTGGGCAGAGGGCCTGAGCTGGAATTTAACTGGTGTGAATGTGGGCACTGATTAGCAAGATAACTTCCAACAGTTTGAAATAGATTGCAGTCTGTAGTACTGCTCTTACAGTGAAGTGGCTACAGAAATAATTTGTTTTGTTAAATAAATTGACTGTAGAAAAGCTGCAGGTTTGCCTACATTTTTTCCCTTACACTGGACCCACACAAGCTCTCTTGAGTTCAGCAGTAGTTGGACTGGATGAAAAGTGGAAGCAAACATACTGTTATTTTTAAGGAAACACTGGGAACACGTTTTGCTGGCTTTTCTGCATCTAACTGTGAGTGATGTGGTGCAAAGAGCTGGAATACAATGAAGTCAAACATTGCAAATCCTTCCAAATTGGGCTTTTGACTTTTTATAGCCATATATACATATTTATATACGCATACAAATAGTGAAAAGACCGGATAAGTAGCCTTCTTAATGGGTCAGTCCTCATAACCCAAATCATACATTGTTTCAGCTATATTTTTAAACAGGCACACATGGGTTTCTCTGTAGTTTTTTCACTTAAACATAAGAAGCATGAGATAAGACTCACTTACCACCCTGACAACTCAGATAAACTTCATTCACATACAGAGGATTACCATTTACTAGAAGCCTGAACTTGCTTCTGTTGAGCACCAGCTTTGGTGGGAAATCAGTGAGGCACACAGCATGAATTACATCTGCCTATGTGAAGCAAGTCTGTTGTCTGACTTCTTCAGGAGCTGGTATGGGTTTTTCGCTTGACTTGCTAGTTGAGTGAAATGTAACAAGGAGCTTTGAGCTTGAGGTGCACAAAATTACAAATCTGCAAGTTCTCTAAGAAAAAGATGGTAGCAGAAAAAAGAATATACATCTATACTGTGTGCACACATGTATACACATATACTCCTGTTCCATGCAGAAAACTAAATAAAAACATACAAAAAAATAACCAGTGCCATATATTATGTAAACTCACAAGGCGTACTTTCAACACAAATTTGTAGCATAAATTAAAAGAGAGCAAGAAAGAGAGACAGAGACGATAGCAAAATATTTTAAATATAGAATTTGCACAATTGGTATTTTTGTTAAATAAGAATAAATAAATTCATTACATCCATTCACATACCAGTTGTAAAAACAATAAATTATTTTATTTTTTTCAGTGCTGTGTTGCTTTTTGTTTGTTTTTAAACATTTATGATTAATTCACAAGATTATTCCCTCTCCCCCTTGTGATAAAACTGTTTCCACAGGAGGGCAGCTAAATTTAATTTCTTGTATACATCTTGTCAAACCAAAGATGATAGGCTTTTTCCTAATGAGAATCTCTTATTTGAAAGCAGATACTCTAAAACTCACTAATGCTTAGAGGTCCAATTCCACCTAAGGGCACGGGAGACATGTTCCAAAGAGTCAGCAGTGAATTTAACACTGAGGATCATTTCTTTCTATGCAAAAAAAACCCACAGCAGTCTGGGTTTCAACACTCTAGATGCATTTTACATTTGGCAACACTTGGTAGTAACATAAACAATGACATAACAGTGTGAGTGACAAAGAATTTAGCTGAGAACAGAACCTGAAATTACAAGGTCACATACATACCTTGCACCTATTTTCCAATCATCAGTTATATGAGATAGCTATGACCAAGGAAAGCAAGGTTTGGAACTGGAGTCTGATTAAAAAGAACAGCTAAAAAGGGCTAATTAGAGCAGGCTGACCTGGCTTATCTTACACTTTTAGGCTTGCTTCCTCGGTCTGTCTCCTTTGCCCTCTCACCACAGAAAGGCAACTTGCTTTTTGCTCATGTTAATTTGCTTCATTACTAGGCTGGTGAAAAGGGAAAAGTCATTATAGTGGTTTATTCTCATACTTATCTATTTTTTTATAAATAAACTCTTTCTATGAAAAAGATACCCTTGATCTAAGGAAGCTTTAAATTTATACCCACGTCTGGTATTGCTCTTCCGGAGCCTGAATAGCATCCAAAAGCTTTACTCATCCTGTTGAGTATCAATTATTATTATGATGCAAACACAAATACTTGCACATTTTGTCTCTTGCACATTATAAAATACAGGAAAAAAAAATGCCACTTAATACTGCAGGTGTATGCCGAGACAAATGTTAAGTCTATGCCGAGACACGTGAAGTGTCCTTATTTCTCCTATAATGATGGTTTCTATTTGTTATAAGACTTTTTGAGAGGTGCTAGAACACATGTAATACAGATATAAAAATTAGATTACTGGAAAGGAAAATAAGACACTTCAAAGGGAGCTTACATTAATAGATAGAGAAGGCATAAATTTTAATCATTCCATATCTCTGCAAATATCTCTGCAGAGCCTCAACCTCAGTTCTTAGGATGGGATCAGAGATTAAGTGGGGAATTTTCCTCAAGATCCACTGTTTTGCATAGGGCTACTCCAAAAAAGAAGGCCAAAGCACTTCTGAAAGCTGAAGATGACTAGTAGCATTCGCTGGTAATTCATTTTGACAGAGGAAGAGGCCCTGCCCCTATTATTGTTTATTTAGAACATGGTACAAAAATAAATGCTTCTCCAGGTTTCACACTTGTATATGTAGCAATGATGTTTCGAAATCATCACATGCTTTCTAAGAGTTCATAAAAACATGCCGCTGTTACAAAAACATGTTTGTGTCAGCCTGAGTCAGACCTGCCCTTCTTGCTACAGAGGCCAACGTTTTCTCTACTGATTTCATGACTGGGATTTTCAGAAGACCCTGGGGTATTTCAGTGCTCAAGTACCAGTGACTTACAGCTGTAAGGCTTGTCTGACAATCCTCCTGCAGTCTCATACTATCCTATGTGGATGGTCAAAGAAATGAAAGATGGAATTCTATTTTCATCAGTATATTCGAACCACTTTTGGTACCATTATTCTAGGGCTGAATTCAAAGCCTGCTGATAGAAAAGCAAGTTAATTTTAGCATGGTTGCTATCCGGCCTCCTCCTGCCACCTGCATACAGTGAAATGCCCATCTTCAGTCACAGAACTTCTACCTACAATAATGGGATTCAGAAGTTACTGCCAATGAAAACTACTACCTGCTACTGCCTGTACTGTGGAAACAGTTTTATTGATATTGGGCAAGTCCTCCACATCCTGATGTGGTTTGACTTCCTAGTGACCCCTTTTGCTCTCAAATGTGGTAGATATACAAAACATGAATGCCTTCTAGAGCTTTAAAAAAACTCCAAACACACACAAAACAATCAAAAAAGACAAATAGTTACAAACTTTTGCTGGTAAGATGAATACCAGAGTTAGACATGATGGACAAAACAGTGATAAAGTATTAACTGCTTGCTGTGTTTTTTCTGACTTTTATAGCCTCTTAAAAAGATGTAGGTATATTACACATTGTTAGATCCAAGGTGGAAGCCATAGTGAAAATAACAGAGAAAGCAGTCGAACACAGCCTCAGAATATCTGAGTTAGAAGACACTTGATTATTTTACCTGTAATTTTTGGTTCTCTAACTAGTTTCTACAAAATACAGTATGCCTTTGTTTTATTGAAAGAAGAAACTAGCAGCTATTGTTCATTGACAAGGACCCCAAGCAGTGACACAGCCAGAACCAGTGCCAGGTGTACAAGCAAAGCGTACACAAATCCCCCCTAGAAGCCAAATCCTCCTCCTCTGTGTGTCTGACATACACATGGTGAGGAGTTGCTGATGGTGCTGGTATTGGAGCAATGCACATGTGGGGATCCCTGGTCTGCAAGCTGCTGCAGTGCTCCTTCTGAGAGTTGGTGGTGGAAACAGTATTTGTCACAGAATAATGATCTGCTACCAGGAAATTCCTAGCACGAAAATGTGTTTCCTTTTGTCAAAACCAAAAGGTGTAACTTTTTAAAACCAGTAGCAAGCTCTTCATTTTCCAGTAAAGCATCTGCAGCCCTTTTTGAAGAATGGACCAAGTCCTCAAGGGCTGCAGATATACTTTGGTCTATTACTTTGCTTATTGTCTTTTGATCTTTTAATAGAACCAAGTGATATAAAGTGACATACCAAATGAAAGATATTTACAAAACAGTATAAAATAAGCTACTGTGGTATCATGGGTACATGTGACATTTTCTAAAGATATCCTGTATTAGAGGTAGGTGAAAAAGGGGAGATGATTCTGTAACCTTCAAATATCCCAGGATCCTCCATTCACTAGTTTTTCTTCTTTTGCATCATTTTATTTTGGATTTTTGCAGACACAGAGGGCTTGTAACAAGTTTGATACTTAGTTTTTTGACATATTAAGATAACCCTACTATTATTTAAAGCAGTGCACATCTTCATTTGGTCCAAATAGGCAGATTCTGCCCATAATTTGAGACTGTATGTAAGTACATTGAAGCCTTTGCTTCTCTCTGTCTGGGCAGACCTAATACCAGTATGTCAACAATGGCTTAATCAAACCTCTTGTAAAGAAGATCACAACCACAGGTTAACACTTTTTCAACAAGCACTGTTTAAATGCTGATGGTCTCTGGGAGAGAAGACATCCTTTAGCTAATTTTCCATGCCCGTCTTTGCACTGGACAGTCCTGGTGTGCCATCCTGTGTCACATGTTCGAGAACAAGAAAGCCACGGCCCCGTAACCCAGCGGGGTTGCATGAGCTGTGGAGGTACTTTGCTGCTGCTGCCACTGCTGGTGACAGAGTTAGTCATTTGCCCTTGCTTCTTTGGCACGAAGAAACTATAACGGACATCCATGTGTTGAGTTGGATCAGTTGCAAGTATCTGCACGATAAGAATCTCTTTTGTTGCAGAGTGTCCCATTGTGTGCAAGAAATCATCTTTGTGACTCCAGCCACTGTAGTTCATGACAGTCCCGTTGATGTCAATGATTGTTTCTGAAGTGGAGATCATGTATTTTCCATTGACAAGGTACTCACCATTTTTCTTTTTCAAGGCCAGGTAGGCAGTGAACCTGCTCTGGTCCTTAGTCTTGAACTGCCGAACTTTGATGTGGGTTGCCCCTTCCGGGATTTTCACTACATCTGTGTAGCCCTTGCTGAGTGAGGGGAAAAAAAGAGTATTCAGTAGCTATCATGAAATAAGCCTCAAGTCTTACTGCAACACCTAATTAAGTCACTGGCATGACACATCTTTCTTCATTTTAGTTCATGTCCTGAACCCATCTGGCTTGAGGCTCATCTAACATTAATTTAACCAGGTTCCACTGTTTGTCTATTGTATTGCTGTTTATGTTCTTGAAGAAATTTCTACTGCACTTATTTCAAATTGCTTAATCTTTAGCTTTAGCAACAATTTTACTTGAGTCAGATACAAGAGGAATGAAAAATAACAGATAGCTTATATATTTCAGCAAAGGGTGGGAGATATGAAATACGAGGCATGCTTTGCCTGCCAAGGAAAAGATAATGAGATATGCATTGGTTACAGCTGTTTCTTGCTGTCTTTGCTATAATGATGATTAAGGAAAGTATGAGCAGAGTAACAGCTGGGTAGAGGTACCTTGGGAACTTTTAAAAATAATCTTGATCAGCAAGAAAAAATTTGTTTACTTTGAAATACATAAAGCCAAAGACTAACTGTCACATGCCTAATATGAGGTGCACCCAAATGGTTCATTTGTACCATCACAGAGTTCTCTCTGTTGCTACTTATGGAAAATCTTAATTCAGATTTGCAAAAAGATACTTAACTCTTCTACCAAAAGTGACAAGCAATCAAAACGTTCAAATGTGCTGGAACTTAATGCTATCTCAAGTATATTATTTAACTTTACTGCTATATAGAAAAAATCTAAAGACTATACGTAGCCATAAGCTACCAGATGGACTTTGGAGACATGTATTATCACTTCTAAACCTGGGACAAAACCATTTTGCAAGTATTTCCAATTTGAAAAGTTTAGTGCTGAAACTTATAAGAAAAAAGGAATGATAAATTATACTAAAATGATATAAAAGTGAAGGGGTCTCCTTTGGGAATGGTTAAAGAACAGACTGCTAATTTTGAGAATTTTTGGCTGCACAAGTAAAGACTGCACAGATTAAACGCTTGTGCTATTCCCCCGCTATTTCCAGCAGTTATGGGTGAACGACTAAAACTCCATTGATTTAGCACCTCCATACAGCTGAAGGAATATGGTGTAAAAAAAAAAAAGGCTGGGGGTACTCTGTTCTACAGCGTTGTGCTAATATTTTTGCACAACAGTTGCCAAGATAACTGTTAAAACATATATTAAAATTACAGAATCATTTGTTCAAAACCTAAAAGCAATGATGTAGTATTCAAGTAATCTGCACAAAGAACTGTAACACTCCATGTGCACAAAGAAGCACATACAGCTTTAATTATCACTTTCCCAACTTCTGTCAATTTGGCTTTACAACCTTTTAAAAAAAGTTCTTAGGAAGCAGTTTTCCAGAAGATTATGTCATGATTGCTTTAAAAGAAAAAAAGTACAAATGTTGTTATGACAATTGTCTGCAATGGGAAATACTAGTTTCCCCTTGTACATTTAATAGTTTCTCTGTACACTGAATGTACAGATTGCTATAGTTTGGTTTATAAAAAGCCCCATTCAGCCTGGCCTTAAATACTTCTATACTCGCATAAGGGAATTGTCTCAAAAAGTATTTGCAGCAAAAACTAAATCCTTGTCATTCCAAAATTCAATCAAAATCGAGTTAGAATATACTTGACACTTACAGGGTGACTATTACTTTCTAAGTGGGGCAACTTCTTTAATGCATTGAGGTTGAATGAATATTTCACTCTCTGACCACTCTAATTTCAGTTAAAGGCATGATTTGAGGAGGAAGATAACAATTTCATATGAATAATTATAATATAATTTCTCCAGGTATATCAATGCTACAAATCTGGCCTCACTGAAATTCATGGAGTCCATTTAACATTTTTGCTGGAGCTTGGATTCCAGCACAAGAATCATTACTGAATCCCATGAAGTATATTTCACACTGTCTTCTTCATTTACACATCCCAGACATTTCAATATTTACAAAATGGAAAAGAATTGGTTTATATAATTACAAATTCGGATGGAAAGTTATTCTTTTTGGCAGAGATGTTTTGGCATTCTTAGGTGAGTAATCATTGGTTTACCATGAGGAAGGTTAGGTATGTTTATTTTTAGATTAAATTGACTCCCAAAGCCATTTTTGACAGTTATTAATCAGTATGTCAAAATGTACAGAAATAAAAAGCAATTTCTGGGTCAGATTTCAACTTTTCATAGCTTTTGATATGCTGTGTAAGAATTTGGAAGATATAAACCAAAATCAAGTTTATGAACATTATACAAGACTTTAATGCAGTCACAGATGCTGAGTAGAAATTGTCAAGTACAAGTTGCTAAGAGTAGATCACTACAGCAGTCCTTTGAGACCTTGGAATCTATATAAATGATAATTAAAAATCCTTATGTTTCTATGCATCTTAAGACTTGAAAAGGGAGGGAAACAAGAGTTCAGAGAGAAAGCAGACTTCCTTGACATTGGTATCTCAGGACAAAGCTTCCTGCTGCCTTCAGTGTGGTCATGGAAAACCATGGGGGCAGTTCCTTTTCTTTTACTTGTATTAAGCTTTCTTACAGTTAAAAGCTAAACTCTGACAGGACAGTGTCTTATGGATAACTGCTATAAATATTTTGACTTGAAGTCTATCTGGAGACTGATATCCCAATGGACATGAAGGGATATAACTAATACCGTGCTTGAGCCTGTTTGCTTCTGACATTTAATCTAGTCATCTAAGCTCCATATATACTCAACAGTGTGAAAAGGTATTTTTAGGGTATAATTCCTCTCAGCTTCCCAGCAATTAAGGAACAACTGTGCCCTAATGCTGTCTGCTCCTCTCCACTAGCTATACAAGGAATCTGTGTCACTAGATCAGGTAGGATATTCTCATTGTCATTCAGAGTTAGAGGAGATAAAACACATTCTCAGCATGTAACTTGATGCCCTGGGTTCAGCAGTAGCAGTCATTTTTTCTCCTTCTTAGTAGCTGGTGCAGTGCTGTGTTTTTGACTTTCGGCCTGGGAACAGTGCTGATAACACCGATGTTTTTAGTTGCTGCTCAGTAATGTTTATTCTGACCAAGGACTTTGTGAGTCTCATGCTCTGCCAGGGAGGAGGGGAAGCCGGAAGGAAGCAGAGACAGGACACCTGACCCAAACTGACCAAAGAGGTATTCCATACCATGGCACATCATGCCCAGTGTATAAACTGGGGGCAGTTACCCAGAAGGGTTAAATCACCACCGGGGTCGGGCTGGGTATCAGTCAGCGTGTGGTGAGCTGCTGTATTCTCTTCCCTTATTTCCCTTATCATTATTATCATTGGTGGTAGCAGTAGTGATTTGTGTTATACCTTAGTTACTGGACTGTTCTTATCTCAACCCTTGGGAGTTACATTCTTTTGATTCTTCTCCCCATCCCTCCGGGAGCGGGAGAGAGGAAAGGTGGGGGGAGTGAGAGAACGGCTGTGTGGTTCTGAGTTATGGATGGGCTTAAAGCCTGACACTTGATAACCCAGCATCATATGAGAAATGAAGAGTTTCAGAGATACCCAGATTATTCTGACCCCAACTTCCTGATTCACAAGCCATCTAATGCAGTGAGATTATCATGTCTTATTCCACGCAAACTTCCTATTAATGGTGTGCTCACCTCTATCATTGTCACTTTGTGTCAGAAATGAACTGGGTGCAGTGTTTTGCCAGTTGATTATTTGCCACTTTCAGGGTAATGTTAAGATGCCACCTGTAAATAACTGGAAAGTGCAATAAAGCACAGGCAAGGTACTTTTTTTGCTTAATCTTCATTTGAAAGTAAATTGCATTTAGAGGCAGAAAGAAATACATAGCAGAGTTACTATTTGCATATCAAAATACATTTACTAACACTCAAGATCAATACCTCTTTTTGGTAAAGGTTCCCATGATTTTTGTGCAGCTGGAATTGTCTCCTCCACACACACCACATTTGTCATACTGGAGCTTTGAACCGATGATGCCATCACAACCAGTTCGGATGCATTTTCCCCGAACGCAGATTGAATTACTGTACGGTCGACATTCAGTACCATCAGTTACCTAGGCAATCAAATGACAGTTAGTTAAAACTGCCATGGAAAAGATTTGCTTTTGTGAATCTGGCTGGCAAAACCCACTTACTTATTTCTGTCACCTACTCAGAGTGCCCATCCTGACAGTCCAGACTGAGTTTCTCTAACATCCCCAGCACAAAAGCAGATAAAATTTAGCAAAGGGCTGAAAGCAATGACAGATAACTCCACTGTAAGATGCTAATATGACCTTGGCTTTCATGATGATCTCACAGCTTACTAATAATAACATTACTTATAGACAGCCTTGCATTTGGGCTATCTACATCTAAATGTTAGTGTCATAATATTTAGAGGCATAGAACTGCAAGTGTGGGAGATATTTCAGTTCAAAATAACAAACTGACCACAAGTTCACATCTACATTAATTGGATAATTATTCTATATTAATTGGATAATTATTCTATATTAATTGGCTCTGTAGAGTTACTCTGAACTCTGTTAACATAATTCAGGGTAAAACTTACTGTTTTACTGTTAGTACACTTTCTCCCCCAGAAAATCCCATAATGACAGATGACTCTCCAGGCAGAAACCTCTTTATCCACTACTGAAAACAAACTACTGCAGAGTGCACAAAGAGGCCCATATTTTTCATGTATCCACATACTAAGAAGTGGAAAAACTTACCTCATTTTAGAGGCCAGTTCTGGTCCTAAAGTATAACCAGTGCATCAAACAATTACATCTAATCACACAGTTATATCTTTGAATCATATGATTAACTTCTTTTCCCTTGTTGTAGGGAAAGACTTTTAAGACACAGGATACTTCTAAACTGGAGCATGAAATCATGACTGGAGATGCCATTACCTTCTGAGAAAATACCACATAATATCCAGTTCCCTTGGCTCGGCAGGTGAGCTTGCAAACATCTCCGGGAAGTACTCCAGCGTACTTGGGGACCCATTCAACAAATGTCTTGACTCCCTTTGCATCAGACTGATAGCCATTCCTTGCTTCACACTGCTCTTGTCGAAAAGATTTAGCTGTAGAATTATTCACATCATTAGTGACTATTTCAGACCGCATTGCAAATATCATTATGCCCATCTATTATTCTAATTTCATTTTCACATGATTTTTAAGTTACATTACTTCATCTCTTTACTTAGAACTGGCCTTCAAATTCTTCAACTGTTTTAGCTTAGAAATCTTCCCATGACTTAATAAGCATTAAAGAACTAAAGTTTTCATTACAGTTCATTTTCCAGGACTGAAATTTCTTTCACTCAAGTGTCCTTTCTGTATGGCGTCAGGGTGGGGATGGGGGAAGAATTACAGCATTGTATTAATGATGAATGTGTTGCCTTGGTAAATGTATTTTGGAGAAACTACAATGGACCTTTGTTGTTGCCTTTCGCAGTAGACATTCAACGTTTACTATCTATGAGCACAGAATCTGGGGCATGAAGACACTTTGGCACGAAGGCACTTACCATTTGCTGGGCAGGGTGTGACGTTGCAGGAGCGGTAGATGGCCCTCTTGCCAGTGCAGTACCGGCCGTTGTTTCTAGGAGCTGGATTATTGCAGTGACGATAAGCAAACTGAACTCCTCCACCACAGGTACGAGAGCACTGTCCCCAAGGTCCCCAGGACCCCCAGTTACCATGGCTTGAAGCCTGAAACATGTGGAACAGTGGGAGGTAAGGATATCATCCAAGTGTGAATAAAGGTGCTACATCTCAAAGTCACTGCTAATGTTCTGAATTGAAGGCAATCCCTTGATCATTTTAATCGGACTTGAGACATCTTAGGAGCTTTCTTTCTCCCAGCAGAGGAAATTTCTGTCTTGTAGCTGCACATTGATGACATCTCATTTGGCACTATGTATGCAAATGCAAAAGTAGGTTTTACTCTCCACAGTCACCTTCAGCCTGTTTCATAGAAGACACACATGCACCAGAAATAGCACCCAGTCTCAGGTGCTGCTCTCTTATTTTTTTCTCTTCCTACCAGCAGGGCCCCTTAAACTATCTCCAAAGGATTCTGCTTGCAGAATGTGTTCATAAGGCTAATCTATGATTAATTAAATGCAATTATTGGGATGTGTAGGTATTACTCTGAATTACTGGCAAGAGATGGGAGTTGTCAAATATTGTTTGCAACTCTGCTAAAATTGGCTACCTAGAAAGAGTATTGCAACACCAGGTAGAAGTATATAATTCCATAAAAAAGGGTATTGTAAAGGCTATAGCTTTATATGAATGACTCTCATAGTTTGCAAATATCTTCATAAATCTCTAGAAGTCCATACCTCTTCTATGTGTATAACAGAAGGTGCAGTGTTACTGTCTACCCTGTAAATTGTGCACCTATCAGTTCTCAAGAGCCTCAGGACTCTTCAGATGTATAAAGTTAACAGAACTCTTGTCACTGGAGGTACAAACTTTTCTGCACCAGAAATTATATTCTGAATGAATGTCATCCACCTTTCTCTTCACTAGTTTAGAGCCCTGAAGCCTTTCAGCTAAGGACTGTAAATTGAATTTATAGATTTAATTTATCTTACAGCCTGTTGCCAAGAAGGCAGGAAGCTAAGAACAGGTCCTTGACAATCTTTCTGTATGTCCTGAGACTTGACTTACTGAATGGGCAAATCCTCTACTCTGAAGGGATTCACCCAATTTTCCAGGAATGAAGGCTTTTAGACTTCACGAAGAAAACATGCAGTGTTTTTCCTATAATTCTCACCAATAACACTCCAATTACATGCAAAAAAAATGAGGCAACTTTCAATCTGACTTCCATAAAGTCCTTTTCACTAACACAAAAATCGGCACCTTTGAGGATTATCCCTTCTAGGGGTCACAGCTGGTAACTTACTGAGTAGTATTTCTTCTTGGTTTTGTCAACACATTTTCCCTGTAGGCAGATCCTCCCTTTTCCACATGGTGTTCCCTCCACAGCAGGCAGCTTCTTGGTCAGACAAACCATCTGACCTTGGCGCACAACTGCACACCAGAGGCGAGAGCAGACATCCATACCGGGACACACTGTGTATTCGGGTCCAAACGCCAGTTTGCACTGACGAATGGCATCGTAGGTTTGTCCCGGCAGCTCCTCAGGGCCCACAATGTGCTTTCTTGGTTGGTCCAGCAAACAGTTACCTAAAAGAGCAAACCAACCTATCATTACTCATTTCCTAGTCATACTATTGCAACTGTGGTGTCACTCAGCAGCACACCAGGTGTCAGGCTGCCTATTTCCAGTCTGAGGGTGTAAATGAGAATTACTCATGTTCCTCTGGCTTTTCATTCTGGTTTCCTTTATTTGAGTTGACTCTGAAAACATTCCATTCTATCTACCTGTTTGTGATTTAAAGAATGATCAAGACTCAGGACAAAATAAGTAAAGTTGTAATTTGAATTTTGAGACAGAACATTAGAAATGGTAAAGCTTCTAAAGCAATGTCAGAAAAATCACAAGAAATAGACCTGTAGACAATGACCAATGAGGTACTAGACAGTTTAAAACAAAGCAAAGCAAAGCAAACTAATGAAAGGCAAAGCAAAGGAAAAAGGAAGGGAGGAAAGGGAAAGGGAAAGGGAAAGGGAAGGGAAGGGAAGGGAAGGGAAGGAAAGGAAAGGAAAGGAAAGGAAAGGAAAGGAAAGGAAAGGAAAGGAAAGGAAAGGAAAGGAAAGGAAAGGAAAGGAAAGGAAAGGAAAGGAAAGGAAAGGAAAGGAAAGGAAAGGAAAGGAAAGGACTTCAATGGATCAAAGGAAAAATATAAGCTGCTTATCAAAACTAATGTTGGTGGTAAATCTGGACTGGGCTGTTCTTGTAAGGAAGGGTACTTGACTGCTTCTGTGATTAGGTTGAAGAAGACTATCCATTTTATACAAAACTACATAAATAAGAGAAAAAAGAAGAAAAAATAGCATAAACAAAGAATCGTATACTTGTTTTGAGGTACTGCAGAGGTCAAGATTTGTCTGGCACACTCTAAAAATGAGAATTTACGTTTGTGTTCTAGAGGATCACTGATAGATTTTTATTGGTTGTTTTTTCTATTGAAAAGCTCACTTGTTGACATGCAGAACTATTTATTCAGTGTAACCTCTTTTACACTTCATGAAAGGGATATGTGGTCTGGACAAGCTTCACTTATCCTTGGCTAAAATGACTTACCACAATTTACTTCACTTTGGAACCTATACCAGTATTTTTCAGTTAGATCAAGGGTGATAAAAAGGCCATAACCCCCTCAGTATTTACAGGAAAAGGAATAGAATATCAAGCTATGTAAGTGAATTTAAACAAATCAAATGCCCCACCTCTCAGTGGCTTAGGTTTTTTCCCTCTAGAATACACTGCAATTGTTCTTTTTCAGCTCTAAAGACTAAGGCCAATTAGCCAAATCAGCCAAAAATTCTTTTTGCATCAACACTTACTACCAAAAAACTCTCTGTCCTGTTAAACCTGTTTTATTTGAGCTTTGCTGACCCTGATTTACCCTAACCTTACCTTTAATTTGGATTATGATGATTTTTTAATGCAGACAAGGTGTGCCAATGCTAACTGATAAGCTGAGTGCCATCAGATAAAGATAATTAAAAGTACCCTAGCATTCAAAGTATGTTGTAGCACAAGTATTAGAGACATAGTGAGGAGAAACACAGATTTTCTTCCTGGAGTTTCTAAAAGGATTTAATTGGAAAAAGTTGCTGTCAAAAATACACTTTGTAAAAGTAAGTAACAGTGGAAGTCCCACTTCATATATCTTGTGATGAGGGAGGAAGTTAGTACAGTGCTACAGAAAACACTAGGATGTACCATTCAGTAGTATACACTACTATTGTATATATACTACAGTTTGTCAAACTCCCAACTGGAACTGTTGTTCAGTATTTTGAAACATTGTAATAACACCTAATTTCACCATGACAACACTTCTGCCCATCACTGAGGTCTACCACAACTGACAGGAATAGACATATAAGTTTAGAGAAGAAAGAAAAAAAGGAATCATATCCTTACACATACTTGATCTGTCGATCGTTTTAGTTAACAGCCATTTGAATGCCTTTCACATGTGAATAACAAACAGAACACAGGGAATAAGATCCAAACTTCTCCTTAACCAACCAATACTTCTCTGAGGAAATGTGCAATTTCTACCAAGCCAGGTGCTCCAGCTGAACTCACATGATAAATTCAAAACTGAAGATAACAACAGTCCTTAAGGGTTCCCCACAGCGAAAAAAAACCCGCCAAACAGGTCTTTACATCTATAGATCATAGATAGCAGCAGTGTCTATGTTTATACGGTTTGCAATGAAGTGCAGGTGTTTTTTACCACCAACTCGTCCAACCTCCTACTTGCAATGCTAAGAAAAGACAAAGTTAAGAAGTTAGAGAATGGTTTACCCTGCCCTGCCCCGGGCTGAGAGGGCAGAAAGGGCTTCAATTCACCATGTTAAATTGCAACATACAGAACACGTATAGACTACTATTCCCATTTTTTGTCCTGAGTATGAAAGAACATCTGTGTGCCCTGCAATTGAGCAACATTGTTGGCTGATGAGTGTTAATTAAGCCATCTCATTATCTCTCCTCAATGTTATGTGTAACGTATCTTGGGGGGGGAAAAAAAGGAGCCTAAGATCTGTGCAAAGCAGATAACCAGGGTATAAATTAATTAGAATAGAAATAGTCCTTGCACAGAGGTTGCACAGAGCACTGAGCACTCTGAATAAACACAATAAATCACAGCAATCATACCACAGCACAGTGGTCGGCATGGCAATAAAGGCAATTAGTACCTTAGGAGAGGGCTGGCTAAAAGCAGATGGAAATAAATGTCACTGTCTTCTGAGCCTTTTCTCCTTAAATGTCAAACTGCTGTCTGGGATCATCTCATGAGCGTAAAACAAATGGTGATATCATGACAACAATGCTTCTAGTTCTCAAAGTGAGCCTCAAGAGACAGGGAATCAGGCACCTTGATTATCCCCAGGCCTCCTGGTTGACCTTGGAGTACACATTTATATTGGGATTTATTTAGCTGACTTTAACTGTATGTAATGCTGGTATGTGCAACTCAGCCAGCTGTCAGATGTTTAACTACTCAGGCAAACTAGTTTATGGTGTAATTCAGCACCACTAATGCAGATGATGAGACCAGTCAAACCACTGATGCCACTGATCAAGATCCCTACGGACTAAGGTGGTAACTTCTATGCCCAGTTTAGGAGTAGCTATATACACAGTAAATACATTCTAGAAGATGAGTCCACTCCCCACCATTCCAAATTTAGAAAATAGGAACATCAGTACTTGATAAAATGATGTTAAGGAATTTGAGAGTCAAAAATATTTTCTGCTACAGCAGTCCACAGTGAAAAATCTATCTGGGAAACTTCCTTACAGCTTTGATAAGACATCGACTGTTCTTTTGTAATAGAATACTGCTCACAGATCCAAACTTCTGGACTTCATCCACATTTTAGTATGCTTACCCATAAGGAGAAGCAGATAAAGCATTTTGTTTATTTCCTCACACAAATGCTGCCATGGCCTTTTTGTCAGGAAACACAATTCAAAAGATCAAGCCAATTCAGACCAAAAGCCCAGTGCAAACTGCTTACACTGCCTACCAAAGAATGGGAGTCTTCTCTTGTTCAGGATTTCCCACATAAGGTTCCTATGACTATGCAAAATTCACTCACAAACATCCTAAAAGAAAGCCCGGTATCCTTTTGTTGCAACTGCTTTTTTCTGCCTTCCTTACCTACACTGCACCTGCAGTACTGCTCAAAATTACACCTGAATGGTCAAGGTTTTTTTTCCTCTACCTACCGGCACTTGAGAGAGATAGGATTTTCTTCTTTCTATGAGAAGACTGCAGGGGAGCTCCTTCTTGAAAAGAAAAAGGGAAGGAAAACACTGAACTTTATGACAGTACACCTGCCCCAGGTAAGGAAAAAGATGAGCAACCCAAAAAGCAGAGACATTGCTTATTCTGAAGGAAACATGGAAATACAACACATTTGCGCTTTTTTTCTTATCAGGCCAAAGCAGTCTAAAAGGCAGCGTCATGCTCTGCTAGGATTCTGTGGTTTCTGGTGTGCTCAGCGTACATTACAACTGGGAATTATGGAGCTATGGCTCATTCACTGTCTGGAAGAAGAAAATAAAACCAGAAATTCCCTTCCTAAAATAGCGCATGTCTTTTCAGCACAATAATTTGAAGAAACTGGAATTTAAACCACTGATTTCCATTTTTACTTCACAGATAGCGTTTGTATTCTGTTAAGACAAATCTTTGATATAAAATAATACTTGAAATATTATAAACGTTAACAGAAAAGGAAGACTATTAATTGGAAAAGGTCCCTGAAGGCTTGATTCATCAAGTGAAGAGATTCCCTGACCGTTGTATACTTGAAATCACACCAATAGCATCAGTAATAAAATTAATTCCCAGAGGACTATGGACCTCTATTTGACAAGAGGTTCTATGAATTATTTCATCTATGAATTATTTCATCATATCAATAACTCTTTCTGACTACATGCCCGAGTGAAAACTACTCGTGAGTAGAAAGGGCAATGTACCCTAACCCGTCCGTTAAGAGACTGACAGAACCTAAGCCCTTTACGTGCAGCAAAGAATATGTGAGTTTGTGAAGTGTCAGCAGCTGAGGACTGCCCAACTTCTTGTACAGGAGGAAGTCAGCACTCACGATGAACCATAATGCAGCTTTGAAGGATGTGAAGCTCCTATCTACTTTTACTGAAAAAAAATGGCAGAGACGTGTAGGACTGTTTGCTACAGCCCTCCCCCCGGCCCTTTTACACTGAGGCTGGGTCCAGCTCATGGACAAGGGTCGAAATTAAAAGCATCCACTCAGCTTTAAACAAGCCAAAGGTGAGGACGCTGGAAAAATGCTCTCTGTTTTCTTGTTTGTTGGAGAAAGTAACTATCTGGATGCATAGTAAAGAGAAGAATCAGGTCACATATAAAAGCCAAAAAAATGAGAACAACCTTTCTGCTCACCTGCAGCAGGAGAGGAACAGAAGAGGAAATACAGTTTAGAGTTCTTTGTGCTAAGAGGGCATTCATGGATGGCAAGGGAGGTCCCCATTTTTTACCCCATTGAACTGAGCTGTACCTCAGTAACTAACTTCAAAAAAGAAAGTTTTCTTCATATGTGAAAACTGACTTGGTAATATTAAGTCAATGCCAAAGCAATATGGACCATAAACCAGGACAGTACAGATTAATGGACCTAATAAAATTGTGAGAAAAAATGAAGTCATTCTCTAATAGAGGAAAATGGGAGGAAATATTTCAGAGAGCACTGAAATTAGGCGACAAAATTCTTAAAAGCAAGAAAACTTTTACATTCAACAGACATACCATACTTTTTATCCATAAGCATTTTGGTTACTATAACAACTTGATCCATTCACTCAATTATGTCATTTTTATCTCAGCATTTTGGAATTTGAATGGTTTGTTTAAGAACTGCAGTTGCTTTGGGAGCACAATGAAGACTTTAAAAATCATTAAAAAGTGAAGATTATGCTTTCTATTACTACCTTTGGAAAATGAAAATTTTGCACTTACTCTCCAAAAGGTAAATGACATATTTAACATATTAGTTACATGACTTGGAAGCTAAGCTCCTGGAGCAGAAGTAATCTTTTACCATATACAGCACAGAGGAGTCTTAATTCTTGCTTACACGCCTTCTACATAAACATAATAAATACAATGGCATTATAAACGTAATAAATGTCCTTAATAGCAACAAGAACACATATACTCTGCTCATATCTGTAGTCTAACTCTAAGTAGACCATATCCCCCAATTTAATCTCTGTGAGGAAAAAGCTTGTATCCTCTGTTTAAAATACTCTCTGAGCTCATATCTGCGGCATCTGGGGGGACAAAACTAATTTCATACTTTTAAAAAAACCTCTCCATGTTCCAAACCAAATTATTGCCAATACGCATTCCATCAACTCTTTCTTTTCTCTTGCATTTGAACCATGCAAAGGGAGGGTGAGACTTTGTCAGCCTTTTAGACCTTTGCCTTGTTTTGCAAGCACTTCCAAGACAGTCCTGAGAATGAGCAAGGAATGAACAAGCTGGTATAAAATATTCTTATTAAAAAAAAAAGAAACCACAATAAAAAATAACATGTAGCTGACATATGGTGTGGTAATACATACCATGACCATCATCAAAAAACTCTGTTATAGTTGCTGAAGTGCATTTCGACCAGGGTTTTGAGGCATCGATGCTAGTCAGAATGGAGGACATCAGACGCTTATCTTCCATGGAGCCAAAGTTCTCCTCACAAAATTTGGAATCATCATGGGAAAGCCCAAGCAAGTGCCCTGCAGAAATGAAACAAATAAATACAATGATATGACTACCCATAAAAGAGTTTACCAGCTGAAGCTCACAGTCAAGGTCAAGTGAACTGTATAATTAATTCTCAAATTCTGAGCAGCAACCCAAAGCAGGTCACTTGAAACTAATAATTCACTATAAAGATGCTCTGCAACTGTACAAAAAGGTGCTACAGCATCTTTCTAAAGGGTCAAAAATGTTAATATTTATGGAGCAACTAAACAAACTGTATGTAAACTGTTGAAGTAAACTCCTTGCTGAAGTCTGAGTACCCTCTGCAATACACCAAACAGTCTGAATAATGATTTCAAATTGTCGCTTCCACGTAGAGTCTTGTTTTGTAAGAAGGTGCTTTCTAGTATTGCTTAGGTTAGGTTTTTAGTTTTGTTCAGTTTTATTTTTAAATGTATACGGTATTTGGTATTTATACTCCAGAACACAAAATAATTTGCATGCAAAGCAGCACATGATAGAACATGTAAAACCCCTTAATGCTCATGGGATCTCAAACCAGGGCTAGATCAGCTTTTCTAAGTGTGACTGCAACTTCAGTGATCTCCCCCTTCTCTAGTCTCTGGGTGACTATAGATTGCAGGCAACACATCGTTCCCTCTCTAAAAATCAGGCTTAACTTTAATTTCTATGCTCACACTGCATTATTTCACAGCCAAGTTACTCTCCAAGAGGTAGAAGACTGAATGGGAACCAAAGCTGCAGGGAGCTCAAGCCTGAACTTAACATTCACAGTCTTCAACCTAGGCCGGGAGATGATTAATAAGACATCCAGGGCTAAACTAAAAGTGCTTTAATAATAAGGACAAAGACCACTCATCAAAGCCACTACAGAGAAATAAATATGAGGCCCTTAAATAGCAGCTGAAGAGATGCATTATTCTGCAGTAACTAAAAGCCTTCTACATATTATTGGCTCCATGTTTTTTTTTAACTGTTGTAGACTAGCTGTAAGGTGACATAAGTAGAGACACTGATGGCAGGATATCATAGTCTGATATCCATAGTAACAGGCATGACAATAGTAATAACAATAATATTATCTACAATATGGGCTGAGAAAGAAAAAAAAACAGCCAATTTTACTTATTTGCCTTACATAAACTTGCTGTTTTGTTTTTTTCACATGCTTTGGGGGAGCAGCCAAGAGGAAAGAGATGAAAGCAGCACTCACTGCTGAGCAGTATTTGGGATTAGGAAAGCAGCTATCTGACCAGAAGTCTGTGAGAAAAGCCAAGGTATCATCTGGCAGCCTTACTCACATGCTGGGTTCCTGACCTAATGATGGAGTTACTGGAAAAGTGACAAGAGGACACTGATCTACCAGTGATGACAAAACAGCCAGTCTGTTCTCTGCAGCTGTTGCCTCCCCACTGGAGGTGAGGTGGGAAGGAAAATGAAGGGGACATTTATCTTTTATTCTCTCTTCCCCTAATGGGCACACATTTACCAAATCAATTCAAATAGTTACTATTTGAATAAAAAGCCCTGTAGTATTATAAATGCTAGTAAGAATTTATTCAAGGAACCTGGGTTAATAATAATGAGAGTCAGTACTCTCTTCCCTGTTACTTCTGTTGCTGATTGCTACGGCAATCAAGTACATTGCTGCAAAAACATATGAATCAAACTGTCATACTGAATGCATACCTAATTAGTGGTGGGTTTTACATGCAAGATTTGAGCTTATTTTTTCTGATGGGTAAAAAAACCTTTCCTTTGAAAATACTTATAATAATGCAGGACAGATAATGCTATTTCTATTCTGCACTGAGGCATGGCTGAGTATCAGTAGGTACACGTAAAGTTTCAATCTGATATAGCACTATATAAATACTTGCTTTGAAGAGAGGACATCTTTGTTTTATTTAAATCAAATGCTAGTGTTGAGCAAAAAAATATGATTTCACACAGATGCATTTCTCTGACAGAGTAACCAAATAATCAGTGCATCACTGCTAAGCTATAGAGCAAATTCTTTGGAAGTGTCACAGGCTAAGCGTTTAATGAATCAACAGCTACTGTGCCAATGAGGACTACCTCTGACTTTGCCAAAGTCCCAGACACCAACAATGTGCGTTGTCAGGAAATGCAAAGATGATGTTATTTTTGGCTGCTGTTCTATATAGTGTTATCACTAGGTTTGTATTTACAGAAATGCACTAAATGGCATCAGGTCACAACTCATGTCTGACAACTATGAGCAGAGCTGACAGGTTAATGAACCACAACACATGCTTAGTAGTAATATAACTAGAACCATTTTCTGCTGACATTAAGTAACTCCTTGTAGCATATTTCACCAGTGTTCTGTTAACTTAAGCAGACATTTACTAGAGAAGGCTTTAGGCCTATCCTCTAGCTTTTGCTGACAGACCCCTAAATACAGGGCACAGCTCGTCATTTAAATCAGGACCACACACACTGTGCTTTGCAGAGCTGGTCAGGAGTTTGAGCCAGCTTCTTCTATTTTACTTGAGTCTATGCACTTGAATATGCATGCACTACCAATCAATTAAACACACAAATATTTGCAAATAAATAGACCAGCAATCAAGAAAACACTATGTTGGTTAGATGTAAGCCCTGCTACAGCAATCTTCTCTAACTTGTATGCTTAAAGGTTGCAGAGAGAATGATTTTGTATTTAATGCCCCAAGAGTGCTCATAGTTGTAGAAATTACTTCACTGCAGCATGCTTGTGAAATAAGGTAATGAGGTTCTGTCAGCTGAAAAGTAGTTTCATTCCTAAGTCATTGGACTCTGTACTAAACAGCTCTGGGTGAATAAGAAAAGCTGGAGAAGTGTTCTAAAAAGTTCTGCTGAATAACACCACATGGCACACAATGCATATTCAGTGTAGGGTATGAATAACAGTTGGGTGCAAACCACCAACTTGAGAACTTAGTTTCAGAGTGCTCAACATTTTATAACACCATTCAGAACTACCCAAAACTCTGTGATATGAAGGGCTCAGTCTGTAGAGGGAAATTCAAGTTACTTAATCTTAACAATCTCTGATAACACTCTGCAATGCTCCACCCATTTGAGACACAACTTTGCTCTCTATACAAATACTTTCTTGCGTAACTGTACTTCACCTTTCGTAACTTTTGCTCTCTTGTGACAGACATCCCCCATGAGCATACAACAAAAGACTTAATACAGTGCAGATATGCACTTTAGATATGCAGATATGCAGATAACAGCCCCATTAACGCTGATGATTTTGAATGTGCAATTCGGACATCTCTGAGTTTGTCTGCTACCCATGACATTCTTCTAACATTGTTTTGTGTGTGTTAAGTTCCTCCTTGCACCAACTTCATCAGACCTGGCTTTGGAAAGACCTCTCTCTCTTTCTTACATGAATTTTTCAGCCCTAGCTCCTTCTGCAGTGCAATTTGTAAGCAACCCCATCTTAGATTACCTACTGTCAGAGCAATGTGGTCACACTACATTAAACTATGCAAATCCTACAGCCAAGCAATGTGAATACCCCTGGAGAAGGCCAGGAACTATACTGCGCTTGCTCCTGGCTTCTGTGCCTGAAGATGGTATAGTTTCCTTCCCTGTTTGAGAGATGTGCTGACTCTGCAGAGAATAACCGCTGAACTGTGAACTGAAGTTGTTCTTCCTTTCTTTTTCCTCCTTCATACAGACCAAAAAAGTATCCTTCAGATATGAGAAACCTTGCAGCCCAATTTTAAGCTCCTTCCATGAAGTGACTGCAGATTAGTCTCTGTGGAGAAGTTCAGAGTAAATAACTAAAATGAAATGAAATGAAATGCTTCTCAGGCGACTATTCAGCACAGAACATTTCATCCCAAATATTCTGGCAAAAACACAGGAAACTGAAACAGGATCATCTTCTGGAAAGTGTTAAGCTACTGGCTTCACCTTTAATTAGAGTGCAGCATAACATATGTATTTAACAGTGATAAATGGGGTGAACTGAGGACATACCTCATTAACAGTGCCCACTGTTTTGAAGGCATTTTGAGCAGATTTAAACCAGATTAAAGCATATGACAAACTTCCAGTGACTCTTAAAATTGGTTTTGCATTTCATTAAAAAGAACCAAAATTCAAAATCTCACAGCGATCTGCAATCTCTACATACTGCTTAGCTAAGTATGCTCTCTTGAGCACAGAATTGAGAACAACATCAAGTACTTCTGCACCTGCGTCCTTCATCCTTTTGCATCCAAGAATTAAAGAAGGGACACTTCCCTTCCTCCTTGAAAAGTCTCTCCCATCCCTCCCCTTACATGCATGAATACACTGGCATTATCACACATTTCTCAGGACATTAGGGTGGTTTCTGGCATTTTCTGGTGGGAAGAACCAAAATGAAAAGGTTACAGGTGACCTTTCAAGTGACCCTGCACGTAAGCATAATTTCAGAGAAAGCTTTGGGCAAAAGTGAAGACTTAAGACAAATCATACAAAGACTTTTAAAAACAATGCCAATTTTAGCACCACACCATTCTGTACTACCATGAACTTCAAACCAGGCTATGGAAAAAAGAAAAAATAGGCTTCCAGCAGCTGTGTAAAAATGATGACTGATTGAGAATGGGTTAGTAGATCATCAGATGTTTTCTACTTAATGAAGCATCTTACTGGTGTTGACAGTTCCTGCTGAGTGAAAATGACATAATATAATTTTACCAGCAGGATGGTGTTTAGTTAAGTTATGCTGTAGGAATGCAGAAAATGGTAAAAGAAACAGATGGCGACAAGGCAGGATTTACCCTCATGCAAGTGAAGAGGAGCCAGCCTTCTTGTAAATTTGTTCCTTCCCATACAGCAAAAAGACCAGCCACCTAAATGGACTGACAGCCTTTCCACACAGCCTTCTTTCTCCCTTGAAGCGAGACAGTGTGACTACATCAGTCAACTGTTGAAAGCAGTATGAAAGCAACCTGCAGGCTTTGGACCCTAGTATATTTTGGAACATCATGGGCAAGGGGCTCTTGGCATAGCCCAGTCTGTTTACATCCTGAAGCAAGAAATGAAGGAGTCAGCAGCAGTCAGCAGCACCTGGATCCCAGTTCACCTGCACTGTCTGCATTCCTGATAGTGGACCTTGAGCTGCACAAATTTCCTTACAACTATTGAAGGCAAACACCCATTGTAGCCCAACAGGAAATAATACCCCCAGTGGATTAAAAAGAATTCCTACACCTTGTAGAAATGGGGTGTAACATAAGGTGGGAACACTCCAACACAATTATGGCAAGTCAGCTAAAACTTTCATCCTCTCTAAATATCAGGACACAAAGAGCTGTGCGGGTAAATGAGGGGTGCATCACAGCTATGTTGGATGTGTGGTGAAGCACATTACACTGCAGCTATCTTCTTCCCAAGAGTGCTGTGAAGCAAAACATAAGTCTGGACATTTCTGAATTTTCTTAAACCAGACTATCTGTAGAGATCCTCTGAGTGAACAGCACACAAAAATTACATGCAAAAATTACAGTAATCTCATTTATTTTCCATTGGTATCTCAAGCACAGAAATAAAGAGAATAAAACAGTCCCCAATGTACAGCAAGCAAAACCCAGCTTTTGCTAAAACACAAATTGCAGTGGCTCATCTGGAAAAAAAACCAATAAACTTGTTTATAGACATATAAAGATCTCTAGTGCTTGAACTGAACAGCATGGTGAAGTACAGCTCTTGCACTTCAATTCCACTTGTCTTGTGCAATTTGAAAACAGAACACATGCAAAGTGACACAGCGTGCTAAAAATGCTGCAGGCACTGTAATTTGTTTTCTTAGAGAAGCTCAGCTCTGATGAAGCATGTGTTTTTCAGTGAGGTCACACCCTTCACCTAATTTTCAGTGGGGTTGTCTGGGGTACAAAAGAAGGTCAAGTGATTTGCCCAAGGTTACCCAGTGAGTCACTGGCCTTCATGGGATCAGGATTCAGGAAGCTCCTGACTCAACATTCCTTAGTCTAATCACCAGTCCATACCTTCTGCACAAGACAGCTGCCTGCTCTCTCCTTTGGTAAACAAAGATTGTACGAGGTAACTCTTTTAAAATAAAACCATTTCTTTCAGCATGCACTGTTTTTCTAACATGTGAAAGTACTTGCCTCCTCATTAAGAACTGCGCACTGATATTAGTCAGAACTCCTCCTGAAGTAATGGGAATTTTGCATAAAAAATTACGCACATTAGCAATAACAATAAAATTGGGATTTTTTTTTCATAAAACAGAAGTATGTTGAATTACACAAGATTGCAAAAAACATGCACAGAATAGAAAACTGGCTATTCCTCTTTCCTTGAATTTGCCTTCAATTTTTCTTTTATTTGGCTGCTATCCATCATTTATGAAAGAAAAATTAAAAAAATCACTCTCCCTTTTACATCTCCAGCCCAGAGGTAGTTTCTAATATTTCCTGTTTAAAAGAGTTCTTCAGACTGAGTGAAACAATAGTCTGAAATGCAGCTTCTTTTCAGGACCAGACATAAAGTGCCACAATCAGACATTCATAGACCAGGCCTGCAGACTTTACACAAAACAAACTTCTGCTGAAATGGCTTGTTATAACAGACTTCTGTTATACAGAAGATAAAGATACATCACCACCCTCAGACAGACAATTTGCAGGCAAGATTCTGTCTACGCAAGGCAGACTATGCAATCAGAAACCACTATAATCCACATAGACTCAAATAATCATTAAAAAGATGTGGTCTTGGAGGTCCATGCTACATCTACTGTGCTAATTAACAGGGCACGTGGAAGATAAATATTAATTTTAATGAAAAAGTGGGAGATGGTGACATCCATTGAACATCTGTCCAACTAGCAAATAATATAAATCATGGCAGCTCATGGTAAATGAATGAATTAATGGGAGAGCAGATAGCACAAGAATCTAAAAAATGGCATTGCTTGCTGCCTGTTTATTTGGTAAATCTGCCTTCCTTTCTGTACTGGAAGTACTTTCCACACAAAAAGTACATAATCAGTTCAAGAAGGACAGGGAGCTGCTGGAGAGCGTCCAGTGCAGGGCAACTAAGATGATTAAGGGAGTGGAGCATCTCCCTTATGAGGAAAGACTGAGGGAGCTGGGTCTCTATAGTTTGGAGGAGAGGAGACTGAGGGGTGACCTTATTAGTGTATATAAATATATAAAGGGGGAGTGTCACGAGGATGGAGCCAGGCTCTACTCAGTGGCAAACTGATAGGACAAGGGGTAATGGGTACAAACTGGAACACAAGAGGTTCCACTTAAACTTGAGAAGAAACTTCTTCTCGGTGAGGGTGACGGAACACTGGAACAGGCTGCCCAGGGAGGTTGTGGAGTCTCCTTCCCTGGAGACATTCAAAACCTGCCTGGACACATTCCTGTGTAACATTATCTAGGTGTTCCTGCTCCGGCAGGGGGACTGGACTAGATGATCTTTTGAGGTCCCTTCCAATCTCTAGCATACTGTGAAACTGTAATACTGTGATATCTATAGTACGTGTCAAGCAGGAAAGTGATCCTTACTTTCCCCTGTATTGTGGAAGACTGGGGGTGCAGGCAAACACAGGTGAAGTGGACTTCTTTTAGAATAATTTAAGTTGGAAAATATCCTTAAGATCAAGTCCAACCATAAACCTAACACTGCCAAGTCCACCACTAAGCCATGACCCTAAAATTTTTGATATTGACTGTTCTGAAACATTAGGCAAAATACAGTTTAATTTTCAATTTCCCTATGATTGCAAAAATACTGTCATTTCATTCGATGTACCTGGCTTTGAGTTATGATATTTCAGGATCCATGTCAGCTTTTAAAAGCACAGCACCCGTTTCATCTAATTCTTCATGAGGTTGTACGTACACAGAGAACAGCACAACTACAGAAAACCTCTGGAAACTTGGGCAATGCTAGTGCTGTGTCTGAGTCAGTTCCTGAAGTCTCTGGTTGAGAACTTGCCCCCCATCTCCTCACTGCTCTGACAGAATGACTTCACAGACATTAAGAAGACAAGGATCCCCAACCTACTCAGACTTAAAAGTATGTGGTAAATAAAGAAAAGCTCAAGCATATTCAGAACCCTAGAATTCATTTTTCTTACATCATACCAATTTTCCCTTTCCATCTCTCCGCTTTTCCATACAAACTCTCTCAGTTTCACTAAAAAAGGTTTGTTTTAAGCACCATGTGTGCTGCAGGTGGAACAATTATATATTCCATATAACAGCATAAGTTAATCAAAATATTGTTGAGCAAGCCAAGAAATTTTACCCCAAATATTAACTAGAAAGCTTTTATACAGCTGATGTTTGCATTTTGAAGCATCAGTTAAATTTTCTGTTCCAATCTTCACCTCTTGTGATGGCTTAGCTTTGACTGCCCATCTTTTCTCTTAACCAAAGGGGATTATGTTTGTGAGGGCTTAATTCAAGAGTTTTTGCAAGTAGAATTTTAGATGGAACTTTGAAAAACTTTCAAAGAAAGAGAAGGAATCAGCAATTTTCCTGATGTATGTCATCAGAGAAGAATTGGATGAATGTACTCTCTTTTTTGTCATGTTAAGAAAGCAAGTCTGCCTAATTATGATTACCTGGATACTTGCCTAACTTCACTTGTCATGAAGGAAACATAATACAAAAGTTAGACAACCTTCACCATTTTTTCATGTGCCTGTGAGATTCTGTGCCCTTGGCAATCTATCCCCCTTGAAAGGCTACAAAAGATTTGTACCTGTCAAGTCTGAAATTTACCTTTATCAGCTCTATCTTGACAGCCCTGAAATCAAACGGCTACGTGTTCAGCAGTAGAAAAGATTACTCTGTTTAGTTACTTTTGAGTGTGTCCAAAATGAGCATGAAGTAAAATATGGAATAAGAGCATTTTTTGACTCTTCTAGGGACATCAAAATCAAGACTACCATTTAAATATCACATAGATTGTTCTTGGCTTATTTTTTTTTCTGAAGAAGGGTCAGAATCATGGAGTTTGCTATAAAGGTTATGTTGGTTAGACATGGTAGACATGGCCCTCCTTCTACAGAGGCCTACAACTCAAATACACACTAAGGCTCTGAATAAATACTTTTAATCCACTCAGAATTCAGCAAAATGGTACTTCGGTGCATTTCAGTGAACCACCTGAGTGAGGACCCCAGGAGTGATACCTCACTTCTAAAATGGCTTCTTTACATAATAATAAAGCACTACACTTTGTTGACAGAGCTTGTGATCTCCTCAGTGGTGGCAGATGCCACAGAATGACAGCGTGCTCAAAAAAATCTGGTATTAAGCACATCATTTTCTGGTTTTAGTTTCTGTACTTGATTTTAGGTGTTACACAGTACAGCTGTGGAGTAAGTTGTGATAACTTCACGTAACCATATAAAATGAGGTTGAGAGGAGAACTTGAAAAGCCATCTTGTGCATCCCTCCACTGCAGGGTAGGATCGGTGTCCCCTAAGCCACAGCTGTTTTAGCCATCCGGCTCCTGTGAACCTCCAGTAATGGAGATTTCACAGCCTCCCCCAGCAATTTATTCCTGTCCTTAACTGTCTTACTGGTTAGATGATTTTGGCTAACGCTTAAAGTAAATTTCCCTTGTTGCAATTTAAGGCCATTACCCCTTGTTCTGTCCCAGGTGGACAGGGAGAATGATCTATGATGCAAATTTTCGCAATTATTTCTTCAATATATTTTAACATTGCTTTTATGCCCCTTTTGGCCTTCCCTTCTTTAAAGTCACAAGTCAAAGAAAACTAATGAACACAGGTTTAATTAGTTCCACGTAGGAATTTCAAAGCTATATCCTAAAAATAAAATACTTGGAAAGAACATCAGTAAACCATATTACTCAGGAGAATAGAAGGAGTAATTGCATGTCAGTGTGGTTGCTTAATAGAGAAATAGGAACTCTGCAAAAGGTCAAATGAACATTACCACTGAGCAAAAAGGCAGGGGCTTTCTCTGTATCTCCTCTAAAAAACTGAAAAAAATGTTCTTCAAGATTGATGGAAAGAATAAAGATACATATAATTTAATAGACCCATGTAACTCTTCCTGAACTAAAATGGAGCTTTGACTGCTTAAAGAATGCAGGAAGGATGTTTTTGTATTTAAGGACTAGATCAAAACTCAAGAGACAACTTTAATCCTTGGCTTTTCTTGAAACTTCCTTGTGATTTTGGGAAACTACCTATTGATAAAATGAGCAGTAGCTCCACTCATTTTCTCTTGAACTCCTCTTATTCTGTTTTAGTAGATAACAAACCCATTAGGATGGTGGGCTGTCTGTACTGAAGCACAGGGGACTCCAGCATAAGAGGAGCCAAAGTCACCTGAAACTTCTGACCATGACTGTATTACAAAATGCAACACCAGACTACTAAACAAGGCATTGTCATGCACTAGATATATCCCATCACAAGAGATGTTAAACGTAACTTCAAATTGACTGCGTCTGTTGGTGATGTTGGATCCTGCTTATCTTCATGGGATGCATGGGTTGGCTTATAATTCACCAGTAAATGCAACGAATCTTCAACCCAAAATTCCAGAGCCTTAGAGTAAAAATCTAGTTATTTTTGTTTCCTGATGGTTATTTTAGCATGGGATATATGGAGAAGCAAAATACTAGTGCTGACCTATGAAAACCTTTAAATAAATGTTGAGATTATGTGCAGTCACAGGTTAACGCTTTTCTCCAGATGTCTCTATGAAGCAGGGAAGTGCATAAAATAAGGAAACATAATTTTTTTACAGACAACAACAAAGACCTGGAAAATATCGACATACTGCTCCTAAGCTAGCTCAGATATCCCTGGAAAGCTATGGAGGCATAGCTAAATGAGATGCTTAAAGTCAAAAAAAAAAAAAAAAAAAAATCGGTATGCCACATCATGGATCTCAAATTATTTCATGCACAAATCCAGAAGACTGTTTTTGTGACTGCAAAGCTGCTACTGTCCAAATTACAGCAGCATGTCCCCTGCTAGAAAATAACCATATATGGATTTACTAATAGTGGCTGGATGTCTTGACAGGCTACGATTTAAAAGTAACATTTATGCTATTAGCACTGCTTCCTTTTATTTGGAGGAGAAACTGGATTATCGCATTCAAAGTTATAAGCTTTCCTCCTGTTTTTCTGTTGCATTATCCTCATTTTCTACATTTGACATCGAAGACAAATTATTCCTGATTTTCCTACATATAAGTAGGACAAGATTCATGTCCAGCCTTGTTAGTCTTTGTATATGGATATCCACCTCTTACTGTCAGCTAATCCGTTGTACTAAGAATTTGGTTGCACCTATTTCTTTCTGTGTTCTTGTTTATAGCTCTTTGGAGATTTTGCCTGTTACTGCTACTCATTCATACTCTTCCCCTCAAAAACCACTGGTCAAAACTCTTGGATTTTATCTGAAAGAAACAAAATAAACATCTAAGTAGTAGAAACCCTGGCAACTTTTTGCTTCCTATGCATGTATCCAACCTCAGTCCAACCTCAGCTGTGCACCTCCCTGTTCAAGCTGCAGTTCCGTTTACTTTGGTTGCCTTCCGGAGAAAGAATCTGATCCTGAAAAATGCTCCTGGATCCCTCAGAGAGAAAACAAGAGCATTCAGATCCCTGTGGAAGTTAGTGAGGACACACAGCCATTCTGCAGATCAAATCTGTGTTAATAATGATGCATCTGCTACACATGCACATGTAGCATGGTTACTTAAAATACTGCAGATGGTGACTCTGATTCACTTAGCAGCTCACCTTGCTATTCCTACTGACAGAAAGTAGCGTCTTACGCTTAGAGCCCTTAGCATCCCCTTAGTCTCGCAGGGCATCTCTTATGTAGCCAGGTGAATTCCACTGAATAACTAAGCCACTGTAAACTTAAAGCTACACCCTACCCACAGGGTAGGGGGAAGTTTAAGACGCCTGAATCACAGGAAGAAACTTGGTCTCCAAATAAAATAAAGCAAGGTTTTCCCCAAAGTGCTTAACTAAAGGGTATCCATGCCACACTTCTATTTTTCTTCATTCTTCACCTTTAATTTAATACAAGTACTCAAGCAATTTTAGCTGTGTTTTCCTCTCAACTTCTCCCACTTCAGGCCACACATACAAAGATCATTCTGCGACTTGACACCCCTCCTTTCTTAAAATCTTACATTAAGGACTAAAAAAAAGATGGTATTTTAAACAGCCTCAAAACTAGAGGTTTTTTTTTTGTCCATCAGGGTACTTATTTATTAATTTCAATTCATGCCTTTTTTACACTGAAAATTACAGCTTCTACCGATTCCTGTAAATGTCTAGGTATGAAAATGTCTTTTTTTTTTTTTTTTTTCAGAAATGTGCTTTGAGGTCACTAAAAATATTTAATTTTGTTTACATTTTCTTTGTGTGAAATTCAAGGCAGTAATATGCATATTTATGCTCACCCCTATCTTTACTGATGTATGTTCTGTCATTTTTAATCTATATCTAGTCATGTATTTATTGCTGATAAATTGGTAGTCGAGACACATTAGTCACCTCTTCACACACCAGGTATATCAACACTGGTTGACATTGAAAGAAGGTCCCTCATCTGACCTTGCCAATGCCTGCCAACCTTCACCAGTGAGCATTCTTCTGGATGCAAAAATACACAAGCACTCTCTAGCAGACTGGCCTTTGAGTGAT
This sequence comes from Pezoporus wallicus, assembly GCF_028554395.1. Taxonomy (NCBI): domain Eukaryota; kingdom Metazoa; phylum Chordata; class Aves; order Psittaciformes; family Psittacidae; genus Pezoporus; species Pezoporus wallicus. The sequence goes on from NW_026635941.1 coordinate 1,349,834, forward strand.
AGGTGAAGTTTGCCAATCTACTTGTCCCAGTTCTAGACAAGGCTTGTGAAACGTCCTCGGTTTCACAGCATCCAGGTTTGATGCCACTAAATTCTTCTGATGCGAAGCTGTATTTGATGTATTGCTGCACTTACCTCCAAATACTCTGAATTAGTAATTTAAAAGGGCTTTTTCTTTCAGAATTATATTCTCATTTATTAAAACAAGATTTCTGTTTTGGGGACCAATTCTGCCACAAATATTTTATATTTTCATGCAACACATGATCACACTGCAGCCACTACTGATATCACTTCTCTGTAGCACCACAAGAGCAGTAGGGTTAGATTCCCTAAACATTGAAGGGTCAGGTCAGCGGCATGCCAGCTGCTTTTTCGTATTTGGTGACCTGGTTGCTGAGCCAGTTGTATATATAAGGCCCACAACTCTTGGGTTCTACCTGCTAGCTACTTGAAAACTGAACTACTGCAATGATACTCTCAAAGCAAACTTTACTTTGGTTTGGCATAAGGTACAAGGCAATTCAGCAATTGGCTCTCTCTGCAAGTTCTCCTTTCCTTGCTATTTCCTTCCAAGAATGTTAAAAAATATGTTCTCCACTTTTAAATTGTTGTTCACTCACCAAGGCGAACAGCCCTCATACTAAATGGATTTCCAGTGAACACAGCTCACAAAGCATTAGTAAATTAAAAATAACCAAAACGGCAGCAGTCTCTCTGAAGGAATATATCACAACAGATGGAATATTACAGAAGATGAACTTTCTTCTGTCACTAATTCTATCTTAAATCTTTACATTGTGTTGCTATCCAGAGGTGGAAACTGAAACAAACCTAAACAGTTTTTTTCTGACTAAATCTTTACCACCTAAATAATAATTAACTTGTTTCAAGATTCACAGTAGTACCATATTTTACCATAAAGGTGGAATTTTCATACACTTAGAAAAAGATTAGAATTCTGTTTTTTCCACAGTGCAGTTAACGCACTGTCCCAGAATAATGTTTCATGATAGTAGAGCATGCATGGACTTTAAAAAGGTGAGCTATTTTCCACTGTGTGTGCACCAAATGTATATGAATTACAATAGACGGGCCAAATGCTTTCTCAGGAGACACATGTATTGACATCTTTGGACAGTAGCAGCAGACTTTGAATTTTCACTTCAACTACTGCTTAGAAATGACACTGTCAGAAAGGAAACACCTACTGTGCGCCTTCACTTGCCTTCTGATCCCTTATTAGTTAACCCTGAAGTGCATATGTATACAGCCTTAATCCCCAAGTGAGTATCTGGACCAGGGGAAATCTGGAATTAATTGCAAAGTATTTTGGTTACTAATGCAGCTGTTACAAGTGTTTGATTTGGCAGGTGAACAGAAAAGGCACTGCATACCAATTTCGTGAGCCACTGTAAAAGCTGCATGGAGGCCGTCATCTTCAATCACTGCACAGCTGCGCTCAGGAGAGCATATGGTCCCAACGTCTGCCATTCCCAGAGTATCACATGAATGATGTCCACATAAATCCTGCCCAGGAAGGAAAAAACAAAAAAAAAAAATCATTAAAATAAATGTTTACATCCACAGGTAACAACAGGCTAAAGTCACCAACCCTTTGCAAACAGCAGAAACTGGATAAAAACATCAATAAAAGCTTCCACCTAATACAGTTTAAAAGTATGATACAATGATCCAATCCCACCCCTGGTAAAGTCAGTGGCAATGTTTCCATTGAATTTAACAGCATTTGGATACCTTCTGTAACTAATTCTTGTTAGTTAAACTTGTATTTCTGCAATGTATAGAAGAGGCCCAGACTTGCAGGGAGGTGCTCTAAATACACACCACAGAACCATTTCTTCATTGACAATAAAAATAGAATATTCTCTTTATTTACAGAAAGTAAACCAAGGCACAGAGAGAAAGCTTCAGATTCCTCACCAGTCCTTGAATCAGAGATCGCCCTTCTTTTCCAAAAGTCTTGCATTTGCACTTAAAGAAATTAGATTGTGATATATTAAACCTCATGTCACATCTATCACGTAGTACAATGATCAATAATGTATTACCCAATATACCAAGTATTTAAGCAATTCTCAGAGGTTGCTTAAAGAGTCAGTTATATGACAGTGTAAAACCCCTCGATTACTAGTCTTACTAATGCAACAATTAGATCATGTTTCCTACTTGTAGATATGGGATGTCTCCAAAAACCACGCAGGTAGCATTAGGTTTTTAGTTTCTGTTCCAAAATGGTAATAATAATGAAGGCAGCTTTGGTCAGACAGTGTTTTAATCATCAGCAGTAACTTCTGAGTGCTGCTTCTGAAGCAAAGGGAGGAACATTAGTCTGAATGCACATATATATGCTCTTTTGGCTGAGAAAGAAAAGTAGATGTCATGGTACCACACCATTTTGTAACTTCAGCAGCTCACTGTGGTTGAATGAAATTGTCGTTTTCAAGGTATGACAGGATTATCAGATATTATCAAAATTATCAAAGAGTAGCTTTTCCCCCTTCATTTTTAAGACTTTTTCCCTTCAGATCTCCTTTTGTAATGACTTTCTTTCATGAAGCCTTTCATAATTAATCCATCTGAATAACAGATACCCTATATAAAGCTTCAGGTCAACAATGTCCACTGGTAAGTTTCAAATTTAGGCAAACTTGAGAATGCACAGGATTCAAATCCCACTGAAGTCAAAACCAAAGTTCACAGATATTGTGACAAAGCATCTCTTTACCAAAAAAAGTGTTTTTTTTTTTCTCACCAAGATGAAATAAAGAGATTTTCAAGGTAAAATTACATAGCAGTATTGCATATATGGAGCTAGAATTTTGGGATCAGTTCTGACTTCCAGGTGTCTGGGAACTCTTTTTGGGAAGTTCACTCTTGGTGCTACTTAACATCAAGATTTAAATGCCACAGCATCACAAGAAGAGAAGAAATAAAGTTCAAAAGTATTCCAATTCACAAATTTTCAGAGGTATAACCTATGGTTTAGAAAAAAACTTCCATTCTGTAGCAATGCAGATAATATGCAGGCAATTTTCTCTTGAACCCCACTGGCTCCCACCCTTGATATCCAGTCAGCTCCCCAGAGTTTGCTCCTGGCTCTGCATGGCTTACGGGAAGGCACAGAATAAGGATGCCCATTTTCAAATACTTTAAATGAAATACAATTTTTTCCAGTTTTATTTTGGCAAATAAACTTCATATGATTTTCAGCATCTCTGGACCAAAGTTGGAAGAGGCCCTAAGTGAGGTCATGTTGTTATAGCCTCAAACATCCAGGTCATATTCAACAAGGAAGACAGAGACAATCTTTAAACTCCTATTACTTTTGCTTGGGTTCATATCCATTTAGCCCTTTATGTAACACTTCTGAATCTGGCCTTTTCAATCTAAGGGTATATTTTACATAAAGTAAGCTACATATCAAGTTTACATAGAGTAAACTCTGTGTAAACATATCTGTAAGTGGCTTACCTCCAGCAGCATGAGTAACAAGACTCAGAAAAATGCATGTGCATAGTACCAATAAAAATACCTTTTCATGGTGATATAATCAGTCTAAATAATGAGTATAAGCTGTATAGGAAGTAAGGTACCTTTATACTAGTGTAATTCAAACTGAATCTATACAAGCAGTTTAATGGAAATTCTTACACAAGTATCAAAAAGAACATAAATCAGACAGAAAGCAGCTTACTGGAGGAGGTCTAAATTACTTTTGGGTTGACAGTGCCAATAATAGTATAAAATACATTAATTCAGGCCTTGTCTCTGCATGCAGATTCTGTGTCATATGGTCTTTTCTTGTATTTGGGTGTCATTATTACGTAGATACTTACATCAGCACTGCTCCCAGTGTGGGCACAATTATATCAGCACACAGATGTCTTATGCCAGCACATGCTGTATTTCCATTTGCATACAAAAAAGAAGCTATGCCACTGATATGACTATGAAGCTATACCAGTAAATGCAACCAGACCTCTGGATTTGATGACACAAGTCTAATTGAAAGAATACAGTCTTTCTAAGCAGGCAATCTCATAAACTAATTCCTTAGAGTCACTTCTGATGGGATGTGTAAAGTATGAAAAATCACAACGGGGATGTTAACTGTAAGCAGCCCTTCTGACTCTTGGCTGGTTAGTAATCCCTCCCTCAAAATTTTGAAAGCTATTCACAGGATTGCATTACACCACCTTCATTAGATATACATAAATAGCTAAGCATATATGCAAGCACTTGCAGACCTAGCAATGTTTGGTTCTTTTTCATATGCTATGTGTTACTGACATTGCACCACCTGCCTGCCTAGGTTTTCCTTAGAAATCCAGTCACTTCATCAAACCACTGTTCCTCCACCATTTCCATCTCTTCCCAAGCATGACACATATCCACACATCTCAGCATCCCACTGATAACTTTCAAGGCATTGCATAATAGCTGTCTAGACAAAACAGAACAGGCTTTATTCATTATTTATGAAATACTTTAACTTTGGGTCAGATAAAATGAATTTCTTGAAGGGCTGTATTAGTTAAAGGCTGCTGCTAGGAAATACCACAGCAGCAAATAAATGATTCTGAGAATTGCTTGTTTAAAATTACCTAGCTCCTCCAACACCTCAGAGGCAGCTGCAATACAGCTGTCCTCAGATGGTGTGGGACCAACGATCCCCGCAAAGGAGAAGAGAAGAGAGACCACTTTGTGGTCAGAAAGCAGTGGACAGTGATATAGTAAAGCCACATTTCCTTTAGCCAGCTCCCTGATCACATCCGCTCTGCCTCCCCAGCAGTCTGAGCAAGGCTGCGTGGGGAGCCCTACAGCCATCTACTGAATTCCAGCTGGGAAGTGGTAGATGAGGCCTATAAAGGATCTTGGAAACAAGGACAGGAAATATTTCCTGTTGTTAACTTCTTTGTATGAAGCTGTTATTGGATAGGGATGTCTATGGGTTGCCCTTAGAGAAGGGCATGCATTGGCTATGCTTTGAATAGGAAGCATGTCCTGAGTCTTCCAGTTTTCCTTGAAGGCTTTAGTCCTCAGTGATTGCATGAAGATGATTTTTTTTAAGCTAATGTTGATATTGTCAATTGACACTTAAGCAGACTACTGAAGACTCCATTATGTTTGTAACTCATAGTCTCATTTTTCATATCTCTTGCTGCTGCACTTTTTGAACTATGTATTTCTATTCATAGCATCACATAGCATATACTATATATGTAATTGAAGCCTATTCAGTTGTGTCTCTGAGGCAAATATTCCAAAAAGTTTGATATTGGTTCAAGTCACCATTCCCTAGCTACATGGTCCTTGCCAACAGCATGATTTTGAGTGATGTTATTAAAAATCATGCCTGCTTACACTTCCACAGATTGAAACTTTACGGCAAAATTTCTTTTGACTTAAGCCTCGTGTAGCTATGCTTGCCATGCACTTTTTGTTACCAGCATCAATTGTTATACTTTTAGTTTCCCTGTGCAGCCTTAGAAAGCAGTCTCAGACTTCAATGAAGTAAAATATTTTATTTCCCTTGAAAATCTTCTTTTTTGGTGGTTGTTGTTACAACAGGCTTTGATGTAATGATGCAATCTAACAAAATCTGTGTAGGTCTCCTCAACTTGTCATATTCCAGCTAAAGCACTAAGAAAACAGGGACTCACATGATACTTAAAACCAGTTTCCAATGATTATTTCACTGTGGTGTGTGGCTTCTATTAAAAAAGTTAATCACTTACTCAGATCTGTATACTCATGTAATTGCCTCCACATAGTGGAAGAAGTTTCGAAGAATAAGTGTTTCTTGATACTTCTAAAGAAGAAATGCAGAGTCTGGCCCTTGATCTGCATTACAGATCTGCATTAGAGTAGTTTCAAAATAGAAGAATGCATTTGCTACCCAGGCAGCAATAGAAGTTAAGACTTAAGCTTTGGCAAAGAAATGACTTAGGAAAACTGAGCTGTACATCATAAGACTAATAGTTAATTAGATGGCTTATTAAAGGCCAGGTTTTCTTGGCATTCATAAGTACATCAAGAGCCACTGGCTGTTTGCCATGTATACGTGGCATTGTTCTGAATGAAGATAACTGTCACGGCACCCTGCTGGAGCAGCTTATTTATTTTACCTGAAACCCTTTGATTTGTGCAGTAGGCTTAAAACCAAGAATAAACTGGTTACTGAAACCTGATACCAGGCCAGAGCCCATGGACTTGATCCAAAATAGGATTTAAGCACCAACATGGACAGTTTGGTGGAATGTAAGAACAAAATTGACTCACATGCCCTCTGGTGTTTGAGTTACCTGCCTTTCACAGGGTGTTCATTTTGTGACCTTATGGGCCCCAAAGTGTCACAGTTTTACATCCTGAGTAGTTTAGCACCTAGCTTTTACTAAAGCTTGATTGGCGTTGAGATGATTAATGTTTCTCCATCTTTGCCCCTGGGGAAGCTAAGACTACAGATGTTCTTCGATAAGATGTATGAGAAGCCAACAGGATTAGGCCACACAGCTGCACATCACTTTCTTTTAAAGCATAGCAAACAGCTTTCATATCTCTGTGTGTTTCTTTGCTTGCTGTCTGGTTTCTTTACAATGGCTCACCAGTTAAAGCCTTTGCCCAATACGAAGGTGATACAGCTTCAAATTCCTTTCCAAGATAAGTGTACTTAGGAGCCTTCTTCTTAGGAGACTGCCCTATGGTATACACCAGACTGAGGCCTACAGTGAAGGTCTGCACATGTCAATGCATGCAGGGAGTTGTGGCTCCGTGTGCCAAAAGTTTCCCTAGCCCAAGCTGCAGTTAGTGCTTACTTTGTGAAGCGACCTGATTTTTGGTCCCTATTCCTCAGCCTGCTTCTGTATTTTTACACTGAACAGTCCTGCAGTAAATTACAGAAACAGCCTGGGAACCCAGACCGCCTTGCTTTTAGTGGTGCACTCCAGTCAGTGGCTTCAGGTCACGATTTCTCTCCTTCTCACCATATGAATCTTGAATTACTTGCTAAACAGTGACATAGCTTTGGTCAGAGGGGTGGAAAGTTTTCTTAACACCTGGAACAGCTTACAACCTATCGGTTAAAGACCTCTCCTGGGAGGTGGGCAATACAGACCTAAAATCCCTCAAGCAGAGGAAGGAATTAAATACGACTTTCCGACTTCCTGCAGCAGTGCTCTCACCACAGCCCTGTAAAGGCAGGGTGGGATCAGGCAGTATTCAAGACCCACGCATTCCCCCTCCTGCATGCCCTTTTGCAAAGTGGGTGAAAGTTTACTAATGTCATAGCAATGCTGAATGGCACATGTGGAGGAAAGTAAAGTTCACCCAAACAGAAAGGATTGTGGGCATCACCCAAGGAGTGCACGGTGCCTGGAAGGCAAAAGGAGCATGACACTGAAGTTGACAGACAGCAAAAGGTACACTGGAAATAAGAGCTAACTGTTGAAAAAAGTAGTTAGGGCATGGTCTATTTTACCCCTCAGGCAATATTATGACACTTAACAGAGAAGCTTTATAAGCCAAAATTGTGGAATGCTGCCCTGGAGGAAGCCATGAGGTGGATGGCTTCACTTTCATCCCTGGTGAAAAGCTATCCTCCTGAGACACTGGTGTGTCTTGCTTATGGGGATGTCCACGTAAGGGCACAAGACGGCCTGGCCACCACTGTGAAGAAAGGAAGGACTCCTGCCAGATTCACTGGGACAATGCTTTGTCCTTCTCCTGTGGCCGTATTTTGAGACGATGACTGAAGCCTGGTTACCTTTGGAGGAAAATGAGAATGGTGATACCTTTCGTATCTACTAAAACAAAAATCACCTATTTTCCTCGTAGTTTAACTTAAAAATTGATTGAGGCCAACTTGATGCTAGGTTTGCAGCAGGAAGATTGAAACTTACCCCAGAAGAAACTATGTGGGTATCTGTGAAGGTTTAGAAGAACTGTCTTGTTTTCGGTAGATAATGTCTGGCTGAATGAAGGCCAAGGGGCCCCAGAGGAGGAGGAGAACATCCTCAGATGAAGGACATATAACTCATTAGTGAGAAGCTGGCAATGAAACTAACTTTTAAGGTGTGCAGAAGGGAACTGCCTTCATTATAATACTAAAAATCACATCCCCCTAAGGTAAGAGACCCTTGCCCACAGAGACCCTTACTCACAGAACATTTGTAGTGAAATAAATCTATACTGTGTCTTTCAACAGAGATGAGAGAATGTAAGAGCCAATGGTTGCATATTACTGACCAATCATTGTAACTGGGAGTGCACTACCTTGGAACTTTTGTGTACAAATGTAAGGAACAATCCGCATGGGGTGTGCTTGATTTGTGGAAATGCACCACCAAGCACCGTGCAGAATAAGCAATGTTTCCTCCCACACCACAGTGTGTTTCAAGAGCTCTCTTTCAGACAGGCAACAACCTTCCTTTCAGGTCCTTCCTTTCAGGTTAATATGATAAATACAGACCTCAGTTTGGGGCATTTTAATATCAAATGTACAGAGCACGCTTTCTGAATTCTAAGGAAGGTGACATTCAAGGAAACACAATGTATGCGTGATGCCTTGTTGGGCTCAGTTTAGCATATGCATGCTATGCTACACTTGCTGGTTTCAGAAACTATCTCCTTACCAAACTGGATGTTCTTATTCTTCCCTTATATGGTACAGGGGACCCCAGGCACTCCTCATCCAAGAACAGTGCAACAAAGTACTAGAAATAGAGCCTAAACTGGATTACTGGATTAAGTTTTTATGCTTCGAAGAGAGATTTATGAAGCTCCCCCCCTCCCCCCCCCCCCCCCAAGCATAGAAAGAAAACACAGCAGCACAATGCAAACCACAGATTATTTAAAACTATAGACAAAATGCACGTAAAGCATTTGGACTCTATCAGGAGGAGAAGGGCAAACAAAGTTTCAGTAGTGAAACTGGTAGCTGGTGAACAACTTAAAATGTGCAACTTAACATGCCCAACCCATTGCTCCTCTGTGGGAAAAATCCAGAGCATCGCTGTAGGTTAATGTGAACCATGTTACTTCTGCACAAATTAGGTCCTACTTTATTTTCCCAAGGGACATTATCTAAATATTAGATTTGCAACAAAATTGGTGAAAATGCTATTAAACTGGTAAACACATCAGACTATTATTTCTTCAGAGTAATAAACATTTGTGAAATATATGATTCTATTGACGGCTCGTGCAGTGACCTGTTTTACTAATATGGGATAATAATTGTGGGAAGATGATAATATAAAAAAGACAAAAAAAAAAAGGAAGAACTAGAGCCAAGGAAAGCATGTGCTCCATGCAATGACAGTATCATCTGTAGAGCTGAGATAATCAAAAGCTTGCTGTTAAATTTCAACAGCATTGTCAGATTGACAGTTAAACTAAATCATACACACAAGACCCATATAATTACTGTGTAGAAAAAAGCGGGACAGAAGCCTTTGGCTTGAGCATGAACTTTTTGTTAGAGCCAGGCATGATGGCGCTATCACGGATGATGCTAACAAGCACTTCAGAAAGTATTTTTTTCTTGCTCTTGTTGCCTGTATGTACTGTGAGAAATATCCGTTTTAATTTTCACATGATTCAGAATTGGGGGAAAAGGAAAGCAAGAGAACTGGATTATGTCCAAATGCATTCAATAGTTCACTTGAAATTTAACTAAGGGTCACTAATGAAATAGACTGGATGAATTCTAGAGGATAATTACAGAGCAGGCTAGACCTTGGAAAAGAACAGTCTGAGTTCAAGTGCAGTTTGCAAGTCATGTCCAACATGTTTTTCTACTGTGACAAATAATCTACCAAGTATTTTGTTGCACCCATAAAAACCTGAAGACTCTAGATAACCTGTTTCCAGCTTCCAAGAACTGTTCACAAACAAAAAGCCTGAAAAGGACTAAATTCTAAATTTGCTGTTGACTTCACTGCCATTGGGAACAAAGCAGGGGAAGAAGACTTTACAAGCTCTTCCTCCTCCCCACCAAACAGATGCTTCTCCACTGCCTCACAGTGCAAAGGACTCACCTGGCCATCAGATGATCACCATATTCCATGGAAGATTCTCTGAGGATGCATGAGGCCCAAAAATTTACAGCTGCTGTCAAGGACTCAGCCAGAAAGTAGTCAAACAGCAGGCGACCTATGTATTCTCTACGGTTGCAAAGGCCAAGCCACCTTAGAGAGCTCTCTCTGGTTGTATTAGAAAATCATCACCTGTTGGTACTGACAAGTCAGACCTCTGTCAAGATTGATGCTGGCCATCATGGGTAAAAATGAGATTTTGAGACCACTGGGAAAATACACTTCTTATTAGATTTTGGGAACTTAACCAATCACTGTGGAACCTGAATAAGTTTCTGTGATACTTAGTGATAGATAATTTCTGTGCCCATTGAAGGCTTTCCCAACCTCCTACCCAGGTGATAATAACAACCAGACACATTACTGTAGATTTCCTTGCAGCTACAGAGCAAATATAGGATTTGGTGCAGCTAATGGATAGCTACATGGCCCTTGCCACTATTGATACGCAATACAGAACCTTAAAATAGCTTTAACGTGCTGTGTATATCACCCAAAACTGAACTCATGCTCATATTTATTTACTATTTACTATGCTCTGCAGCACTATTGCTTTAAAGCCCTTATCAAATTAAGTACAGATTATGACTGAAAGTGAGTGGATGTTTTAATGCAGAATCACTAAATCTCCTTCTAAAAATCTTTCAGTATAGGAAGTACTTCCTACTATGAATGATGATGTTGATTATAATTTGAACTACCAGTACTAATTTTGTAATGAGGGAAAGCTGCCAGCACACTCTTAATCTGTCAGTGGTTATTATTTTATCTTTAAACAAGCAATGACAACAGAAGAGGAGGAAGTGATGGTGCTGAATTCTGATGGAATTTTTCCTTTATAAGGAACTCAGTAAAGCTGGTATCTTTTCAGAGCCTCTTTTGGTGTCAGAAATAGCATCCAAGTAAATGTCACTCCAGAATGAAGATAATTAGTATATTAGAGACTTGTATGACAACAAGCATTTAGATTCTAACTACATGTAAACAGTTACATACAGCTGAGGACATGCGTTCAGCTGACAAATGATTTGCAAATATTATTCTGTTGACAGAGACATGAAGTTCATGGTGGCCTCAGTCAGTAAACAAAGACGGAAAATGCACCTCACACATTTACCCCATGCCTAAAAAACAAGCCATTTAGAAGAAGACATCTGGATGCTCAAAAATTAGCATGACGGTATTCAGAGCCCATCAAAACATGCAGCCATGGCTTGGCGTCTAGTAGCTAAGCAACGTACTTCATACATTCAAAACATAGTTGTAAAAGTTGGATCCTCCTGCCAATTGCTGCCACTCTCATTGAAAAGCTAGACTGGAAAAAATCTCTCTTTAGTTCAAAGTGGGGTTGTTTTCTCCGGGAAACACCTCTACTGCTTTTTCATCCTTTAACCCTTTTTGTATTTACATGCCAGGAGGAGCAAATAGATTCATGTTGACATTTCAAGTGTAAGCATATAAAATCCTGTGGACTCATGCATACTCCTTGCAAATAACATCGTGAACACATGTAGCAAGAAACTATGCTCTTGTTCTTATTGAGTCTGGCACTGAAACATAATGCCAAACAACATGTGTGTGCACACAGAAAATCGTTAAAGTAGATTAAGTTATATTGAACTGCACTGAGGAGCTAATCCCATAGTTAAACCTGTTAAAATGTAAACCAAGAAAACAGTAGCCTGTGCTTTTTCTTTGCAAATCATTTACATCCCTAAGTAACAGTACAAGCAATATTTGCATCTTAAGAGTCGAAGGAGATCACAAGAACTGTGACATTTTGTTTAGTTTAGATACTACTTACATCCAAACGAGTTAACTCTAGGCATGGAAGATGCTTTGCTCAGCCGTCTTTGCAAGTGGATTACTGATCAGCAGCACACCCTTACTCTGGCAGCAGGGCATCCATACAAAGAATTACACATAAGCATCTGTAAAGCAAGTGCTCTTTTCATTCCCATCCTATCTCAATCCAAATTAACTTGGCAATTGATGTTAAGATTCACAGTCTGCCACCCTAAAAGTTTCTGAATTGCAATAAATCCCAGAGAAATAAATGAGAATACTGTCAGAGAAAAACAGTTTGGTGAAGTGATGGATTCTGACACAGGGTTAATTAATAAGCCATTAGAAAGGATGTTTACAGCAAAAAGTGAGAGCATTCTGACCCAGCCTAGGTAGCCTGTTTTCATTCAGATTATAATGATAAAAAAATGAAAGCTTGCAAATTGGACCAATGGGACTTAAACTGCTAAAAAAGGCTCCCCCTTTACAAGTGATGCCTGACTGACACAGAACCTAATGTTTCAACTATTTACAGCTATAAAAGCAAGCCAGGCACTTTTTTTTTCCCTTCTGGAGCAACTCATTCCACAAACCATCCAAAGCATCCTTTTTGGCAGGCTCCTCTGATGCAGAAAAGCAGGAGAACTCAAATGAACGGAAAGTCATGCAGTTATTTTTTTCACACTTGGGGAAAGGAAGAAAACACCAAACCCAAACCGCTGAAGGGATATTCTTACAGAACTTCATTGCATAAACTCAGCCACAAGTCTACTGGAGCAATGTCCCTTAACGACCTCTGGCAATGCAATTAATTAACAGCTGGGCACTGAGCAAGGTTCAACTCTGCATGGGTAATTCCAGCCAGATCCGACCCACAGTTGATCAGGACACCCATTTTTCACTTTGAGAAAAAGACTTCATCCCCTTGCTACCAGCCAACTCACTCAACTTCTGCAGCTCTGTTTACCTGTGGTTTGCGTTTACGTCCTACCCTTGAACCACAAGTGCTGCTGCCTTCCAGTGCGGTGGAGCTATTCTTGCTGGAAATAGCATCTCAATGCACTCAACAAAGAAGCTGCATGCACTTTTAAGGTGTTCTCCCCCATTTTCACTAGCAGGTTTGTTTAGGGACTAATTTAGGCTAGGGAGTGTTATCAGCCCTTTTTGCCCAGACCACCTTCCCAAGAGAGAGAGGGGCTGTGTGTGAAACATCTCACTGAGGAAGATGGAACAACATCATCTCTCAAGCAGAGATAAGTTAGGTGGCCTCAGCCAAATTTCCCACTCTGGCAAATTACCACCTCTCCACCCTGGCAGGAGTCCCTGCGCTGCACTGGCATGAATGGGTGCAAACCCACACTGGGGATGACCTTGCTGGGGAGAAGGTCACACAAATGCAGACACAGTTTACTGGCTTTTCAACCCCTCTTCCATCCCTAGCAGCTGTGCACATGGGTATCGATCCCCAAGACACATTACAACCCACTGGAAATGTTGAAGATGCAAACAGAGAAGCAACCACTGAGCAGAGCTGGTCAACATGGCTGAGTGCCACCAGGCTGGTCTTGCTGTGTCCCAGCTACCCTACAACACATGGTTCAAGGGACACCAAGTAGCTGTCAGTTGGGGTGATGCCTACCTCGCGGGTGAAGAAGATGGCTGCATCATAGTGCTCATCATGGTCATCATCGAGGCGGTTGTGCTGGTGCTGCCACTTGCAGAAGTTCTTAAGAGTGGTGGCAGCGTTCCTGTTGACCTCCAGCCCCTTCTCCTTCTCGCCGAGGGCCACCACCTTCACCACTGCCAGGCGGACGTGGTTCTCCAGGCTGGCATGAGCGTAGAGCCGAGAGGCGATGGAGGCCAAGGTGAGCAGGTAGTGCTGCAGCCCTTTCCCGTACTTGCGGACCATGGAGGCGTCGGCCACCAGCAGCAGCTCCACCTGCCGGGCCCGGGAGACGGAGCGACGCCTCCTCCGCCGCCGTCGCCCGTTCTCCGACAGCGCCGTCCCGGCCGGGTCTTGGGTCTCGCAGCTGGTGCGGGCCGGCACCGTCTCGAAGCTGAAGCGCTCCCTGCGGAAGAGATGCGGGGCCCGGGCCGGGCCCTCCCCGTAGATGTGCGGGCCGGCCGCCTCCCGGCCGCGCCGAGCCGGCTTCACGGTGTAGCGGGAGCTGCCCACGGCGAAGAAGCCGTCGAGCCCGCCGCAGAGGTTGAAGACGGCCAGGGAGCGCGGGCTGCCGTCCACCGTGCCGCGGTAGTAGCAGCGCGGAGGCGGGCCGTCCCGCGGCCCCACCGCCCCGTCGCGCTCCAGGTCGAGGAGGAAGCGCTGACCCCCCGCGTAGAGGACGTATCCCGCCTTGCCGCCCCCCGCGTAGGTCGGGTCGAGGCGCTGCACGACGCCGCTGGCCCCGTGGGGCGGCCTGGGGGGAGGGCCGGGCCGGGGCCGGGGCCGGGGCGGCGGGTGCGGGGAGGCGGCGGGGGGCGGTGGCGCTACGGCGGCGGCAGGTGCCGGCGGCTGGGCCAGAGCGCGGTGCAGCTCGGCGGCCAGCAGCAGGGAGAGCAGCCTCAGGAGCATGCTTGCCTGGCCGTCAGGAGCGGCCGCAGTGGTAATGGTAATTAATAGTAGTAATAATAACAACAGGAATTGGGGAGAGGGGTGGAAAAGAGCCGGTCCGCGGAGCGCGGGAGCGTCGTCAAGGGAGGTAGGGAAGCGGATAGGAAAGGGGGGGGGGGAGGAAAAAAGAAAAAAAAAGAAAAAAGTTCTCCCTCCCAAACTCGAGTCAAGTGTGAGTGAGAGAGAAAAAAATGTCAACAAAAGCCGCTCGCTTGTGAACTTTGTGTTTCTCTGCAAGGAAGAGCCGGGAGCGCATGGAAGAAGAGAGGCAAAAAAAATCCAAATCACTGCTGCTGGGGGGGCAAGGCAGGGAGAGAGAAAAAGGAGGAGAGGAGGCTCGGAGCCGGCAAGTAGAGAAGTTTGAGCATTTCCCACTCCTCTTCCACTTCTCTGCCGTAGTCACCGTATCATCGCCAGCAGCAGCAGCAGGGGCGGGGGGCAGGTCTGCTGCGACTCGGCACTTTCTCGGGCTCCGGTGGGCTCCCTTTCCTTCTTTTGCCCCCTTTTGTTTTGCAGAGGAGGAGAAGGGGAGAGAAGAAATTCAGGCTGTACAAATCGCCTCGTTCGTCTCCGGTGAGATGGTTAAAAAAAGAAAAGAAAAAAAAAAAAAAAGGAAAAACCCAGAAGCGGAAACCGTCCCGGATTTTTGTAAAAACCCCCTCCCTGTATCTTTTCTGTTGTTGTTGTTGTTGTTATCCCCAGTCTGTCGATGTGAACAAGAGGAGAAGGGAGAGAAATGTGAAGATGAGAGGAGGTGGAACAATGAATTTATAGCGGAATGCCATCCTGCAATGGCAATTTCAACAATTCGTCACTCAGGCTGCCTCTTAAAGGGAGAGCTTCAAAACCACCACTCCCACACTTCCTTCTCATTTAATCAGAGGGAGAAACTTGAGGGGAGGGAGAAAGGGGGGGGGGGGGAAAGGGGGGGCGGCTGCGAGGGGAGGAGAGACGGAGCGGGAGAGAGGGCGGCAGGAGAGGGGAAGAGCGGGAGGAAACCGGGGAGGGGAGAGAGACCGGCAGGGGAAAGAAATGTGTGTGAAAGACGCGAGGTTTCCCTCGAATCGCTTAAAGCCACAGTCACCCGGGGCTGGACGTGTCCCCGCCGGCCGCGGACGGCGGAGCTGCGCTTACCTCGCGTCCTGCCCGCTCCCCGTCTCTCCTGCCTGAGGCTGCCGTTCATTTTGCACTGCTTGGCGAAGGAGGCAGGTTTACGGCGGGATCTCGGGAGGGAAGCGGTAGAGGGCTCTTCCGAGCGTGCCGGTGATGCGGAGTCCCGTGGGGCGGCCGGGGGGAGCGGAGCGGCTGCCGCTGACCTCCTGTCTGGGCTCGGCCCCTGCCCTTGCCCGTGCCCCTTTTTGGGTCAGTGGCAGCACCGCATTTCCTCCTTTTGTCTGGGCGGCCGCGACTCGTCTGCCTCGAGCCTATCATTAAGTCGAAGCAAGCTGTCATCTAGTTTGGGCCGACTGTGATTTCCCCCGAGCCCCCGAAGAGGAGGGAGGGCGGGGAAGAGTTAATGCTTGCTTTGACCTTTCGAATGACTTCAGATACTTAGATCATCCCCCCGCTGACTGACACACACTTCAATTCACCCTGTCCCCACATCTTCCTTCCCCCGCTTCGTGATCGGACAGGGACACCACAAAGAGCAGATGCCTGCATTTACTTCCTCATCTGCACTTTCCACCTTAACATTGCCCACAGAGCGAGAGAAGACTGGCAAACGGCTCGCTCTTTGCCGGGAAGTCAGCCTGGGTTTAGGGAAGGTGAGGGGAGCAAGACACCAGAGGAGTCAGAGTCCACCGGCTTTCCTCCTGTTGAGGACCCAGCATCACCAGGTGCCTTGTTTTCCACAGAGTCACACACACATGGATGGGAAACGGAAGTGCTTATTAGCTCATGTTTCCTCTCCACATCCCAAGGTGGGTGCCAGGAGCAGGTGCTCTCTAGCTGTGGGACTCCAACGGGAATACAGCTCTCCAGTCTCGTCCTAGCCTGCAGACAGCATCTCAGCCTGAGCACTCTGGTCTGTGAGGGAATAGCATGTACATCTGTAACACTTTGCAGAATTGGGTGTGGTGTTCAGGTGGGCCGAGAATGGCAGGCCAGCACCTGCCTCTGTAGCTTGCGGAGGCTGCTTCAAGAGTCTAACACTTCTGTAAAGAACAGGTTAACTAGTGCCACAAACGTTGCAAAAAATAATATACCCACGTAAATGATTACATTAACATTACCCTGAGGTTATGCTTATGAAATATGTAACACACCAAAGTTTTGCAGGTGCTCGCTCTTCTTTTTCCGTTTTTCCAGAAATGGCGATACCTGCAAACAAAAGTTCACTTCTCAGCCTCCTGGTATTTCTTTTTCTACGTGTCAGTATTTTATCATCACCAAAAATTCTTGACTGGAGTCAGTAACTTCCAAAATTAAGAGTTATATATCAGGAAGGTCAAATGACATTTTTAGGGCATTGGTCTAGGACTATTCATCATTTTTAAATTTAAACATTTTCTCAATTACTTTAAACTACTTATAAAGTTAAGACTGTTAAAAAAAAAGTGACTGAAGAGTGGAAGCGAGAGAGAAAAAGGTGGCCTATTTTGATTTTTGAAAAAGCCTGTATTTTGTCTCCCACTTTACCTTGGATGGCTTTTACTTTTCATTTGAGCCTAGTAGGTATCCGTTCAGCACCAACAATATTTTTAGTGACTTCACTGGGACCTGGTCAAGGCCTGGATTCACATATATGTCTGGATCCAAACTCCCAGATACCTCTGGGAGAGGTACTAAAGATGAGATCCAGGATAAGGAATGTAGTTTGGGTAACAACTTCAGAAACTCTCATTAAAAAAGTGTTAGTTTGTCAATGAAAAGGCTTATGGTGCACAAGAGGCCATTGTAATGTTCTCCCATGCTACAGCATAATTCCAACTGTCCAGCTACATAGACTAAGAAAACCAAGAATGCTTAGAAGGGTTAGTGGTAATTAAATGGTCTCTCTCTCTGCTTGTCTGTTGTGTTGTCTTTGATTTCCCAAATGACAGGAAAACTTGTCTAAGATTCCATAATGCCCTGTTTCACTGAGCAAGGATGTAGGCTTTCCAGGAAGGTACAAATTAGCCTGTGCAGATTACCCCATAGGTTATAAAGTCTTTCCTGTTTACATTTCAAAACTGTAATAACTCAGCAGTGCAATAATGGAAAGACAGGTCAGTCATGCCTCATGCAACAAGAGGAACTCTCCTAGTCTGAGAGTCTTGAAGTGTGAGGATAAATCACTTGAGCGAATCATCTTTTTCCTCCCAGTTTTACCCTTGTAGCCTCTTTTTACAGTTACAGCCTTGCCTTTAAACAAGAAAGCCTGTTAGCATGTCCCACGTTGTGGATGACACTAAATCCTTGTCAAACACTTCTGACCTGGAAACCTCAAAGCTCGCCTTTCCAAACTGTGAAATAGCCACAAATCCTCAGCTAGCTGTAAGGCACAACACAAATTTTGTACAGTTTGGACAATATTAAATCCTGATGTAAAAAGATGCAGTCTTTTTTGAGTGTCTCGGAGCTGCAAGCTTCTTTTATTCAGAGATTGTCCATGAAACCCTTTAGGATTCTCCAAGGGGCAGCCTCAGTAGCTGGGGATTCCTGATTCTATGGTCTTTAAGCCACATAAGAAATACTGCTCTAAACATTGTAAAAACCTGTATGAAGGAATAGCTTGAGAGACATTACATTACATACCGACAAAGCTGCCAATAATTTTATCCACATGTCCTTCAAACAGTCTTATAGAAGGGTCCCCTTTTACATCGTGTCTTTTTCAGTTCTCGGTCACATTGCCAGGGGTAGAAAACCACAAACCCAGGGTGTCAACAGGTTAGTCCTGTGCTGCCTACAGTCTCCTGATAGTCAAGGCCTAGCAGAGATGCCCAACCCAACACCGCCTGTCTTTCACCATTAACTTAACTCTTCCTCCTTGGAGATAAAACAAAAATCTGTTCAGCTTTTATTGTTCTATTGTTAGGAGTGCTTGATCTTGCTATGTAATTGCACAGGGGATACAGCAATTTGCTACTGGATATAATTGGATAAAATTATAGGAAGATCCAATCAAACCCAAGAAAATTGCCTGTTCAGCATATTCAAAGTAATATCAACCAAACAATATTTGATAGACTTTTGATCAACACAGGCCTATAACTGTGAACTGGACCCAGTTTTAGGTATGTTTCTATCCAAGAACCTACCTGTAGCAACATGGTTCTTAATATGGGACAGCTTTATTCCTCCTGAGAACTGAAAGCCTCTGTTAACTTTATGGGACATTTTTAATAAGCATATCACCAAGATCACTCTTGCCTGCAACAGGAGGCTTTTTGACACTTCATCCCACAGAAATATATCAGCGATACTCTGCTTAAATCCACCAGTGGTACCTCTCAAATCCACCGTGGTTTATTAGTCTTGTCAGCAGTTTTAACAGTCCAAACATTATGATTATAATGTTCAAGTCTATTAACTTTAAAGCTTTCCTATGGTGATGCATTAAAACCACTGAAGAAATTTCTAAAGGGCTCATTATTAAATAAAATACTCATTATGAGTAATTTTGCTAAGAACTCTTAAAGATTAATATTTTTGGTTAACGTTCTAGAAAGGGCTGGGTATACTGACATTTGGAATAAATTATGCAGCCTTTAACCCCCACCCTAGGACAGCAGCATAGTTAACATTGTCCCTTATTTGGACTATGTATCTTTACATCTTTGAATGCTATGGAAACCCATTCAGATGGAGCCTCCTGGCCATTGTTATGACTTCTTGATATTGAAATGGGTTTGTGGTTGATAAATAAGGCAACATCACCATTTTTGGTTTATCTTTCCTGCCAGTCTTACCAGATGTGCTGGGAACTGAGTGCTTCTGGAGACTGAGCTAACTTCTTCATCCTTCTCATATTGCATGTGGCAAAGGCAGTAGTGGGAAGTTTGCTGTGGGCTACACGTTTTCTCATTTCCATGGGTGGCATTTCCTCTACACACAGCTGGCATTTCTAAGCAGTCCAGTACAAAGTTTTTGTAGGCCCTAAATTATTTATTTAAAGGTCAAATAATGTCTGCCTCAGGAAAACAACTAAACAGTATTTTCACAATGAAGACACAAGCTGATGTTCCTCAGTATGTGTTCCCAAAGGGCATTAGGTTGTACCTTTGTGCCCATCACAAGCCACCATTGCATATGACCACCACCTGTAGTTGTTGTAATTGGCCAGGTTTAGAATAAAAATGTCTTCAGTTACAACAACTTAAAGCAGTCATATTTGGTAAGAAATGTAAAGCTTTTTGGCGTGAAGCACTGTAGCTTTAAGGCAAAATGTTTTACTTGCTTCTTTATGGTCAATGACATCTTCTTCAACTACAGCCATGTGCGAGCAAAGGAGACGCCTTTGGCTTGGGGTTTATGTTTTTATAAGTGGCATGTGTAAGTAATGTATCAAGTATATAACAGTTCCAGCAGGCTGAAAATTTTACATCAGCTTCATGTTTCTGTAAGAGCTGAGGAGGCAGTTGTAAGTGGTATAGTGTTAAAAATTGGGTTGGGCACCATTTAAATAGCTGTATTGTTTTAGTGTAACAAGACAAGAATATTATGAATTGGTAGGTATCAAATTAAAATAGAAAACTTTCTGAGGCCTGGCTAGCAATCAAATTGTTAGGGTGTCCACTTGTGGAGGAGGAAGAGATTTCTGAAAGATTGATCATATAGAAAAATACATCACATAATAAAAGTATATCTTTTGCCTGCATAGCAGGATCCAGAGGAGGGGTGAGTTTGCTGATCAGAAGAATCTATGACATTGTCCAGTCAGGAGGAAAAGGAGGCACAAATGAAAAATTATATTTCCTAGGTATTGATCTGGACAGTAGACCAGAATGGGGTCCTCACCTTCCTACAACTGTTGCAAGAAATGAACTCATGGAAACCGTAAGATAAGTGAATAATTGTGACCATTGAAACTACTATGAGTTTTATTTAAAAACACATGTTGGGTGGATGCAGTGCTCTGCAGGAAGTATCAGATGTTAGTATAGCAAGTATCAGACCCCCTTTTTTTTTATTTCTTCTGAACAGAGGCACGATAATCAGAGGAAGGGTAAGATGTTAAACTTTGCTTATAAAAAATGACACTTGTTATAAAAATACATTTGGAGAGTGCAAGATATGCACATGATGTATTCTACAGCTGTTCTTTCAGAAGACTTGAAAGCCTGAAATACTCTCGAGTCTAGTTTGCATGAGGAGCAACAGACATTTAATTAGTCTCAGTCCTAGAATTTTACAGCCAAGATGTGGTCTCTGAACGTCTTTGCTCTAGTTAGGAGAACATCTGTAGTAGAAAACCAGAACTTGAATAAATCCGAGTATTCTTGTACCCCTCCAAACCTTACTGCTTTTTATCATTATTTCTTTAACTTTTTTTCCCAAAGATTTGTACGTTCAGCTTCTCCCCGTCCTCTCAGCACCATTCGTGAATCTACCCTTTCAACCAGCTATGTGCGTTAGAATTTTTAATGAGCCATGTCTAAACAAAATCTATTTCAATAATGATTTAGCAGGCCCACTTCTACCCAGATCTTGTTCTTTCTTTTTTGTACGCAGGCTAGATACATGTTCTTGCATATATTCTGAAATAGCTGGATCTGAAATACAGGGGAAATTATAATAAAAGAAATGTCTCTTTTTTTCAGGAAAGTTCTGAGTTGATGCAAATTGGGATAGTTCCATGTGGGCAAACTGTTAGAGGCATAGCTTTATGAATTTACACATCTATAAATGATATTCCAGTACTGTAGGTGGAATATCTTTTTCCATGTCATCTGAGGCATAAACCAGAATATGTACTTCCCTAGACTTCAAAGTTAAAACTGTATGAGTGATTAAAGAGAAATTTAAAACAAACAGTCCCTTGCCAGATCTCACCTGGCATTAATACACACACTGCACCACTTCAGATACCAAATTCTGATTGCTGTGTGCAGTCAGATTTTTCCATCTGAATCCTGGTTGCCCTGAAACTCAGGGAGAGAGAACTTTGCAGGTCCTCTGAAGCAGGACCCCAGAGTGGGGGGACTGCAGTCCATGCAGTCCTAGACACGGCAGGTGCAAGAGACAGGATTGCTATCCTTGAGGGGGACACTCTGTCAGGTAGTACCACTGCCTGGCACAAAGCTTCATCTGGCTTATCCTCACTTGAAATAAAAATCTTTGCTATGAAACATAGAGACCATGCAACTTGCTCTCCCCACAGATACTTCTGTAACATTAATCCACAAGTAGGATCATTTTGGAAGTGCTTCTTTGTCTTGTAAGTTGTCTAAGAAGGCACATTGGTGTGCATTTTGCATTGGATCATGAATGTGCTTTTGGAGTGACTCTCCTATCCCTATCAGCTTGCTGTGCTTTGGTTTGCACCAGGTATGGGTCATGGAACACACAAACAGGATTCCTTTGGGGTGAAACTTAATCAGAAGATACGTTCCCATGGGCACAGGACTAGACTAGACTAAATAAATCCACTTAAAGGTATACTGTGTGTATGCCACATCCTTAACACCAACTGCTCTTCTTTCCAGGTCTCCTCCTATTGAGCTGCACTACTTCTTACCACTACTAAACACCAGAAGGACACAAAGAGGCTGCAGTGTCAGTTGAGGGCTACACAGTATTCCTTTTCAGATGCAAATGTTTTAGACACTTTTGCAGGCTAGGATGCTATATGAAGAAATGGTAAGAGAATGCAAATATAAGATAGGGAGGTATTTTTCTGAATATAATTTACTGTCTTTAACAGTGGATAGCATACCTTGTAATAATTATCATGTATCTTGTAATGCATATACTTCCGTCAAAAGGGACAGGAGGTCCATGTAACGTTTAAATGCTATGTTAGTTCTATTTTAAGGGCTTAAATGGGTCTCAAATGGTGCATAGGCTTATGCTGGCCTTGGGAGTAAGGGCACAATTCACCCTGGAAGGAGAAACCAAGAATAAGTCTCATCACAGCTGCAATATTCATTTTTGCAATTCACCCAGCAGGTCTTATCCAAGCCACTACAGACAGGCAGTTTGAGTTTTTCCAGTTCCTAATGATTATACAGTATCCTGGAGTCGGTTGGACAATTTCCACCAAGAGTGAAGCTCTTTGTATTTAATATCCCCCTAAAATAAAAGTGGTATAAGAGAAGAGCCTCAGTCTTTTTCTTCTTTTATTGCTGTTGTTGAAAAGGTTTAGCCCACAGGGATCGGAGCACTGGGCAAAACTACAAAATATGCAGTACATCCTGTTACACCAAAGTAGGCAGATCCTCTCCCATAACAACCAGACTGGTACAATGGAAGACTTTGTCTAGTTTTCCTGACTATACAGTACTATAGCGTGCATGGCATTTCATTATGGTTTTCATTTCAGGAAGTTAAGTGGTGGAAATCTTTAAGTATCATGACTCCATTTTCACCATTGTTCTGGGACGAGGTGTGTTAGAAAGGAATGGGTAAATTTCCCTGGAGCTCTATTATATGACACTGCAGTGTGCCACAGGAAATTATTTCCCTCTTTACTGGACACCCAGAATATTGTCAAATATGAGTCTTGAAAATCCTCAGCAACCATGTTGCAAAGAAATTTGCAAAGCAATAAACGAAGGGCCTAGAAGACATAACATATGGACATAACAGAGACTATCTTGATCTTAAGTTGATCTGAACAACTGGTCCTTTCAAAATCCATTTATCATGATCTTCAGCAGGAGAAAAAAACAGAGCAGGTCCACTAGACAACACCACCACCACCACTATAAATCATGCTGCAAAATGGCATTCCTGCATCTTGTGATCTTCAATAGATTTACAAAGCAGTATACAAAACATACACACCTATGGAGGCAGCCTGCCTTGCAAGGCAGGAGAACAGGGCAAGAAATCTCTAAATCAGCCCAAGCTTTTGCTCTCCTATGTGGTCTAAGTTGAAGAGATTTCATCATAGCCTCAAGGCTGTTTTCCAAATTACCTACTCTCTCTCAGAACCTTTCCGCTTCTATGCTCCCTTGTCTGCAAAGTTTTCAGTTTTTTTCTCCCAAAAGGACATTCTGAAATGTGCATGTCATGGTCCAGATCATAACCACACCAGGCAGCCTTCTTTCCTCCCTAATGTTTACTGAGTTTTATGTTCTCCAATATGAACTGAAAAATGTGTGTACTCAAGCCCTTGCCAATGAACAGCATGACTTTCCATGGTTCATAAAAACTCACCCATCCCCTGTGTAGGAAAACCATTCTCCTCTGCACAGAGCAGGGGTTCACTACTTCAAAACACGGAAACCACATGGTGACATGTTTTAAAAGAAAAACACAACAAAACAATGTCCCACGCATGACCCTTCCCAACAAAACCCCACCCTTTTCATCCTGGAAAACTGACCAGTGCAATCACCTGGTCTACCACAAGGTTCCAGCTCCCGTTGTGAGGAAGGATGAATGTTAGCACTGTTTTTGTGTTTGGTAGCTGTAAGTCAGCCCATTGTCAGCCTTGCAACCTTCTTCGGTCACTGAAAAAGCAGGGGGAAGGCAGACAACATTAAGGGGTAGTTTGTGCTGGAGCCTCTTCCCCTGTGGCAGCTGGGAAGCTCCCAAACCTGAGCTTCCAGGTGTATGTGTGGGAGCATGCACATAAAATTTGGAGTCCATGTATGTTTGGGCATGAGAAGGGCCATGTGTTCACATCCAAAATACTCAGCTTGTCCCACTAAGGTTTTTAATATTTCCAAGAAGAAATGACAGCCTTTGTTAAGGTGTTCCAATACTTATTAACCTTAACTGTTAAAAAGTTGTGTCCAGCTTCTAATCTGAATTCATTTAACCACACTGCCTAGCCAGCAAAACCATGTGAAACTTTTGTTTACTAGTGTGAAGAATCTGCTACTTGTTTTTCCTGATTAGTAAAATTATGGGTAATAGCCATGACACTCTAACATTTTCTTTGGGAGGCTAAAATGCAAAAAGGACCTTGTGCCTATGCAAAGATCTATTTTTTAATATTCCAGTCATTCTCAGGGTCTTTGACTTATCCTCCATCAATTTATTGGAATTCTCTCTGAACTGTGGATATAACAGCTGGACAAAGCAATCCTGCTCAGTGCTGCTCATGCCTGTGTGAGTGTCTGAGATCAGGCTCGATGGGGCTTTGTGCAACCTGGCCTAGTGGAAGGTGTCCCTGTCCATGGCAGAGGGGTTGGAATTGGATGATCTTTAAGGTCCCTTCCCACACAAACCATTCTATGATTCTATGTACTTGAGCTGCCATAACTCTGTTGGACAGACCACCACACCAGGAACTTACATTACTTGATAAACAGCAGGAGCTTCTCCTTTTGCTTTTCTAAACTCCCTGTTTCTCTGGAGAAAATGTTCCACTTCCAAGGTCGTGGCTTACAGTCTTTGCTTCCAGATGTACTGCTCAGCTCAATATTTATTCAGGATCCTAAATTCTTCATGTCAGTGTCCAGCCCATTTTAAAGCTTAGACTGCCTCCCAAACTTATTTTGTGATTTTATGTCTATTTCCAGGTCACTGATAAAAATACTAAATTGTGTTGTGCCAAGAATTGTGTTCTTTGGTATGCAGCAGAAATCTTGGTTGATAATACACGCATCTTTACAATCACATATTGAGGTCTATCAGTTTCCAATACAATGTTTGCTTCATATTTTCTATGCCTAGGCAAATCCACATGAACCACACTAAGCAACTACAATGTAATAAGGCTGAATAATAGTTCTGTGTTGTATAGTCTCTTCCTTCTTATCCTCTGTCTGCTGGAGCATTCATCATTCAGGCCCAGGGCTGCTGTCTAGAACATTGCTGTTGGGGTCCCACAGAGTGAAGTCAGGCTTCCTGAGTGGCGCTGTCAAAGATGTGACCTCACTCCAGCTCTGTTTTGTCTGCTGATACACTTTCCTACTTACAGCACTCAGATAGCATCTCCCTCCTGTACTTCACAGAGACATAAACCCCTCTGTCCTTTCCTCTTTGCATCTTCTGAAGAACTCTTCACAGAGACATAAACCCCTCTGTCCTTTCCTCTTTGCATCTTCTGAAGAACTCTTCTTGGTAAATTCTCACTGCAGGTTTTTTGTCTTACTTAGAACATCTGTCTACACTTTCTTGTGATCTTTAACTGATGACTCAACTCATTGTCCCATTTCAGACCAATTTCCAGTGAAAAGCGATGCAGCAGTCTCACTGTTGGGTTTTAAGTATTCAGGTGAAGATATTTAGTGGGTGCAGAAAATCTGCATATCCTTGACAAAAAGCCTTAATGCATATCATTGTGCATAAACTGTACTTTTCCTTGGAAGTAAACGCTGAGTGAGTCCCCATATTCTGTTGTGTTGTTTGGTTGGTTGTTTGGTTTTTAATCTGTATGCTCATTTACGGGGATGTGGAGTAGTTCCCATTGTAACTAGCCAAGGAATTATGATGCAGCAGAGTCTATGATACAGCAGAGTCTCCCAGTTTGCACATGTGGAAATTAATGACTGCAAAAATGTAAGGCAGTGGCATATCAGACTGTCTGTTCCCTGCAGTATAACCCTTGTGGATCTTTCTCCTTTCTCATTTGGCTAAACCTGTTTTAACAAGCACCTGGAATGGTTCAGCTGAGAAGTTCCTGCTGGTCCTGCTCTGTAAACCCAGAGTGACTCCTTTACATATTTCTCTCAAAGCAGTGACTTGCATGGGGCAGAGGCAAAATTCCAAAACAAAGCAAGCAGATGCTGTGGGTCTGTGAAAGCCACATGAAGTTGGAGCTCTGATGGCTTTCATTATGTTGTGGTGTGAATACCCTGCGTTCACATAGTCTGATGAATTTTGGTAAGCTTTGCCATTATTTTGAGTTTCAGACTCTTTCTGCAGATCTGAGGGCACTCTGTGTTCATGTGTATTTGCCTGCACAAGGTGGGGATTTTACTTTATTTTTTAATGTTGGAAAGCTAAGCACTCATGCTGTCCAGCTTCTTTACTTGTACTTTGTTGGGCTACCAGGGAAACACAGAAGACTTATTGGTCAATAGCTTTTATAGTAAAAGTTAGTAATGTTTCCCAGTAGTAAATGTTGTGGGAAGGACATGAATTCCTTTCAAGTTCTGAAACAGACTCTTTTTTTTTCTTCAACTGGTTCCTCAGATCTGGGGAATTCCAAAAAGAAGGGGTTTCATACTGAAACCCAACCCATCTATATTGTTAATGGAACTGTCAAACTGCTGTTTTTACAATGTGTGATTCAGAGAACTCAGCCACCCACACGCTAACTGTAACCACAAGAGGCAACACTTCAGAGCATCCTATCTGAGAATCCATCTATACGGACATTTCAGACAGACCTGAGGCTCCTTTGCTTACGCTTCGAACTACCTGGACCTGAGCCAGCTCTAATTTAGAATGCTGCAGACATGTTAGCTCAGTTCTGTGTCTGAGCTAGTATCAAAGCCCTTGCAATCTCTTGGGTTGAGATGATGCCTTGTGGGTAAACCTCAGTCCTCAGGTGATTGAGAGTTGTGTTGCCTCTGTGGATATCAGAGGAATTTTGCCTCAGCAGAAAAACATGTAAGAGAGTACATGTTTTTCTGCTTTTTGTTATTCATGTGTCATTACCATTGCTCTTGCCCAACAGATTTTTCTACTGAACTGATGCTTAGTCTACAGCCAGTTTCAGGGAGGCTTCTTGCACCATACAGCCTCCCTTTTGAACATGAAGCAGCTCCGTAATAACGCCCCAACCCTGGCGCATCTTTCTTTCCCTCCCTTTGTACCCACTCAGGCCTGGCCAAAATCCAGTCCTCAGCTGAAGCCTGTAGGACTCTTTTTGTAGTACACATACTTTACAGATAAAAAAGTGAGCGTTGCATCAGAACTAAAACAACCAGACCCCCCCTGCCTGCGTTCACGTGTCACACCCAGAAGCAATATCAAGGGCTCTTGGCTCTCAGTCTCGGCAGACAACAAGTTTGCACCCGAATCCTTTGGAAGCAAAATCTTTTCAGGAAAAAGGCATCTGGTCCAAAATATAGTATCAATCCCTTTGTTTAGTTTAGCTGAATCCATGGTTTTGCATTTTCATCCCTCAATCCTCCCTACCAGAGAAACAGATCTCCGGTAATTTGAACATATGTATGTTCTTCACTAACTCCAACACTGGTAACTTGTTCCATATTCTCAGTACCATTTGCATTAAATAGTTCTGCCACGTTTCCTCTGTGCTCCAAATGTAGAGAAACAGATGGGTAAACAAAGCAAAGAATGGCTATGTCTCACTGCACTTGAGTTTTTGTTTGAAATCTATGCAAACTTTGGGACTAATTAGGTCATTTTAAAATAAGGGAAATTCCTGTAAAATCTTTTTTCACTTCTTCAAACAAAATGAAACATGGAAGCATTCTGGATTACAGCATGTACATTGATGTGGAGATAAGATAGGCTCCATTTTGCTCAGATACTTTAGGTATCTGAGTTCCTTGTGGTTGGCAGCCTACTTACCTTACTGAAGTGCAATTTGAAGTTATCATTTACCAGCATTTTTTCACACCGCTTTAACCGAAGTAGAAGCAAAGTGGTAGTGGGAAGTCTTTCTAAGGCAGGTTTGCTGAATAATGAAGAAAATTTTATTACACTTAAAAAACAGTGCAAAATGACAGTTCTGCTTTTGTTGGGTTTTTTAAAAGTCAGACTGAAGGATGACTGTGTCTTTCACCTGATGTTGATACTGTCTGTATTGTTGAAAAACACACCCCAAAATGAAAGCAGAAATTATGAAACTTCTCTTGTATAGAAGGGTGTACTCCAAAAGGTTGTTAGGTAGTGTTTTAATCTGGGGCTGAGACAACTGGCATTTTACTGACTCAGGCAGCAGAGCTTAATGATTGTTAGCAGTATCTAGTGACTGTGAATGTTCAACCTGTTTTGTCTCTGTCTGCCTCCACTAAAGAAGGCAGGGAAACCCTTCTGAAAGGGAGACAGAACTTTTTGCAAAACCTTTGCAAAAAGGGTGGGAGATCTTTGCGACCCTTCAGTCTGTTCATTTACACTCTGCCTTTCCAGCTCTCCTACCTCCACCTGGCAGCTGTTTTCTTCAAATGTCACTAACAGGTGCTGTCTCTGGATTCTTGTTTCTCCCTTTGTAGGCAGAGTGTCATCTGCTCAGGCAGCACAGGTAACGTGGCCTCCTGCTGCCCTGGCTGTGTAGGCCAGCTTTTCCAGCTCTTCTTGGTGCCTAAAAGGATGGTTGCCTTCAGCAGCATCCCTCAGGGAAGGACGTGTTTGTCTTGTTGCTCTACCTGGAAACTCTTCACTGCCACGGATTTGTGGAGGGAGTAGGATAAGATAGGACCTACTATGTTGGAAAGCAGACCAATTGCTGAAAAATAACTTCACAAAATAAAGAAGCTGTCTTCATCTTAACGGCTACAGGTTATTTGTTTGGGTTTTTTTTTGAAGGGCTGGGACCTCTTCTTGTTGTTTAGCAAGCCAACAATAAAAGTTCCTAATTAAAAATAAATACAGATATGGTACTTGCAAAGGCTGATTTCTGCTTTCATAGATTTAGGAGATTACAACTTTTGATCTGAGGTTTTCTGGAAACCAGACAACTCTCCAAGCCAGGGGCCCACAGCAAAGTGATATTGAAATATCTAGTGCCTCTTGTATATGCCTAAAAATCTGTAACATTCTGGTTCTAGTGGTATGCTTAGGAAACAAGCACTTTCAAAGCTAGTTTTTCATACCCTGCCACTGCTATGTTTTTTTATTGCAAATTTCTCTGCTCCTCTGGCCACCAAGTAGTCACAGCAGGAAGCTGTGCAGATTCAGTAGGTAAATGTGCAATCAGGCTACTAACAGTTGAAATTCTTCATAAAGGGACTTAAACCAGGCAAGGAGCATTTACACCATCTATTTCTCCAAGGTCCTCTGTGTCAGAGGATCTGAGACTCACAGCCATTTGTTGCATGGCACCACAGCACAGAGAAGTTTGTCTTACTCTTCTTCTTAAGTCAAACAGCTGAAAAAAGCTGATAGGGTAACAACATCAGGTGTTGTGGCCACAGTCACATGGAGAGCTTGAGCTGGAGGAACAAAGCCCAAGAGCCCAGGCAAGCCCAGTAACGAAGCTGTTTTCATTTCAACAGGGATAGAAAGTCACCTCCATGGTGACGGATTTATTAGATGACCTGGGAACATAGTGACCCTCATTATAATAAATTGTTTCCTCTGAGATGCAAAGATGGCCTGTAAAACAGGAGAAGACTGGGCTGCAGTCCTGGATATAGCAGGTGCAAGAGCCAGGAATGATATCCCTGAGGCTGCGGCTGCCAGGGAGCTGCCTTGGCCTCACCACTGCCTCCAGTCAGTCACCTTGCTCACTACACAGTCCCTGCCTTTGTTCTGGCCCCCTCATTACCACTGGTTGAATCCCCCCCTCAGTACTTTATACTTCTCAGAGCTTAGTCCTTCTCATTTTTCACTGTGTTTGGAGTCTCATTTTCAGCCCTTCGGCTTGAAGATTCACAGGTGACCAAAGCACACACAAGGAAGTGAACAGGCAGACTGATGTCATGGCAGCTGGACATCCTGGTTGAACCACGGCACTCTGAGGGACCTCAAAACTGACAGAAATGAGGAATCTTTCAGAACCCAGACTTTCTTTTCTTTTGTTTTAGTTCTTGGGCTTATCCAGGGTGTGTCAAATATGGCAGACCCTTATCTGAATTCCATAAGCGTCCAAACTTGCAATGACTTGGATTTGGACTACTACAAATTACCAAACTGAGAGCTTTTGGGAAACAGCAGCAAAACCTTTTCCACAGGTTCTTACACTCACAGTCCAGATAAGTGCCTGAGGCCTTTCTGGAAATCCTAGATGCCATTGAAAGTCACTAAGAAATTACTATGGAGTTATCTAAACACCCAAATAATCTAGGAATACTTACAGTAATCCCTTGTAATGGTATGCTTTGGAAAATCCCAACAATGTGGATTTATCATTCCAAATCAGAGATGATTATGGAAAACCTATGAAAAGGCGAGTCTTTTTAGTTGTCCTAGAAGACCTCAGCTAGCATTTTCTATCTTCTTCGCGCGCATCTCTACCTGAATTTGTTCTCAAATCTTGGAACAAAATAACTATTTGGTACCCAGCCAATACAAGAGCAGTTTTCTTACATATGAAAGTACATGTCTGAAATCATGTGCCTCTTGAATCTACTAATATTATTGGTATGATGCGGAAAAGGTTCATGCATTTGATATTAGGACGATGCTGACAGATCCAGAGTGTTGCGTAACAACAGTACTTGACAAAGTAAGATGTCACTAAGCATTAATTTTACAGGACACAATTTTATTTCTGTCATTCTGTTTGCGTAAACAAAAGCAAACTTGCCTTGAATAATTTTTCCTTTACTGATGCTAGTTGTACAAATATTTACTGGCTCACCTATGCCAAGGTTTCAACTAAAACAGTTTTTATCCAGATAAATAAAGTAATTTAAAGAGCCATATACCATTAAAAAGAAGAATTTTTCACATACTTCAGGTGAAAGGGAGGGTAATTTGCTATATTCACTCTTTGAACTAAGCTCTATTTTGTAATGCAATAAATAAACTCATTTTGCTTCCTATCAGCTCAAACCCAAACCCGATGAAAATGGCATTGGTGTATGATCAGCCTGTTCAAAACCTCATTCTGCTGGTTTTGTTCAGAGTAAAAGGATGAATAAAATGTCTCTAAAGAGTTTTTATCTAGGCTGACATTGCAAAATGAGCTTTGTGGTTTTTTTTTAATGTTTATTTGTTTTGCTGGAGGTGTGAACTTGTATCCAGGTTCCCAAATAATGCAAAAATACAAGCTCAACAGGGAAAACATGCACACTGAACATGTTTTGCACAGCAGCCTTTGTTTTAACAACAAGCAACCAGGGAAACTGGAGATCCATCCTGTGGGAGAAAGGGCTAAGGGAGGCACCCCTTGTGCAGGCTTCCTGAGAGGCCATGAGCATAATGTAAGCTCTATTTGCAAGGATTGTTTTTCCTCCTCTTGCCTCACTTTAGCTTCAGTTTAAAAAATTAAAATAAAAAGGTATAATGCCATTATACCTTTCATACAGCTGTTAGTCATGTCTTTGTTAGAAGGAAGCCAGCACTAGATCTTTCTTCTTCCTAGGCCCTGCTTTATATTTTGTTGATGTGAAAAATGGGATCTGAATGCAAATGAGACCATCTTTCTTTTCTAGTTTTCTCTAAATTTTTAGTTTAAATGTAACACTGATTGTCTGTTTCTAAGGCCATGATAAATGAGAGCAGCCCACATCCTTAGCAATACCAGGAATGCTTCCTTGACATTTTCCAAGTCTATACCAGATACAATATTCCCTGAACTGCAGAGCAGTCATCCAGTTGACCTCAGTGGTTTCGAGCTCAGACCCAAGGTGTGTGGTGGAATGTGCGGAAGACAGGATCTGAATCAAATTCCTCTTTAGTGTCTATTTTATAGAGGAAGGAACTGGTTAGTGAGCCTTCCCACCCCAGGTCTCAGTGCTCAACCATTTAATCATTCAAGAAACAGAGGGGAGTTATGAGGAGTCTGTAACTGCTCTTTTCAAAACAAATGCCTTTCTAATACCTCTGCATCAGAAGCATCTGTTCTTGTTTCTGAAGTTTTCCATATACAAGAGGATATCACACATTTTCATTCTGTAGAGCTTATTCCTGCTTGAAAAAACCCAAACAACAAAACAAATGAAAGGGGAAAAAACCCCCAAACTCACACCATGGAAATATCTCCAAAGAAAGTGAGAGTGGGTGTCTGGCCCCTTGGTGGGGTATTGTCACCAATGCTGGCCCCTGTTCAGCAAAGCACTCAAATGCATCCATAAGCCCTGTTCACTCCAGTGGGCTACTAAGCCTGGGCTTAGATTGGGCCTTTTGTAACAGCCACTGAACAAAATCATAGTACTGCCTCCCCCACAATGATGCAAGGAGAAACCTGATTAAAGCTGATGTAAGAGACTGCTAGCGAAAGCCAACTACTCTGTACAACAACAAGTTTTATGGACCTCGTAAAACTTAGGAACTCTTCTGTTAGCCAGCCACCTATTTTTGACTACCATTTAAAACAACTAATCTACTATCACATACCTAAAGACATAGAGCACTCTTGCAGTAAGTCCCAGCATTTAAAGTGCTCCATAAAAGAAACATCAGGATTCTCTCCAGTTGTGCAGCTACATGAACTTTGTGTGCTATTTGCATATGTCTAAGAGGACTTAGGCTGCCAAAGGTTACTCTGGCTGGTGAGTGCCTGCACTGCTACACCAGGCAGCAGAAGTAACAAGTTGGAGAGTCTCTGCAAGTGGTTACAGTGTTCACTGCAACCATGGACCTCCAGGATAAGCTGTCCTCGCCCTTGGCTACTCTTACATAGCTCCCTAATAGTTGAGCAGCGAATGAACCAATTCAAGTTTTAAAGCGGTGTTGCTTTTTGGGGAGTATACAGGAATGTGAGTTTCCAAGTTGGCTGCATGGACAAAACCAATGCTGTAGTGGAAAGTGACTTAGGATGGTGAAGAGATAAGGGATGAAATAGGGAAATCCCGTTCTTGTGTGTCACCCATGTAATCCACTATTGTTATCTGTATAGTTATATTTATTCATTTACAGAACTGAGATCTGTTTCATTGTTCTTGTCCTGTTTGTGGAGTTCCTTGCTAGCTAGTTCTTTGTACTGACAGGTTTCAACTTCAGCTGAAATCAGATACTAGAGGAAATGAATTGGATTTATGTGTGTGTAGAAGGTTTGCTCAGGCAGTATCTATGTTTATTAAAGCACTGTCTGGCAATTCTCATAGGACATCTTTATAACTTGTAAACCTTTAATACAAAAGGAAATTCAAAATGCAATCAAGAATACAATGTAGTTTACAGGTTCATACAGTTATCCATCTCCAATCCTATAATCCATTCTTATGTGGTGACTTGCATGTTTCTGACCTGATTCTACAACCCTGTTCAAATGAAAATATTTTCATATGAATAACTGTTTAAAATCATGTTTTATTACACCGTTTGTACATTTCAGAATCAGACCTTCTGAGAAAAAAGCAATATTGCTTTGCAGACAAAATAATCAAGGCAGCAAAGCATTACTTATGCTCAAATGACTGAATATGAGACTACGTATGAATTTCTCTCATATGAGGAAAACAGTATAAATACAGTATTTCTAAGGTGAGCGGAGAATACTTTAGAAAATTGTTCACTTTAATTTAGAGGCAAAAAATAAGCCTTGGAGAGGTGTGAACTGATCATCTAGTCCATGTGTCTGTGGAGGACTGGCTTGTAATGACAAAGAGCAAGTCAGAATGGTTTTAAAGTGAAAGAGGTAGATTTAGATGAGATATTACTAAGAAATTCTTCTGTTCACTATGAGAATGGTGAGACACTGGAACAGGTTTCTCAGAGAAGTTGTGGATGCCCCTGGAAGCGTTCAAGTCCAGGTTGGATGGGTGTTTGAGCAACTTGGTCTAGTGGAAAATGTCCCTGATCATGTCATGGGAGTTGAAACTATATTATCTTTTAGGTCCCTTCCAACCCAAACCATGCTATGATTCTATGAAAAATTAAATAAAAAGTTTGTTTTTTCTTTTGTTTTTGTTAAGTTTGTTAATATAAAATAAACTTTTACTAGTTGGCGATTAGCTCTCACATTTTTGGAAGACAGCTGTGTTACTAGATGGTTAATAAGGAATGTCATAAGCACTTGATTTCTTTGAATACTTGGGTTTTTTTTTAATGTATACAATGGTTTTCCATTCTAAACCAAAAGTAATTTTTGTTGACTGTGTATCCTAGTATGGAAAACTTATAGGGGGTAGGCAATTATATTTTCATTTGTATTTAATTTCTACTACTTATTCTATTAAAAAAGTTAGACTCACTCAGCAATGCCATCAGTTATTCAGAGCAGATAATCTATGAGCAAGCACAGACTACATTTGGGATGAGATAGCTTTAAATTCTTAGTATCTAATAATATGTCTTTGCTGAAGAAAAAGTAATTTGGGATTAGTAACCTTAAATACAAATTTGTCTCTGATACCAGTAAAACCTTTTCCCTAGGAAGACCTTATTCTATGGCAATTTGCTTCTCTTCTGAGCCTGGAAAGAAAAACAGTTTCCCACTCCCACTAAACTGAATACTGAAACACAGAATCTTCACCATGTCACCATTGCTTATCCAGTCTCTGGAATAAATTAAACTGTAGAAGCTTTAAGTAGGGAGGGCTCGCATTGTCAAAGCCTTTTAGTGAATTGCTTGAAATTACAGATTCTTTGCACCAAAAATTTTTTTACATGTCCTTTCCATTGTATAAAAAAGGTTATTAGTAACCAAATATTGTTAATTTCTTCAGAATACTTAAAGGGTGGAAACAGTGTGTAGATGAGGTAGAACCCTTCGCTATTCAAACCCCTGGTGGGTACCCATAGTTTTTGAAATGTCTGCTTTTAATTATGCATGTTGCCTTTCTGCCAGATAGATAGCAGGTGGAAGAGCTTTCAGTTCAAGTGGGAACTAATGTAAACTCCTCTCAGCAAAGTCTCTTCAAGAGGATTCTCTTTCAAGGCTGCCTGTGTCGAGCTGAGACTCTAGGTATGTGCAAGAAAATATTCTTTCAGTTAATTGCACAAGAAGTAGGGTCTCCTGTATACTGGTAAAATTCAGCAAAACTTGAATTTCCCCTCCTCCTCTGTTACCTGTCTACTAGCCAGCTATGTGGCTGTGCTATACTTTGCTGAAATAACACTATCTCTTTGTATCCAGCCTGGCATAGAATCATAAAATATCTCAAGTTGGAAGGGACCCATAAGGATCATCAAGTCCAACTGCCTGCTCCTCGCAGGACTACCTAAAACTAAACCATATGACTATCAAAAGAAACTGAAAAAAAAAAATTAGCTAGGAATGCCATGTGAAAAATGTCACACTAGTTTTCTTCTTGTAACCAAAACTCATAAGTTATATACACCTGTATACTTCACATAGAAGTGCAAACAATGCATTAAGGAAAAATATTGACATCAAGTTTGGCCAAGTACCCAGAAGTCAATATTATCTCTACCATATCTTTTTTTCACTTTGTGTTTTAAATTATTATAATAGCAAGGATACCTACTGCATAACTAATGTAGAGTTGCCATTTGTTCTCATTCATTCTCACCTTAAATTGAATCTGTCAGGGAAACTTTTTCCCCTTTTATGATGATTTTTTCCAGGTTTTTCGTGCATTGTCTATAGACATAATGAACACAGCTGCATACACAGGCGTGACTGAAAGTCAGGCATTCAAACTCCCTATTTCTTTACAAGTTTGCATGTGCCAAAGGGCTTTTGTGCACAAGCTACTTGCTGACAGACATAAAGAGGTAGGGGTTTGGAAATTCTTGGAGATATTATTACACTATACCAAGACTATCTGTCAACAATCAAGAGAAATCCTACAGATCCAGGGTCTGATCCTCCAAAATTACTCACAGAACTTTGGTAAAGTTCAGTTAAAGAAGACACAGTTAATTACAGATCAAAGGAACATTATGTTTTTAAAGTTCTGATTCAGGAAAAGGCTGGCCTTAAGCATGTGTCTGCTTTTCTGAGTAACTGTAAATGGAAATAAAAACCCAGCCAAATGGAAAGAACCTGATAGCCCCCACCTACCCTATGCCTCTCATCTTCTTGGTTTCAGCTACAACTAGGTGCCCCATTGTAGATGGGAGAGAAGAGCTTGTGAAAAGCCAGCATGTGCTTAGCACAGCTACAACTTTAAAGAGTGTTAATATTTGTCTTGAAAATGAAAAATATAGCGCACTGTCACTCATTCAATGGATTTTACTATGAAAACTATAATCACCAATCTTGTGTCACGTTGACTCTTTTGCTGAGTACAGCACAGAAGTTTTGACAGTTCAGGACTTGGTTTTGCAAACAAATCTATAGGGTTGGTCTATAAAAGCAGCAGATACTCCACACCACAGACTCATTTGTTATTCAAGAAAAAGCTTTTCCCGGAAAAAAATGAGTCTTCTCGTGGTATGAATTGGCAATTACAGAAATGCAGTCAGGAAATTCCTATCACTGGCAGAGGTCAAATATAAGCAGGAGAACAGCAAATGTAAGTGGAGGGGGGACTAGCAAAAATAAGAGGGAATGAAATTATCTGCATTTGTTCAGTAAAGCTGCTGTGAAAAAAACACCTATAATAACAACAGTTCTTAATTTCAGTGTCCCAGAAGTTGTTACATTTCTTTCCCAACCTCTTAAAAAGTCCATTTTTTATACAGGTATTAGCATTTCTCAGATCAAGTGGCCAGCTCCTCAGATATTGTAGAAATGTCATTGTCCATTTTCCCTAGTTGGAGATCTAGGCAAAAAAAATCAAAGTAGGGCTTAAGTGGGGTTTAAGATGGGTATAAGCTCTTTGCAAAGCCTGAGGAACAGCTGGCATGCAATATATGCATTTTTCAACCAGCATATAACAATCCTGTGTCTGCTTCCCTTACAGAAACACCCTCCTGAAGAGCCTGTTAATCCCTGTGGTGACTCTGAGAACCGTGAACAGCATGAGCACCATAAACAGGGTAATTGAAGACTAAAGAAATACTTACAGATAGTCAAACCTAGCAAATGCAAAAAAAAAGCTCCACTGAAAATGTGTGAGGTGGAATAGTAGGAGTGATCTCATTGCTCTTAAAGACCCTCTCTAGCTTCAACAGTATGACTGCAAGACTGCTGCAAAGGCAGGCTTGACTCTTTAATGCATTTTGTGCACAAGGCGCTTCATACAGAGACTGTTCATTTAGGTAGTTATTAAAAACTATGTATAGCTGTTGAAGAAAAATATCTGTTAGATGTATGAAAAGAAAATCAGACCAGGTATATGCAGCAGTTATGATGATGTGTAGTATTCCCTGAGCACAGTGTTTTACTGCCATTTCAGAAATCATCTATTACTATGGTACCTGAGCACTTAATATAGGATACTGCTGTAAACAGCTAAGGAAAAGAACTGTATGGCCAGATTGTTCCAAAGAGGTTCCGATGCAGAGCTTTTACATGTGCATCTGTTGCATACTTTTAATAACAAGAGAAAATAGATTCTTTGACATTCAAAATGAAGTTGAAATTAACTCATACATTTAAAGGAATTATTTACACTTGAAACAGCCTTCAACCAACCCCACAAACTGCTCCCATCTCTCATCCTTTTTTACTGAAGTTATGGTGTGTTAAGAGTCATCCCATGGTCTAAGAATAGATAAGGCCCCATATAGTGATATGTGCTGCTTCCCTTAAATACTATTCTAGTCCTACTAAAATGAAGCAGAGGTAAAGTTTTAACATAATAAGCTTCAAATATATTTTTTTTCTGTTTTGGTTTAAGTTAAAACTGTGATGGTATTTGAGCTTTTTTTCACCGACATGTAATTGCCCAGATGATAAAGCTGGACGCTGTGGCAAAAGGCATAATGGAAGGAATGTGCTTCATTTCTCATCTGTCTTTCCCAAAATGTGATGGCAGCCAAGTATGACATTTGAGATAGTTTCAAAAGGATGCTTCTCTTCTCAAATAAAAGGAAGCTTTATTCAGATACTCTTTTTAATTCCAAAGTCCAAAAGAAGCCACACTCCTAACATCCTCAGAAACTGGGCTGGATTGAAATGGAAATATTGGAGCCAGCACATAGCACATATGTTGCTACTTCTTTTGGCTTTATAATTAAACAAAATCAAACCAAACCAAACCAAACAAACAAAAAAAGAGGATCATTAATAAATCTTCTGAAGGGTTCAGTTTTGCATGGTCCTCAGTGACCTGAAACTGCTAGAAGGCAATAAAGTTGAGAGTGCTCAGCCCCTTCTGGGAGTGTCCATATGGTACCCAACAAGCACACAGCTTCCTGACATCTGCTGGAGCAGCAGTGCTGTGAAACCATGACGCTGCTTGAAGTTCTGGGAGAGCACTGGAACCCAACTCTTTAAAGGTGAATATCACAAATATCCCAATACATCAAATAACTCCAGACATCTGTAAACAGGAGAACCACTTAAATTTACAGTATTGGTTAAGAACAAGCACAGAAATATGTCTTTAAATGGAAACAGACATAAGCATGTATCTTGCTCAAATTTACCCTCCAAATTTCCAGTCATTGCAGTGGGTTGCAAACAAACCTGTTGTCTTTGAAAGAGGCTGCTCAAGACCAAAGAATAAGTCCCAACACTTAATCTGACTTGGAAATTACTTCCTCATGTATTTTTGGGGAAAAAAAATGTAGCAAAAGCATCTAATGGAGTCACAAATCTGCATAAGATAACATTTACATAGGTCACTGAGAAATTTCTTAAGATTTACCAGCACATCTTTTTGGTTTTGGTTTCCCATACCTTCATCCCTACAGAAAGTTGGGAGTTTTCACAGAACACACCCAGACTCTGTGAACATGAACTTTCCTTCTAAAAGGATAACAAAAACTTACTTGAAAAAAAAACAAGGACTTCAGCTGAGAACTCATTTTTTCCCATGGTTCAACAGATTTAAACTGCTGATGTTTTCTCTACGGCTGCCAGCATCTTGCTTTTATTTCTTTTTCAAAGCTTAAATTTGATTTTATAATGAAAAATTAATATTTGCAATTTATTTTTTCTTGTAAACATCAGTAGCTTTCAGCAGAGGGTGAAAGTTTTCTTTCCTGCCCTGGTCACATTTATTGTTCTCTCTCCCAGTGGAAAGAGAAAGGGAAAATTAAGGATAAATACATGAGAACCAGAATCAGTCCATCAAGAATGGCTTTGCCACATCCCAGCTTCTCATCCAGCCCCTCTGAAGAAATTTATGCCACCTCATGGCTTTCCTGTCTTTTTTATTACTATCACACCTTTATTTCCACACACCCTTTTATTTGCACCCACAACCAGTGGAAGAGCAGAGCTCCATCACGTCCTGCCCCTTCCGCAAGGCGAAAAAACAGAAGTATTATCCTGAATACCTTATGCTATTATACTATTCTAAACGGTCATGATTTGCATGGCTCTTTCCCCAGATCATTTGTAATCTAAAGTGGGTCACACTCAGACTTTGAGATTATCAGCAAAGAAAAGGAGCAAAGGGTTTTCCGCAGCTCTGTTTTGCTCCAGACTAGTAGTACGGCTTCAAAGCAAACTCCCCTGGTTATCCCCACTTTCTGCACTTTATTTCTGTTCCCAGGGTCATTTCAGTACCTGTGAATAGGTTTCATTCCAGAGGCACTTAAGGTCTGTTTCAGTTGCACACCAAATACATTCCAGCATAACAGT
This sequence comes from Pezoporus wallicus, assembly GCF_028554395.1. NCBI lineage: Eukaryota > Metazoa > Chordata > Aves > Psittaciformes > Psittacidae > Pezoporus > Pezoporus wallicus. Next base: position 1,389,797 of record NW_026635941.1, read on the forward strand.
CAGTCTCACTACTGTGCCTGGCAAAATCTTGGAGCAGATTCTCCTGGAAGGCATGCTAAGGCACATGAAAAACAACATGGTGCTTGGTGACAGCCAGCATGGCTTCACTAAGGCGAAATCCTTCCTGACCAATTTGGTGGCCTTCTATAATGGGGCTACGGAACTGATGGACAGGGGTAGAGCAGTTGATGTCATCTACCTGGACTTGTGCAAAGCATTTGACACTGTCCCACATGACATCCTTCCCTCTAAATTGGAGTGACATTAATTTGATGGATGGACCACTCAGTGGATAAAGAACTGTCTGGATGACCGCATACAAAGAGTTGTGGTCAGTGGCTCAGTGTCTGGCTGGAGACCAGTAACGAGTGGTGTCCCTCAGGGATCGGTGTTGGGACCAGTCTTGTTCAACATCTTTGTCGCTGACATGGACGGTGGGATTGAGTGCACCCTCAGCAAGTTTGCCAATGACACCAAGCTGTGTGGTTCGGTTGATACACTGGATGGAAGGAATGCCATCCAGAGGGACCTTGACACGCTTGTGAGGTGGGCTGATGCCAACCTCATGAAGTTTAACCATGCCAAGTGCAAGGTCCTACACCTGGGTCAGAGCAATCCCAGGCACAGCTACAGGTTGGGCAGAGAAGAGATTCAGAGCAGCCCTGCAGAAGAAGGACTTGGGGTGTTGGTCAATGAGAAAATGAACATGAGCCAGCTTCAGTGTGTGCTCACAGCCCAGAAAGCCAACTGTATCCTGGGCTGCATCAAAAGGAGTGTGACCAGCAGGTCGAAGGAGGTGATCCTGCCCCTCTACTCTGCTCTTCTGAGACCTCAGCTGGAATATTGTGTGCAGTTTTGGTGTCCTCAACATAAAAAGGACATGGAACTGTTGGAACAAGTCCAGAGAAGGGCCACGAGGATGATCAGGGGACTGGAGCACCTCCTGTATGAGCATAGGCTGAGAAAGCTGGGGCTGTTCAGCCTGGAGAAGAGAAGGCTGCGTGGAGACCTCATAGCAGCCTTCCAGTATCTGAAGGGGGCCTACAAGGATGCTGAGAAGGCCCTCTTCATTAGAGACTGTAGTGATAGGACAAAGGGTAATGGGTTAAAACTTAAATAGGGGAAGTTTAGATTAGAAAAAAGGAGGAAGTTCTTTACTTGAGGGTGGTGAGGCACTGGAATGGGTTGCCCAGGGAAGTTGTGAATGCTCCATCCCTGGCTTTGTTCAAGGCCAGGTTGGATGAAGCCTTGGGTGACATGGTTTAGTGTGAGGTGTCCCTGCCCATGGCAGGGGAGTTGAAACTTGATGATCTTAAGGTCCTTTCCAACCCTAAATATTCTATGAGTCTATGAACAATAACAATAATCCAGAGCAACAAAGTGTCCTTTCAGCAGATTTGGATATCATGAGGGTGGTCTTTCCAGTGACCCCGACTAAATTTAGTCCAAGGGAAAACCACAGTGTTGCATACAGTGGACATGTTGAGGACTGAGCCCCATCTTCCCTTACAGTTACAAACTAATATAAAATAGCCAGCACACATATTTGCAGAATTGGCCAAACAATTTTTTCTCTGCTGGGGAGCTTAAGCTTTCATTTTAGAACATGCTAAACCCTTTAATAACAGGGACATGATTGCTATTATTAAACGTCCTTTATTTTTAAGTTTGTTGCATAACTGTTATTACCCTATAAAGCACTTTCAGTCATAACGAAAGTACATGTCAACAGATGCATATTAGTGTCTATTAACCTTGCTTCCTTTCACTGCATTAAATTCATTAGCATATTTTCTCGACTCAGTTGTGTGGCACCAGGTATTTAATGACTGAGAGGGAAGCTTTGCTCTGCTTTATGCCTTCCAGACCAGCCTAAGGGTTATTTATTCCAACTTTACCTCTCTATCTTCTGGAAGCTTTTCCTTTCACCACCCTTGCAGCTCCAAATGTTCTTGTCTTGTTATTCCTTGTTTTTTCCTTCTTTTTCCTCTATGGATTTCTACATAGTTACACCTTCCAATAGTGAAGTAAAAAGTCTATAATGTCATTGTAGACTTCCTTGTGATGGAGAGTGACTAACATTAGCCACTGTCCCAGTGACATTTATTGGCTTAGTGAAACAAGGTCATATATAACTCCTTCCAAGGTTTTGTTTCCCACAGAAGTAGATGTTCCCCAGAAAAACATGTAAGCTTGGAGAATAAACATCTGGAAGTTATATGCACATCACTATTTTAATTCGTACACCAGTCAAGGACATTCAAAATAACAAACAAACCCCAACCCCATTTAGGAAGGAGTACCTGCCTCAGTTCCTGAGTGCATGCAGTCACTCTGCAAAGCTTCTGCTTCTATGTTTTCTAGAGAAGTTAATGAAAAACTCTCAGAAATGTCAATAAAATGGAGCTGGTTTTCTTTTTTAAGACAGATCAGCCTTGTTCTTCTGACTTTAATTTAAGGGTGGGGAGTCAAGCATCTTAAACAGCTTCCTTCCGTACCAATACCAAAATATTTGTATTCTTTTTCCTCATGCGTAACTTCATGAATGAAGTTGTATGCAGCATGTATCACACTTTAAGGATCTTTTGTTGGCTTGCACATTTCTTCATTTTAAAGATTTTGTCTCAATTATTTTTCGCCATTCAAGGTCACTGTGACGTTTTTATTTGTTGCTGAACAGGCAGGTGATCTACATAAAGAAAACCTCCAGGCTCAAAAGGAAGAAATGCTAAAAGTGACCCCACTCTAACTTGATAATTACAGCAGCAACTAGGAAGGCTTTGTGCTGTGCAGAGGCAGTATAGAACAGCAGGATCCAGTTGCCTAAGCGCAAGCATGCTGTGTCTCTGGAAATGCCTTGGAGTAGCTGTGACATCCACGCAAGGTTGGCAGCACTGGCAAAGGTCCTAGGGGAAATTTGTGTCCTTCTGGATCAGCAGTTAGAGCCCAGGAGGGATCCTGAGGGCCTCTCAAATGTCCCTGAACACCTGTGTTTTGGCAACTGAATCAGTACTGAAATGCAGCACTCCCATTCCAGGAGGCATGATTCTGATTAAACTTACACTGATACCACTCCTGATAGAGTTAATGAGATAAGAACCAGTTTTTCAAGTCCACAGGCTGAAAAGAATTACTTTAAAAAATGAATAGGTAAACCATGTATGTGTCTCACCAGATTTTTGAACACATAAATCAAATTCCTTTCTTCTGTGAAATCTTTATACTTTGTAAAAGCCATTCACTGTCTTGTTCTAATTTTGTTGCTAATCATTTAAGACATTCTTACTGTGTTTTCAGTTTCCCTCTCTCTCTCTATATATATATACTCAAAAGTCTGGAAACTATTCTTTTTTCAGTTTTGATGTTCCAAGACATACATGGATTTAGGAGATACAAGTTTAAAAAAGAATTCCAAACGTGCAATATAAAACATAAAAAACCCCTCTAAGTCTTTGCAATACTGAATCTACTAGTGCTATACTGATTAAATGTGACTTTGTATAGCTCAAGACTCTGAAGAACCAATGTGTTAGAATATGGTTTTCTAGAAAGCTTGCATGTTTTATGGAAGCTTTCACAAAAACTTTATGTCCTGTGTACATTGCAGGTTTTATTGCAATTTTTATATTTATTAAAATAAATATTTTTTTTATTCACTGTTAGTGAAAATAAGTGACTAGTGCAGTGAAAGTAGGTCTAATTAAGCATGACTTCTGATTGTGATTTGATTATTTCAAGAAGGTGCAGAATAATTTGCAGAAGTCTTGGATTGGTAACATCCACTTTTGGCTTTGAATTTACTACCTCTGTGACAGAAGTATGAAGGATATTTATGAAGCTGCTAAGTGAGAAAACCAGAATGTCATTGTAAAAATCTGAAAGAGTGTTTTTTTTTTCCAGTGAGGAAAAGTATTAAAAAGCTATTAATGATTGTTTGTTACTAAAACCTTCATCATTCCCTCTACTTTCTTGTCCTATTTCAATTCATTGAAAGAAACAGAGTAAATAAACAAGCTTAAACTTGTGTATCTTTTGTGGCAATAAAAGGTATTTCCTAGATGCAGCTAATCTGGCTCTCAAAAGGAGTCACTTCGGTTTTTAAGTTTCAGAACCCCTGCTGTTTGGTTAGATATTGGATTAATGCCTTTTGGAGGACAGGAAGAGCAATCAGAATTAGTAACCATGAAAACTGAATGACTTACAGGCTGTATGGAAACTGCAGAGGCTTAGGCAATGAGGTCCAGTAACTCCCTTGCTTTATAACTTCTGACTTGCTACCAGTGCTTGTAGCAAGAAACCATTTTACCAGGCAGGTGGCCCTGACAAAGGGTCACTTGTTGGTAATCTAATCTCTGAAAGAGTGATTTCAGTTGCAGGGAAGATGAGAATTATTCATAAAATGTTTCACTGAGAAAATTAAATAGGCACCAAAAAATCTATTTAATCGCAAAACAGACTAAATAATGATCAGAATCTATCTTCTGTTAAAATATTTTGTGTTTAAAATATGACTTTCATTAAAATTAATTTCTCAGGTTGCCAACCTGAGTACCTGGTTAGGTACTGTCTGAGTCCAAGAAGAGATAAATTTATCAGAGTTGCCTTACTTTTCAGTGAACCATTGTCAGCTTTTCTATTGCAAAAGATATTTTTCGTTTTGATTGTGCTGCTTTCCACAGATGGCTTGGGAACACTAGCAAAGAGAAATATGACAGTGTACAGTGTGGGATCTCATAAACACAGTGGGTTGAGGAAGGCAGTAATATTACTATCTTATTGCTCTTGCTACTGCTGAATCACATTTCTGACTACTGTAAAAAAAGATAGATCTTTGTATCTGCATGGTCTTGCTCTTTACACATGGTTCACTTGCCTTCAGCATAGACAGAGGCTTAGGAGCATTCTTCTAAAGATAACATATAAGAAATTTGTTAAAGGTAGGGGAGGCCCTACTTCATATGCTATTTTAAAGCTCCATTACTCACATTTTGCAGGGTATTGTCCCATCTTGCTGTTGCATCTCTGAGTTATTTTACACACACTTCATGTAGCACAGCACGGTTAAAAGAAAAATATTACTGTCTACATATTGGCTATGGCAGACAAGCCTAACTCTGATGCTAAGTAATTGTGAAAACAGTGATACTCTGTTGGCTAGAAGAATAGTTCAGAGTTGATGTATGCCTTTTCCTTGATTTTAATACAGCTCTGCTTAGAATAGATACTTTGATTCAGTCAGGTACAAACTTTGTCTGTTTCTCAAAGTTGAAGCTTTATGCTTTCCACATGTAATTAACAATAACAGTCTAGCACTGACTAAGGCACATGTTCAAAGCAGAAATCTGGGAGACTGGTAGTTGGTAAGGCAGTCAGCTCAGTTAAAGTGGAAAGCCAGAAAATGTCTGGAAGCGTGCTTTAGCTGTCTTGATTTTCTTCTTTTCCCTGCAAGTGTCATATTTACAGATGCTTTCACTGAAAATTCAAGTTAAAGTGTCCAGCAGACCCCACAGTGCAGAGGTAGCCAGTCTGGCAGGGCTAGTCACTGATCACAGCTCTCTTCTCTGCAGAAGGACATCTGCCTCCCAGCAGCAAGGTAACTGCATCAAGGTTTTCTGAGAAGGGTCCCATTTCATTTTTAGCTTTTCTTGATACAGTTCTCAGCTTTTTTGGTAAGGAACAACACTGTCATCTGAGGAAAAAAATGCACTGTAATTCATTCCTGGCAACTATTAATGACTACTGCTCTTTATGAGAATACATGTAATTGTTATATTTGGTGGTTTTCTGGTAGATTGCAGGTGCATTTGAAGAAAACACAGATTATTAGGCATTAAAGCATGTAACTCCCTCTCACAGTGACTCCCTGGACCTTTTGTGAAATTTATCAAAGAATAAGACTAAAGATAACCTAAAAATATTTTCCCTATCTTTCAATTAGACCAATATTGCATGTAACTCTTAAGAATCTATCCTTTGTTTTTAAAATAATGCTTTATTTTTAAATAAAGTTACCTTCTAGTATGTTCAGAATATTCAAGATCATTTACATCCTGTTTTACATCATCTTCTAATGCTGTAAGATGAGAAGAAAATAGTATCTGGCATCACTGCCACACAGAGGTCTATCTAAAAGCCTTTGCATTTGTTCTTCTATAATGGTAATTGTAAAATGATATCTCTGCCCATGGCTGGGAAGATTAAGCAGTCTTCATCTAGCAGAATGCAAAGCCCAATTTTCCTCCTTCTGAAGGCCTCCTGCACTGCAGTTACTACAAAATCCAACTTGCAATGATGTTGCTTTGTAAAAATATAATGAAAGGATTCAGAATAGCCCTTTTAAGTAAATTGCTTTGCATGCTTTACTGTAGTTTGTTGGAAGGCACTTCTCATTGTACTGTGTTTTATCATAGCTTTTAACATTATCAGTTGGTACTTGATACAAAGATTACCCTTGTATAATGAGCATGATGAAAGACCTGTTTGTGTCTCATATCAAGCACACTGGAGATCTCTCTCAAACTAATTACCTTTATGAGAGCAGCTTGCAAATACAAAGCACTCTAGAAACCTAGGCTCATATTTCTCGGTTCATATGGAAATACAATCAAACCTTAGCCTTAAGTGAACTAAGCTTTAATTTACACCTAAATATATACCAAGAATAACTTCTCCCCCTCCAGTGCAACTCTGTACAATCCTAGGGATCTTCCCAAACAGATGTAATTGAAAGGCTGCGAGCTTTATTTGTCAACTTAGTATTGTCAACATGCTAGTGAGTCATCTGTTGACTGTTATAGATTTAAATTAACATAACTAGGGCTACTTTTGTTGCTCATCCTGATCCTATACTAATATGATGTGATGGATTCTGATTTAAAGGAAGAGCAGTTTTAGACCAGAAATGTCATGACAGCGTTTAGCCAAGACCTTTCTTATGCTAAGGCATAATGTACAATGAACAGCTGACATTATTTGTTCTCTGAAGTAAGTCCAAAGCAATTTAACACAAGTCTGTAAGCATAAATTATGGTAAAGTAACACCATTGCACGGGTTGAAAAATCCTTGTATCACATCAAAGCTTGTAGTCTTTCAGGGATTTTGGATTTACAAAATAAACTCCAAAGGAAATAAATCTGTACCTATCCTAAAGTCAATTAACTGATGGAACTTTCCTGTCCAAGCTGTGCTAGTTCTAGAGCTGTGGTTTTCTCTCAGAAATGTCATCTTTCTTCTTTGTCTCAATCTACCCTACCCGTAGCTGATACTGCACAATAACTACAACAGCAAAGTGAAAGGAAAGAATTCTCAAGATTGAGATGCCAAATATACAGCAACAGCAGAGAGGAGGACTGGAAAAGGTCCATGAGTGAAGTAATGGTGTTAAAGTGAATTAGTAGGTTCACTTTCTGAATTATTTGATTATGCTGTCATAAAAGTAGTGTACTCTTCAAACTGTAGCAAATTATTTAAATAATAGACCAGATACTGGCAGTACTCATCAAGCCACTATTTATCCCCTTTAGAGAAGGACAAGAACATGGCTCTTGTACAATAGTATAAAAACATTATCCCTCGTGTAGGAGCACAGCGTTAATGGCAACCAGTGAGCCGGTACAAGAGGTAGCTAGAAGGGCAGTTTGCACGGCTGGCAAGGGGACAATCTGTGGGAGCAGGTCAGGAAGGCAGAGCTGAGAGGACTTCCTGGCTTTCAGTAAGAGCTTGAGCAGGTTAGGTTGTGAAGGGAAAGGCAATGAAGGGCCTGAGGAGGCAGATTAGACATACAGAATGAGCAGCTATGAAGACGATTTTGGCAGAAAGTGCATGTGCACTCGTGCATTTAAGAAGAAGAGAGAAAGCTGTGATGGGGAGAGATGAGGGAAGAGAGGCTGTTTGAGCAGTGGAACGAGGTCTTGGAAATAGCTTGAGAGGAGAACAGGGAAGAGCTGGATGTGTGGGGTGATGGAGAAAGCAGTCACAGATGTCAGCTTTTTTCCTAATTCAGAGGGATAGAAAGGCAGTAATATTTCTAGCAGTGGTAGAAGTGTAGAAACACAAAGCTGGCTAGGATCTTGGCCATGATATATGTAGGATAAACTCTTCAGGAAAAATGTCAGAAATAGTGATGTAGAAAATGATGAAGAGAGGCAGCCCGAGTTAAAAAAAAATAAAAAAAATATCAGGGCTGAGGTTGACCTTGTCTGTTCTTGCATCTCTCTTTGCTTCAGCACAAAGTAATGAATTTTTCCACATTAGACCATAAAATCACTATCTTCCCCTTCATTAGTTTTAGGAAGGAGAAGAAAGAATGAGCAGGTTTGTGACAGGAACTTACTTAGCCTTCAATCAGTAGGGTTAGTATACCTGTCCAGTGTATCCTGTACTGCACATCTTCATATTTTATGTTCAGCCAGGCGGGATTTTATGCTCATTTTCACATTTTGGACCACACTTCAGGTCTGCAGAGATACTCAACATGCTTCAGCATCAGAATTTCCTTCTTAATGTCAACTAACAGCACACAGAGCGGTTCACATAACTTGTGTCAAAGCAAGTCAGAACTCATTACAAATTAAAGGGTGGCCATATACTGTTTTCTTTAGGCACTCAATTAAAGGCAGGTGTCTAGCCCCTCATCACTTGTAGGTGGTCTTTTCCTCTTGAGTTGTTTTTCTTTTCTTGGTGGTGACTCAAGTGTTTTCTTCACTTCTGAAATCTGTAAAACAACCCATGATTGTTTTGTAATATTGTCTCTGGTTACGTTTGCAAAAGTTTCCAAGTAACAGTCAGGACTTGGTAACTCATTTTTCTTATTTCTTTGCTTAGGTACACGTTTATTCCATATTCCTAATGGTGGTTAGTGATCTCAAAAGAAATGGAATAACAGATGCACAAGGGTACATGGCAGACATGCCAATTTTCCATTGATGAGTTCAGAGGACACTGTAAATTATGCCTGCTGCCAGAAGACCCCAGAAATCGAACACAGTCAATCAGAGGATTCCTGCGTTGTTTATCCTACAATTTTGAGATTTGAAATTTAACCCCTCTCTCTGTCTCTTCCTCGCAACAGAAAAGCCGAGAAGGCAACACATGTTAGGATTTAGCCACTTTTGGATATAATTGCACAAAATTCACATTGACTCTGGGATCTTTGCCAGAGTACATGCTGACAGAAGACAACATAGACCTTGGTTTGATAATGAACCTTTCTTCAGTCATCAATATTTTACACTAAATGGTATAATCATAGAGTAACTGTTAGCTTGAGGGTCAAGGACTATAAAGATCCAAGCTTGATCTTTGCTTAGTGCAAAAAGATCAGAAAATGTTCACAAGACTATGTGACTAGGACCATTTGCTGTAAGGAAAACATTCATTTAAAATGGACTGTTTACCCATACCAGTTTACTAGTGATAAGCTCCCATCTTCGGGAAAACACTGCTCTTCAAGAAACAGTCATCTGCTTACAGTTGAACCACATCACACTTACCTTTAAAAAACAACACCTGCTCTAGCAGCCTACTGCTTATTTTAAGTGGTGGTGCAGAAGTAAGTTTTGCCCAGCCTTTATACAGCTGTTCCTTGCAGGAAATGGTGTATGGAACTGTTTTCTTAACCTTGCCCAGCTCCTGTGTGTGCCAAGATCATGGGCTCTTCATGCTCTGGAATTGAAGAGCTCACCCCTCCAGAGTT